>NC_091287.1:247049994-247683263 GCF_032444005.1 Ranitomeya imitator
CAGAAACGCTGCAGATCCGCACTGTGATGTACAGTACAATGTAAATCAATGGGATAAAAAAATAGCTGTGCAGATGGTGCGGAAAAAACAGTGTGGAATTGCTGCGGATTTCAAAGAAGTGCATGTCACTTCTTTTGTGCGGATCTGCAGCGTTTCTGCACCCCTCCATGATAAAAATTTGCAGTGGCAAAAACCGCAGAAAATCCGTGGCAAATCCACAGCTGCGGATTCTGCCAGGAGATGCGGATTTTGTGCAGAAAATTCTGCACCTTTTTTCCTACGTGTTCACATAGCCTTACAGTATTTTACGTCAGTATTTGACAGACAAAACCAGGAGTGGGTGAAAAATACAGAAGTGGTGACGTGTTTCTATAAGGCTAAGTTTACAGTGGGCGTTTTTGCTGTGTTTTTTTTCTGCAGCAAAACCCAAGTGCTTGGCAGGAAACAAGCTGTGGCAAAAATGCAGGTTTTGCTACATTTTTGGTGTTTTTTTCCATTCAATTGCTAAAAGAAGTGACAGGCTCTACATCCAAAAAAAACAAGCAAAGCACAAAATACTGATAAATAAACCAATGTGTGTGCATGAGATTTCTGAAATCTCATAGGCTTTGCTGGTACTGTAAAACGCAGCTGAAAATTAGCATAGAAGATGCATTAAAAATACAGCAAAAACGCCCAGTGTGAACGTAGCCTTATACTTTCCCTTTGATTGTTCCTCTCCTGATTTTGGCTACAAATACTGAGGTAAAATACTGACCAAATACTGTTTGCGTGATCGTAGCCTTAGTATAAACCAGTGTTTCCCTAACTCCGGTCCTCACGGATCCCACAGGTCATGTTCTCTGGATTTCCTTAGTATTGCACAGGTGGTGGAAGTTTCATCAAGCCCTCAGGAATTCTCTCACCTGTGCAACACTATGAAAATCCTGAAAAAATGATCTATGGGGTCCGTGAGGACTGGAGTTTGGGAAACACTGGTTTAAACCTTTAGCAACTGCCGATACTCATTAAGCTAAGTACTTATTTCCTCATTGCCGTTATAAAATGGCAATCAGGAATAAGGCTGTAGTGCCACCCCACCCAGAGTTGGAAAATCTCGGGGGCCTCGGCTACCAGGGGTGGCCGAGACCCCGGAGAGCATGATCAGGGCTGGATTTTCCACTCTCTGATCATGTGATTGCCATTATCGCCCGCCGAGATCTGCAGCCGATACCCGGCAACAATAGGAACCTTTTTCCTATTGTTTCCTTTTGATCACGGTTATAGAGCACCCGATGCAAACTGGAGAGATGGCATTTTTTTTAATATTATCTTTTTCCTATATATAACATTATCAATATATTAATTGTTCATTCTGCATAAAAAAAATGGCAGGTATCTTTTTAAAAGGATAGGTAGGATTTCGGGCAGCAAGTGCCATGAAGAAGATGGGGGCCCACTGTCAGCATCACAGAACAGCAGTGGGGGAAGGTAAAGTGATAAGAACAACTAGAAGGCAGAAAGGGTAGAGAGAGCAGGGAGAGCACAGCTGTGTGGGGCAAACAAGAAAGCAGCTTTTGTTGGGATGGAGGACAGGAGAGAGTCAGGTCAGAGACATAAACAGGAAGCTCCAGTACTCACTTCAGGCCACTGTGTTCCTCTGGAGCCTCCCCTCCCCCTCCTGACAGTGCCGACCACAGAGCTAAGCGCTTGGCTTGGAGCAGTGCAGGAGCCATAGGACACCACTGCCAGTAGCACTTTCTTCACTGCTTGCAGTAGCTTCAGCAGTGACTGCACAGCTCTCCTGGCCACATGCTGCAGCAGCCTGACCCGTCCGTGCTGGTGGGCGGGGCTTACTGCTGTCAGGCTCCAGGAGCAGCGTCAATGCAGGTCAGTGAAATGTCTGCTGAGCCTCCCTCCTCCCATCCTACTAGCCAGAGACTCCGGGGAGGGAAGCGATCCAGCCCGCACCCTGCTCTCATGCTGCAGTCTGAGCCAATGATCCCCACCATTATACCAGGCAATGCAGGGGCTCAGCTTTTCTCTCTTCTTCTGATGGGCGGGGAGAGGCGGAGCTTAAATCCGGCATGCAGTGATGCTCAGAAGAGAGAGACTGTCTGAGTCAGGGGCCCACCAGGGGATCCTCCGGTACCCCGGTGGGCCAGTCCGAGCCTGCTTGTGGCTGTGGCTGCGCTAAGCTCTGCGCATCATTAAAGAGCATTTCCTTCTGCACCCCATGAGATGAATTCTGAGAAAAATGTACTCAAGAACAAAAATTGAAAAAGATATAATTTTATTAATTAGAAAAGCACATACAAATCACATAAAAAAAGACAAGGTTTAAAAGAGTGGGAAACCACAAAATGGCACCACTACCCACTATAAAGCCATAAGGAGGCTGCACATGATAAATACATCTAATGATGGCCCTCTATCCCAATAAGTGGAAACACCATGCAGTCATGGTGTTCCATCAGAGAGCACAAGAATAGTCTCTACAAATTAAACAGAAACAAAAAGAGGTGCAGAGAGTATTACCTCCTAGTGGGTGATGGTGCCAGCCCCCATGGGATGTCCAGGGATAAACAGTTTTCTATCTGGTTGGTGCCACGATTTGACCGTCCAGGCTGAGAACCACTGATGAATGAGCTGCTGCGAGCGCAGCATAATTGAGCATAATTGAGTAGCAGTAACCTCATCGAGTTTACCACAGGTCACTGAGACTGTGTTTCCAGGTGCAACGGTGAGCTCAACAGGAGAATTTTTTTCCTGCTCTCGCTGTAGGCAGCAAGCGGCAGCAAGCGTAGGCTGATGGGAGTAGTAGTTCCATCAACTGACGCGAGTGATCGGAGGTGAACTTTTATCTCCATTCATAGCTGCTGGCTCACACTGTTATTTGACAGTGTGGGAACTGCGGCTATCTGACTGTTGGTAATGATTTTACCGCCAATCATTAGCAATGACAGCGCGAGAAACACCTGGTGTTCGTGGGGGGGCAAACCCGAATGGTAACATGGACTTCCTAGTGAAATCCATGTTCGGGGTCAGTGCTCGAATAGTAGGTGTGCAGTACGGATGGCAAACTTTACTGTTCGGATTCGCCCATCTATAATCAGAAGTAAGCATGTCTTGACCGAAATCTGATCTCAGGTGTCTTCTACACGTTTCCAAAGTTGGTGCATACTGGTCGACTGACTTGGGTATGAATAAAGCTTTTTCTTCAACTTTGCCCACAAGACTTTGATTGGGTTGATATCTTGGGACTGTGGGGGCCAATCCAGCATCTCTACTTCATTGTCATTGAACCACTGCTTCTCCAATCTCGACATGTTTCAGGTTGCTGTCCTGCTGGAACACTGTCGTCCATTTCATTAGCAAAGTACTTGAGTGCACGAAGTAACTCATCTTGTAGAATACTCAAATATAGCTCAGCATTGAGACCACATCAATCCTGGCCAAGTAGCCAATGCCTTTGGCTGTGAAACAACCCCATGTCATTAGGCTTCCTCCATCGAACTTGAGAGTTCCTTCAATTTCCCAAGCCATTAGCCCCTTTTTCCCTTGGTTCTTCAAGACCCATTTGCACTTATCGGAGCCTAGTCCATAGAACTTCATATCATCTCTCCAAATCACCCATTTCCAATCTATTATTGTCCATTTTTGTACTTGCAAACTTGAGCCAACGCTTCATATGACGTTATTGAAGTCGAGACTTATTCACCTTTATTCGAGTCACCATACCAGACTTGTGTAATGTGCTTCGCATGGTGGTTGCATGGACATCTGTGATCTCACTATTTCGAAGCATGCCTCCACTGCCATGTTTGTTGCGCCAGAACTAATAGACCTTGTGATGAGCTGACTTGTTGACCCCGATATTTTGCCTGCTTGTCCACCTCTTGGCTTTTGAATATTTGGAAGTACTTATTTTCATATTCTTCCAACTGTTATAGTACTCATATGATGCAGTTTGACAATTTTTTGGGCCGAGAGGCTTTTATCGATGAGCTGGATAATGCTGTTTCTCTTTTTTTGGGGGGAGATCTTCTTCATGGCTGCTCCTCGATTCAAAACAGTGAACTTGCACTTGGGAATCAAACTAATAACAAACTGAGCTATTAGGGAATGTGAGAACAGGTTGTATTTTGTAGTTTACAAAAAGAAAAAGATTTTTCCACCACCAGGATGGAGTGACATGACAAGAGGTTGCATAACTAATCATATGCTAAATAGTTGCAAGTCAAATTTATGTATGAGATAGCCAAATGATTGTCTATAAAATAATGGTAGTATGACATGTAAAGCTGTGGTGGATGGTGAGATATGGAGCCTGAAAGTCAAAAGTTCAAAACATTGTTATCCTTGTGGTCATCAGTGTACATATACCACCGAAATGTAAAGCAAAGCATGCAATACTCTATAGATGCCTGATTGAATCCACAGCACTTTTGTAACTCTTTTTTAGACTGTTACATACAACTGAAATGTAAAACAAAGTACATAATACTCTAAGGGTGATTAATTGAATGTAGAAAACATTTTCAACAATCATATTTCGGTGTTATATACCACCGAAATATGAAACAAAGCAAGTAATACTCTATGGATGACAAATTCAATCCATGAAAAATTTTGGAATGCTTTTTGGAGTATATATACCATTGAAATGTAAAACAAAGCACGTCATTCTCTGTGGATGACCAATTCAATCCAGTATTTTACTTTCACCATGACAGCACCCTACTGGGATCCGCCCACCAATACAGTGAACCTACAGGTTAAAAGAGGGCGGTCCTCCTCACCTCCTCAGTTGGTTTCCTGTCCTGATTGGAACCTGTGTTGAAGAATCTTACCTGGGTCCAATCAGCCACTGTGTGGTCTCCGTGGGAATGGCAGAGCCTGGGATTCCAGAAGCAGCATCGGGGTTGCTCTGCCTGTTCAGGCCCCTCCTCGTCTGGTGTGGAAGGCGCGATCCCAGGGTCTGGGTAGTTCTGCTCTGGATTGCATGGGCCCGGCACAGGTGGAGGTGAGGCTCCCTGTGTTCATCCAGAGGTGCAGGCATCAGCCTGCGCCACTTGCAGGCCATTTCCAGAGTCAGGCCACCATGTATGTACGCTGGTCCGTGACCGGAGAGGTGCATCATGGATGGGGAAGTGAGGGGGCGTGGCCAGGCTTTCTTAGTCCGTCAACATACAGCATGACGGTGTGCCGGAAAATGTCTTCCTCAAAAGACGTTGAGGAGCACCCACCACCTAAAGGTGTGGTCACCGAGCAGCGCAGAAGTGGCAAAGGCAGAAACAGTGGTCGCTCTAGAGGGTGTGACACCACGGATGCCAGAAGTGAACAGAGTCAGCAAACATCTATAGCCTCCAAATCATGCGCTGTGTCTCCACCTCCTGAACCGATTCCCTACTAAAAAGCTTCAGATGGTCAGTGCATGCAATGGTCACCTGGTAAGCTGAATCCCCCTTCTATGTATTCCCAGGTAAAGAAATCTGTTAAAATAAAGCACAAACAGTGTCACTGCCTGACGCTTATCTCAAAAGGCTATGTCTGTCATGTATATGCCAGATCGTGGAGGAGGAAGCTCCTGTACATACGTCTGATCTTAGAACATTTATCAGAGAGACGATTAGGAGCTCCCTTAAGAGGTGGAAGACCCGTAAAAAGTAGGCCAGCTGTGTAGAGTCTGACTCAGGATCTAGTCTATCTTCAAGAGGGTGGCAAGTTGAATCTGCAGAATCCTCTTTATCTTCATCTTCCTCAGATAAGGACGGGAGGTCTTGTTTTCCCATTGAGAATATGGAGGCATTGGTCAGATCAGTCCGGTCCACCGTGGGGAAGGCTGACAGGAAAGGGCTCAAGTCTGCTCAAGACTGATGTTCGAAGGCCTGATCCTTTCCTGTGAATGACATGGTAAAAAGCCTTGTGAGAAAAGAGTGGGAGAAGCAGGACAGCCGGGGGTTCTTACCATCCTCCTCAAAACATAAATACCCCTTTGATGATGACTTGTTAGCAGAATGGGTTAAAGTTCCCCAAGTCGATGCTGCGGTAGCTTCTTCATCAAAACAATCAGCATTGCCCCTAGAAAGACGGAGGTCTCCTAAAGGATCCGTCAGATAGGAAGGCAGAAATGTTTTTGAAGAGGACCTGGGAGTCTTCAGCTGGGGCATTCAATCCAGTTATTGTGAATACCTGTACTGCCAGGTCAATAATGGTTTAGCTGGACGATCTGGAACACCTAGGGAAAAATTACTGGACTCCTTTCCACAGATCAGTGGAGGGGCAGCCTATCTAGCAGATGCTTCCGTAGATTCATTGCGGTTAGCTGTCAGGTCTGCTGGTTTGTCCAATGCTGCCCACCGAGCACTCTGGTTAAAGAGCTGGAAGGGGGGATGCACATGCTAAGACCAAATTGTGTGCCATTCCATGCCGGGGTGAGAACTTATTTGTCCCTGTGGTGGATGAAATCCTCGCAAAGGCAGGTGACAGGAAAAGGGTTTCCTAAACTCTTTACCTCTACTTTTAGGAACACCTTTAGCAAGCGGTCATCTTTCCAGAGGAAGTATAAAAGCCAAGACCGGGAGCCAGCAGAGCCAAAACAGAAAGTTGACTACTTTGGTGGGGCCTCATCGGCCAAAAATAGATGCAAGTATCGCTAGCCCTGATCTCTCGGTGGGCGGTAGATTGAAATGTTTCATTAAACAATGGGTCTGTATAACGTCCAACACCTGGATTCTCGATATAGTGTCATCCAGGCTAAAAATTAAATTCCGGAGTATTCCTCCAGACTCCTTCATATTAACAACTTTAAGGGACTCACCTGATCGGCAACGGGCCCTGGAATTGGAAATTCTTCAGTTTATTGATAAACAGGTCCTAATTGAGGTTCCTGAGGACCAAGAGGGGAGGGGTTTTATTCTCCTCTGTTCTTGGTCTCCAAACCTGATGGTTCCTCCAGAACAATTATTAATTTGCGGAAGCTGAATTCATTCCTATGGTTTCATACCTTTAAAATGGAGTCCATAAGGTCTGCAACCAAGCTTCTGTTTCCCAGGTGCTTCATGATGGTCCTGGACCTAAAGGACGCATATTATCACCTGCCTATATACCAGGACCACCATCAATACCTCAGAGTGGCAGCACAGCTGGGCAATCAGGTTAGACACTTTCAGTTCGCCGCTATGCCGTTTGGTCTATCCATGGCACCATGTGTGTTCACCAAGATGATGGCAGAGGTGATGGCTCATTTGAGGGAACGAGACACCCTGGTTGTTCCATACCTGGATGATTTCCTTATAATAGGGAGGTCGGCCGACCAGTGCAATACCCGGCTGAGCTATATAATATTGTCCTTACAGGGTCTGGGATGGATCAATCTGAAAAAATCAAGACTAGTTCCCTCGACTCTTCAAAGGTTCCTTGACCTCCTCTTGGATTCGGTAGCTCAATGTTTCTTTCTTCCAGAGGACAAAAGGCTAAGCATCATTCACAAAATCGGGAAGATAATGGACAATCCAGGTTTATCTTTGAGAGATGCAATGCCCTTGCTGGGTTCTCTGGCATCTTGTATGCCGGCTGTGCAGTGGGCCCAATTTCACCCCAGGGCTATAAAGAATGAGGTTCTCAAAGCAGAAAAGAGGTTGCGGGGCCACCTCGATGGAAGAATGCGATTTTCAGTCGCCACTGTGGACAATCTATCCTGGTGGCTAAACCCACTACATTTGTCCAAAGAGGTGCCGTGGGAAATAAAACCCACAGTATAGTCATGACAGATGCTAGTCCCTCATTGTAGGGAGCTCACATGGGAGACAGACTTGCCCAGGGAAAGTGGATGTCCAGGGAGGCACAGGGTTCCTCAAACCTGAAGGAAGCGGTGAAGTATGCGCTTCTCGAGTTTCTACCGATTCTGTGTGACTCTCACGCATGGATACACACCCGCAACACTACGGTGGTGGAATATTTGAATCGTCAGGGGGGACAAGGTCACAATCACTAATGTCCACCGCAGACGACATACTCACCTTGGCCAAGAATCACCTCCTCTCCCTGGGGGCACTCCACATCAGAGGGGAGCATAATGTTCAGGCAGACTATCCCAGTCAACACTCCCTATGCCAGGGGGAATAGTCCCTAGACGGACCGATTTTAAGACGGATCGTATGGTTGTGGGGCCTCCCGGTCATAGACCTTTTCGCCACAAGGAGCAACAGGCAGGTCAGTAGGTTTGCGTCACTACAAGCATCAGACCGGCTAGAGGTAGTAGACTCCCTTCAAGTCCAGTGAGATTATACTCTAGCCTGTGCACTTCCTCCAATGTGTCTGATTCCGCTAATGCCCAGAAAAATCAGAGAGGAGTGAGTGAGAGTAATTCTGATCGCCCCCTTCTGGTCCAAAAGGCCTTGGTTTTCTTGCCTAAAGGCAATGTCCGTGACCGACCCTTGGGTGCTGCCAACAAGCTCGGGGCTTCTCTCTCAGGGACCATTCCGTCATCCGCAGGTGGAGGGTCTCCACTTAATGGCATGGAATTTGAGGGGGCGCTACTAAGGCGTAGAGGGTTTTCAGAATCCCTAGTTATCACCTTGCTGAAGAGTAGAAAGGAGGTTACCACAAAAATTTATTATAAGACCTGGAGGAGGTTTGCTATTCCACTCAACTCCTCTGTCGGACCATGTTACAATTCCGGCAATTCTGGAATTTTTGCACAAAGGCTGAGAATTGGGGTTATCGGTTAACACCCTTAAGGTACAGGTCTCTGCTCTGGGCACACTGTATAATTATAATGTAGCAGGGGACAGGTGGGTCACTAGATTCATAAAAGCCTGTGAATGCAGTAACCCAGTGCGTATTGATAGATTACCGCCATGGGATTTAAACCTTGTGCTGGATGCATTAACAGGTTCCCCCTTTCGAACCCTTAGATTCTGCCCCTAACCGTCAAAACAGCTTTATTTAATTTCTGCAAGATGAGTCAGTGACATTCGGGCACCATCAGTAGCTACTTCTTTTTTGATGGTTTATTAGAATAAGATAGTTCTGAAACCGGACCTGGCTTATTTGCCAAAAGTTGCTTCTAGGTTTCATATAAGCCAAGAAAGTTATATACCATCCTGCTACAGCGGAGAAATGAAGGTTCCATACTGTAGATGTCAGAAGAGCTGTGCTGGAGTACTTAGAGAAGACTTGGTCTTGGAGGCAGAGTAGGGGTCGTGTTTCACAAAAAAGCACTATCGCCCAGTGGATAAAAGACTCAAGCTGTCTAGCTTATTCAGCCAAAGATGAAACCCCACCGGAGGGAGTGAGACTCCATTCAGCGCAGGCCATGGCATCCTCCTGGGCTGAAAAGGCGGACGTCTCCATTGATTTGATTTGTAAGGCGGCAATGTGGTCATCACCTTCCACCTTTTAAAAACACTACGTCTAGACTTTGAGCGATCAGTTCTTAATGCTGTGGTCCCTCCCAGGTGACAGTCTCTGAATGTCTCTCAGTAGAGTGCTGTCATGGCAAAAGGAAAACCAGACATTACCTACCGGTAATGGGATTTTACAGAGTCCACGACAGCACCCGCACATTTTCCCCCTGTAATTATTCACTTGGTTTTCTCCAGTCTGAGGGAAAGTGTGTTGCAAAATTTTCACTCTTTAGAGGTGCTGGAATTTTGTGATGTAAATTGTGGTGTTGCGCCTACTGTTTGTGTTGGGGAACACTCGCTTGGCAGCGGATTAACGTAGTCAGGCACGGTTTTTCACACAAAACAGTCCATACGGTTTATTTAAGCATCATAAACCGCACCGTAAGCCAGGTTGCACATCACTGGCTTATACATAGTCCATTACTTCATCACATATGGCTTTACAAAGCATTTACTAGTCAAGCCTGTATCTCTCCAGTAACCGGGTGACTGCACAGTTCAGTAACGGTCCTTTGTCAGTGCACATAGTTCTTTCCCCATACCCGGGATTACCTCTCAGGAGCTCCTGCTCCACAGGCTGAGCTCCTGCTCCACGACAGCACCCTACTGAGAGGGGGATCTGCCCACCAGGACAGGGAACCTACGTTAAAAGGGGGCGGTCCTCCTCACCTCCTCAGTTGTGTTTCACAGTATGAGAGGAACCGCCAACTGGATAAGTACACAATAATCATTATATTTTGTGATGCAGTGACCCATGTTACAGCCATGGAGCGCTGTGTGCGCGCTTCAAGATGGACTTGGAGGCATAATTATGATGATGAATTAGGGACTGGCATTATTGTAAATGGCCAGTGTGTGTCGCAGAGGTTCTCTGTGCTGTAAGCCCAAAATGATATGGTTATGCTGGGACTTGTAGTTCCACAAGGGTTTGTTGTGTTTACTTATAAGGGGGCTTATAGGGTTGGTCAAAGAGCTGGGTGGGAACTTGGTAACCACACATGCACCGCTGTTATGAACAGGTGATTCAGAACCACAATGGACCTAGTGGTTAAGAGCACACAAAGTGACCTGATAGTTACTAACATAGGACGAGCTCTGAGACGTGGGAACTCTGCTGACCGCAATCCCTAATCCTATCATACCACACTAAAGGTAGCCGTGGAGCGCTCCTGACCAGACCTAGGCGCCTCGGGCACAGCCTGAGAAACTAGCTAGCCCTGAAGATAGAAAAATAAGCCTACCTTGCCTCAGAGAAATTCCCCAAAGGAAAAGGCAGCCCCCCATATATAATGACTGTGAGTAAAGATGAAAATACAAACACAGAGATGAAATAGATTTTAGCAAAGTGAGGCCCGACTTACTGAATAGACCGAGGATAGGAAAGATAGCTTTGCGGTCAGCACAAAAACCTACAAACAACCACGCAGAGGGGGCAAAAAGACCCTCCGCACCGACTAACGGTACGGAGGTGCCCCCTCTGCGTCTCAGAGCTTCCAGCAAGCAAGAAAAACCAATATAGCAAGCTGGACAGAAAATATAGCAAACAAAAGTAACACAAGCAAAACTTAGCTTATGCAGGGCAGACAGGCCACAAGAACGATCCAGGAGAGAGCAAGACCAATACTGGAACATTGACTGGAGGCCAGGAACAAAGAACTAGGTGGAGTTAAATAGAGCAGCACCTAACGACTTAACCTCGTCACCTGAGGAAGGAAACTCAGAAGCCGCAGCCCCACTCACATCCACCAGAGAAAGCTCATAGACAGAACCAGCCGAAGTACCACTTATGACCACAGGAGGGAGCTTGACCACAGAATTCACAACAGTACCCCCCCCTTGAGGAGGGGTCACCGAACCCACACCAGAGCCCCCAGGCCGACCAGGATGAGCCAAATGAAAGGCACGAACCAGATCGGCAGCATGAACATCAGAGGCAAAGACCCAGGAATTATCTTCCTGACCATAACCCTTCCACTTAACCAGGTACTGGAGTTTCCGTCTCGAAATACGAGAATCCAAAATCTTCTCCACTATATACTCCAACTCCCCCTCAACCAAAACCGGGGCAGGAGGATCAACGGTTGGAACCACAGGTGCCACGTATCTCCGCAACAATGACCTATGGAATACGTTATGGATGGAAAAAGAAGCTGGAAGGGTCAAACGAAAAGACACAGGATTAAGAACCTCAGAAATCCTATACGGACCAATGAAACGAGGCTTAAACTTAGGAGAGGAAACTTTCATAGGAATATAACGAGATGACAACCAAACCAAATCCCCAACACGAAGTCGGGGACCCACACAGCGCCTGCGGTTAGCGAAACGTTGAGCCTTCTCCTGAGACAATGTCAAATTGTCCACCACATGAGTCCAAATCTGCTGCAACCTATCCACCACAGTATCCACACCAGGACAGTCAGAAGACTCAACCTGCCCTGAAGAGAAACGAGGATGGAAACCAGAATTGCAGAAAAACGGCGAAACCAAAGTAGCCGAGCTGGCCCGATTATTAAGGGCGAACTCAGCCAAAGGCAAAAAGGACACCCAATCATCCTGATCGGCAGAAACAAAACATCTCAGATATGTTTCCAAGGTCTGATTGGTTCGTTCAGTCTGGCCATTTGTCTGAGGATGGAAAGCCGAGGAAAAAGACAAATCAATGCCCATCCTAGCACAAAAGGCTCGCCAAAACCTCGAAACAAACTGGGAACCTCTGTCAGAAACGATGTTCTCCGGAATGCCATGTAAACGAACCACATGCTGGAAGAACAATGGCACCAAATCAGAGGAGGAAGGCAATTTAGACAAGGGTACCAAATGGACCATCTTAGAGAAGCGATCACAAACAACCCAAATGACCGACATTTTTTGAGAGACGGGGAGATCCGAAATAAAATCCATAGAGATATGCGTCCAGGGCCTCTTCGGGACTGGCAAGGGCAAAAGCAACCCACTGGCACGAGAACAGCAGGGCTTAGCCCGAGCACAAATCCCACAGGACTGCACAAACGAACGCACATCCCGCGACAGAGACGGCCACCAAAAGGATCTAGCCACCAAATCTCTGGTACCAAAGATTCCAGGATGACCAGCCAACACCGAACAATGAACCTCAGAGATAACTCTACTCGTTCATTTACCAGGGACAAACAGTTTCTCCGCTGGGCAACGGTCAGGTCTATTAGCCTGAAATTTTTGCAGCACCCGCCGCAAATCAGGGGAGATGGCAGACAAAATTACCCCCTCTTTGAGAATACCCGCCGGCTCAGACAAACTCGGAGAGTCGGGCACAAAACTCCTAGACAGGGCATCCGCCTTCACATTTTTAGAGCCCGGAAGGTACGAAACCACAAAGTCAAAACGGGAGAAAAACAGCGACCAACGAGCCTGTCTAAGATTCAAGCGCTTGGCAGACTCGAGATAAGTCAAGTTCTTATGATCAGTCAATACCACCACGCGATGCTTAGCTCCTTCAAGCCAATGACGCCACTCCTCGAATGCCCACTTCATGGCCAGCAACTCTCGGTTGCCCACATCATAATTACGCTCAGCAGGCGAAAACTTCCTGGAAAAGAAAGCGCATGGTTTCATCACTGAGCAACCAGAACCTCTCTGCGACAAAACAGCCCCTGCTCCAATCTCAGAAGCATCATCCTCGACCTGGAACGGAAGAGAAACATCTGGTTGACACAACACAGGGGCAGAAGAAAAACGACGCTTCAACTCTTGAAAAGCTTCCACAGCAGCAGAAGACCAATTGACCACATCAGCACCCTTCTTGGTTAAATCAGTCAATGGTTTAGCAATACTAGAAAAATTATTGATGAAGCGACGATAAAAATTAGCAAAGCCCAGGAACTTTTGCAGACTCTTCAGAGATGTCGGCTGAGTCAAATCATAAATGGCCTGAACTTTAACAGGGTCCATCTCGATAGTAGAAGGGGAAAAAATGAAACCCAAAAATGAAACCTTCTGAACACCAAAGAGACACTTTGACCCCTTCACAAACAAAGAATTTGCACGCAGGACCTGGAACACCATTCTGACCTGCTTCACGTGAGACTCCCAATCATCCGAGAAGACCAAAATATCATCCAAGTATACAATCAGGAATTTATCCAGGTACTCTCGGAAGATGTCATGCATAAAGGACTGAAACACAGATGGAGCATTAGAAAGCCCGAATGGCATAACCAGGTACTCAAAATGGCCCTCGGGCGTATTAAATGCTGTTTTCCATTCATCGCCCTGTTTAATACGCACAAGATTATACGCACCACGAAGATCTATCTTGGTGAACCAACTAGCCCCCTTAATCCGAGCAAACAAATCAGACAGCAGCGGCAAGGGGTACTGAAATTTGACCGTGATTTTATTTAGAAGGCGGTAATCAATACAAGGTCTCAGCGAACCATCCTTCTTGGCCACAAAAAAGAACCCTGCTCCCAATGGCGACGACGACGGGCGAATATGACCATTCTCCAAGGATTCCTTTACGTAACTCCGCATAGCGGCGTGCTCAGGCACAGACAAACTAAACAATCGACCTTTAGGAAACTTACTACCAGGAATCAAATCGATAGCACAATCACAATCCCTATGCGGAGGCAGGGCACTGGACTTGGGCTCATCAAATACATCCCGGTAATCCGACAAGAACTCTGGGACCTCAGAAGGGGTGGATGATGAGATAGACAAAAATGGAACATCACCATGTACCCCCTGACAACCCCAGCTGGACACAGACATTGATTTCCAATCCAATACTGGGTTATGGACTTGTAGCCATGGCAACCCCAACACGACCACATCATGCAGATTATGCAACACCAAAAAGCGAATATCCTCCTGATGCGCAGGAGCCATGCACATGGTCAGCTGGGTCCTGTACTGAGGCTTATTCTTGGCCAAAGGTGTAGCATTAATTCCTCTCAATGGAATAGGATACTGCAAGGGCTCCAAGAAAAACTCACAGCGCCTAGCATACTCCAAGTCCATCAAATTTCGACTGTACCGTACCAATGGTGGCAGACCTAGCGAACCGCTTCGTGCGCTTAGGACAATCGGAGATAGCATGAGTGGAATCACCACAGTAAAAACACAGCCCATTCTGACGTCTGTGTTCTTGCCGTTCAGCTCTGGTCAAAGTCCTATCGCACTGCATAGGCTCAGGTCCATGCTCAGATAATACCGCCAAATGGTGCACAGTTTTACGCTCACGCAAGCGTCGACCGATCTGAATGGCCAAAGACATAGACTCATTCAGACCAGCAGGCATAGGAAATCCCACCATGACATCCTTAAGGGCTTCAGAGAGACCTTTTCTGAAAATTGCTGCCAGCGCACATTCATTCCATTGAGTGAGCACAGACCACTTCCTAAACTTCTGACAATATATCTCTACCTCATCCTGACCCTGACACAGAGCCACCAAATTTTTCTCTGCCTGATCCACTGAATTAGGTTCATCATACAGCAATCCGAGCGCCAGAAAAAACGCATCAATATTACATAATGCAGGATCTCCTGGTGCAAGGGAAAATGCCCAGTCTTGAGGGTCGCCACGTAATAAAGAAATAATGATCTTAACTTGTTGAACTGGGTCACCAGAGGAGCGGGGTTTCAAAGCCAGAAACAGTTTACAATTATTTTTAAAACTCAGAAACTTAGCTCTATCTCCAGAAAACAAATCAGGAATAGGAATTCTTGGTTCTAACATAGAATTCTGAACCACAAAGTCTTGAATATTTTGTACTCTTGTAGTGAGATGATCCATACAAGAAGACAGACCTTTAATGTCCATCACTACACCTGTGTCCTGAACCACACAAATGTCTAGGGGAAAAGAAAGACAAAACACAGTACAGAGAAAAAAAAATGGTCTCAGAACTTCTCTTTTCCCTCTATTGAGAAGCATTAGTACTTTGGGCCTCCAGTACTGTTATGAACAGGTGATTCAGAACCACAATGGACCTAGTGGTTAAGAGCACACAAAGTGACCTGATAGTTACTAACATAGGACGAGCTCTGAGACGTGGGAACTCTGCTGACCGCAATCCCTAATCCTATCATACCACACTAAAGGTAGCCGTGGAGCGCTCCTGACCAGACCTAGGCGCCTCGGGCACAGCCTGAGAAACTAGCTAGCCCTGAAGATAGAAAAATAAGCCTACCTTGCCTCAGAGAAATTCCCCAAAGGAAAAGGCAGCCCCCCATATATAATGACTGTGAGTAAAGATGAAAATACAAACACAGAGATGAAATAGATTTTAGCAAAGTGAGGCCCGACTTACTGAATAGACCGAGGATAGGAAAGATAGCTTTGCGGTCAGCACAAAAACCTACAAACAACCACGCAGAGGGGGCAAAAAGACCCTCCGCACCGACTAACGTCTCAGAGCTTCCAGCAAGCAAGAAAAACCAATATAGCAAACAAAAGTAACACAAGCAAAACTTAGCTTATGCAGGGCAGACAGGCCACAAGAACGATCCAGGAGAGAGCAAGACCAATACTGGAACATTGACTGGAGGCCAGGAACAAAGAACTAGGTGGAGTTAAATAGAGCAGCACCTAACGACTTAACCTCGTCACCTGAGGAAGGAAACTCAGGAGCCGCAGCCCCACTCACATCCACCAGAGAAAGCTCATAGACAGAACCACCCGAAGTACCACTCATGACCACAGGAGGGAGCTTGACCACAGAATTCACAACACACCGCCCATGTGCGGGGGGTGGTTGCAACCATATAATGTGACTCAGGTCTGGTAGCATGATGAGAGTGTTTGGACCTGAATGGTCTGTGTTGTAGGTCCTGAAAGAGGTCAGGTCTGTGTTGAAAGCTCCGGCGAGTGGAGACTTCCCGAAGAGCACGTGGAGAGACCGTGGACCTGGATGGTTGGTGTTGGAAGCTCCAGTGAGTGGAGACTTCCTGGAAGCATCCAGTGAAACCATGTACCTGCAGATCCTGGCGCAGCTTCTTTGTTGGCAAAGCTTGGACTGATTAGGAGTCAGCCTGTGGACTCTGTAAAATCCCATTACTGGTAAGTAATGTCCAGTATTTTTTGAACGCTTTTTTGGATTCTTATACACCACTGAAACGTAACAAAAAGCACGTTATACTCTATGGATGACAATATAGTTAATTTATTCAAAGAAAAAGAATGTGATCACGTGCAGCAGCTATATATTTATCAATGGACTGCAAAGCCATAAGACCTGCCTAAATGTTTTATTCTGCCACTCTCTCTGCTCCTGCAACTGTGCCTAGGCTAAATGCAGACTGTATCTGATACAAACAGCAAAGCACAAGATTAGCCCTTAGAAAAACTGTTAGTATGATGGTTCAGCATCAGCACCAGTATCAACACCAAAGGACTCTGATTAGTTAACCCCTTTCTGGCATTTCATGTACTCTTCCATACATGTAACCTGGGACTTAATTCCCATGGACAGAATAGTACGTGCAATGCAATCAGCCACGTGCCCGGGGGGAGCGCGACTGATTGCGGCCGGGTGCAGCTGATTATCATGGACCCTGTGCCTTTGGATCGGAGGCCCCGCAGCATGCTGGGGGGTCCTGATCGCTGCCATGGAGACCCGATGTCGTCATGATGACATCTGGGTTTCCAGAGTTGAGAGACTTCCTGTCATGTGCAGTGCATGTCAGGAAGTCTTTAAGGTTAGTGCTCAGAAGCTGCAGCGCTGATAGCTTCTATAGCATGCAGATGTCCGTAGTGGGATACAGTGTAAAAGTAAGAATTAAATTTTTTTTTAAATAATTGTAAAAATATATATAAAAAAAATTAAAAACGATAATAAAAAATCAATATTTATTCTATCACTAAATAAATATTTGAATAAAAAAATCTAAACAATAAAAGTACACATACACTGTGTTCCAAATTATTATGAAAATTGTATAAAAGTGTCATAAAGATTTAATTGTTTTGTTCTTTAAATAAACTTGTGGATGGTATTGTGTCTCAGGGCTCAATGGATCACTGAAATCAGTCTTAAGCACATGTGATAATTAGTTTTCCAGGTGATTCTAATTAAAGGAAAACTGCTTAAAAATAATGTTCCACATTATTAAGCAGGCCACAGATTTCAAGCAATTTGGGAAATAAAAAGGATCTCTCTGCTGCTGAAAAGCGTTAAATAGTTCACAGCCTTGGACACTGTATGAAAACATTAGATATTTCATGAAAACTTAAGAGTGATCATCATACTGTGAAGAGATTTGTGACTGAAGCAGAGCACAGACAGAGTTCATGCAGATAAAGGCATAATGAGGAAGGTTTCTGCCAGACAAATTCATTGGATTAAGAGAGCTGCCAAAATACCATTATAAAGCAGCAAACAGTTATTTGAAGCTGCTGATGCCTCTGGAGTCCCTCGAACCTCAAGGTGTAGGATCCTTCAAAGGCTTGCTGTGGTGCATAAACCTACTGTTCGGCAACCCATAAACAGTGTTCACAAGCAGAAACGGTTGCAGTGGGCCCAGACATACATGAAGACTAATTTTAAAACAGTCTTGTTTACTGATGAGTGTCGAGCAACCCTGGATGGTCCAGATGGATGGAGTAGTGGATGGTTGGTGGATGGCCACCATGTCCCAACAAGGCTGGGACGTCAGCAAGGAGATGGGGGAGTCATGTTTTGGGCCGGAATCATGGGGAAACACTGGTAGGGCCCTTTAAGGTTCCTAAAGGTGTGAAAATGATCTCTGCAAAGTATATAGAGTTTCTGACTGACAACTTTCTTCCATGGTATAAAAAGCAGAAACGTGCCTTCAGGAGCAAAATCATTTTCATGCATGACAATGCACCATCTCATGCTGCAAAGAATACCTCTGAATCATTGGCTGTTATGGGCATAAAAGGAGATAAACTCATGGTGTGGCCACCATCTTCCCCTGACCTCAACCCTATAGAGAACCTTTGAAGTATCAAAAAGCAAAAGATCTATGAGGGTGGGAGGCAGTTCACATAAAAACAGCAGCTCTGGGACGCTATTCTGACTTCATGCACAGAAATACAAGCAGAAACTCTCCAAAAACTCACAAGTTCAATGGATGCAAGAATTGTGAAGGTGATATCAAAGAAGGGTTCCTATGTTAACATGTAACTTGGCCTGTTAGGATGTTATAGAGTTAAATAGCTTTTTTGTTCAGTGAATGTGACCTCCTAATGCTGCAAATTCCACAAATGAGCATTTTCAGTTCTTTAAAACATGTAAAATGTTTAGAAATTTTACTGTGCCTAATAATTTGGATCAGTGCATTTTGAATTTTTATTCATTTTGGAGATTATACTGTTTATTAGAGTTGAGCGACCTTGACCTTTTTAGAGTCGAGCCGGGTTTCGCGAAACCCGACTATCTCAAAAGTCGGGTCGAGTGAAATCGGCCGATTATGACGTAAAGTCGGGATCGACCGAAACACGAAACCCAATGCAAGTCAATGGGGCAGCATAGTCGGCAGTGAGTGGGGGCCAGGAAAACACCTAGAGTGCCCATTTTAATGTCAAAACCATCCATTCTTCTTAATGAAGCTTGTCAAGCGTAATTTACCTTATAATAATTGGAAGGCATTTGAAATTGGGGGTCATTTGGCTAAAGTTGTGGTGGGTAGGGCTGGTTCAAGTAATTAGTGGGCCCAGGAAATCTGGACCACGTCACGGCAGTGGAGCAGGGAGAGGTAAGTATTTCAACTTTGCAAGTGCTGTGAACCTGAGCAAGCAGGGGGGGCCCACTCGTTGGCATTGGCACTGGCACAGGGCCCCTCAAAGTACAGCGGTGTGTTTGCACGGCGGGGGCGCCTCCCACCGGCAGCAACACTTTTGCGTACCATGAGAGGCCCTGTGCCAGTGACGTCGCCAACTAGTATTCCTCCCCCCACCTGATGAAGGAACCTGCACTTTCATCTGCACCTTCCTGTTTGTCCCCGTGTAAGGTGGTATGGTATGCGGGAAGGGGGACCTGACTTTCAGCAGGGTCACAATCTTGCAGTGTAGCGTGCACGGGAAATGTTGCGTTATGGGTCAATGTACCAGCAGACTCATCTATCACTGGCTGGGCAATGGGCAGGATGAGGAGGAAACACAGATATAGGCCCAAAGAATAAAGTGGGCTAAATGCAGTTCAAAATTGGTAACACAGGACTAATCAGGGGGCATTGCAGTGGAGGACAACTGGAATGAGAGGCTGACACAGAGAGTAGGCCCAAATCAGTAAGTAGTCGAAATGCAGTTCAAAATTGGCAACAGTAGTAAACAGGCGGCACAGCTTTGTTCAGTGGAGGAGAACAGCAAGGAGTGGCAGACACCGATAGTAGGCCCCAACCCAACTAGTAGGCCAAATGCAGTCTAACATTAACAACTACTTAACGAGCGCCTGAAAACGGAATTTCAGGACAGGAAACCAGGAGAACAGCAAGGAGAGGCAGACACCGATAGTAGGCCCCAAACCAACTAGTACGCCAAATGCAGTTGTTCCGTTTAACCACAATTTAATGAGAGCCTGAAGATAGAAGTTCAGGAAAGGCAACCTGGAGAACACCTTGGAGTGGAACACACCATCTCTCTACACCCCATACCCAATTTGTAGGTCTAATGCAGCGTAGTTTCCAACAACTACTAAACGAGAGCATGATGATCGAAGCATTGGCGAGGAAACCTGGGGAACACCTTGGAGTGGAACACACCATCTCTCTACAGTGGAACACACCATCTCTCTACACCCCATACCCAATTTGTAGGCCTAATGCAGCGTAGTTTCCAACAACTACTAAACGAGAGCCGGAAGATCGAAGCAATGGAGAGGAAACCTGGGGAACACCTTGGAGTGGAACACACCATCTCTCTACACCCCATACCCAATTTGTAGGCCTAATGCAGCGTAGTTTCCAACAACTACTAAACGAGAGCCGGAAGATCGAAGCAATGGAGAGGAAACCTGGGGAACACCTTGGAGTGTAACACACCATCTCTCTACACCCCATACCCAATTTGTAGGCCTAATGCAGCGTAGTTTCCAACAACTACTAAACGAGAGCCGGAAGATCGAAGCAATGGAGAGGAAACCTGGGGAACACCTTGGAGTGTAACACACCATCTCTCTACACCCCATACCCAATTTGTAGGCCTAATGCAGCGTAGTTTCCAACAACTACTAAACGAGAGCCGGAAGATCGAAGCAATGGAGAGGAAACCTGGGGAACACCTTGGAGTGTAACACACCATCTCTCTACACCCCATACCCAATTTGTAGGCCTAATGCAGCGTAGTTTCCAACAACTACTAAACGAGAGCATGATGATCGAAGCATTGGCGAGGAAACCTGGGGAACACCTTGGAGTGGAACACACCATCTCTCTACAGTGGAACACACCATCTCTCTACACCCCATACCCAATTTGTAGGCCTAATGCAGCGTAGTTTCCAACAACTACTAAACGAGAGCCGGAAGATCGAAGCTCAGGAAAGGCAACCTGGAGAACACCTTGGAGTGGAACACACCATCTCTCTACACCCCATACCCAATTTGTAGGCCCAATGCAGCGTAGTTTCCAACAACTACTAAACGAGAGCCGGAAGATCGAAGCAATGGAGAGGAAACCTGGGGAACACCTTGGAGTGTAACACACCATCTCTCTACACCCCATACCCAATTTGTAGGCCTAATGCAGCGTAGTTTCCAACAACTACTAAACGAGAGCCGGAAGATCGAAGCAATGGAGAGGAAACCTGGGGAACACCTTGGAGTGTAACACACCATCTCTCTACACCCCATACCCAATTTGTAGGCCTAATGCAGCGTAGTTTCCAACAACTACTAAACGAGAGCCGGAAGAGCGAAGCTCAGGAAAGGCAACCTGGGGAACACCTTGGAGTGTAACAAACCCTCTCTCTACACCACGGAAGGGCTGATTCTTAGGAAGGAAGGCTGTCGGAAAGAAGCAGGGCGCGTCCGAGGGTGATTATATTCTTATTAGGTATATACTCACCCTCGGACGCGCCCTGCTTCTTTATTTGTAATGAATGTTTATTTGCAATGTGGTTTTGACTTACTCTATTTTTTTGGTAAATAATGATTTTATTATTTTCATTGTTTTGCATCTTCTTGGCAATAATATAAAGAAGACGCGACAGGACAACACTCAGTGGATGCCATATCTGTGTTTAAAATTGAAAAAACCTTTCAGTTAACTACTTGCAGGAGAAAGTTATTGTAGCTGTGGTCATTTTTAGTACTGTACCAGATTTTTGTTGTATGTGTTTGTTTTTAATGTTAAAATGTCTGCATTTGATATCTCTCCAGTATTTTCTTTTTTATAAGCAAAATACTTATTTTTATATTTTCTGATGTTGGTTCCAGGGGTACACGGGCAGCAGTGGTGTAGTCAGTGGAGGCCTAGTGGAGGAGTGACCGCAGACAGGCATCGAAGGCCTAAAATAATAACACATGGCTGTAGGCAATTTTAAATTGGTTCCAGGGGTACACGGGCAGCAGTGGTGTGGTCAGTGGAGGCCTAGTGGAAGGAGTCACCGCAGACAGGCATCGAAGGCCTAAAATAATAACACATGGCTGTAGGCAATTTTAAATTGGTTCCAGGGGTACACGGGCAGCAGTGGTGTGGTCAGTGGAGGCCTAGTGGAAGGAGTCACCGCAGACAGGCATCGAAGGCCTAAAATAATAACACATGGCTGTAGGCAATTTTAAATTGTTTACAGGGGTACACGGGCAGCAGTGGTGTGGTCAGTGGAGGCCTAGTGGAAGGAGTCACCGCAGACAGGCATCGAAGGCCTAAAATAATAACACATGGCTGTAGGCAATTTTAAATTGGTTCCAGGGGTACACGGGCAGCAGTGGTGTGGTCAGTGGAGGCCTAGTGGAAGGAGTGACCGCAGACAGGCATCGAAGGCCTAAAATAATAACACATGGCTGTAGGCAATTTTAAATTGGTTCCAGGGGTACACGGGCAGCAGTGGTGTGGTCAGTGGAGGCCTAGTGGAAGGAGTCACCGCAGACAGGCATCGAAGGCCTAAAATAATAACACATGGCTGTAGGCAATTTTAAATTGGTTCCAGGGGTACACGGGCAGCAGTGGTGTGGTCAGTGGAGGCCTAGTGGAAGGAGTCACCGCAGACAGGCATCGAAGGCCTAAAATAATAACACATGGCTGTAGGCAATTTTAAATTGGTTCCAGGGGTACACGGGCAGCAGTGGTGTGGTCAGTGGAGGCCTAGTGGAAGGAGTGACCGCAGACAGGCATCGAAGGCTTAAAATAATAACACATGGCTGTAGGCAATTTTAAATTGGTTCCAGGGGTACACGGGCAGCAGTGGTGTGGTCAGTGGAGGCCTAGTGGAAGGAGTCACCGCAGACAGGCATCGAAGGCCTAAAATAATAACACATGGCTGTAGGCAATTTTAAATTGGTTCCAGGGGTACACGGGCAGCAGTGGTGTGGTCAGTGGAGGCCTAGTGGAAGGAGTCACCGCAGACAGGCATCGAAGGCCTAAAATAATAACACATGGCTGTAGGCAATTTTAAATTGGTTACAGGGGTACACGGGCAGCAGTGGTGTGGTCAGTGGAGGCCTAGTGGAAGGAGTGACCGCAGACAGGCATCGAAGGCCTAAAATAATAACACATGGCTGTAGGCAATTTTAAATTGGTTCCAGGGGTACACGGGCAGCAGTGGTGTATTCAGTGGAGGCCTAGTGGAAGGAGTCACCGCAGACAGGCATCGAAGGCCTAAAATAATAACACATGGCTGTAGGCAATTTTAAATTGTTTACAGGGGTACACGGGCAGCAGTGGTGTGGTCAGTGGAGGCCTAGTGGAAGGAGTCACCGCAGACAGGCATCGAAGGCCTAAAATAATAACACATGGCTGTAGGCAATTTTAAATTGGTTCCAGGGGTACACGGGCAGCAGTGGTGTGGTCAGTGGAGGCCTAGTGGAAGGAGTGACCGCAGACAGGCATCGAAGGCCTAAAATAATAACACATGGCTGTAGGCAATTTTGAATTGGCTACATGGGTACACGGGCAGCAGTGGTGTGGTCAGTGGAGGCCTAGTGGAAGGAGTGACCGCAGACAGGCATCGAAGGCCTAAAATAATAACACATGGCTGTAGGCAATTTTAAATTGGTTACAGGGGTACACGGGCAGCAGTGGTGTGGTCAGTGGAGGCCTAGTGGAAGGAGTCACCGCAGACAGGCATCGAAGGCCTAAAATAATAACACATGGCTGTAGGCAATTTTAAATTGGTTCCAGGGGTACACGGGCAGCAGTGGTGTGGTCAGTGGAGGCCTAGTGGAAGGAGTCACCGCAGACAGGCATCGAAGGCCTAAAATAATAACACATGGCTGTAGGCAATTTTAAATTGGTTACAGGGGTACACGGGCAGCAGTGGTGTGGTCAGTGGAGGCCTAGTGGAAGGAGTGACCACAGACAGGCATCGAAGGCCTAACATAACAAAAATGTCAATACAATGGTATTGTCAGTGGCAGGCATTGAAGGATGTCAGCGCATATACTAAACATTGGTGGAGCTGTGAGATAATTTTGCAAGTGGTAGAGCACTGTTTGAGCTGGGGTGGGGGGAAACTGTCTTGTGGCCGGCGGTACAGGCCCAGGGCCCCTCATATTACAACGGTGTGTCTGACGTTGGGTGCGCACCACCACCGCCAGAGACACTTTATTGTACTAGGAGGGACCCAGTGGCAGTGCCGTCGACCAAAAGCGGGCTCACCCACCTCTTCAGACAAACTGCACTCTCACGGGTGCTGTCGCCAAGTGTCGATACCACGGCCCCGTGTGGGGAGTTTGGCCATTTAGTGAGGTGTAAACATGTCGTATGCTGGACAATCAGGTGCAGAAAATTACGAGATTGGAAAAGGCATTCAGAATAGTCCACAGGCAAGACCTTTTCATAGGAAAGCTAGGTGTCAGCCGGGCAAGGTGGGGCAAAAGATTTCGAAATCCAGTTGTGGTTCATTTTAATGAAGGTTAGATCATCTACATTTTGGGTAGCCAGACGAGTCCTTTTTTCTGTTAGTATTGAACCTGCAGCACTGAATACTCTTTCTGATAGGACACTAGCTGCCGGGCAAGCAAGCTCCTGCAATGCATATTCTGCCAATTCTGGCCAGGTGTCTAATTTTGATGCCCAGTAATCAAATGGGAATGACGGTTGAGGGAGAACATCGATAAGGGATGAAAAATAGTTTGTAACCATACTGGACAAATGTTGTCTCCTGTCACTTTGAATTGATGCTGCAGTACCTGTCCTGTCTGCGGTCATAGCAAAATCACTCCACAACCTGGTCAGAAAACCCCTCTGGCCAACGCCACTTCTGATTTCTGCCCCTCTAACTCCTCTGGTCTGCTGGCCCCTGCAGCTCGTGTGAGAACGATCACGGGCGCTGTGTGCAGGGAATGCCAGAAGCAAACGGTCAACAAGAGTTGATTGTTTGGTTGCTAATATTAGTTCCAAGTTCTCATGTGGCATTATATTTTGCAATTTGCCTTTATAGCGAGGATCAAGGAGGCAGGCCAACCAGTAATCGTCATCATTCATCATTTTAGTTATGCGTGTGTCCCTTTTGAGGATACGTAAGGCATAATCCGCCATGTGGGCCAAAGTTCCAGTTCTCAAATCTGCGGTTGTGCTTGGTTGAGGGGCAGTTTCAGGCAAATCCACGTCACTTGTGTCCCTCAAAAAACCAGAACCCGGCCTTGCCGCGCCACCAATTTCCAGTGGCCCCGGAAAAGCTTCCTCATTAAAAATATAATCATCCCCATCATCCTCCTCGTCCTCCTCCTCCTCTTCGCCCGCTACCTCGTCCTGTACACTGCCCTGGCCAGACAATGGCTGACTGTCATCAAGGCTTTCCTCTTCCTCAGCTGCAGACGCCTGATCCTTAATGTGCGTCAAACTTTGCATCAGCAGACGCATTAGGGGGATGCTCATGCTTATTATGGCGTTGTCTGCACTAACCAGCCGTGTGCATTCCTCAAAACACTGAAGGATTTGGCACATGTCTTGAATCTTCGACCACTGCACACCTGACAACTCCATGTCTGCCATCCTACTGCCTGCCCGTGTATGTGTATCCTCCCACAAAAACATAACAGCCCGCCTCTGTTCACACAGTCTCTGAAGCATGTGCAGTGTTGAGTTCCACCTTGTTGCAACGTCTATGATTAGGCGATGCTGGGGAAGGTTCAAAGAACGCTGATAGGTCTGCATACGGCTGGAGTGTACGGGCGAACGGCGGATATGTGAGCAAAGTCCACGCACTTTGAGGAGCAGGTCGGATAACCCCGGATAACTTTTCAGGAAGCACCGCACCACCAGGTTTAAGGTGTGAGCCAGGCAAGGAATGTGTTTCAGTTGGGAAAGGGAGATGGCAGCCATGAAATTCCTTCCGTTATCACTCACTACCTTGCCTGCCTCAAGATCTACAGTGCCCAGCCACGACTGCGTTTCTTTCTGCAAGAACTCGGACAGAACTTCCGCGGTGTGTCTGTTGTCGCCCAAACACTTCATAGCCAATACAGCCTGCTGACGTTTGCCAGTAGCTGCCCCATAATGGGAGACCTGGTGTGCAACAGTGGCAGCTGCGGATGGAGTGGTTGTGCGACTGCGGTCTGTGGACGAGCTCTCGCTTCTGCAGGAGGACGAAGAGGAGGAGGAGGGGGTGCGAACGGCTACAGCCAATTGTTTCCTAGACCGTGAGCTAGGCAGAACTGTCCCAAACTTGCTGTCCCCTGTGGACCCTGCATCCACCACATTTACCCAGTGTGCCGTGATGGACACGTAACGTCCCTGGCCATGCCTACTGGTCCATGCATCTGTTGTCAGGTGCACCTTTGTGCTCACAGATTGCCTGAGTGCATGGACGATGCGCTCTTTAACATGCTGGTGGAGGGCTGGGATGGCTTTTCTGGAAAAAAAGTGTCGACTGGGTAGCTCGTAGCGTGGTACAGCGTAGTCCATCAGGGCTTTGAAAGCTTCGCTTTCAACTAACCGGTAGGGCATCATCTCTAACGAGATTAGTCTAGCTATGTGTGCGTTCAAACCCTGTGTACGCGGATGCGAGGCTAAGTACTTCCTTTTTCTAACCATAGTCTCATGTAGGGTGAGCTGGACTGGAGAGCTGCAGATCGTGGAACTAGCGGGGGTGCCGGTGGACATGGCAGACTGAGAGACGGTGGGAGATGGTATTGTTGCCACCGGTGCCCTAGATGCAGTGTTTCCTACTACGAAACTGGTGATTCCCTGACCCTGACTGCTTTGGCCTGGCAAAGAAACCTGCATAGATACTGCAGGTGGTGCGGAAAATGGTGGCCCTACACTGCCGGAAGGGATGTTGCGTTGCTGACTAGCTTCATTGGCCGAGGGTGCTACAACCTTAAGGGACGTTTGGTAGTTAGTCCAGGCTTGCAAATGCATGGTGGTTAAATGTCTATGCATGCAACTTGTATTGAGACTTTTCAGATTCTGTCCTCTGCTTAAGGTAGTTGAACATTTTTGACAGATGACTTTGCGCTGATCAATTGGATGTTGTTTAAAAAAATGCCAGACTGCACTCTTTCTAGCATCGGATACCTTTTCAGGCATTGCAGACTGAGCTTTAACCGGATGGCCACGCTGTCCTCCAACAGGTTTTGGCTTTGCCACGCGTTTTGGGCAAGATACGGGCCCGGCAGATGGAACCTGTTGCGATGTTGATGCCTGCTGCGGCCCCTCCTCCTCCGCTTCAGAACTGCTGCCGCCTGCACCCTGTTCCCCCAATGGCTGCCAATCGGGGTCAAGAACTGGGTCATCTATTACCTCTTCTTGTAGCTCGTGTGCAACTTCGTCTGTGTCACCGTGTCGGTCGGTGGTATAGCGTTCGTGATGGGGCAACATAGTCTCATCAGGGTCTGATTCTTGATTAGCACCCTGCGAGGGCAATGTTGTGGTCTGAGTCAAAGGACCAGCATAGTAGTCTGGCTGTGGCTGTGCATCAGTGCACTCCATGTCAGATTCAACTTGTAATGGGCATGGACTGTTAACTGCTTCACTTTCTAAGCCAGGGACGGTATGTGTAAAGAGCTCCATGGAGTAACCCGTTGTGTCGCCTGCTGCATTCTTCTCTGTTGTTGTTTTTGCTGAAGAGGACAAGGAAGCGACTTGTCCCTGACCGTGAACATCCACTAACGACGCGCTGCTTTGACATTTACCAGTTTCACGAGAGGAGGCAAAAGAGCTAGAGGCTGAGTCAGCAAGATAAGCCAAAACTTGCTCTTGCTGCTCCGGCTTTAAAAGCGGTTTTCCTACTCCCAGAAAAGGGAGCGTTCGAGGCCTTGTGTAGCCAGACGACGAACCTGGCTCCACAGCTCCAGACTTAGGTGCAATATTTTTTTTCCCACGACCAGCTGATGCTCCACCACTACCACGACCCTCATTACCAGCTGACAATGAACGCCCCCGGCCACGACCTCTTCCACCATACTTCCTCATTGTTTTAAAAACGTAAACAAACTAACGGTATTTGTTGCTGTCACACAAATTACACGGTGAGCTATAACTTCAGTATGATTTAGCTACCCCTTTACAGGTGAGTGAGACCACAACGAAAATCAGGCACAATGTTACACACTCTGTTGTTGGTGGCAACAAATGAGAGAGATGCCACACACGCAGGACTGTCACTGAAGCACAAATGTAAATATTAATCTCCCACTGATTTGATTTTTTTTTTTTTTTAAGGGAGACTTTAGGAAAAAAAAAAATAGAATAAAATGATTTTTTCAGGAAGAATTTAGAAACCAAATAAAATAAAATGATTTTTTCAGGGAGAATTTAGAAAACAAATAAAACAAAAAAAGGCTTTCTATGGCCCACTGAGTGAGAGATGACGCACACAGGAGTCAGGAGTGGCACACAAGCCCAGAGGCCAATATTTATCTCCCACTGATTGATGTAGTGATTTTTTCAGGTAGATTTTGGAACCCAAATCAAGCTAAAAAAAATAAAAGGCTTTCTATGGCCCACAATTGGAGAGAGAGTGAGAGATGGCACACCCAGGAGTCAAGACTGGCACACAAGCAGAAAGGGCAATATTAATCTCCCACTGATTTGTTTTTTTTTGTTTTTTTTTCAGGGAGACTTTAGGAAAAAAAAAATAGAATAAAATGATTTTTTCAGGAAGAATTTAGAAACCAAATAAAATAAAATGATTTTTTCAGGGAGAATTTAGAAAACAAATAAAACAAAAAAAGGCTTTCTATGGCCCACTGAGTGAGAGATGACGCACACAGGAGTCTGGAGTGGCACACAAGCCCAGAGGCCAATATTTATCTCCCACTGATTGACGTAGTGATTTTTTCAGGTAGATTTTGGAACCCAAATCAAGCTAAAAAAATAATAGGCTTTCTATGGCCCACAATTGGAGAGAGAGAGAGAGATGGCACACCCAGGAGTCAAGACTGGCACACAAGCAGAAAGGGCAATATTAATCTCCCACTGATTTGTTTTTTTTTTTTTTTTTTTTCAGGGAGACTTTAGGAAAAAAAAAATAGAATAAAATGATTTTTTCAGGAAGAATTTAGAAACCAAAGAAAATAAAATGATTTTTTCAGGGAGAATTTAGAAAAGAAATAAAACAAAAAAAGGCTTTCTATGGCCCACTGAGTGAGAGATGACGCACACAGGAGTCAGGAGTGGCACACAAGCCCAGAGGCCAATATTTATCTCCCACTGATTGATGTAGTGATTTTTTCAGGTAGATTTTGGAACCCAAATCAAGCTAAAAAAATAATAGGCTTTCTATGGCCCACAATTGGAGAGAGAGAGAGAGAGATGGCACACCCAGGAGTCAAGACTGGCACACAAGCAGAAAGGGCAATATTAATCTCCCACTGATTTTTTTTTTTTTTTTTTTTTTCAGGGAGACTTTAGGAAAAAAAAAATAGAATAAAATGATTTTTTCAGGAAGAATTTAGAAACCAAAGAAAATAAAATGATTTTTTCAGGGAGAATTTAGAAAACAAATAAAACAAAAAAAGGCTTTCTATGGCCCACTGAGTGAGAGATGACGCACACAGGAGTCAGGAGTTGGACACAATCCCAGAGGCCAATATTTATCTCCCACTTTTTTTTTTTTGTTCCAGGGAAAATTTATAAACCCAATAAAAAATATAATAAATAGGCTTTCTATGGCCCACTATCTGAGAGACAGAGAGAGATGGCACGCTTAGGACTGGCACACAAGCCCAAAGGCCAATATTAATCTCCCTTTTTTTTTAAGGGAGAATTTATGAAACCAAAAAAAAAATAAATAAATAGGCTTTCTATGGCCCACTATTTGTGAGAGAGATGGCACGCTCAGGACTGGCACACAAGCCCAGAGGCCAATATTAATCTCCCACTTTTTTTTTTTTTTCCAGGGAAAATTTATAAACCCATTAAAAAAAATAAAAAATAAATAGGCTTTCTATGGCCCACTATCTGAGAGAGAGAGATGGCACGCTTAGGACTGGCACACAAGCCCAAAGGCCAATATTAATCTCCCTTTTTTTTTAAGGGAGAATTTATAAAACCCCAAAAAAATAAATAAATAGGCTTTCTATGGCCCACTATTTGTGAGAGAGATGGCACGCTCAGGACTGGCACACAAGCCCAGAGGCCAATATTAATCTCCCACTTTTTTTTTTTTTTCCAGGGAAAATTTATAAACCCATTAAAAAAAAAATAAATAAATAGGCTTTCTATGGCCCACTATCTGAGAGAGAGAGATGGCACGCTTAGGACTGGCACACAAGCCCAAAGGCCAATATTAATCTCCCACTGATTGATTTATTGATTTTTTCAGGTAGAATTTAGAACCCAAATAAAGCAAAAAAATAAATAGGCTTTCTATGGCCCACTGAGTGAGTGATGATGCACACAGGAGTCAAGAGTGGCACACAAGCCCTGAGGCCAATATTTTTCTCCCACTGATTAATGTAGTGATTTTTTCAGGTAGATTTTATAACCCAAATCAAGCAAAAGAATAAATAGGCTTTCTATGGCCCACTGAGTGAGAGATGACACAGACAGGGATGGCACTCTAGCAGAAATGTCAATCTTAATCTCCCACAAAAAAAAAACAAAAAACAGGGAGTGTCCTTCAATTACTATCTCCCTGCAGTAATCTCAGCCAGGTATGGCAGGCAGCAATAAGGAGTGGACTGATGCACAAATTAAATAAAAAGTGTGTACAAACCAAAAAGATAGCTGTGCAGAAAGGAAGGAACAAGAGGATTTGTGCTTTGAAAAAAGCAGTTGGTTTGCACAGCGGCGTACACACAGCAATGCAGCTATCAGGGAGCCTTCTAGGGCAGCCCAATGAGCTACAGCGCTGAGGGAAAAAAAAAAAAAATGTAGCTTCCACTGTCCCTGCACACCGAAGGTGGTGTTGGGCAGTGGAAATCGCTACAGCACAAGCGGTTTGGTGGTTAATGGACCCTGCCTAACGCTATCCCTGCTTCTGACGAAGCGGCAGCAACCTCTCCCTAAGCTCAGATCAGCAGCAGTAACATGGCGGTCGGCGGGAACGCCCCTTTATAGCCCCTGTGACGCCGCAGACAGCAAGCCAATCACTGCAATGCCCTTCTCTAAGATGGTGGGGACCAGGACCTATGTCATCACGCTGCCCACACTCTGCGTTTACCTTCATTGGCTGAGAAATGGCGCTTTTCGCGTCATTGAAACGCGACTTTGGCGCGAAAGTCGCGTACCGCATGGCCGACCCCGCACAGGGGTCGGATCGGGTTTCATGAAACCCGACTTTGCCAAAAGTCGGCGACTTTTGAAAATGAACGACCCGTTTCGCTCAACCCTACTGTTTATCATTGGGAGGTTTCTTCAATAAAATTCAATGCATACTCTTATCGTGTGATGACTTTTATTAGACTGACTGTCATTTGCACCAACCATTTAGGAAAATCTGAGAAAAATGTAATTTGCATAATAATTTGGAACATGGTGTATTTAGTATTGCCGCGTCCGTAATGACCCGACATTTAAAACTGTCCCACTAGTTAACCTCTTTAGTGAACACCATTAAAAAAAACAAGGCAGAAAAACAATGCTTTGTCATCATATCGCTGAACAAAAAGTGGAATAACACGCGATAAAAAAGACGGATATAAATAAACCTGGTACCCCTGAAAATGTCACCTTGTCCTGCAAAAAACAAGCCCCCATACAGCTCCTTCACCAGAAAACTAAGAAAGCTATAGCTCTCAGAATAAAGCAATGCAAAAATAATTATTTTTTATATAAAATAGTTTTTATTGTGTAAAGGCGGAAAACATTAAAAAATGCTATAAATTAGGTATTGCTGTCATCATACTGACCCGCAGAATAAAATAGCTTTATCAATTTTACCACACACGGATCGGTATAAACGCCCCCCCCCCCCCCCAAATAAAAAAAGAAATTCATGAATAGCTGGTTTTTGGTTATTCTGCCTCACAAAAATCGGAATAAAAAGTGATCAAAAAATGTCATGTGTCCAAAAATGATACCAATAAAACGTCAACTAGTCCCGCAAAATACAAGACCTCATACGACTCTGTGGGCCAAAATATGGAAAAATTATAGCTCTCAAAATGTGGTGATGCAAAAACTATGCAAAAACTATTTTTGCAATAAAAAGCGTCTTTTAGTGTGTGACAGCTGCCAAATATAAATATAAATAGTAGATCAAACCCCCCTTTATCACCCCCTTAGTTAGGGAAAAATAATAAAATTAAAAATATATATTTATTTCCATTTACCCATTAGGGTTAGGGCTAAAGTTAGGGTTGGGGCTAAAATTAGGGTTAGGGTTGGGGCTAAAGTTAGGGTTTGGGTTGGGGCTAAAGTTGGGGTTAGTGTTTGAATTACATTTACAGTTCGGATTAGGGTTAGGGTTGGGATTAGGGTTAGGGGTGTGTTGGGGTTAGGGTTGGAGTTAGAATTGGGGGGTTTCCACTGTTTGGGCACATCAAGGGCTCTCAAAATACGACATGGCGTCCGATCTCAATTCCAGCCAAATCTGCATTGAAAAAGTAAAACGGTGCTCCTTCCTTTCCGAGCTCTGCCGTCCGCCCAAACAGTCATTTACCCTCACATATAGGCTACCAGCGTACTCGGGACAAATTGGACAACAACTTTTGTGGTCCAATTTCTCCTGTTACCCTTGTGAAAATACAAAATTGGGGACTAAAAAATAATTTTTGTGGAAAAAAAATATTTTTTATTTTCACAACTCTGCGTTATAAACTTTAGTGAAACACTTGGGGGTTCAAAGTTCTCACAACACATCTAGATAAGTTCCTTCGGGGGTCTAGTTTCCAATATGGGGTTACTTGTGGGGGTTTCTACTGTTTAGGTACATCAGGGGCTCTGCAAACGCAATGTGACGCCCGCAGACCAATCCATCAAATTCTGCATTCTAAAACAGCGCTCCTTCCCTTCCGAGCTCTGCCATGTGTCCAAGCGGTGGTTCCCCCCACATATGAGGTATCAGCGTACTCAGGACAAATTGAACAACAACTTTTGGGGTCCATTTCTCCTGTTACCCTTGTGAAAAAAACAAAGTTGGGGGCTAAAAATCATTTTTGTGGAAAAAAAATGATTTTTTATTTTCACGGCTCTGAGTTATAATGTTTAGTGAAACACTTGGGGGTTAAAAGTTCTCACAACACATTTAGATAAGTTCCTTGTAGGATTTAGTTTCCAATATAGGGTCACTTGTGCGGGGTTTCTATTGTTTAAGTACATCAGGGGCTCTGCAAACGCAACGTGATGCCCGCAGACCATTCCATCAAAGTCTGCATTCCAAAACGGTGCTCCTTCCCTTCCGAGCTCTGCCATGCACCCAAACAGTGGTTCCCCCCACATATGGGGTATTAGCATACTTAGGACAAATTGTACAACTTTTGGGGTCCAATTTCTCCGGATACCCTTGAGAAAATTTAAAAAAAATGTGTGCTAAAAGATCCTTTTTTTGAAAAAAAAATATTTTTTTATTTTCTCTACATTATAAGCTTTAGAGAAACAATTGGGGGTTCAAAGTGCTCACCACACATCTATATAAGTTTGTTGGGTGGTCTAGTTTCCAAAATGGGGTCACTTCTGAGGGATTTCCACTGTTTAGGCACATCAGGGGCTCTTCAAATGCAACATGGCATCTGATCTGAATTCCAGCCAATTCTGCGTTGAAAAAGTCAAACGCTGGTCAACTTTTAACCCTTATAACTCTATAACAAAAAAAAATTTGGTTACAAAATTGTGCTGATGTAAAGTAGACATGTGAGAAATGTTTCTTATTAAGTATCTTGTGTGACATATCTGTGTGATTTAAAGGCATGAAAATTCAAAGTTGGAAAATTGCAAATTTTTCAAAATTTTTGCCAAATTTCCATTTTTTTCACAAATAAATGCAAGTCATATCAAAGAAATTTTACCACTATCATGAAGTACAATATGTCACGAGAAAACTGTGTCAGAATCACCAGGATCTGTTGAAGCGTTCCAAAGTTATAACCTCATAAAGGGGCAGTGGTCAAAATTGTAAAAATTGGCCTGGTCATTAACATGCAAACCACCCTTGGGGGTAAAGAGTTTAAACTGTGCAAACACAGGCCTGGATAGCTGTTCTCTTCCTCCAATCAGAACTGTCCCTGAGCTGTGCAATGAGCTGAGCACAGTGGCCCCAGTCCTTTCATAACCTCTGTAGAGGTAATGCAGCCAGCCAATCACAGTAATGCCAATACCAAGATGGCTATGACATTATAGTGACTGTATATAAAACAGGGAAAGGGGCCCATTGTGACAAAGAAACAGAGCCTACCGTTTGGCTCTTTAAAACACTGAAGTCATCATTCATTGGCTAATACATGTCACATGGGTACCGACAGTTAGTCAGAGGTGATTCTCATTTGTGATTTACTACAGGTGAGTCCTAATGTGTTTCCATACTAATTTTATGTAAACGGTGCCAAAACCAGTGTCACAGCAAGCCTTAGGATTTTCTATTTTTCCCTCCCATTATTTTTTATTTTAAATGGGTGTTTATCATTTTCTCTTTTGTATTTAACATGTGCTCTACACAAAAAAACGGTTTAACTTGATTCATTTTTTCAGGAGATATTCCACATTATGTACTTAAACTTTATGGATGCCAATAAAGATGCGCAGGACTGTAAATGCTGGACAAAACAAAGGACTACGTGCACATAACTTCAGCTATGGCATGTAAATTCAGCATAAGAGCAATTGTGCCGGAGATGTAAGTATAAAAGATGGCAGAGATGAGGAACCTTTGCACGTTATTCTCTATTGGTTGTTAGTGGTATATATCAGTGCATGGCATGTAGGCCAACACAAAATCTCTACAAGGACAGAAGTTCTACTGACAAGCAAGAATAAGATGTATGTTACCAGGGAATTTTCAGGACTCCAAGTGTGGACATACCTTGATGCGCATATCCAAAGGATAGAGATAACATGATTGCTAGGGACACCCAGCGATCCTAAGGATATTGCTCTGTAACTTTTTTTTTCTCTTTTTTGCGTTGTTCTAGTACATACAAAGAAAATAAAGAAAATAAACATGTGTATAACAAAACCTGTGTAATTGCTATAATTTTCTTGGAGAAACACTTAATTTTCTGGAATAATTTAAAGGGTGTCAACACTTTCATCCATGACTGTAAACATATATACATTCATGGCCGAAAGTGTTTGCACTTTTGAAATTGTTCACAAAAATGGAGTATTTTTCCTAGAAAATTATTGCAATTACACATATTTTGTTATACACGTTTATTTCCTTTGTGTTTATTGGATACACAAAAAAGCAAAGAAAAAAAGGTTACAGAGCCATATCCTTATTATCGCTGGGTGTATCCTTTAGGAATAAGCCTCTATTTAAGTGACACCTATAGAATCAGGGACCTGATAAAAAAAAAGTGGTGCTGTCATTGCCACTGTTGCAGACAAGTTATTAATAAATTACGTAATAAGTAAAAAGTGATAATAACGTAAGCTCTGCTACTTGATATCTTTTATTTTACATTTACTTTCACAATGCAAAAAGTACGTTTCATCATTCCTGATTATGTCCACTGATTTAAAAAAAATCTGAGCACTTGTGTGTTGCTTGGGTAATTGTAATTCTGATCGATGATGGAGTAATTTATTCTGTGCTACTTATGAGCATCTTTCCATGCTTTACTGTAATAGAGCTTAGTATAGTACTTTACCTGATTGCATTACAGAAGTAGAAAACTCAAAAGTGTGAAAATCTACTGAAAGTGTTCTAGTCTCTTAATTTCCTGCTGCATCTAAATAAATATACACCTGGCCAAAGAATCTACTATCATGGAAGACTGAAGGGAATGGCTACTGGCGAGATGTATGTCCTAACAGGACAATCATTGAAAGAATGTGATTTTACACCTTACATATTGAAACAATTTGTACACAAAGTTTGACAACTTACAAATAAATTGAATTGTTTATCTTGTACTGATAATAAAAACTTTATATGAGTTGGAGAGCAAAATTTAGTACGAGAAATACTTTCCATTTTCTCAGTAATTAAAAGCGCGTTGGAGCTGGCACCATTCCAGCAGGTAGGAATATACATGGTTAAGCTCTATTGCCATTCCTAGTTATGCATCGGTTCTACTACTATTGTTGAATTTCTAGCAGTATAACCAGCAAAGCACCATCACATCATCACACCTTTGACTATAAGTTGCAAAGTAAACACAACACAAGTAGAAACCATCTACTCTTTTGTTTTAGCAAGCAAGTCACTTCTTGTTTGTGATCCTCAATAGTGGCTTCTTAACTGACCATTAAGAAGGCCTGCTTATCAAAGTCTGGACAGTTGAGGTTGAGTTGTTTCTGCTACTTGATGTAAGTGCATCATTTGAGGGCTGTTATCTGAAGTGCTATCAGTTTGCATTTCTGAGGCTGGTAACTCTGATGAACTTATCCTCAGCAGCAGAGATAATTCTTGCTCTTTTTTTCCTGTAGCAATTCTCATGAGAGCCAGTTTTATCATATCGCTAGTTTTCATGACTGCACTTGAGGATACTTTCAAGGTTCCAGATTGGCTGAAAATTCATGTCTTAAATTGATGCAGAAAAAATATCTTGGCAGTCAAAAGATCATATGATTTGCATTTTATTTGTGTAGGCAATCCACAAAAAGATTCTAAATGTAGTTGCGTGTATGATAAGACTTTTTTGTCTCTCTCCTCACTAAACAATGAGATCCAGCGATAATACTTGTAGACAGAAATAGATTTTTTCTTTAATAAAACAATCACTTTCAAGTCTCTCAAGATATTCCAGTTATATTTTTTATAGTGGATTATTTTCTAATGACAGTCTCATATTCTTGTATGTCTCTTTCATATCAGCAGCATGCATAACAGGTATTGATGGGAAGTTATTACTAGAGATGAGCGAACCTTTCAAGCTTCGGTGAATGTCCTGATGTTCGCAGAACATGTTTGCCTAACGGTTCACTGACCATATCCGAACCCCATTGAATTTAATGGGAGGCAAAACCAAATGCATAGACAACATCTTCAGGGGACCAAAATCCTGCCAAAACAGCTCAAATTAGGGACAGACACTAGGAAATATCAATTGACCTAGAGAACAAGTACTATAATTGTGCAGCATAAATGCATATGACAAGGCTTAGGCCAGTATTTCTATCTTATACATTGATCAGTAACAGGTGGATGAGTGGCCGGTGTAGTCCTGGTGCTCTCAGAGCCCTGCCAAATTTAGGCAACACACATAAAGAAGGCTCAACTTAGAGTCCAAACATTTACAAAAATTAGGGGCAGACACCAAGAAAAGTGGCATCAATTGACTCACAGTAGAAATGTAATAATGGCACAGCAGCAGTCAGCCATGGACCATGCATGAGGCATCAGGGTCTGGCCCAGCATTTAGAGCTTTCAATTTAAGTTTAAATTAAGACAAGGTGGGTGAGCAGAGGGTGCATCACCGCGACTCAAGGTAACTACAGTACATTCCCCTGCATTCCATTCATTCACCAAGTTTTACAGTCAGGAGCACAGCTGCATTAGCAGAGCTCCTGGGTGTAAAATTATTTAACCCCTTCAGATGGATTTACAGTGTGGGACAAGACTGTAACGACGGAAGGTATGGAATATTGTTGTTTGTTTTTTTAACTTTGTTTCAGGTGACAAGGGTCTTCAGGTGGATTAAGAGTATAATAAAATATTAAAACACCCTTGTCTTTATTTCATTAAAATACTTTTTAATAATGTGTGTGTGTTTTATTAACCATTTTGTACTATTGGATTAATAATGGATAGGTGTCATAATTGACGCCTCTCCATTATTAACACATAAATAGAAAACGGCTTACAAAGCCATAGCCAGCTCACCAACCAGACCAGCAGGTACGGAGCACGGGAGTTCGTCCTGACCTGGACATCAAGCAGCAGCAAATCCAAATGAAATTAGGTACTCCAGCTCCGATAATAAGGTAAAGTCTTTATTAATCCAAAATGGTTAAAACATATTCCTTACAGTCGGTGGACCAAACAGGTGTTTGTAGTAGTTATGGCAACGCGTTTCGACCTATATCGGTCTTACTCATGCCTATGTCACAATACAAATGAGAGCTACACATATAGTGTTCGTAGATTAAAGTTCTGCCCCTTTACATCACATGATTTCATACAGAAGGTCCTGCAAGCATATATATAATACTAACATACAAATTAAAATGATAACACTAAACAATTAGCAGTAGTGATACAATATTTTGTTTCTTTTATTTAAGCCTGTGGGAAAGGGAGTGTTTAGATTGTAAATCCAAAACGCCTCTCTTGTGAGTAGGCATCTCTTTATATCTCCTCCTCGATTTGGTGGATAGATTTTCTCAATGCCATGCACTTTAAATGATGAACTATCCCCATTATGCACCGCAAAGAAATGTTTTGCAGCCATTGATACATTCCTATTAGTAGTATTGCACATATTGACATCTCTGAGGTGCTCCGTTATGCGTGTTTTTAATTTACGCGACGTGCAGCCTACATAGGATATTTGGCATATAGTACAGTCTATTTTATAAACCACATTTTTTGTGTGGCAATTGATGAAACTATTTATGTTTTAACTCTTAGGTTTTTTTAGAATTCCAAAATTTATTCCCCAGCTGCGCATTGGCACATGTACTGCAAGCTGCGGTACCGCATCGATAGAAACCTTTACAGTCTAGCCAGGTGTTAGACTTAGATCCAGTTCTGGGCTGAAGTGAATTAGGGGCAATTATGTCACCAATAGTTTGTGCCCTCCTTGCTACTACATTAACTCCATCTTTTAGTAACTGTAGCAATGTATCATCTTCATAAAGAATAGGTAATCTTTTATTAATGATTTTTTTTAATCGAATTAAATTGAGGGGAAAATTGTAGACATAGATGTAAATTACTGGCATGTTTTTTATTTTTATTTTTATTGTCATTTGCAAAATTACCAGTTTTAATAGGTGCCAATAAATCCTCTCTTTGTTTTCTGCCCACTATATTAATGGCCCTATCTAATGTCCAATTCGGATAATTTCTGGCTTTAATTTTATTTTTCAATTCATGAAATTCTTTTAATTTATCCTCTTCTTTGCTGCAGTTTCGTTTCAACCTAGTGAACTCCCCTACTGGTATAGATTTTATAATGTGGGCTGGGTGATCTGCGTGTAAGATTGTATTTCCACTAATTGGTTTTATATGAGTTCGACTAATAATTTCTTCTCCAGCAATGCCACTCAGTTCTAGATCTAAAAAAGAAATGGTTCTTTGATCCTGAACATATGTAAATTTTATGCCAAAATTATTAGACTTGATGTATTCCACAGATCCCAGTATGGCAGACTCATCACCCCCCCAAATAATGAAGGTGTCGTCTTTATATCTGCCATACCAGGAGATGTGGTCAACATATGGATTTTCAACAGAGTAAATAAATTCCTGTTCCCAGTATGCCATTGTTAAATTAGCTAAAGACGGCGAGTATTTCGCCCCCATTGGGACTCCCGACTTCTGAGCATACACTTCACCGTCAAATGAGAAAATATTATGTTTCATGAGAAAGAATGTCACTTTTAATACAAAATCTATCAAATCTTGAGAGTATTGGCGATTTTCTATGCCCGTAACATACCGTATATTACGGATGCGTAATATACGGCAGATAGGAGCTGCCCCATAGAGAATCATTGGGCCGTGTGCAATGCGTATTTTCTGGACGTACTTTCTGCGCTCATACGTCCGTAAAACTCGCTAGTGTGACGTTGGCCTAACACTAAGCCTATTTCCCCTTCCACCACGATCTCGCTTTTTCCCACTTATGTTCGATGTACCCTTCTCCTCTTTTAATCAGCTGTTTCACAACCTTAGCTTAGGCCCAGAATTCTCAGTCTCTCGCCACTAAATTGACAATCAGTATTTATTTGCTGAAATAGTATGTCTGGACCACACTATTAGCAAAACTAATCAGATTCAGAAATGTGTCTGGACCACACTATTAGCAGAAAGTATTTAGATTCTGAAATGTGGCCTCCTGCCTGCACCACAGTATTAGCACATATGATTTAGATTCTGAAATGTGGCCTACTGCCTCCACCACAGTATTAGCACAAATGATTTGTATTCTGAAATGGGGCCTCCTGCCTGCCCCACAATATTAGCACAAACTATTTAGATTAGGAAATGTGGCTTGTTGCTTGCACCCCAGTATTAGCACAAGCGATTTAGATTATGAAATGTGGCCTGGTGCCTGCACCAGAGTATTAGCACAAATTATTTAGATTATGAAATGTGGCCTTCAGCTTGTATCACATTATTAGCACACGCGATTTAGGTGGTGGAAGGTGGATCTCACAGGGGATCCTATCTAGAGGAACTAGCTGACAATCAATCGCATATCCAACTATTTGACTACTTGCAGCAGGAGCAGGAGCTGCCTCTCTGTGCTGCTATACTGAAAAAATGGTGCCAAAACAACGTCCTCTTTTTAGATAGAGTGTGACATCTGACTTTGACAGCCAATGACACAAGCCCCTGTGTCTTGGCATTGTGGATGGTTTCTGTGCCCTGATTGGCTGCCAGAATCTCCACCCATTAAGTAAAAAAAAGAAACTACAGTCCACTGCCGCTCCCCTTTTCCCACCTCTTTCCACCATCTCCCCTCATCAATCAAGCACTTCCCCAAGCCTCTATCATACAGCCCCACTATCCTAGCCAAAGTCCTAACAAAAGCATTAGTGGAAACACAATCATTTTCCGAACTGTGTCCGAATTTTGTTTACTTTGAGGAAAAATGATCAGGAATCTAATCACGAGTCCAAATGTGCTACGTTCGTGCCAAATTTGAGATTGGCAAATGTTTTCCTAACAAGTATTCTCATCCCTAGTTATTACGATTATGCAAAAAAAACAGCCTTCAAACTAATGAGTCAGTGAAAAATCGCCACTCATCTGCCCAGTGTTGATATCCAATGACCTACATAACAGGACAAACATTATTAGTTCTTCTTGAGATAAGATGTGAGGTTCTGATGGATAACTGTCTTCAAATGTTTTATCACTTCTCACATTGTTGTATGTTTCCTCTTTAGTGTAAGGTGAGAGTCAGAGCTGTCATTTACGGTCACAAAATCTGGGCACTTGGGTATAGGAAGCACTTCATTATGTAAGACAGGCCTCATTGCAGGTGACAAATTAGGTTACCGTATATACTCGAGTATAAGCCGACCCGAGTATAAGCCGACCCCCCTAATTTTGCCACAAAAAACTGGGAAAACTTATTGACTCGAGTATAAGCCTAGGGTGGAAATGCAGCATTTACCGGTGAATTTCAAAAATAAAAATAGATCATTATTTCCCCATAGCTGTGCCATATAGTGCTCTGCACCGTTCATATTTCCCCATAGGTGTGAACCATATAGTGCTCTGCACCGTTCATTGTGCCCCCTAGCTGTGCCATATACGGTGCTCTGCACCGTTCATTGTGCCCCATAGATGTGCCATATACGGTGCTCTGCACCGTTCACTGTGCCCCATAGCTGTGCCATATACGGTGCTCTGCACCGTTCACTGTGCCCCATAGCTGTGCTGTGCCATATACGGTGCTCTGCACCGTTCACTGTGCCCCATAGCTGTGCCATATACGGTGCTCTGCACCGTTCACTGTGCCCCATAGCTGTGCTGTGCCATATACGGTGCTCTGCACCGTTCACTGTGCCCCATAGCTGTGCTGTGCCATATACGGTGCTCTGCACCGTTCACTGTGCCCCATAGCTGTGCTGTGCCATATACAGTGCTCTGCAACGTTCACTGTGCCCCATAGCTGTGCTGTGCCATATACGGTGCTCTGCACCGTTCACTGTGCCCCATAGATGTTCCACATAAATTTGTGCCGCCGCTGCCACAATAAAGAAAAAAAAACACATACTCACCTCCCTTGATTGCAGCTCCCGGCGTCTCGTTCCGGCGCCTCCATCTTCCCGGCGTCTCTGCTCTGACTGATCAGGCAGAGGGCGCCGCGCACACTGTATGCGTCATCGCGCCCTCTGCCTGAACAGTCAGAGAGCAGAGACGCCGGGAAGATGGAGGCGCCGGCCGGGAAGATGGAGCGACGCCCGGCGGCTGGAATGCGGACAGGTGAATATGCTATACTCACCTAGTCCTGGCGATCCTCGCGCTGTCCCTCTGCCTGGTCTTCGGTGCCGCAGCTTCTTTCTCTATCAGCGGTCACCGGCACCGCTGATTAGAGAAATGAATAAGCGGCTCCGCCCCTATGGGAGGTGGAGCCGCTTATTCATTTCTGTAATGAGCGGTCCCACGTGACCGCTGAAGAGAGGAAGAAACTGCAGCGCCGAAGCCCGTGGGACGGCAGGGACAGCGCGAGGATCGCTGGGACTAGGTAAGTATACCTCAGCGCCCTCACCCCCTCACCCGCCGACCCCACCGCTACCGTGACTCGAGTATAAGCCGAGGGGGGCACTTTCAGCCCAAAAATTTGGGCTGAAAATCTCGGCTTATACTCGAGTATATACGGTAATTATCTTTATATGTTGTTTTAAATGTGATTCCTTTAATGATTGTGAAGCAAAAATGGCAATTTGTTAAATAGTCCTTCTGTTTATTTCAAATCATCAAAATTACAAATGGTATATGATATGAACCATTTTTCAACCATTAACCCCTTACCGGCATCGGACGTACTATACCGTCCGATGCCGGCTCCCCTGCTTTGATGCAGGGCTCCGCGGTGAGCCCGCACCAAAGCCGGGACATGTCAGCTGTTTTGAACAGCTGACATGTGCCCGTAATAGGCGCGGGCAGAATCGCGATCTGCCCGCACCTATTAACTAGTTAAATGCCGCTGTCAAACGCAGACAGCGGCATTTAACTACCGCTTCCGGCCGGGCGGCCGGAAATGACGTCATCGCCGACCCCCGTCACATGATCGGGGGTCGGCGATGCTTGTGAATGGTAACCATAGAGGTCCTTGAGACCTCTATGGTTACTGATTGCCCGTCGCTGTGAGCGCCACCCTGTGGTCGGCGCTCACAGCACACGTGCAATTCTGCTACATAGCAGCGATCAGCAGATCGCTGCTATGTAGCAGAGCCGATCGTGCTATGCCAGCTTCTAGCCTCTCATGGAGGCTATTGAAGCATGGCAAAAGTAAAAAAAAAAAGTTTAAAAAAATGTGAAAAAAATAAAAAAAACATAAAAGTTAAAATCACCCCCCTTTCGCCCCAATCAAAATAAATCAATAAAAAAACATCAAATTTACGCATATTTGGTATCGCCGCGCTCAGAATCGCCCGATCTATCAACTAAAAAAAAGTATTAACCTGATCGCTAAACAGCATAGCGGGAAAAAAATTCGAAACGCCAGAATTACGTTTTTTTGGTCGACGCGACATTGCATTAAAATGCAATAACGGGCGATCAAAAGAACGTATCTGCACCGAAATGCTATCATTAAAAACGTCATCTCGGCACGCAAAAAATAAGCCCTCAACCGACCCCAGATGATGAAAAATGGAGACGCTACGAGTATCGGAAAATGGCGCAATTTTTTTTTTTTTAGCAAAGTTTGGAATTTTTTTTCACCACGTAGATAAAAAATAACCTAGTCATATTTGGTGTCTATGAACTCGTAATGACCTGGAGAATCATAATGGCAGGTCAGTTTTAGCATTTAGTGAACCTAGCAAAAAAGCCAAACAAAAAACCAATGTGGGATTGCACTTTTTTTGCAATTTCACCGCACTTGGAATTTTTTTCCCGTTTTCTAGTACACGACATGCTAAAACCAATGATGTCGTTCAAAAGTACAACTCGTCCTGCAAAAAATAAGCCCTCACATGGCCAAATTGACAGAAAAATAAAAAAGTTATGGCTTTGGGAAGGAGGGGAGCGAAAAACGAACACGGAAAAACGAAAAATCCCCCGGTCATGAAGGGGTTAAAGCGAACCTATCAGCAGTTTTGTCCGATATAAGATACGACCACTGCCTTTCAGAGCTTATCTACAGCATTCTGAAAGGCAGTGGCCAGGTTCGGAGCCTCCCATCTTCTTATGATTCCCACCCTCCTGTTGCTTCATCGCTCCCCGACATTGCGCTCCTGCGCAGGCATACTTATCTGCCCTGTTGAGGGCAAAGTAAAGTACTGCAGTGCGCACGCCCTGGACCTTTCCCAGCGCCTGTGCACTGCAGTACTTTGGTCTGCCCTTAACAGGGCAGATAAGTATGCCTGCGCAGGAGCGCAATGTCGGGGAGCGATGAAGCAACAGGAGGGTGGCATCGCAAGAAGATGGGAGGCGCCGGACCCGAACCTGCAACACCCATCGGACCAGACCGCACTGGACCGCTCCCCCGGGTGAGTATAATAAAACTTATTTTTCTTATTTTTTAGGTTGGACTGGGGGCTTATCTACAGCATTATAGAACACTGTAGATAAACTCTGAAAGGCAGTGGCCGTATCTTATATCGGACAAAACTGCCGACAGGTTCCCTCTAAGAAGCTGAACACAAGATAAACAGCATATATGTGGTACCCAGTAACTTTTGAGATCACAAATATTTCACCCGAAATAAAGCTTGTTGGCATACAATTTCATCTCTGACTCTTGAACGTCAGTTCACCACACACATCACAGAAATTGTCTGGATGATTTAAGTACTTGGCGTGATTGAAAAATTGATAACTAATAAAGTATGAGACACAAGCAAAACCCTTTAGATAAATAGAAGAACACTTGTGACTCACTGCCGTTTCACTGCTGGCACTGGTCTTTGCTCTGAATGGAACACTTTTGCTCTGATCAGAAGACAGACTAGTGTGACAATAGCAGATAGTGAGGCTACAGACAGTCAAGGAAAAGTCTTCTAATCATGTTGTAGCTGTAGCGTTACTGCAGGTGCCCCTGCATGGTGTCCCCTTCTTCATACAGAGACGCCGGCTTACTTTCCATCCCGTTCCATGGCACACTCCTACTTCCTGGTCTGTGGGTGTTCTGCAGTTTCCGGCTGCACGCCCCTGCTCTTAAAGGCGCAGTATACTCACATGGCAAAATTCCCCCAGATGACAGCTGGGAGGCATTTTTTTAAAGTATTCTCCTGCAAGGTACCTCCTAGCCAATCGATGGGAGGCATCTTATATAAAAGGCACCCTCCCCTATAGTTTATTGTTACTTGTGTTGGTATGTGAAACTGTATATTGCCCTTGTCCCTGGTCTGTAAAAGTTATTGTAGTATCCTGTGTCCCGTATAGGTTGTCCTTCTTTCCTGTGACTGCTTCGGAGATGTCCGTGTTCTGAAACCGCATCTGCAGTATCTGTACCCATGTGGCCACATCAGTGGTACGGAACTATTGCACATGTGGAAAAAAGGGAATCCAGCTCCAAGAGATAAAATCACTTAGCTTTATTAGTATTCATTTAAAATAAAAATAGGCTATAAGACATACAAAAAACGCGTATACTGGAAGGAGAGTACCTGTGTAAACTGTACGCGTTTCGAACACACAAGTGCTCTTAGTCTCAGTTAGCTCTGGCCAGGCATAGCATCAATTTATACAAAGACATAACAGGTGTGGAAAAAAAGCCACATCATCACTACCTTCACCATTAATAAAAAATAAAAAATAAAAATAAATAAATAAAAAATAAAAAATAAACAATGAATTAAATGTTAAAAGCTGGAATTGTCAAGTTAATGTTAAAGAAATAAACAAAGAACAGTGAATAATGCAACATGATTTCTTTTTTAAGATTTAAACCTGATGGAACACGTGTATTTAACAAATATATCCAAAATGCTTCTTTATCACGTGGTTTTTCTATTGTGAACGGTAACAAAATGTTTTGATAAATTAGAAATATTACGTGTAGTTAGTTGTGAAATGTCATATAAATGTTCTCTTATTCTATTTTTTAATTTGAAAATAGTGGAACCAACATAATTGGAGTTTGCATGCTGAGCACTCAATAATATAGACCACATGGTCAGAATTGCAATTCAAAAAAATTCAAAAAAATTTTAATTTTGTGGATTTTTTCATTACCTGAAAAAGTAGACTTTTTTTTTAGAATGTGAACATGTTTTACATGGAAATTGTCCACACTTGTAAAAACCTGTCATGGTCAACCAATGAGATGGTTTGGAATTCTTGTTTGGATTGTAAAAGCTTAGAGACAAATAACTCCCTAACGTTGGTGCATGTCTAGTCACTAGGGTTAAGCGAAACGGATCATTCATTTTCAAAAGTCGCCGACTTTTGCCACAGTCGGGTTTCATGAAACCCGACCCGATCCCTGTGTGGGGTCGGCCATGCGGTACGCGACTTTCGCGCCAAAGTCGCGTTTCAATGACACGAAAAGTGCCATTTCTCAGCCAATGAAGGTGGACGGAGAGTGTGGGCAGCGTGATGACATAGGTCCTGGTCCCCACCATCTTAGTGAAGGGCATTGCAGTGATTAGCTTGCTGTCTGTGGCATCACAGGGGCTATAAAGAGGCGTTCCCGCCGACCGCCATCTTACTGCTGCTGATCTGAGCATAGGGAGAGGTTGCTGCCGCTTCGTCAGAAGCAGGGATAGCGTTAGGCAGGGTCCATTAACCCCCAAACCGCCTGTGCTGTAGCGATTTCCACTGTCCAACACCCCCTTTTGGTTGCAGGGACAGTGGAAGCTACATTTTTTTTCTCAGCGCTGTAGCTCATTGGGCTGCCCTAGAAGGCTCCCTGATAGCTGCATTGCTGTGTGTACGCTGCTGTGCAAACCAACTGCTTTTTTCAAAGCACAAATCCTGTTGTTCCTTCCTTTCTGCACAGCTATCTTTTTTGTTTGTCCACACTTTTGATGTAATTTGTGCAGCAGTCCACTCCTTCTTATTGCTGCCTGCCATACTTGGCTGAGATTACTGCAGGGAGATAGTAATTGTAGGACAGTCCCTTTTTTTTTTTTTTAATTCTCCCTAACCAAAAAAAAGCAGTGGGAGATTAAGATTGGCATTTCTGCTAGAGTGCCAGTCGTGTGTGTGCCATCTCTCTCAAATAGTGGGCCACAGAAAGCCTATTTTTTTTTTTGTTTTAATTTGGTTTATAAATTCTCCCTGACCAAAAAAAAAACAGTGGGAGATTAATATTGGCCTTTGTGCTTCTGTGCCAGTCGTGTGTGCCATCTCTCTCAAATAGTGAGCCACAGAAAGCCTAGTGCCTGTTTTTGGTTTTTAAATTCTCCCTTAAAAAAAACAGTGGGAGATTAATATTGGCCTTTGTGTTTGTGTGCCAGTCCTGTGTGTGCCATCTCTCTCAAATAGTGGGCCACAGAAAGCCTAGTGTTTTTTTTTTGGTATTTGGTTTATAAATTCTCCCTGACAAAAAAAACACAGTGGGAGATTAATATTGGCCTTTGTGCTTGTGTGCCAGTCGTGTGTGCCAATTCTCTCAAATAGTGAGCCACAGAAAGCCTAGTGCCTGTTTTTGGTTTTTAAATTCTCCCTTAATAAAAATACAGTGGGAGATTAATATTGGCCTTTGTGCTTGTGTGCCAGTCCTGTGTGTGCCATCTCTCTCAAATAGTGGGCCACAGAAAGCCTAGTGTTTTTTTTTTGTATTTGGTTTATAAATTCTCCCTGAGAAAAAAAACACAGTGGGAGATTAATATTGGCCTTTGTGCTTGTGTGCCAGTCCTGTGTGCCATCTCTCTCAAATAGTGGGCCACAGAAAGCCTATTGTTTTTTTTTAATTTGGTTTATAAATTCTCCCTGACCAAAAAAAAAACAGTGGGAGATTAATATTGGCCTTTGTGCTTGTGTGCCAGTCCTGTGTGTGCCATCTCTCTCAAATAGTGGGCCACAGAAAGCCTAGTTGTTTTTTTTTTTTGTATTTGGTTTATAAATTTTCCCTGACAAAAACACACAGTGGGAGATTAATATTGGCCTTTGTGCTTGTGTGCCAGTCCTGTGTGCCATCTCTCTCAAATAGTGGGCCACAGAAAGCCTATTGTTTTTTTTTTATTATTTGGTTTATAAATTCTCCCTGACAAAAAAACAGTGGGAGATTAATATTGGCCTTTGTGCTTGTGTGCCAGTCCTGTGTTTGCCATCTCTCTCAAATAGTGGGCCACAGAAAGCCTAGTGTTTTTTTTTTTTGTATTTGGTTTATAAATTCTCCATGACAAAAAAAACACAGTGGGAGATTAATATTGGCCTTTGTGCTTGTGTGCCAATCCTGTGTGCCATCTCTCTCAAATAGTGGGCCACAGAAAGCCTAGTGTTATTTTTTTGTTTTAATTTGGTTTATAAATTCTCCCTGACCAAAAAAAAACAGTGGGAGATAAATATTTGCCTTTGTGCTTGTGTGCCAGTCCTGTGTGTGCCATCTCTCTCTAATAGTGAGCCACAGAAAGCCTAGTGCCTGTTTTTGGTTTTTAAATTCTCCCTTAAAAAAAAAACAGTGGGAGATTAATATTGGCCTTTGTGCTTGTGTGCCAGTCCTGTGTGTGCCATCTCTCTCAAATAGTGGGCCACAGAAAGCCTAGTGTTTTTTTTTTTTTGTATTTGGTTTATAAATTCTCCCTGACAAAAAAAACACAGTAGGAGATTAATATTGGCCTTTGTGCTTGTGTGCCAGTCCTGTGTTCCATCTCTCTCAAATAGTGGGCCACAGAAAGCCTATTGTTTTTTTTTTTAATTTGGTTTATAAATTCTCCCTGACAAAAAAACAGTGGGAGATTAATATTGGCCTTTGTGCTTGTGTGTCCCTCCTGTGTGTGCCATCTCTCTCAAATAGTGGGCCACAGAAAGCCTAGTGTTATTTTTTTGTTTTAATTTGGTTTATAAATTCTCCCTGACAAAAAAAAAAACAGTGGGAGATTAATATTGGCCTTTGTGCTTGTGTGCCAGTCCTGTGTGCCATCTCTCTCAAATGGTGAGCCACAGAAAGCCTAGTGCCTGTTTTTGGTTTTTAAATTCTCCCTTAAAAAAAAAAACAGTGGGAGATTAATATTGGCCTTTGTGCTTGTGTGCCAGTCCTGTGTGTGCCATCTCTCTCAAATAGTGGGCCACAGAAAGCCTAGTGTTATTTATTTGTTTTAATTTGGTTTATAAATTCTCCCTGACCAAAGAAAAAACAGTGGGAGATTAATATTGGCCTTTGTGCTTGTGTGCCAGTCCTGTGTGCCATATCTCTCAAATAGTGGGCCACAGAAAGCCTATTGGTTTTTTTTTTATTTGGTTTATAAATTCTCCCTGACAAAAAAAACAGTGGGAGATTAATATTGGCCTTTGTACTTGTGTGCCAGTCCTGTGTGTGCCATCTCTCTCAAATAGTGAGCCACAGAAAGCCTAGTGCCTGTTTTTGGTTTTTAAATTCTCCCTTAAAAAAAAAAGTGGGAGATTATTATTGGCCTTTGTGCTTGTGTGCCAGTCCTGTGTGTGCCATCTCTCTCAAATAGTGGGCCACAGAAAGCCTAGTGTTATTTTTTTGTTTTAATTTGGTTTAGAAATTCTCCCTGACCAAAAATAAACAGTGAGAGATTAATATTGGCCTTTGTGCTTCTGTGCCAGTCCTGTGTGCCATCTCTCTCAAATAGTAAGCCACAGAAAGCCTAGTGCTTGTTTTTGGTTTTTAAATTCTCCCTTAAAGAAAAAAAAAAAAAATAGGACATTAATATTGGCCTTTGTGCTTGAGTGACAGTCCTGCATGTGTGGCATCTCTCTCATTTGGTGCCACAGAAAACCGAGTGTGTAACATTGTGCCAGATTTTCCTTGCGGTCTCACCCACCTATAAAGGGATATCTAAATCCTACAGAAGTTAGAGTTCACCTTGTAAGTTGTTTGACAGTAACAAATACCGTTACTTTGGTTACGTTTTTAAAACAATGAGGAAGTCTGGTGGAAGAGGTCGTGGCGGTGGGCGTTCATTGACAGCTGGTAATGATGGTAGTGGTGGTGGAGCATCAGGTGGTCGTGGGAAAAACAATATAGCACCTAAGTCTCGAGCTGTGGAGCCAGGTTCGTCGTCTGGCTACACAAGGCCTCGAACGCTCCCTTTTCTGGGAGTAGGAAAACCGCTTTTAAAGACGGAGCAGCAAGAGCAAGTTTTGGCTTACCTTGCTGACTCAGCCTCTAGCTCTTTTGCCTCCTCTTCTGAAACTGGTAAATGTAAAAGCAGCGTGTCGTTAGCGGATGTTCACGGTCAGAGACAAGTCACTTCCTTGTCCTCTTCAGCAAAAACAACAACAGAGAAGGATGCGGCAGGTGACACAACGGGTTACTCCATGGAGCTCTTTACACATACCGTCCCTGGCTTAGAAAGTGAAACAGTTAACAGGCCATGCCCATTACAAGTTGAATCGGACATGGAGTGCACAGATGCACAGCCACAGCCAGATTACTATGCTGTTCCTTTGACTCAGACCACAACATTGCCCTCGCAGGGTACTGATCCAGAATCAGACCCTGATGAGACTATGGTGCCCCGTCACGAATGCTATACCACCGACTTACACGGTGACACAGACGAAGTTGTACACGAGATAGAAGAGGAGGTTATAGATGACCCAGTTGTTGACCCCGATTGGCAGCCATTGGGGGAACAGGGTGCAGGCGGCAGTAGTTCTGAAGCGGAGGAGGAGAGGGCCGCAGCAGGCATCAACATCGCAACAGGTTCCATCTGCCGGGCCCGAATCTGGTCCAAAACGCGTGGCAAAGCCAAAATTTGTTCGAGTACAGCGTGGCCATCCGGTTAAAGCTCAGTCTGCAATGCCTGAAAAGTGATCCGATGCTAGAAAGAGTGCAGTCTGGCATTTTTTTAAACAACATCCAATTGATCAGCACAATGTCATCTGTCAAAAATGTTCAACTACCTTAAGCAGAGGTCAGAATCTGAAAAGTCTAAATACAAGTTGCATGCATAGACATTTAACCACCATGCATTTGCAAGCCTGGACTAACTACCAAACGTCTCTTAAGGTTGTAGCACCCTCGGCCAATGAAGCTAGTCAGCAACGCTACATCCCTTCCGTCACTGTAAGGCCACCATTTTCCGCACCACCTGCAGTATCTGTGCAGGTTTCGTTGCCAGGCCAAAGCACTCAGGGTCAGGGAATCACCAGTTTCGTAGTAGGAAACACTGCATCTAGGGCACCGGCGGCAACAATACCGTCTCCAACCGTCTCTCAGTCTGCCATGTCCACCGGCACCCCGGCTAGTTCCACGATCTCCAGCTCTCCAGTCCAGCTCACCCTACATGAGACTCTCGTTAGAAAAAGGAAGTACTTAGCCTCGCATCCGCGTACACAGGGTTTGAACGCCCACATAGCTAGACTAATCTCGTTAGAGATGATGCCCTACCGGTTAGTTGAAAGCGAAGCTTTCAAAGCCCTGATGGACTATGCTGTACCACGCTACGAGCTACCCAGTCGACACTTCTTTTCGAGAAAAGCCATTCCAGCCCTCCACCAGCATGTTAAAGAGCGCATCGTCCATGCACTCAGGCAATCTGTGAGTACAAAGGTGCACCTGACAACAGATGCATGGACCAGTAGGCATGGCCAGGAACGTTACGTGTCCATCACGGCACACTGGGTGAATGTGGTGGATGCAGGGTCCACAGGGGACAGCAATTTTGGGACAGTTCTGCCTAGCCCATGGTCTAGGAAACAGTTGGCTGTAGCCGTTCGCACCCCCTCCTCCTCCTCCTCATCCTCCTGCAGAAGCGAGAGCTCGTCCACAGACCACAGTCGCACAACCACTCCATCCGCAGCTGCCACTGTTGCATACCAGGTGTCCCATTATGGGGCAGCTACTGGCAAGCGTCAGCAGGTTGTATTGGCTATGAAGTGTTTGGGCGACAACAGACACACCACGGAAGTTTTGTCCGAGTTCTTGCAGAAAGAAACGCAGTCGTGGCTGGGCACTGTAGATCCTGAGGCAGGCAAGGTAGTGAGTGATAACGGAAGGAATTTCATGGCTGCCATCTCCCTTTCCCAACTGAAACACATTCCTTGCCTGGCTCACACCTTAAACCTGGTGGGGCAGTGCTTCCTGAAAAGTTATCCGGGGTTATCCGACCTGCTCCTCAAAGTGCGCGGACTTTGCTCGCATATCCGCCATTCGCCCGTACACTCCAGCCGTATGCAGACCTATCAGCGGTCTTTGAACCTTCCCCAGCATCGCCTAATCATCGATGTTGCAACAAGGTGGAACTCAACACTGCACATGCTACAGAGACTGTGTGAACAGAGGTGTGCTGTTATGTATTTGTGGGAGGATACACATACACGGGCAGGCAGTAGGATGGCAGACATGGAGTTGTCAGGTGTGCAGTGGTCGAAGATACAAGACATGTGTCAAGTCCTTCAGTGTTTTGAGGAATGCACACGGCTGGTTAGTGCAGACAACGCCATAATAAGCATGAGCATCCCCCTAATGCGTCTGCTGATGCAAAGTTTGACGCACATAAAGGAGCAGGCGTCTGCAGCAGAGAAAGAGGAAAGCCTTGATGATAGTCAGCCATTGTCTGGTCAGGGCAGTGTACAGGACGAGGTAGCGGGCGAACAGGAGGAGGAGGAGGACGAGGAGGATGATGGGGATGATTATATTTGTAATGAGGAAGCTTCTACGGGGCCAATAGCAACTGGTGGCGTTGCAAGGCCGGGGGTCAGGGTTTTTTAGGGAGACAAGTGACTTAGAAGTCCCTGAAACTGCACCTCAAACCAGCACAACCGCAGATTTGACAACTGGAACTTTGGCCCACATGGCGGATTATGCCTTACGTATCCTCAAAAGGGACACACGCATTACTAAAATGATGAACGATGACGATTACTGGTTGGCCTGCCTCCTTGATCCTCGTTATAAGGGCAAATTGCAAAATATTATGCCACATGAGAACCTGGAACAAATATTAGCAACCAAACAATCAACTCTTGTGGACTGTTTGATTCAGGCATTCCCAGCACACAGCACCGGTGATCGTTATCACACGAGCTGCAGGGGTCAGCAGGCCAGAGGTGTTAGAGGTGCACAAATCAGAAGTGGCGTTGGACAGAGGGGTTTTCTGACCAGGTTGTGGAGTGATTTTTCTATGACCGCAGACAGGACAGGTACTGCAGCATCAATTCAAAGTGACAGGAGACAACATTTGTCCAGTATGGTTACAAACTATTTTTCATCCCTTATCGATGTTCTCCCTCAACCGTCATTCCCATTTGATTACTGGGCATCCAAATTAGACACCTGGCCAGAATTGGCAGAACATGCATTGCAGGAGCTTGCTTGCCCGGCAGCTAGTGTCCTATCAGAAAGAGTATTCAGTGCTGCAGGTTCAATATTAACCGAAAAAAGGACTCGTCTGGCTACCCAAAATGTTGATGATCTAACCTTCATTAAAATGAACCACAACTGGATATCGAATTCTTTTGCCCCACCTTGCCCAGCTGACACCTAGCTTTCCTATGAAAAGGTCTTGCTTGTGGACTACTCTGACTGACTTTTCCAATCTTTTAATTTGCAGCAGCTGTTTGTCCAGCATACGACATGTTTACACCACCCTAAATGGCCAAACTCCCCCCACGGGGCCGTGGTCTCGCCACTTGGCGCAAGCACCCGTGAGAGTGCCGTTTGTATGAAGAGGTGGGTGTGCCCGCTTTTGGTCGACGGCACTGCCACTGGGTCCCTCATAGTACAATAAAGTGTCTCTGGCGGTGGTGGTGCGCACCCAACGTCAGACACACCGTTGTAACATGAGGGGCCCTGGTCCTGTACCGCCGGCCACAAGAGAGTTCCCCCCCAGCTCAAACATTGCTCTACCACTTGCAAAATTATCTCTCACAGTTCCACCAATGTTTAGTCTATGCGCTGACATCCTTCAATGCCTGGCACTGACAATACCATTGTGTTGACATGTATGATGGTACTTAACATAGTCAGGGGCAGTGTCCTATATTTACACCAGTACATACTTTGCGCCAAATTACTAGGTCTGAAACTCAGCAGAGGAGCCCACCCCTGTACCTAAGTATTCCACCCTTTTGTGTTTTGGTTTTGGTGTAATGCGAGACATTAACATCTATTTATTTTTTGGGAGTACTAACTGGCAGACACTCATTAAAATCAGCCTCCGCTGACAACACCAATGCTGCCTGTGTACCCCTGCAAGAGAATTCCAAGTGTCTCCAGCCCACTTTTGTTATGTTAGGCCTACTACGCCTGTCTGCGGTCCCTCCTTCCAATAGTCCTCCACTGACCACACCACTGCTGCCCGTGTACCGCTGGAACCAATTTTAAAGTGCCTACAGCCAACTTTTGTTATGTTAGGCCTACTAAGCCTGTCTGCGGTCCCTCCTTCCAATAGTCCTCCATTGACCACACCACTGCTGCCCGTGTACCCCTGGAAGCTATTTTAAAGTGCCTACAGCCAACTTTTGTTATGTTAGGCCTACTAAGCCTGTCTGCAGTCCCTCCTTCCAATAGTCCTCCACTGACCACACCACTGCTGCCCATGTACCCCCGGAAGCTATTTTAAAGTGCCTACAGCCAACTTTTGTTATGTTAGGCCTACTACGCCTGTCTGCGGTCCCTCCTTCCAATAGTCCTCCACTGACCAGACCACTGCTGCCCGTGTACCCCTGGAACCAATTTTAAAGTGCCTACAGCCTAATTTTGTTATGTTAGGCCTACTAAGCCTGTCTGCGGTCCCTCCTTCCACTAGTCCTCCACTGACCAGACCACTGCTGCCCATGTACCCCTGTAACCTTTTTTAAACTGCATTGAGCCAAATGTTTTGTTTAAGGCCTACTACCTGTGTCTGTCTGCGCCACTCAATACAGCTGTCCTCCTTTTAAAAAAGCTGAGCGTCAATAGTCTCGTTTTCAGCCTATAGGAATTTGAAAACTGCATTGGGGCTACTACTTCGCTAGGGCCTACTATCGGTGTCTTCCGCTCCAAGGTGTTCCCCAGGTTTCCTCTCCATTGCTTCGATCTTCTGGCTCTTGTTTAGTAGTTGTTGAAAACAAGACTGCATTCGACCTACAAGTTGGGTCTGGGTTGTAGAGACGGTGTCTTCCGCTCCAAGGTGTTCTCCAGGTTTCCTCTCCATTGCTTCAATCTTCATGCTCGTCTTAAGTAGTTGATGAAACAACACTACATTAGGCCTACAAGTTGGGTCTGGGTCGTAGAGACGGTGTCTGCCTCTCCAAGGTGTTCTCCAGGTTGCCTCTCCATTGCTTCGATCTTCTGGCTCTCGTTTAGTAGTTGTTGAAAACAACACTGCATTAGGCCTACAAGTTGGGTCTGGGTTGTAGAGACGGTGTCTTCCGCTCCAAGGTGTTCTCCAGGTTTCCTCTCCATTGCTTCAATCTTAAAGCTCTTGTTTAGTAGTTGTTGAAAACAACACTGCATTAGGCCTACAAGTTGGGTCTGGGTTGTAGAGACGGTGTCTTCCGCTCCAAGGTGTTCCCCAGGTTTCCTCTCCATAGCTTCAATCTTAAAGCTCTTGTTTATAATATAATAATAATAATTTTTATTTATATAGCGCCAACATATTCCGCAGCGCTTTACAAATTATACAGGGGACTTGTACAGACAATAGACATTACAGCATAACAGAAATAAAGTTCAAAACAGATACCAGGAGGAATGAGGGCCCTGCTCGCAAGCTTACAAACTATGAGGAAAAGGGGAGACACGAGAGGTGGATGGTAACAATTGCTTTAGTTATTCGGACCGGCCATAGTGTAATGCTCGGGTGTTCATGTAAAGCTGCATGAACCAGTTAATTGCCTAAGTATGTAGCAGTAACGACACAGAGGGCTATTAACTGCATAAAGTGAATGAGAACATGATGCGAGGAACCTGATTGTTTTTTTTTTGTTTTTTTTTTAAATAGGCCACACAGAGATCGTTAGGTTAATGCATTGAGGTGGTAGGCCAGTCTGAACAAATGAGTTTTTTTAGGGTACGCTTAAAACTGTGGGGATTGGGGATTAATCGTATTAACCTAGGTAGTGCATTCCAAAGAATCGGCGCAGCACGTGTAAAGTCTTGGAGATGGGAGTGGGAGGTTCTGATTATTGAGGATGCTAACCTGAGGTCATTAGCGGAGCGGAGGGCACGGGTAGGGTGGTAGACTGAGACCAGAGAGGAGATGTAGGGTGGTGCTGAGCCATGGAGTGCTTTGTGGATGAGGGTAGGAGTTTTGTACTGGATTCTGGAGTGGATGGGTAGCCAGTGTAATGACTGGCACAAGGTAGAGGCATCGATGTAACGGTTGGTGAGGAATAAGATCCTGGCAGCAGCATTCAGGACAGATTGGAGCGGGGAAAGTTTGGTAAGAGGGAGGCCGATTAGTAGAGAGTTACAATAGTCCAGACGAGAATGAATAAGTGAAACAGTAAGAGTTTTTGCAAAGTCGAAAGTAAGAAAAGGGCGAATTCTAGAAATGTTTTTGAAAACAGCACTGCATTCGGCCTACAAGTTGGGTCTGGGTTGTAGAGACGGTGTCTTCTGCTCCAAGGTGTTCTCCAGGTTTCCTCTCCATAGCTTCAATCTTAAAGCTCTTGTTTAGTAGTTGTTGAAAACAACACTGCATTCGGCCTACAAGTTGAGTCTGGGTTGTAGAGACGGTGTCTTCCGCTCCAAGGTGTTCTCCAGGTTTCCTCTCCATAGCTTCAATCTTAAAGCTCTTGTTTAGTAGTTGTTGAAAACAACACTGCATTAGGCCTACAAGTTGGGTCTGGGTTGTAGAGACGGTGTCTTCCGCTCCAAGGTGTTCTCCAGGTTTCCTCTCCATTGCTTCGATCTTCTGGCTCTCGTTTAGTAGTTGTTGAAAACAACACTGCATTCGGCCTACAAGTTGGGTCTGGGTTGTAGAGACGGTGTCTTCCGCTCCAAGGTGTTCTCCAGGTTTCCTCTCCATTGCTTCAATCTTCATGCTCGTCTTATGTAGTTGTTGAAACAACACTACATTAGGCCTACAAGTTGGGTCTGGGTCGTAGAGACGGTGTCTGCCGCTCCAAGGTGTTCTCCAGGTTGCCTCTCCATTGCTTCGATCTTCTGGCTCTCGTTTAGTAGTTTGTTGTGAGTTCTGTTTTTGGGCTCCCTCTGGTGGTTACTGATGGTACTGGGTGACTTGTCTTTCCTGGGTTTCTGGGTTCCACCTGTTCCATCAGCATATGGGAGTTTCCTATTTAACCTGGCTTTGCTGGCATTTCCTCGCTGGTTATCAATGTATCCAGTGTGTCTTGTTACCTCTGCTCCCTGCTCCTAGAACCTTCTGGTCAAGCTAAGTTTGGATTTTCCTGTTTTGGTGTTTTGCTTTATTTGGTTTTTAGTCCAGCCTGCAGATATGTGATTCTTGCTGCTGGTTGCTCTAGTGGGCTGAAATTGCTCCTCATGTACCATGAGTTGGCACATGAGTTCAAGTAATTTCAGGATGGTTTTTTGAAGGGTTTTTCGCTGACCGCGCAGTTCACTTTTGTATCCTCTGCTATCTAGCTTTAGCGGGCCTCATTTTGCTGAAACTGTTTTCATACTGCGTATGTGCTTTCCTCTCATTTCACCGTCATTATATGTGGGGGGCTGCTATTTCTGTGGGGGATTTCTCTGGAGGCAAGAGAGGTCTGTGTTTCTTCTAATAGGGGAAGTTAGATCTTCGGCTGGAGCGAGACGTCTAGGATCATCGTAGGCACGTTCCCCGGCTACTTTTATTTGTGTGTTAGGTTCAGGGTCGCGGTCAGCTCAGGTTCCATCGCCCTAGAGCTTGTTTGTATCTGTGCTTGTCCTTTAGTGATCCCCTGCCATTGGGATCATGACAGTATAACCGGCCCACAAAGTGTTAATTGTATTAGCTAAAGTAGGAGGATAAGTAGTCTGAGGAAGTTTTTTTTTTTTTTTTGTTTTCTTTCTCTTTCCCTCAGAGTTTGCTGCCTAGCCTTATTGCAGCCTGGCTACTTCCTCCTCCTCTTAATCTTTGAATGGCTCTGATCCCAGCTGTTTATCATGGACGTCCAGAGTTTGGCTTCCAGCCTGAATAATCTTGCCACTAAGGTTCAAAATATACAGGATTTTGTTGTACATGCTCCTATGTCTGATCCTAGAATTCCTGTCCCAGAGTTTTTTTCTGGAGATAGATCTCGTTTTCTGAATTTTAGGAACAATTGCAAGTTGTTTCTTTCTTTGAAATCTCGCTCCTCTGGAGACCCTGCTCAGCAAGTCAAGATAATTATATCTTTCCTGCGGGGTGACCCTCAGGATTGGGCATTTGCATTGGCACCAGGGGACCCTGCGTTGCTTAATGCGGATGCGTTTTTTCTGGCATTGGGTTTGCTCTATGAGGAACCTAACCAAGAGATTCAGGCTGAAAAAGCTTCGTTGGCCCTCTCTCAGGGGCAAGATGAAGCAGAAATTTATTGTCAAAAATTTTGGAAGTGGTTGGTGCTTACTCAGTGGAATGAGTGCGCTCTGGCTGCAAAGTTCAGAGATGGCCTTTCTGAGGCCATTAAAGATGTTATGGTGGGGTTCCCTGCGCCTGCTGGTCTGAATGAGTCTATGACTATGGCTGTTCAGATTGATCGGCGTTTACGGGAGCGCAAACCTGTGCATCATTTGGCGGTGTCGTTTGAACCGTCACCTGAGATAATGCAATGTGATAGAATTCAGTCCAGAAGTGAACGGCAAAAGTATAGGCGGAAAAAAGGGTTGTGCTTTTATTGTGGTGATTCAGCTCATGTTATATCAGCATGCTCTAAACGCACAAAAAAGGTTGATAAGTCTGTTGCCATTAGTACTTTACAGTCTAAGTTCATTCTGTCTGTGACTCTGATTTGTTCATTATCATCCATTTCCGTCGATGCCTATGTGGATTCAGGCGCTGCCCTGAGTCTTATGGATTGGTCATTTGCCAATCGCTGTGGGTTTAGTCTGGAGCCTCTGGAAGTCCCTATTCCTTTGAAGGGAATTGACTCTACACCTTTGGCTATGAATAAACCTCAGTACTGGACACAAGTGACCATGCGTATGACTCCCGTTCATCAGGAGGTGATTCGCTTCCTGGTACTGTATAATTTGCATGATGTTCTAGTACTTGGTCTGCCATGGTTACAAACTCATAATCCAGTCCTTGACTGGAAATCAATGTCTGTGTTAAGCTGGGGTTGTCAGGGGGTTCATGATGATGCACCTCCGATTTCTATCGCTTCATCTACTCCTTCTGAGATTCCTGTGTTTTTGTCTGACTATCGGGATGTTTTTGAGGAGCCTAAGCTCAGTTCGCTTCCTCCTCACAGGGATTGCGATTGTGCTATAAATTTAATTCCAGGCAGTAAATTTCCTAAAGGTCGTTTGTTCAATCTGTCAGTGCCAGAGCATACTGCTATGCGGGATTATGTTAAGGAGTCCTTGGAAAAGGGACATATCCGTCCATCTTTGTCCCCTTTGGGAGCAGGTTTTTTTTTCGTGGCCAAAAAAGATGGTTCCTTGAGGCCTTGTATAGATTATCGTCTTTTGAATAAGATTACCGTAAAATATCAGTATCCTTTGCCATTGTTGACTGATTTGTTTGCTCGCATTAAGGGGGCTAAATGGTTCACTAAGATTGATCTTCGGGGTGCGTATAATCTTATACGAATAAAGCAAGGTGATGAGTGGAAAACCGCATTTAATACGCCTGAGGGCCATTTTGAGTATTTGGTAATGCCTTTTGGACTTTCTAATGCTCCTTCAGTCTTCCAGTCCTTTATGCACGATATTTTCCGTGAATATCTGGATAAATTTATGATTGTGTATTTGGATGATATTTTGGTTTTTTCTGATGACTGGGAGTCTCATGTTCAGCAGGTCAGGAAGGTGTTTCAGGTCCTGCGGGCCAATTCCTTGTTTGTAAAAGGCTCAAAGTGTCTCTTTGGAGTCCAGAAGATTTCTTTCTTGGGGTATATTTTTTCCCCTTCTACTATTGAGATGGATCCCGTCAAGGTTCAGGCTATTTGTGACTGGACGCAGCCTACATCTCTTAAGAGTCTACAGAAGTTCTTGGGCTTTGCTAATTTCTATCGTCGTTTTATAACTAATTTTTCTAGTGTTGTTAAGCCTTTGACGGATTTGACTAAGAAGGGTGCTGATGTTGCTAATTGGTCTCCTGCGGCTGTGGAGGCCTTTCAGGAACTTAAGCGCCGGTTTTCTTCTGCTCCTGTGTTGCGTCAGCCAGATGTTTCGCTCCCTTTTCAGGTTGAGGTTGATGCTTCCGAGATTGGAGCGGGGGCGGTTTTGTCACAGAGAAGCTCCGATGGCTCAGTGATGAAGCCATGCGCGTTTTTTTCTAGAAAGTTTTCGCCGGCTGAGCGGAATTATGATGTTGGTAATCGGGAACTTTTGGCCATGAAGTGGGCATTTGAGGAGTGGCGTCATTGGCTAGAGGGTGCTAGACATCGTGTGGTGGTCTTGACTGATCACAAAAATTTGATTTACCTTGAGTCTGCCAGGCGTCTGAATCCTAGACAGGCTCGTTGGTCACTGTTTTTCTCTCGTTTCAATTTTGTGGTTTCATACCTGCCAGGTTCAAAAAATGTGAAGGCGGATGCTCTTTCTAGGAGTTTTGTGCCTGACTCCCTTGGAAATTCTGAGCCCTCTGGTATCCTTAGGGATGGGGTGATTTTGTCTGCTGTCTCCCCAGACTTGCGACGTGCTTTGCAGGAGTTTCAGGCGGGTAAACCTGATCGTTGTCCGCCTGAGAGACTGTTTGTTCCGGATAATTGGACCAGTAGAGTCATCTCCGAGGTCCATTCTTCTGCGTTGGCAGGTCATCCTGGAATATTTGGTACTAGAGACTTGGTGGCCAGGTCTTTTTGGTGGCCTTCCTTGTCGAGGGATGTGCGTTCTTTTGTGCAGTCTTGTGAGGTTTGTGCTCGGGCTAAGCCTTGCTGTTCTCGGGCCAGTGGATTGTTGTCACCTTTGCCTATCCCGAAGAGGCCTTGGACGCACATTTCCATGGACTTTATTTCGGATCTCCCTGTCTCTCAAAAAATGTCCGTCATCTGGGTTGTGTGTGATCGCTTTTCTAAAATGGTTCATCTGGTACCCTTGCCTAAGTTGCCTTCCTCCTCTGAGTTGGTCCCTCTGTTTTTTCAGAATGTGGTTCGTTTGCATGGGATTCCTGAGAACATCGTTTCTGACAGGGGATCCCAGTTTGTGTCTAGATTTTGGCGGACGTTCTGTGCTAAGATGGGCATTGATTTGTCCTTTTCGTCTGCATTCCATCCTCAGACGAATGGCCAGACTGAACGAACTAATCAGACCTTGGAAACTTATTTAAGGTGTTTTGTTTCTGCTGATCAGGATGACTGGGTTACCTTTTTGCCGCTGGCCGAGTTTGCCCTTAATAATCGGGCTAGTTCTGCTACCTTGGTTTCTCCTTTCTTTTGTAATTCGGGGTTTCATCCTCGTTTTTCCTCTGGTCAGGTGGAACCTTCTGATTGTCCTGGAGTGGACATGGTGGTGGATAGGTTGCATCGGATTTGGAGTCATGTGGTGGACAATTTGAAGTTGTCCCAGGAGAAGGCTCAGCAGTTTGCTAATCGCCGTCGCCGCGTGGGTCCTCGACTTCTTGTTGGTGACTTGGTGTGGTTGTCTTCTCGTTTTGTTCCTATGAAGGTCTCTTCTCCTAAGTTCAAGCCTCGGTTCATCGGTCCCTATAGGATCTTGGAAATTCTTAACCCTGTGTCGTTTCGTTTGGATCTCTCGGCATCGTTTGCTATTCATAATGTGTTCCATCGGTCGTTGTTGCGGAAGTATGAGGTACCTGTTGTTCCTTCGCTTGAGCCTCCTGCTCCAGTGCTGGTGGAGGGAGAATTGGAGTATGTTGTGGAGAAGATCTTGGATTCTCGTGTTTCCAGATGGAAACTCCAGTATTTGGTCAAGTGGAAGGGTTATGGTCAGGAGGATAATTCTTGGGTGGTTGCCTCGGATGTTCATGCTGATGATTTGGTTCGCGCTTTTCATAGGGCTCATCCTGGTCGCCCTGGTGGTTCTCGTGAGGGTTCGGTGACCCCTCCTCAAGGGGGGGGTACTGTTGTGAGTTCTGTTTTTGGGCTCCCTCTGGTGGTTACTGATGGTACTGGGTGACTTGTCTTTCCTGGGTTTCTGGGTTCCACCTGTTCCATCAGCATATGGGAGTTTCCTATTTAACCTGGCTTTGCTGGCATTTCCTCGCCGGTTATCAATGTATCCAGTGTGTCTTGTTACCTCTGCTCCCTGCTCCTAGAACCTTCTGGTCAAGCTAAGTTTGGATTTTCCTGTTTTGGTGTTTTGCTTTATTTGGTTTTTAGTCCAGCCTGCAGATATGTGATTCTTGCTGCTGGTTGCTCTAGTGGGCTGAAATTGCTCCTCATGTACCATGAGTTGGCACATGAGTTCAAGTAATTTCAGGATGGTTTTTTGAAGGGTTTTTCGCTGACCGCGCAGTTCACTTTTGTATCCTCTGCTATCTAGCTTTAGCGGGCCTCATTTTGCTGAAACTGTTTTCATACTGCGTATGTGCTTTCCTCTCATTTCACCGTCATTATATGTGGGGGGCTGCTATTTCTGTGGGGGATTTCTCTGGAGGCAAGAGAGGTCTGTGTTTCTTCTAATAGGGGAAGTTAGATCTTCGGCTGGAGCGAGACGTCTAGGATCATCGTAGGCACGTTCCCCGGCTACTTTTATTTGTGTGTTAGGTTCAGGGTCGCGGTCAGCTCAGGTTCCATCGCCCTAGAGCTTGTTTGTATCTGTGCTTGTCCTTTAGTGATCCCCTGCCATTGGGATCATGACAGTAGTTGTTGAAAACAACACTGCATTAGGCCTACAAGTTGGGTCTGGGTTGTAGAGACGGTGTCTTCCGCTCCAAGGTGTTCCCCAGGTTTCCTCTCCATAGCTTCAATCTTAAAGCTCTTGTTTAGTAGTTGTTGAAAACAACACTGTATTAGGCCTACAAGTTGGGTCTGGGTTGTAGAGACGGTGTCTTCCGCTCCAAGGTGTTCTCCAGGTTTCCTCTCCATTGCTTCAATTTTAAAGCTCTCGTTTAGTAGTTGTTGAAAACAACACTGCATTAGGCCTACAAGTTGGGTCTGGGTTGTAGAGACGGTGTCTTCCGCTCCAAGGTGTTCTCTAGGTTTCCTCTCCATAGCTTCAATCTTAAAGCTCTTGTTTAGTAGTTGTTGAAAACAACACTGCATTAGGCCTACAAGTTGGGTCTGGGTTGTAGAGACGGTGTCTTCCGCTCCAAGGTGTTCTCCAGGTTTCCTCTCCATTGCTTCAATCTTAAAGCTCTCGTTTAGTAGTTGTTGAAAACAACACTGCATTAGGCCTACAAGTTGGGTCTGGGTTGTAGAGACGGTGTATTCCGCTCCAAGGTGTTCCCCAGGTTTCCTCTCCATAGCTTCAATCTTAAAGCTCTTGTTTAGTAGTTGTTGAAAACAACACTGCATTAGGCCTACAAGTTGGGTCTGGGTTGTAGAGACGGTGTCTTCCGCTCCAAGGTGTTCCCCAGGTTTCCTCTCCATAGCTTCAATCTTAAAACTCTTGTTTAGTAGTTGTTGAAAACAACACTGCATTAGGCCTACAAGTTGGGTCTGGGTTGTAGAGACGGTGTCTTCCGCTCCAAGGTGTTCCCCAGGTTTCCTCTCCATAGCTTCAATCTTAAAGCTCTTGTTTAGTAGTTGTTGAAAACAACACTGCATTCGGCCTACAAGTTGGGTCTGGGTTGTAGAGGCGGTGTCTTCCGCTCCAAGGTGTTCTCCAGGTTTCCTCTCCATTGCTTCGATCTTCTGGCTCTCGTTTAGTAGTTGTTGAAAACAACATTGCATTACGCCTACAAGTTGGGTCTGGGTTGTAGAGACGGTGTCTTCCGCTCCAAGGTGTTCTCCAGGTTTCCTCTCCATTGCTTCAATCTTCTTGCTCGTCTTAAGTAGTTGTTGAAACAACACTACATTAGGCCTACAAGTTGGGTCTGGGTCGTTGACACGGTGTCTGCCGCAACAAGGTGTTCTCCAGGTTGCCTCTCAATTGCTTTGATCTTCTGGCTCTCATTTAGTAGTTGTTGAAAACAACACTGCATTAGGCCTACAAGATGGGTCTGGGTTGTAGAGACGGTGTCTTCCGCTCCAAGGTGTTCCCCAGGTTTCCTCTCCACAGCTTCAATCTTAAAGCTCCTGTTTAGTAGTTGTTGAAAACAACACTGCATTAGGTCTACAAGTTGGGTATGGGTTGTAGAGACGGTGTCTTCTGCTCCAAGGTGTTCTCCAGGTTTCCTCTCCATTGCTTCAATCTTAAAGCTCTCGTTTAGTAGTTGTTGAAAACAACACTGCATTAGGCCTACAAGTTGGGTCTGGGTTGTAGAGACGGTGTCTTCCGCTCCAAGGTGTTCCCCAGGTTTCCTCTCCACAGCTTCAATCTTAAAGCTCCTGTTTAGTAGTTGTTGAAAACAACACTGCATTAGGTCTACAAGTTGGGTATGGGTTGTAGAGACGGTGTCTTCTGCTCCAAGGTGTTCTCCAGGTTGCCTCTCCATTGCTTCGATCTTCTGGCTCTCGTTTAGTAGTTGTTGAAAACAACACTGCATTAGGCCTACAAGTTGGGTCTGGGTTGTAGAGACGGTGTCTTCCGCTCCAAGGTGTTCCCCAGGTTTCCTCTCCATAGCTTCAATCTTAAAGCTCTTGTTTAGTAGTTGTTGAAAACAACACTCTATTAGGCCTACAAGTTGGGTCTGGGTTGTAGAAACGGTGTCTTCCGCTCCAAGGTGTTCTCCAGGTTTCCTCTCCATTGCTTCAATTTTAAAGCTCTCGTTTAGTAGTTGTTGAAAACAACACTGCATTAGGCCTACAAGTTGGGTCTGGGTTGTAGAGACGGTGTCTTCCGCTCCAAGGTGTTCTCTAGGTTTCCTCTCCATAGCTTCAATCTTAAAGCTCTTGTTTAGTAGTTGTTGAAAACAACACTGCATTAGGCCTACAAGTTGGGTCTGGGTTGTAGAGACGGTGTCTTCCGCTCCAAGGTGTTCTCCAGGTTTCCTCTCCATTGCTTCAATCTTAAAGCTCTCGTTTAGTAGTTGTTGAAAACAACACTGCATTAGGCCTACAAGTTGGGTCTGGGTTGTAGAGACGGTGTCTTCCGCTCCAAGGTGTTCCCCAGGTTTCCTCTCCATAGCTTCAATCTTAAAGCTCTTGTTTAGTAGTTGTTGAAAACAACACTGCATTAGGCCTACAAGTTGGGTCTGGGTTGTAGAGACGGTGTCTTCCGCTCCAAGGTGTTCCCCAGGTTTCCTCTCCATAGCTTCAATCTTAAAACTCTTGTTTAGTAGTTGTTGAAAACAACACTGCATTAGGCCTACAAGTTGGGTCTGGGTTGTAGAGACGGTGTCTTCCGCTCCAAGGTGTTCCCCAGGTTTCCTCTCCATAGCTTCAATCTTAAAGCTCTTGTTTAGTAGTTGTTGAAAACAACACTGCATTCGGCCTACAAGTTGGGTCTGGGTTGTAGAGGCGGTGTCTTCCGCTCCAAGGTGTTCTCCAGGTTTCCTCTCCATTGCTTCGATCTTCTGGCTCTCGTTTAGTAGTTGTTGAAAACAACATTGCATTACGCCTACAAGTTGGGTCTGGGTTGTAGAGACGGTGTCTTCCGCTCCAAGGTGTTCTCCAGGTTTCCTCTCCATTGCTTCAATCTTCTTGCTCGTCTTAAGTAGTTGTTGAAACAACACTACATTAGGCCTACAAGTTGGGTCTGGGTCGTTGACACGGTGTCTGCCGCAACAAGGTGTTCTCCAGGTTGCCTCTCAATTGCTTTGATCTTCTGGCTCTCATTTAGTAGTTGTTGAAAACAACACTGCATTAGGCCTACAAGATGGGTCTGGGTTGTAGAGACGGTGTCTTCCGCTCCAAGGTGTTCCCCAGGTTTCCTCTCCACAGCTTCAATCTTAAAGCTCCTGTTTAGTAGTTGTTGAAAACAACACTGCATTAGGTCTACAAGTTGGGTATGGGTTGTAGAGACGATGTCTTCTGCTCCAAGGTGTTCTCCAGGTTTCCTCTCCATTGCTTCAATCTTAAAGCTCTCGTTTAGTAGTTGTTGAAAACAACACTGCATTAGGCCTACAAGTTGGGTCTGGGTTGTAGAGACGGTGTCTTCCGCTCCATGGTGTTCCCCAGGTTTCCTCTCCACAGCTTCAATCTTAAAGCTCCTGTTTAGTAGTTGTTGAAAACAACACTGCATTAGGTCTACAAGTTGGGTATGGGTTGTAGAGACGGTGTCTTCTGCTCCAAGGTGTTCTCCAGGTTGCCTCTCCATTGCTTCGATCTTCTGGCTCTCGTTTAGTAGTTGTTGAAAACAACACTGCATTAGGCCTACAAGTTGGGTCTGGGTTGTAGAGACGGTGTCTTCCGCTCCAAGGTGTTCTCCAGGTTTCCTCTCCATTGCTTCAATTTTAAAGCTCTCGTTTAGTTTTTGTTGAAAACAACACTGCATTAGGCCTACAAGTTGGGTCTGGGTTGTAGAGACGGTGTCTTCCGCTCCAAGGTGTTCTCCAGGTTTCCTCTCCATTGCTTCAATCTTAAAGCTCTCGTTTAGTAGTTGTTGAAAACAACACTGCATTAGGCCTACAAGTTGGGTCTGGGTTGTAGAGACGGTGTCTTCCGCTCCAAGGTGTTCCCCAGGTTTCCTCTCCATAGCTTCAATCTTGAAACTCTTATTTAGTAGTTGTTGAAAACAACACTGCATTAGGCCTACAAGTTGGGTCTGGGTTGTAGAGACGGTGTCTTCCGCTCCAAGGTGTTCCCCAGGTTTCCTCTCCATAGCTTCAATCTTAAAGCTCTTGTTTAGTAGTTGTTGAAAACAACACTGCATTAGGCCTACAAGTTGGGTCTGGGTTGTAGAGACGGTGTCTTCCGCTCCAAGGTGTTCCCCAGGTTTCCTCTCCATAGCTTCAATCTTAAAGCTCTTGTTTAGTAGTTGTTGAAAACAACACTGCATTAGGCCTACAAGTTGGGTCTGGGTTGTAGAGACGGTGTCTTCCGCTCCATGGTGTTCCCCAGGTTTCCTCTCCATAGCTTCAATCTTAAAGCTCTTGTTTAGTAGTTGTTGAAAACAACACTGCATTCGGCCTACAAGTTGGGTCTGGGTTGTAGAGACGGTTTCTTCCGCTCCAAGGTGTTCTCCAGGTTTCCTCTCCATAGCTTCAATCTTAAAGCTCTTTTTTAGTAGTTGTTGAAAACAACACTGCATTCGGCCTACAAGTTGGGTCTGGGTTGTAGAGGCGGTGTCTTCCGCTCCAAGGTGTTCTCCAGGTTTCCTCTCCATTGCTTTGATCTTCTGGCTCTCGTTTAGTAGTTGTTGAAAACAACATTGCATTAGGCCTACAAGTTGGGTCTGGGTTGTAGAGACGGTGTCTTCCGCTCCAAGGTGTTCTCCAGGTTTCCTCTCCATTGCTTCAATCTTCATGCTCGTCTTAAGTAGTTGTTGAAACAACACTACATTAGGCCTACAAGTTGGGTCTGGGTCGTTGACACGGTGTCTGCCGCAACAAGGTGTTCTCCAGGTTGCCTCTCAATTGCTTTGATCTTCTGGCTCTCGTTTAGTAGTTGTTGAAAACAACACTGCATTAGGTCTACAAGTTGGGTCTGGGTTGTAGAGACGGTGTCTTCTGCTCCAAGGTGTTCTCCAGGTTTCCTCTCCACTGCTTCAATCTTAAAGCTCCTGTTTAGTAGTTGTTGAAAACAACACTGCATTAGGTCTACAAGTTGGGTATGGGTTGTAGAGACGATGTCTTCTGCTCCAAGGTGTTCTCCAGGTTTCCTCTCCATTGCTTCAATCTTAAAGCTCTCGTTTAGTAGTTGTTGAAAACAACACTGCATTAGGCCTACAAGTTGGGTCTGGGTTGTAGAGACGGTGTCTTCCGCTCCATGGTGTTCCCCAGGTTTCCTCTCCACAGCTTCAATCTTAAAGCTCCTGTTTAGTAGTTGTTGAAAACAACACTGCATTAGGTCTACAAGTTGGGTATGGGTTGTAGAGACGGTGTCTTCTGCTCCAAGGTGTTCTCCAGGTTGCCTCTCCATTGCTTCGATCTTCTGGCTCTCGTTTAGTAGTTGTTGAAAACAACACTGCATTAGGCCTACAAGTTGGGTCTGGGTTGTAGAGACGGTGTCTTCCGCTCCAAGGTGTTCTCCAGGTTTCCTCTCCATTGCTTCAATTTTAAAGCTCTCGTTTAGTTTTTGTTGAAAACAACACTGCATTAGGCCTACAAGTTGGGTCTGGGTTGTAGAGACGGTGTCTTCCGCTCCAAGGTGTTCTCCAGGTTTCCTCTCCATTGCTTCAATCTTAAAGCTCTCGTTTAGTAGTTGTTGAAAACAACACTGCATTAGGCCTACAAGTTGGGTCTGGGTTGTAGAGACGGTGTCTTCCGCTCCAAGGTGTTCCCCAGGTTTCCTCTCCATAGCTTCAATCTTGAAACTCTTATTTAGTAGTTGTTGAAAACAACACTGCATTAGGCCTACAAGTTGGGTCTGGGTTGTAGAGACGGTGTCTTCCGCTCCAAGGTGTTCCCCAGGTTTCCTCTCCATAGCTTCAATCTTAAAGCTCTTGTTTAGTAGTTGTTGAAAACAACACTGCATTAGGCCTACAAGTTGGGTCTGGGTTGTAGAGACGGTGTCTTCCGCTCCAAGGTGTTCCCCAGGTTTCCTCTCCATAGCTTCAATCTTAAAGCTCTTGTTTAGTAGTTGTTGAAAACAACACTGCATTAGGCCTACAAGTTGGGTCTGGGTTGTAGAGACGGTGTCTTCCGCTCCATGGTGTTCCCCAGGTTTCCTCTCCATAGCTTCAATCTTAAAGCTCTTGTTTAGTAGTTGTTGAAAACAACACTGCATTCGGCCTACAAGTTGGGTCTGGGTTGTAGAGACGGTTTCTTCCGCTCCAAGGTGTTCTCCAGGTTTCCTCTCCATAGCTTCAATCTTAAAGCTCTTTTTTAGTAGTTGTTGAAAACAACACTGCATTCGGCCTACAAGTTGGGTCTGGGTTGTAGAGGCGGTGTCTTCCGCTCCAAGGTGTTCTCCAGGTTTCCTCTCCATTGCTTTGATCTTCTGGCTCTCGTTTAGTAGTTGTTGAAAACAACATTGCATTAGGCCTACAAGTTGGGTCTGGGTTGTAGAGACGGTGTCTTCCGCTCCAAGGTGTTCTCCAGGTTTCCTCTCCATTGCTTCAATCTTCATGCTCGTCTTAAGTAGTTGTTGAAACAACACTACATTAGGCCTACAAGTTGGGTCTGGGTCGTTGACACGGTGTCTGCCGCAACAAGGTGTTCTCCAGGTTGCCTCTCAATTGCTTTGATCTTCTGGCTCTCGTTTAGTAGTTGTTGAAAACAACACTGCATTAGGTCTACAAGTTGGGTCTGGGTTGTAGAGACGGTGTCTTCTGCTCCAAGGTGTTCTCCAGGTTTCCTCTCCACTGCTTCAATCTTAAAGCTCTCGTTTAGTAGTTGTTGAAAACAACACTGCATTAGGCCTACAAGTTGGGTCTGGGTTGTAGAGACGGTGTCTTCCGCTCCAAGGTGTTCTCCAGGTTTCCTCTCCATTGCTTCGATCTTATGGCTCTCGTTTAGTAGTTGTTGAAAACAACACTGCATTAGGCCTACAAGTTGGGTCTGGGTTGTAGAGACGGTGTCTTCCGCTCCAAGGTGTTCTCCAGGTTTCCTCTCCATTGCTTCAATCTTCATGCTCGTCTTAAGTAGTTGTTGAAACAACACTACATTAGGCCTACAAGTTGGGTCTGGGTCGTAGAGACGGTGTCTGCCGCTCCAAGGTGTTCTCCAGGTTTCCTCTCCATTGCTTCGATCTTCTGGCTCTCGTTTAGTAGTTGTTGAAAACAACACTGCATTCGGCCTACAAGTTGGGTCTGGGTTGTAGAGACGGTGTCTTCCACTCCAAGGTGTTCTCCAGGTTTCCTCTCCATTGCTTCAATCTTCATGCTCGTCTTAAGTAGTTGTTGAAACAACTCTGCATTTGGCCTACAAGTTGGGTCTGGGTTGTAGAGACGGTGTCTTCCGCTCCAAGGTGTTCTCCAGGTTTCCTCTCCATAGCTTCAATCTTAAAGCTCTTGTTTAGTATTTGTTGAAAACAACACTGCATTAGGCCTACAAGTTGGGTCTGGGTTGTAGAGACGGTGTCTTCCGCTCCAAGGTGTTCCGTAGGTTTCCTCTCCATAGCTTCAATCTTAAAGCTCTTGTTTAGTAGTTGTTGAAAATAACACTGCATTCGACCTACAAGTTGGGTCTGGGTTGTAGAGACGGTGTCTTCCGCTCCAAGGTGTTCTCCAGGTTTCCTCTCCATTGCTTCAATCTTCATGCTCGTCTTAAGTAGTTGTTGAAACAACACTACATTAGGCCTACAAGGTCGGTCTGGGTCGTAGAGACGGTGTCTGCCGCTCCAAGGTGTTCTCCAGGTTGCCTCTCCATTGCTTCGATCTTCTGGCTCTCGTTTAGTAGTTGTTGAAAACAACACTGCATTAGGCCTACAAGTTGAGTCTGGGGTGTAGAGACGGTGTCTTCCACTCCAAGGTGTTCCCCAGGTTTTCTTTCCATTGCTTCGATCTTCTGGCTCTCGTTTAGTAGTTGTTGAAAACAACACTGCATTAGGCCTACAAGTTGGGTCTGGGGTGTAGAGACGGTGTCTTCCACTCCAAGGTGTTCCCCAGGTTTCCTCTCCATTGCTTCGATCTTCTGGCTCCCGTTTAGTAGTTGTTGAAAACAACACTGCATTAGGCCTACAAGTTGGGTCTGGGGTGTAGAGATGGTGTCTTCCACTCCAAGGTGTTCTCCAGGTTGCCACATAATTGAAGCTGCATAGAGCCTATTTTGTAATTTTACGCCTACAAAGTCTTTCTGTGGTCCCTCCTTCCAATTGTCTTCCACTGAGCACAACAATGCAGACCGTGTACCCATGTAACCTTTTTTAAACCAGCGTCGAGCCAACTTTGTGGTTTAAGGCCTACTTGTAGTGTCTGGCTGCGCCACTCAATACAGCTGTCCTCTTTACAAAAAATGACCTACAATTATCTGGTTTTCAGCCTATCGGAATTTTAAAACTGCAGTGGGCCTACTAGTTGGGTTGGGGCATTCTATCTGTGTCTGCCGCTCCTTGCTGTTCTCCTACAGTGAACAAAGCTGTGCCGCCTGTTTACTACTGTTGCCAATTTTGAACTGCATTTAGACTACTTACTGATTTGTGATATAGAAGATGCTAAGCACAGCCTAAATAGGGGAGGTGCACAGTCATAGGTGCCCAAACCTGAACGTATACAATATAAAGTGACTAGCACACTCCAGGGTGTTGTGATGCAAAAAAGTGGGGATTTATTACATACAGTACATCACAAACGTTTCGGTCGATACTGGACCTTCATCAGTGTGCTAGGTATAATTGTATACTTGTATGGCCCCAAAAAAACAATAGAATGTGACACACTCTATTAGCGGTGGATACCGCATTTATCCCTAGTGTCCCGGCGTACTGACAGCTCTTTAAAGCCTCAGCGCCACCTATTATTCTGACTCACCGTCAGTTGATGCAAATCCGAGTATTCTATTGTTTTTTGGGGCCATACAAGTATACAATTATACCTAGCACACTGATGAAGGTCCAGTATCGACCGAAACGTTTGTGATTTACTGTATGTAATAAATCCCCACGTTTTTGCATCACAACACCCTGGAGTGTGCTAGTCACTTTATATTGTATATTTACTGATTTGGGCCTACTCTCTGTGTCAGCCTCTCATTCCAGTTGTCCTCCACTGAACAAAACAATGCCCTCTGGTTAGTCCTGTTACCAATTTTGAACTGCATTTAGCCCACTTTATTCTTTGGGCCCATATCTGTTTCCCCCTCATCCTGCCCATTGCCCAGCCAGTGATAGATGAGTCTGCTGGTACATTGACCCATAACGCAACATTCCCCGTGCACGCTACACTGCAAGATTGTGACCCTGCTGAAAGTCAGGTCCCCCTTCCCGCATACCATACCACCTTACACGGGGACAAAGAGGAAGGTGCAGATGAAGGTGCAAGTTCCTTCATCAGGTGGGGGGAGGAATTCTCGTTGACGACGTCACTGGCACAGGGCTCATAGTACGCAAAAGTGTTGCTGCCGGTGGGAGGCGCCCCCGCCGTGCAAACACACCGCTGTACTTTGAGGGTCCCTGTGCCAGTGCCAATGCCAACGAGTGGGCCCCCCCTGCTTGCTCAGGATCACAGCACTTGCAAAGTTGAAATACTTACCTCTCCCTGCTCCACTGCCGTGACGTGGTCCAGATTTACTGGGCCCACTAATTACTTGAACCAGCCCTACCCCCCACAACTTTAGCCAAATGACCCCCAATTTCAAATGCCTTCCAATTATTATAAGGTAAATTACGCTTGACAAGCTTCATTAAGAAGAATGGATGGTTTTGACATTAAAATGGGCACTCTAGGTGTACCAGCAGACTCATCTATCACTGGCTGGGCAATGGGCAGGATGAGGAGGAAACACAGATATAGGCCCAAAGAATAAAGTGGGCTAAATGCAGTTCAAAATTGGTAACACAGGACTAATCAGGGGGCATTGCAGTGGAGGACAACTGGAATGAGAGGCTGACACAGAGAGTAGGCCCAAATCAGTAAGTAGTCGAAATGCAGTTCAAAATTGGCAACAGTAGTAAACAGGCGGCACAGCTTTGTTCAGTGGAGGAGAACAGCAAGGAGTGGCAGACACCGATAGTAGGCCCCAACCCAACTAGTAGGCCAAATGCAGTCTAACATTAACAACTACTTAACGAGCGCCTGAAAACGGAATTTCAGGACAGGAAACCAGGAGAACAGCAAGGAGCGGCAGACACCGATAGTAGGCCCCAAACCAACTAGTACGCCAAATGCAGTTGTTCTGTTTAACCACAATTTAATGAGAGCCTGAAGATAGAAGTTCAGGAAAGGCAACCTGGAGAACACCTTGGAGTGGAACACACCATCTCTCTACACTCCATACCCAATTTGTAGGCCTAATGCAGCGTAGTTTCCAACAACTACTAAACGAGAGCATGATGATCGAAGCATTGGCGAGGAAACCTGGGGAACACCTTGGAGTGGAACACACCATCTCTCTACAGTGGAACACACCATCTCTCTACACCCCATACCCAATTTGTAGGCCTAATGCAGCGTAGTTTCCAACAACTACTAAACGAGAGCCGGAAGATCGAAGCAATGGAGAGGAAACCTGGGGAACACCTTGGAGTGTAACACACCATCTCTCTACACCCCATACCCAATTTGTAGGCCTAATGCAGCGTAGTTTCCAACAACTACTAAACGAGAGCCGGAAGATCGAAGCTCAGGAAAGGCAACCTGGAGAACACCTTGGAGTGGAACACACCATCTCTCTACACCCCATACCCAATTTGTAGGCCCAATGCAGCGTAGTTTCCAACAACTACTAAACGAGAGCCGGAAGATCGAAGCAATGGAGAGGAAACCTGGGGAACACCTTGGAGTGTAACACACCATCTCTCTACACCCCATACCCAATTTGTAGGCCTAATGCAGCGTAGTTTCCAACAACTACTAAACGAGAGCCGGAAGATCGAAGCAATGGAGAGGAAACTTGGGGAACACCTTGGAGTGTAACACACCATCTCTCTACACCCCATACCCAATTTGTAGGCCTAATGCAGCGTAGTTTCCAACAACTACTAAACGAGAGCCGGAAGATCGAAGCAATGGAGAAGAAACCTGGGGAACACCTTGGAGTGGAACACACCATCTCTCTACAGTGGAACACACCATCTCTCTACACCCCATACCCAATTTGTAGGCCTAATGCAGCGTAGTTTCCAACAACTACTAAACGAGAGCCGGAAGATCGAAGCTCAGGAAAGGCAACCTGGGGAACACCTTGGAGTGGAACACACCATCTCTCTACACCCCATACCCAATTTGTAGGCCCAATGCAGCGTAGTTTCCAACAACTACTAAACGAGAGCCGGAAGATCGAAGCTCAGGAAAGGCAACCTGGGGAACACCTTGGAGTGTAACAAACCCTCTCTCTACACCACAGAAGGGCTGATTCTTAGGAAGGAAGGCTGTCGGAAAGAAGCAGGGCGCGTCCGAGGGTGATTATATTCTTATTAGGTATATACTCACCCTCGGACGCGCCCTGCTTCTTTATTTGTAATGAATGTTTATTTGTGGTTTTGACATAATCTATTTTTTTGGTAAATAATGATTTTATTATTTTCATTGTTTTGCATCTTCTTGGCAATAATATAAAGAAGACGCGACAGGACAACACTCAGTGGATGCCATATCTGTGTTTAAAATTGAAAAAACCTTTCAGTTAACTACTTGCAGGAGAAAGTTATTGTAGCTGGTGGCCATTTTTAGTACTGTACCAGATTTTTGTTGTATGTGTTTGTTTTTAATGTTAAAATGTCTGCATTTGATATCTCTCCAGTATTTTCTTTTTTATAAGCAAAATACTTATTTTTATATTTTCTGATGTTGGTTCCAGGGGTACACGGGCAGCAGTGGTGTGGTCAGTGGAGGCCTAGTGGAAGGAGTGACCGCAGACAGGCATCGAAGGCCTAAAATAATAACACATGGCTGTAGGCAATTTTAAATTGGTTACAGGGGTACACGGGCAGCAGTGGTGTGGTCAGTGGAGGCCTAGTGGAAGGAGTAACCGCAGACAGGCATCGAAGGCCTAAAATAATAACACATGGCTGTAGGCAATTTTAAATTGGTTCCAGGGGTACACGGGCAGCAGTGGTGTGGTCAGTGGAGGCCTAGTGGAAGGAGTCACCGCAGACAGGCATCGAAGGCCTAAAATAATAACACATGGCTGTAGGCAATTTTAAATTGGTTACAGGGGTACACGGGCAGCAGTGGTGTGGTCAGTGGAGGCCTAGTGGAAGGAGTAACCGCAGACAGGCATCGAAGGCCTAAAATAATAACACATGGCTGTAGGCAATTTTAAATTGGTTACAGGGGTACACGGGCAGCAGTGGTGTGGTCAGTGGAGGCCTAGTGGAAGGAGTGACCGCAGACAGGCATCGAAGGCCTAAAATAATAACACATGGCTGTAGGCAATTTTAAATTGGTTCCAGGGGTACACGGGCAGCAGTGGTGTGGTCAGTGGAGGCCTAGTGGAAGGAGTGACCACAGACAGGCATCGAAGGCCTAAAATAATAACACATGGCTGTAGGCAATTTTAAATTGGTTACAGGGGTACACGGGCAGCAGTGGTGTGGTCAGTGGAGGCCTAGTGGAAGGAGTAACCGCAGACAGGCATCGAAGGCCTAAAATAATAACACATGGCTGTAGGCAATTTTAAATTGGTTACAGGGGTACACGGGCAGCAGTGGTGTGGTCAGTGGAGGTCTAGTGGAAGGAGTCACCACAGACAGGCATCGAAGGCCTAAAATAATAACACATGGCTGTAGGCAATTTTAAATTGGTTACAGGGGTACACGGGCAGCAGTGGTGTGGTCAGTGGAGGCCTAGTGGAAGGAGTAACCGCTGACAGGCATCGAAGGCCTAAAATAATAACACATGGCTGTAGGCAATTTTAAATTGGTTCCAGGGGTACACGGGCAGCAGTGGTGTGGTCAGTGGAGGCCTAGTGGAAGGAGTCACCGCAGACAGGCATCGAAGGCCTAAAATAATAACACATGGCTGTAGGCAATTTTAAATTGGTTCCAGGGGTACACGGGCAGCAGTGGTGTGGTCAGTCGAGGCCTAGTGGAAGGAGTGTCCACAGACAGGCATCGAAGGCCTTAAAAAATAACACATGGCTGTAGGCAATTTTAAATTGGTTCCAGGGGTACACGGGCAGCAGTGGTGTGGTCAGTGGAGGCCTAGTGGAAGGAGTCACCGCAGACAGGTATCGAAGGCCTAAAATAATAACACATGGCTGTAGGCAATTTTAAATTGGTTACAGGGGTACACGGGCAGCAGTGGTGTGGTCAGTGGAGGCCTAGTGGAAGGAGTGACCGCAGACAGGCATCGAAGGCCTAAAATAATAACACATGGCTGTAGGCAATTTTAAATTGGTTCCAGGGGTACACGGGCAGCAGTGGTGTGGTCAGTGGAGGCCTAGTGGAAGGAGTCACCGCAGACAGGCATCGAAGGCCTAAAATAATAACACATGGCTGTAGGCAATTTTAAATTGGTTACAGGGGTACACGGGCAGCAGTGGTGTGGTCAGTGGAGGCCTAGTGGAAGGAGTCACCGCAGACAGGCATCGAAGGCCTAAAATAATAACACATGGCTGTAGGCAATTTTAAATTGGTTCCAGGGGTACACGGGCAGCAGTGGTGTGGTCAGTGGAGGCCTAAAGGAAGGAGTGACCACAGACAGGCATCGAAGGCCTAACATAACAAAAATGTCAATACAATGGTATTGTCAGTGGCAGGCATTGAAGGATGTCAGCGCATAGACTAAACATTGGTGGAGCTGTGAGATAATTTTGCAAGTGGTAGAGCACTGTTTGAGCTGGGGTGGGGGGAAACTGTCTTGTGGCCGGCGGTACAGGCCCAGGGCCCCTCATATTACAACGGTGTGTCTGACTTTGGGTGCGCACCACCACCGCCAGAGACACTTTATTGTACTAGGAGGGACCCAGTGGCAGTGCCATCGACCAAAAGTGGGCTCACCCACCTCTTCAGACAAACTGCACTCTCACGGGTGCTGTCGCCAAGTGTCGATACCACGGCCCCGTGTGGGGAGTTTGGCCATTTAGTGAGGTGTAAACATGTCGTATGCTGGACAATCAGGTGCAGAAAATTACGAGATTGGAAAAGGCATTCAGAATAGTCCACAGGCAAGACCTTTTCATAGGAAAGCTAGGTGTCAGCCGGGCAAGGTGGGGCAAAAGATTTCGAAATCCAGTTGTGGTTCATTTTAATGAAGGTTAGATCATCTACATTTTGGGTAGCCAGACGAGTCCTTTTTTCTGTTAGTATTGAACCTGCAGCACTGAGTTATCTTTCTGATAGGACACTAGCTGCCGGGCAAGCAAGCTCCTGCAATGCATATTCTGCCAATTCTGGCCAGGTGTCTAATTTTGATGCCCAGTAATCAAATGGGAATGACGGTTGAGGGAGAACATCGATAAGGGATGAAAAATAGTTTGAAACCATACTGGACAAATGTTGTCTCCTGTCACTTTGAATTGATGCTGCAGTACCTGTCCTGTCTGCGGTCATAGCAAAATCACTCCACAACCTGGTCAGAAAACCCCTCTGATTTCTGCCCCTCTAACTCCTCTGGTCTGCTGGCCCCTGCAGCTCGTGTGAGAACGATCACGGGCGCTGTGTGCAGGGAATGCCAGAAGCAAACGGTCAACAAGAGTTGATTGTTTGGTTGCTAATATTAGTTCCAAGTTCTCATGTGGCATTATATTTTGCAATTTGCCTTTATAGCGAGGATCAAGGAGGCAGGCCAACCAGTAATCGTCATCATTCATCATTTTAGTTATGCGTGTGTCCCTTTTGAGGATACGTAAGGCATAATCCGCCATGTGGGCCAAAGTTCCAGTTCTCAAATCTGCGGTTGTGCTTGGTTGAGGGGCAGTTTCAGGCAAATCCACGTCACTTGTGTCCCTCAAAAAACCAGAACCCGGCCTTGCCGCGCCACCAATTTCCAGTGGCCCCGGAAAAGCTTCCTCATTAAAAATATAATCATCCCCATCATCCTCCTCGTCCTCCTCCTCCTCTTCGCCCGCTACCTCGTCCTGTACACTGCCCTGGCCAGACAATGGCTGACTGTCATCAAGGCTTTCCTCTTCATCAGCTGCAGACGCCTGATCCTTTATGTGCGTCAAACTTTGCATCAGCAGATGCATTAGGGGGATGCTCATGCTTATTATGGCGTTGTCTGCACTAACCAGCCGTGTGCATTCCTCAAAACACTGAAGGACTTGACACATGTCTTGTATCTTCGACCACTGCACACCTGACAACTCCATGTCTGCCATCCTACTGCCTGCCCGTGTATGTGTATCCTCCCACAAAAACATAACAGCCCGCCTCTGTTCACACAGTCTCTGAAGCATGTGCAGTGTTGAGTTCCACCTTGTTGCAACGTCTATGATTAGGCGATGCTGGGGAAGGTTCAAAAAACGCTGAAAGGTCTGCATACGGCTGGAGTGTACGGGCGAACGGCGGATATGTGAGCAAAGTCCACGCACTTTGAGGAGCAGGTCAGATAACCCCGGATAACTTTTCAGGAAGCACTGCACCACCAGGTTTAAGGTGTGAGCCAGGCAAGGAATGTGTTTCAGTTGGGAAAGGGAGATGGCAGCCATGAAATTCCTTCCGTTATCACTCACTACCTTGCCTGCTTCAAGATCTACAGTGCCCAGCCACGACTGCGTTTCTTTCTGCAAGAACTCGGACAGAACTTCCGCGGTGTGTCTGTTGTCGCCCAAACACTTCATAGCCAATACAGCCTGCTGACGTTTGCCAGTAGCTGCCCCATAATGGGAGACCTGGTGTGCAACAGTGGCAGCTGCGGATGGAGTGGTTGTGCGACTGCGGTCTGTGGACGAGCTCTCGCTTCTGCAGGAGGACGAAGAGGAGGAGGAGGGGGTGCGAACGGCTACAGCCAATTGTTTCCTAGACCGTGGGCTAGGCAGAACTGTCCCAAACTTGCTGTCCCCTGTGGACCCTGCATCCACCACATTTACCCAGTGTGCCGTGATGGACACGTAACGTCCCTGGCCATGCCTACTGGTCCATGCGTCTGTTGTCAGGTGCACCTTTGTGCTCACAGATTGCCTGAGTGCATGGATGATGCGCTCTTTAACATGCTGGTGGAGGGCTGGGATGGCTTTTCTGGAAAAAAAGTGTCGACTGGGTAGCTCGTAGCGTGGTACAGCGTAGTCCATCAGGGCTTTGAAAGCTTCGCTTTCAACTAACCGGTAGGGCATCATCTCTAACGAGATTAGTCTAGCTATGTGTGCGTTCAAACCCTGTGTACGCGGATGCGAGGCTAAGTACTTCCTTTTTCTAACCATAGTCTCATGTAGGGTGAGCTGGACTGGAGAGCTGGAGATCGTGGAAATAGCGGGGGTGCTGGTGGACATGGCAGACTGAGAGACGGTGGGAGATGGTATTGTTGCCACCGGTGCCCTAGATGCAGTGTTTCCTACTACGAAACTGGTGATTCCCTGACCCTGACGGCTTTGGCCTGGCAAAGAAACCTGCACAGATACTGCAGGTGGTGCGGAAAATGGTGGCCCTACACTGCCGGAAGGGATGTTGCGTTGCTGACTAGCTTCATTGGCCGAGGGTGCTACAACCTTAAGGGACGTTTGGTAGTTAGTCCAGGCTTGCAAATGCATGGTGGTTAAATGTCTATGCATGCAACTTGTATTGAGACTTTTCAGATTCTGTCCTCTGCTTAAGGTAGTTGAACATTTTTGACAGATGACTTTGCGCTGATCAATTGGATGTTGTTTAAAAAAATGCCAGACTGCACTCTTTCTAGCATCGGATACCTTTTCAGGCATTGCAGACTGAGCTTTAACCGGATGGCCACGCTGTCCTCCAACAGGTTTTAGCTTTGCCACGCGTTTTGGACAAGATACGGGCCCGGCAGATGGAACCTGTTGCGATGTTGATGCCTGCTGCGGCCCCTCCTCCTCCGCTTCAGAACTGCTGCCGCCTGCACCCTGTTCCCCCAATGGCTGCCAATCGTGGTCAAGAACTGGGTCATCTATTACCTCTTCTTGTAGCTCGTGTGCAACTTCGTCTGTGTCACCGTGTCGGTCGGTTGTATAGCGTTCGTGATGGGGCAACATAGTCTCATCAGGGTCTGATTCTTGATCAGCACCCTGCGAGGGCAATGTTGTGGTCTGAGTCAAAGGACCAGCATAGTAGTCTGGCTGTGGCTGTGCATCAGTGCACTCCATGTCAGATTCAACTTGTAATGGGCATGGACTGTTAACTGCTTCACTTTCTAAGCCAGGGACGGTATGTGTAAAGAGCTCCATGGAGTAACCCGTTGTGTCGCCTGCTGCATTCTTCTCTGTTGTTGTTTTTGCTGAAGAGGACAAGGAAGCGACTTGTCCCTGACCGTGAACATCCACTAACGACGCGCTGCTTTGACATTTACCAGTTTCACGAGAGGAGGCAAAAGAGCTAGAGGCTGAGTCAGCAAGATAAGCCAAAACTTGCTCTTGCTGCTCCGGCTTTAAAAGCGGTTTTCCTACTCCCAGAAAAGGGAGCGTTCGAGGCCTTGTGTAGCCAGACGACGAACCTGGCTCCACAGCTCCAGACTTAGGTGCAATATTTTTTTTCCCACGACCAGCTGATGCTCCACCACTACCACTACCCTCATTACCAGCTGACAATGAACGCCCCCGGCCACGACCTCTTCCACCATACTTCCTCATTGTTTTAAAAACGTAAACAAACTAACGGTATTTGTTGCTGTCACACAAATTACACGGTGAGCTATAACTTCAGTATGATTTAGCTACCCCTTTACAGGTGAGTGAGACCACAACGAAAATCAGGCACAATGTTACACACTCTGTTGTTGGTGGCAACAAATGAGAGAGATGCCACACACGCAGGACTGTCACTGAAGCACAAATGTAAATATTAATCTCCCACTGATTTGATTTTTTTTTTTTTTTCAGGGAGACTTTAGGAAAAAAAAAAATAGAATAAAATGATTTTTTCAGGAAGAATTTAGAAACCAAATAAAATAAAATGATTTTTTCAGGGAGAATTTAGAAAACAAATAAAACAAAAAAAGGCTTTCTATGGCCCACTGAGTGAGAGATGATGCACACAGGAGTCAGGAGTGGCACACAAGCCCAGAGGCCAATATTTATCTCCCACTGATTGATGTAGTGATTTTTTCAGGTAGATTTTGGAACCCAAATCAAGCTAAAAAAATTAATAGGCTTTCTATGGCCCACAATTGGAGAGAGAGAGAGAGATGGCACACCCAGGAGTCAAGACTGGCACACAAGCAGAAAGGGCAATATTAATCTCCCACTGATTTGTTTTTTGTTTTTGTTTTTTCAGGGAGACTTTAGGAAAAAAAAAAATAGAATAAAATGATTTTTTCAGGGAGAATTTAGAAAACAAATAAAACAAAAAAAGGCTTTCTATGGCCCACTGAGTGAGAGATGACGCACACAGGAGTCAGGAGTGGCACACAAGCCCAGAGGCCAATATTTATCTCCCACTGATTGATGTAGTGATTTTTTCAGGTAGATTTTGGAACCCAAATCAAGCTAAAAAAATAATAGGCTTTTTATGGCCCACAATTGGAGAGAGAGAGAGAGATGGCACACCCAGGAGTCAAGACTGGCACACAAGCAGAAAGGGCAATATTAATCTCCCACTGATTTGTTTTTGTTTTGTTTTTTTCAGGGAGACTTTAGGAAAAAAAAAATAGAATAAAATGATTTTTTCAGGAAGAATTTAGAAACCAAATAAAATAAAATGATTTTTTCAGGGAGAATTTAGAAAAGAAATAAAACAAAAAAAGGCTTTCTATGGCCCACTGAGTGAGAGATGATGCACACAGGAGTCAGGAGTGGCACACAAGCCCAGAGGCCAATATTTATCTCCCACTGATTGATGTAGTGATTTTTTCAGGTAGATTTTGGAACCCAAATCAAGCTAAAAAAATTAATAGGCTTTCTATGGCCCACAATTGGAGAGAGAGAGAGAGATGGCACACCCAGGAGTCAAGACTGGCACACAAGCAGAAAGGGCAATATTAATCTCCCACTGATTTGTTTTTTGTTTTTGTTTTTTCAGGGAGACTTTAGGAAAAAAAATAGAATAAAATGATTTTTTCAGGGAGAATTTAGAAAACAAATAAAACAAAAAAATGCTTTCTATGGCCCACTGAGTGAGAGATGACGCACACAGGAGTCAGGAGTGGCACACAAGCCCAGAGGCCAATATTTATCTCCCACTGGTTGATGTAGTGATTTTTTCAGGTAGATTTTGGAACCCAAATCAAGCTAAAAAAATAATAGGCTTTCTATGGCCCACAATTGGAGAGAGAGAGAGAGATGGCACACCCAGGAGTCAAGACTGGCACACAAGCAGAAAGGGCAATATTAATCTCCCACTGATTTGTTTTTTTTTTTGTTTTTTTCAGGGAGACTTTAGGAAAAAAAAAATAGAATAAAATGATTTTTTCAGGAAGAATTTAGAAACCAAATAAAATAAAATGATTTTTTCAGGGAGAATTTAGAAAACAAATAAAACAAAAAAATGCTTTCTATGGCCCACTGAGTGAGAGATGACGCACACAGGAGTCAGGAGTGGCACACAAGCCCAGAGGCCAATATTTATCTCCCACTGGTTGATGTAGTGATTTTTTCAGGTAGATTTTGGAACCCAAATCAAGCTAAAAAAATAATAGGCTTTCTATGGCCCACAATTGGAGAGAGAGAGAGAGATGGCACACCCAGGAGTCAAGACTGGCACACAAGCAGAAAGGGCAATATTAATCTCCCACTGATTTGTTTTTTTTTTTGTTTTTTTCAGGGAGACTTTAGGAAAAAAAAAATAGAATAAAATGATTTTTTCAGGAAGAATTTAGAAACCAAATAAAATAAAATGATTTTTTCAGGGAGAATTTAGAAAACAAATAAAACAAAAAAATGCTTTCTATGGCCCACTGAGTGAGAGATGACGCACACAGGAGTCAGGAGTGGCACACAAGCCCAGAGGCCAATATTTATCTCCCACTGGTTGATGTAGTGATTTTTTCAGGTAGATTTTGGAACCCAAATCAAGCTAAAAAAATAATAGGCTTTCTATGGCCCACAATTGGAGAGAGAGAGAGAGATGGCACACCCAGGAGTCAAGACTGGCACACAAGCAGAAAGGGCAATATTAATCTCCCACTGATTTGTTTTTTTTTTTTGTTTTTTTCAGGGAGACTTTAGGAAAAAAAAAAATAGAATAAAATGATTTTTTCAGGAAGAATTTAGAAACCAAATAAAATAAAATGATTTTTTCAGGGAGAATTTAGAAAACAAATAAAACAAAAAAAGGCTTTCTATGGCCCACTGAGTGAGAGATGACGCACACAGGAGTCAGGAGTGGCACACAAGCCCAGAGGCCAATATTTATCTCCCACTGATTGATGTAGTGATTTTTTCAGGTAGATTTTGGAACCCAAATCAAGCTAAAAAAATAATAGGCTTTCTATGGCCCACAATTGGAGAGAGAGAGAGAGAGATGGCACACCCAGGAGTCAAGACTGGCACACAAGCAGAAAGGGCAATATTAATCTCCCACTGATTTGTTTTTGTTTTTTTTTCAGGGAGACTTTAGGAAAAAAAAAATAGAATAAAATGATTTTTTCAGGAAGAATTTAGAAACCAAATAAAATAAAATGATTTTTTCAGGGAGAATTTAGAAAACAAATAAAACAAAAAAAGGCTTTCTATGGCCCACTGAGTGAGAGATGACGCACACAGGAGTCAGGAGTGGCACACAAGCCCAGAGGCCAATATTTATCTCCCACTTTTTTTTTTTTGTTCCAGGGAAAATTTATAAACCCAATAAAAAAAATAATAAATAGGCTTTCTATGGCCCACTATCTGAGAGACAGAGAGAGATGGCACGCTTAGGACTGGCACACAAGCCCAAAGGCCAATATTAATCTCCCTTTTTTTTTTAAGGGAGAATTTATAAAACCAAAAAAAAATAAATAAAATAGGCTTTCTATGGCCCACTATTTGTGAGAGAGATGGCACGCTCAGGACTGGCACACAAGCCCAGAGGCCAATATTAATCTCCCACTTTTTTTTTTTTTTCCAGGGAAAATTTATAAACCCAATAAAAAAAAAAATAAATAAATAGGCTTTCTATGGCCCACTATCTGAGAGAGAGAGATGGCACGCTTAGGACTGGCACACAAGCCCAAAGGCCAATATTAATCTCCCACTGATTGATTTATTGATTTTTTCAGGTAGATTTTAGAACCAAAATCAAGCAAAAAAATAAATAGGCTTTCTATGGCCCACTGAGTGAGTGATGATGCACACAGGAGTCAAGAGTGGCACAAAAGCCCTGAGGCCAATATTTTTCTCCCACTGATTGATGTAGTGATTTTTTCAGGTAGATTTTATAACCCAAATCAAGCAAAAAAATAAATAGGCTTTCTATGGCCCACTGAGTGAGAGATGACACAGACAGGGATGGCACTCTAGCAGAAATGTCAATCTTAATCTCCCACAAAAAAAAAAAAAAAAAACAGGGAGTGTCCTTCAATTACTATCTCCCTGCAGTAATCTCAGCCAGGTATGGCAGGCAGCAATAAGGAGTGGACTGATGCACAAATTAAATAAAAAGTGTGTACAAACCAAAAAGATAGCTGTGCAGAAAGGAAGGAACAAGAGGATTTGTGCTTTGAAAAAAGCAGTTGGTTTGCACAGCGGCGTACACACAGCAATGCAGCTATCAGGGAGCCTTCTAGGGCAGCCCAATGAGCTACAGCGCTGAGGGGGAAAAAAAAAAAATGTAGCTTCCACTGTCCCTGCACACCGAAGGTGGTGTTGGGCAGTGGAAATCGCTACAGCACAAGCGGTTTGGTGGTTAATGGACCCTGCCTAACGCTATCCCTGCTTCTGACGAAGCGGCAGCAACCTCTCCCTAAGCTCAGATCAGCAGCAGTAACATGGCGGTCGGCGGGAACTCCCCTTTATAGCCCCTGTGACGCCGCAGACAGCAAGCCAATCACTGCAATGCCCTTCTCGAAGATGGTGGGGACCAGGACCTATGTCATCACGCTGCCCACACTCTGCGTTTACCTTCATTGGCTGAGAAATGGCGCTTTTCGCGTCATTGAAACGCGACTTTGGCGCGAAAGTCGCGTACCGCATGGCCGACCCCGCACAGGGGTCGGATCGGGTTTCATGAAACCCGACTTTGCCAAAAGTCGGGGACTTTTGAAAATGAACGACCCGTTTCGCTCAACCCTACTAGTCACTACTTTAATACCATTTTTTAAAATACTGTCCATAGCACCATCACTTCTGAAAATATTCAAATTGCGATGTATAATATTTGAAATGGCTTTAAAGTGAGAGCTTATATGTCAGTGCCCAAACAGGGTATTCTGATGAAGGGATTGCAATGGTATTACAGACACTGTTCACACTAGGATCAGGGTTGATTAGATCCTGTCTAGAGCTAGAATCACAATTTGAAAAGCTTGATTAAGGGTATGTGCACACGTCAGGATTTTTAGCGTTTTATTTGCGGATTTTCGCCATAAAAACGCTATAAATCCGGTAAAAAAATGCTAAAATTATGCATCCTATCATTTAGAATGCATTCCGCATTTTTTGTGCAGATGTTAGCGTTTTTTTCCGCAAAAAAAACGCATCCCGCAAAAAATCCGGACATGCTCATTCTTTTTCCGGATTTTTTGCGGATTTGCTATAAAAAAAAACATTCAGGAAAAAAAAAAATCCGCAAAAATTCCGCAAAAAATCTGCGCAAAATCCACGTAAAAAACGAGCAAATTCCGCGAGAAATCCGCCAGAAAAAAGACGCGGATTTCTGGCAGAATTCTCAGGATTTTGTCAGGAAATAATCCTGACGTGTGCACATACCCTAAAAGTTCAGCTGGGATATTTCCTTTTAATAAGATGGCTTTTTATATTGTTCTTTTCAGTTTGAAAAAAGAACTATCACTACAATTGTGTTTTGCTCTTAATGTTTCACCTAGTGGAATTGATTTAATGGTATGAAAAGGGTGGAAACTGCGTGCATGCAGTATGGTGTTCCCTGCAGTTAATTTGTGATATGTGCAGCTGGTGATGGCTTGGTGTGGAGTTCCTGATAAACAAATGTATTGACCTTTTATTGAAAAAATATGTAAATTTTAAATTGAATGGATTATAATTGATGTAATCAAAGAATATAGAAATTTTAGAAACATTATCATTCCAAACTAGCAATAAGTCATAAATATTTCTAGCATATTATTGTATGTACTCAAAAAATGGATTATCAGTATTAAAAATGTATAAATCTTCCCAACAAGCCATCACCAAATTAGCCACCGATGGGAAGAATTTAGCACCCATGGAAACTCCACTGTTTTGAAGAAAAAACTTTTTATCAAATAAAAAAAATATGAGTTAGTAACAAGGACAAAATCATAATGATATAATTTTTTAACTCATCAGTATAAGTACTGTATCTGTTGAGGTGGAATTATACTGCAGTGATGGCTATTTTATGTGGAATACATGTACTGTATGTAACGAAATGACATCACATGTTAACCAAGTCCAGCAAGGATTCCAATCAACATTTTGAAACATAACAAGAACATCTCTTGAGTCTTTCAGATAGGCTGGTACCCTCTGTACCAAGGGTTGTAAAACTGTGTCAAGCCATTTACCCAAATGTTCATTAAGTGAACCAATGCCAGAAACTATTGGACGCATAGAAGGGGAAAAAATATTCTTGTGTGTTTTAGGCAAGGCATGTAACATTGGAGTAGTTGGATTCTCTACACATAGATATTCTGACTGTGATTTTGTAAAAAAAACCTTGTGACACACCATCATTAAAGGGAACCTGTCACCCCCAAAATGGAAGATGAGCTAAGCCCACCAGCATCAGGAGATTATCTACAGCATTCTGTAATGCTATAGATAAGCCCCCGATGTATCCTGAAAGATGAGAAAAAGAGGTTGATTAAACTCACGCAGGGGCGGTCCCGCTGCGGTCCGGTTAGATGCATGTCGCGGTCCAGGGCCTCCCATCTTCTTACGATGACGTCCTCTTTTTGAATTCACGCTGCGGCTCCGGCTGCAGAGCAAAGTACTGCAGTGCCCAGGTCTCAGGAAAGGTCAGAAAGGCCCGACACCTGCGCACTGCAGTACTTTGCTCTGCCCTCAACAGGGCAGATAAAGTACGCCTGCTCCGGAGCAGCAGCGTGAAGACAAAAAGAGGACGTCATCCTATGAAGATAGGAGGCCCCAGACTGGACCGCGACGCCCATCAGATCAGACGGCCCACCCAAGTGAGTATAATCTAACCTCTTTTTCTCATCTTTTTGGATACATTGGGGGCTTATCTACAGCATTCTTGAATGCTGTAGATAAGCCCCTGATGCTTGTGAGCTTAGCTCATCTTCGATTTTGGGGGTGACAGGCTCCCTTTAGCAATGTGTTTGCATTCATTAGCAAAAGTAGCAGTGGGGTCTGATTTCAATGGAATATATGTTTCCTTATCAGATAGCAAAGAGTTAATTGCAGTCACATAGTCTGATTCATTTAAAACAACAACTGAGCAACCCTTATCTGACATCTTAATAATTATGTCTTTGCAGGCCTGTAAATTTTTCCATGCAATTGATTCAGCTTTTGACAAATTGTTTTTACAAGATTTTGATGTAGTGTCAGAAAGGAGATTACGCATGTCTTTCTCCACATTGTCCTGGAATTTTTCCATTGACTCAGTCCGGGTTTGAATAGACGCTGGTACAGTTCAAAGCAATGATGGAGGAGAGAGTGTCAGCTGACGCCCCCGCTCCCATCATTCCCCTCTGCCTCTGACAATGCGGTGATGATATGATGTCATCGCGCACCCACTGTGTGCCGGGCCCGGGCAGTGCAGCCGCTGAGACCGGATATGGGAGCAGCGCGGGGCACAAGGAGAGGTGAGGATTGTGTGTGTTTTTTTAACCCTAGAACGCATGACGTTAAAAATATACATAATAACGTAGTGGGGGCCTTTTAGGCCCCCATGCACATAATGTAGAAAAACACACTTAAATAACTTTCACAAGTTTATTTCAAAATTGCTCAATAAAATATGAATAGTGGACAAAATTTTAATTATAATTTTTCACAGAAAACACCAAAAAATCTTTTTTTTCCCAAATTTCACACAAAGACATGAAAACACACAAAAACGCATAGAAATCTATAGCTGCAGCTACATTTTTATTCTAACTTTGTTTTCTATTATATTAGTCTTCCAAACAATTCTGACATGTTATTTTTTTCAGAAGTTTTGTGCAATTTTTGATAAATATGTTCTAGATATAACTGATAGGGGCTAATTTGTATGTTTCAAACCTCGCTGCACGAGTTCGCTTATCATCAAAGCGAATGATTCTTCTAATTTCCTCATATCTGCCCACTGACATTGTCGCCTTATAGTGTGGATCAGAAAGTGGGTCCAGAAATAATTTTCGTATTGGGACATCATACGATTTTTGACTCCCTGCCAGCAGTAAAAGTCCAATATATGCATAAAGTTCCTCTTTTGAGATATTTTTCCAGGACTTATTTTTTGCAGAAGCGATACGTCTTCCTTCTAGGTTTGAACATAATAGGACCTCTTCTGCAATATTGTCAGAAAAATAAGTACAGAATACATCTTTAGGGGTAAAGTAACTGGGACTTCCCACAGCTCCTTGAGCCTGTCTCACAATATTGTGTGTTGGAGTACGTCCGACTAATGTAGGATTACTGTCCCAAAAAATATTCGTTTTGGATGTTCTGCTTATCACTTCTTGAGGATCCACTAGATTCACTTCTTCATCATCAGAAGAATGACTGGATGAGGATGTTTGATTAGCTGGTGGCAGATATTCTTCATCAGACAAAGATAGTTGACTTTCATCATCGCTTTGAAACATAATCGCTTCAATCTCTTGGTCAGTCAGACACTTGGAGGAAGAGTGTGCCATTGCTGACTAGATGTTAGCAAACTAAAAGAAAAAACAATGAACAGAATCAGGGTTGTCCACTCTTTGCTTGTGTGTGACACACTGTAAGTGTAATGTCCCCCCTTCTTCCTCTCACTCTCAGCAGCTCTTACGTTTTATACTTTTAGGTGGTGTACAATTCTCTGGATTTTTGTGGCTCACAAGCTCTAGCCTTTGCAAGCTTTTTAGAAACAGAAACTGAAAATGAATCAGATTTCCTCTCAACAGCTTATCTTATCACAGGTCCTTCAGCAATTAGCTCACAGTGCATACTGTCCTCAGTACTCTATACACAGCTCATTACTGTGTTCCGAAGGACCTGAGGTGATATCATGGCCTTATCACTCCCTCCAAAAATCACATGACATCCTCACATTATACTATATGAAGAACTATGGGGTGCATTATACTATGGGAAGTGAATTGTAATACATGGATGACTATGGCGGTGCATTATACTATATGGAGCACTACAAGGAGTGTATTATACTATATGGAGGACTGAGTAGTGTATTATAATATATGGAGGACTGAGTAGTGTATTATGCTATATGGAGGACTGAGTGTGTTGTAATATATGGAGGGCTATGAGGAGTGTATTACACTATATGGAGGACAGAGGAGTGTATTATACTATATGGAGGACTGAGTAGTGTATTATACTATATGGAGGACTATGGGAAGTGTATAATACTATATGGAGGACTAAGGAGTCTATTTTAATATACGGAGGACTATAGGGAGTGTATTATACTATATAAAGGACTATATGGAGTGTATTGTACTATATGGAGGACCATGGGGAGTGTATTATACTATGTGGAAGACTATGGGCCACATTATAATACTGCATATGGAGGACTATGGGGTGTATTATACTAAACAAGCAAAATGCTGCATATTCATCGAGTGATTGAATTGTTTATGCTGGAACAAAAATCATTGCTCTCAGCAGCACATCGCCCAGTGTAAACTGTAGATGTGCTGCTGATACCGCATGGGGACAGGTTGATCTAATAGTGATTGTTCTGTTCCCATCATTATTTCTCAGTTGGTGTAAAGAGGCCGGGAAACAAGCGTCGAATGACTTCAGTATTGTCGATCACACTCGGCCAGATAAATACAACAGAAATGCTTCTGTGTGATGTGCAATACGCTAGCATTTGGGGCCCCATTTAAACTTTTGCCTAGGGCCCCACTTTGCCTAAAACCGGCCCTGCTAAGCAAACTCTATAGTTTATTGTTAGGTGTGTTTGTCTGTGCAACTGTATGTTGCCAGGTCCCCGTCCCTAGTCCGTAAAATGTTATTCCTGTATCCTGTGTCCCGTTAGTCCAGTATAGTTTATCCTTGTTTCCTGTGACTGCTTCAGCATTGTCTGTATTCTGAAACTGTGTCCGCGGTACCTGTACTCTGTGGCCACACTGGTGGTACAGGAACTGCTACCTAAAACCTGTAAGTCTGTACCTGTCCCAAGTGGCTGTCCTGTCTCCACAGTCTCAACCTGTCCTAAGTGGCCATCCAGTATGAACTTGATCAATTGAACATCCTACCCTGACCAGGAATCTGGATTAACGGCTTAGACCCTTGGGGTCAGCTGTTACTGACGGACACCTCCCTGGAGTGGTACCTGGCAGCTACCTGCCACACAAGCCTGACTTCACCACTAGAGGCTCCAGTGAACACCAAGGTAGCTGCTTAGTTACTCCCTCCAAGGTAAGTCCGGTCTATGGCACTGTGGATCCACAAACCACTTGTGCCACCTGCATGTGTGGCAGTAGTATGGTAGTCTGGTAGTATGGAGCAGTGAGCTTCTGCCCTATCTGCATTACAATAAAAGCATGCATAGTGCAGAGGAATCGGCGAGAAGCAGTGTCATCCACATGATGGAGGCGCTCTTCCATTAAAAAAAGGTGCAAAAAAACAAAGGTTTTTAGGTAGATAATGACTTTCAAAGCATCTATCTAAAATAAGCTAGCATACATATTTAAGTATATCATATAAAACTAAATTTCTGGTGATAGGTCTTCTTTAAGCATTAAAGAGAACTTGTCACCAAGTGAAAAGTGGCCAGTTTTGCACCTATTTTATACCTGCTTCTTCCCTGAATATATCATATTTTTTAACACCTTAAAAGGTGTATCGGCGGTCGTTAACGGCGGCAGTTCAGGGTTCTTATTCCTCAGCGCTGTTTTTATTGGCACTGAGAAGTAAGGTTATAGCATCTCCCAGCATTGGAAAATCTCTGGGGTCTCTGCTACCGGGGGTTGCTGTTGTGAATTCTGTGGCAGAGCTCCCTCCTGTGGTCACAAGTGGTACTTCGGCTGATTCTCTCTGTGAGCTTCCGTTGGTGGAGGGAAGTGGTACTGCGGCTTCTGAGTTTCCTCCCTCAGGTGATGTGGTGAGGTCGTTAGGTGCTGCTCTACTTAACTCCACCTAGTGCTTTGATCCTGGCTTCCTGTCAATGTTCCAGTATTGGACTTGTTTTCCTCCTGGATCGTTCCTGTGGCCTGCTGCTCTGCATAGCTAAGTTTTCCTTTGCTATTTTGTTTGCTTTTCTTCTGTCCAGCTTATCTATTTGTTTGCTGAAGCTCTGGAACGCAGAGGGTGTACCTCCGTGCCGTTAGTTCGGTACGGAGGGTCTTTTTGCCCCCTTTGCGTGGTTTTTAGGGTTTTGTGTTGACCGCAAAGTTACCTTTCCTATCCTCGCTCTGTTCAGAAAGTCGGGCCTCACTTTGCTAAATCTATTTCATCTCTACGTTTGTCTTTTCATCTTAACTCACAGTCATTATATGTGGGGGGCTGCCTTTTCCTTTGGGGTATTTCTCTGAGGCAAGGTAGGCTTATTTTCTATCTTCAGGCTAGCTAGTTTGTCAGGCTGTGCCGAGTTGCATAGGTAGCGTTAGGCGCAATCCACGGCTGCCTCTAGTGCTGTTGGAGAGGATCAGGGATTGCGGTCAACAGAGTTCCCACGTTTCAGAGCTCGTTCTATGTTTTTGGATTATTGTCAGATCACTGTATGTGCTCTGACCTCTAAGTTCACTGTGGTACTGAATTGCCTAATCATAACAGGTTGCTGAGACTCCGGAGAACATGGTTCAGGTCGGTTTTTACCATCCCCAGTGTTGCGATTGCCATTATTCACTGAATAACAGCGACCACAAAAAAAGTCACATTTCCCATTTATTTCTCTCACCTCTGATAAGATTTAGCATGCCAAAGGAGAGAGAAATGGGGTTCCCCAAGCCCCCCCGGCATCTCCAGCATCCTCCGGTCCCTCTGGCTCTGTCCCCCAGCCTTCAGCATCTTCTTTCGGGAAGAAAATAGTGGGCAGTGGGCACATGTGCAGTGCGCTCTCCGAGATTTGCTGGCCGGCACCAAGCAACAATTGGAGATTTATCCTATTGGTTAATTTTGATCACTGTGATAGACCTTATCACAGTGATCAAAATAAAAAAAATAAACCATACCCCCCTTTATCACCCTCTTAGGTAAAAATAATAAAAAAAATGTATTTTTCTCCCTTAGGCTTAGAGTTGGGTCTAGGGTTAGGGTTGGGGCTAGGGTTAGCATTGGTACTAGGGTTGGGGTTAGAGCTAGGGTTAAGGTTGGGCTACGGTTAGGGTTAGAGCTAGGGTTAGGGGTTGGGCTAGGGTTAGGGTTGGAGCAAGGGTTAGAGCTAGGGTTAGGGTTGGGCAAGGGTTGGGGTAGGATTAGGGTTGTGGTTGGGTCTAGACTTAGGGTTGGGGCTAGGGTTGGGGTTAGAGTTGTATTGGAGTTAGGGTTGTTGTGTTGGGGTTAGGGTTGTGGTTAGGGTTTTGGTTAGGGTTGGGATTAGGGTAAGGGTTAGGGCTGTGTTAAGGTTGGAGTTAGAATTGGGGGGTTTCCACTGTTTAGGCACATCAGGGGGTCTCCAAAAGTGACATGGCGCCCGCCATTGATTCCAGCCAATTTTGTGTTCAAGAACTCAAACAGTGCTCCCCCTTTTTGAGCCCTGCCATGCACCCAAACACTGGCTTTTTCCCACATATGGGATATTGGCGTACTCAGGAGAAATTGCACAACTAATTTTGTGGTCCATTTTCTCCTTGATACCCTTGTGAAAATAAAAAGTTTTTCCTTCCGCAGTGCATTAGTTCTCGTGAAGCACCTGAAGGGTTAATAAACTTCTTAAATGTGGTTTTGCGCACCTTGAGGGATGCAGTTTTTAGAATCGTGTCACTTTTGGGTATTTTCTGTTATATTGACTACCCACACTCAGTTCAAAAGTGAGATGGTCCTTAAAAAAATGGTTTTGTAAATTTTGTTGGAAAAATAAGAAATTGCTGGTCAACTTTTAACCCTTTTAATATCCTAACAAAAAAATTATGTTTCCAAAACTGTGCTGATGTAAAGTAGACATGTGGGAAATGTTATTTATTAACTATTTTGTGCAATACGACTCTACGAAAATTCGAAATTTGCTAAATTTTCAAACTTTATGACAAATTTCCATTTTTTTCATAAATTAATGCAAGTCATATCAAAGAAATTTTATCACTAACATGAAGTACAATATGTCACGAAAAAACATTCTCAGAATCAGTGGGATCCGTTTAAGCGTTCCAGAGCTATAATCTCATAAAGTGACAATGGTCAGAATTGTAAAAATTGGCTTGGTCATTAAGTACCTAATTGACTCTGTCACTAAGGGGTTAAATCAGTTCCAGAGATTTGGCCCTTTTGGTTTAGTATTCATTTTTTGGTCTGTACCAAAGGGGCATTGCTCACCGTGTAATTATGCAGAGCAGCCTAAATACACACCCCTAGAGAATCCCATGACCCATGCCCCCTTGTAAAGACCTAAAAAATTACACTAAGCCAAAAAGCTCTCTCTAGAAGCCATGGTGTGTTCAAAAAACAAAATCAAACAGCAGTCAACAGAATGCTCATGGGAGCAGTGGGAATAAAATGAACACCTGGACACTTAATATTTTGATAGATTTTCTTTGAGGGTTAAAAAAATCTATTTTTTGAGTTCATAATTGCTATGAATATCTGTTGGCGGCTATAGAGAGCAAACAAAAGACAGCAGTATTTTAAACTGAACATGTTAGGCTAAGGCTACTTTCACACATCAGTTTTTTGCCATCAGGCACAATCCGGCGAGTTTTGAAAAAAACGGATCCCTTTTTTTTCCGTCGAATCCCTTTTTTTTCTCATAGAGTTGTATTAGCGCCGGATTGTACCTGATGGCCACACGTTTCATCCATTTTTTGCCGGATTCATCTAAAATTAGTTTTCCGGAGGCTGGAGAAAACGTTCATAGGAACGTTTTTTTCTGTCCGGCGAAAAAAAAAAAGCAACGGTGTTCTCTATCTCTCTCTCCCTCTCCTTCTCCCACTCCCTCTCTCTCTCTCTCTTCAAACTCTATCCCCGGGTTCATTTAAAAAAAAAAATAAGGATCCAGGAAAAAAACGGATCCAGTGCATCAGTTTTTCACAATTTGCAACGGATCCGTTTTTTCACAAGTTTCACAAATTTGCCGGATCCTGCCTGACGGCAAAAACCTGATGTGTGAAAGTAGCCTAGGCCTATTACAGTCTTTGGCCGGCTTCACACTTGCGAGTTTTACGGACGTAAGAGCGCAGAAACTACGTCCGTAAAACTCGCAAAAAATACGGCACAATTATTCTCTATGCCCCTGCTCCTATCTGCCGTATTTTACTGATCAGTATTATACGGCTTTCTACGGCCGTACAAAATCGCAGCATGCTGCGTTTGTCACCGTACTGCACAAGAAATACGCCAATGAAAGTCTATGGAAGCGTGAAAAATACGGATTTCACACGGACAAGCAGTGTGACTTGCGAGAAATACGCAGCGCTGTTAGAGAGAAAAGCCAGTAATTCAGTGCGGTGTACAGTAAAATCACACTGACAGCTTACAGTCCAATAGGTAGAATAAATGTGTACACATAGAATAGGTATATATATATATATGTCAGTGAGACACATATATGTATATATATTAATATTTATTCCAGCGCTATACAGCTTGAAAGCCGGTAATTCAATTACCGGCTTTTTCTTTCTCCTTCCTAAAACCCGACATGATTTGAGACATGGTTTACATACAGTAAACCATGTCTTCTCTCCATTTTTTTTGCAGATTCCACACTACTAATGTCAGTAGTGTGTATCTGCAAAATTTGGCCGTTCTAGCTCTTAAAATAAAGGGTTAAATGGCGGAAAAAATTGGCGTGGGCTCCCGCGCAATTTTCTCCGCCAGAGTAGTAAAGCCAGTGACTGAGGGCAGATATTAATAGCCTGGAGAGGGTCCATGGTTATTGGCCCCCCCCTGGCTAAAAATATCTGCCCCCAGCCACCCCAGAAAAGGCACATCTGGAAGATGTGCCTATTCTGGCACTTGGCCACTCTCTTCCCATTCCCGTGTAGCGGTGGGATATGGGGTAATGAAGGGTTAATGCCACCTTGCTATTGTAAGGTGACATTAAGCCTAATTAATAATGGAGAGGCGTCAATTATGACACCTATCCATTATTAATCCAATTGAATGAAAGGGTTAAATAAAACACAAACACATTATTTAAAATTATTTTAATGAAATAAAAACAATGGTTGTTGGAGTATTTTATTCTACGCCCAATCCAATCACTGAAGACCCTCGTTCTGTGAAAGAAAAAACATAATAAACCAACAATATACTTACCCTCCGCAGATCTGTAACGTCCAACGATGTAAATCCTTCTGAAGGGGTTAAAACATTTTGCAGCAAGGAGCTTTGCTAATGCAGGCTGCTCCTCGCTGCAAAACCCCGGAGAATGAGTCTAAATATAGATCAATGAGCTATATTTAGCTTCATTTGCGGTGAGGCGCCCTCTGCTGGCTGTTTATAGATCGTGGGAACTTGCCTAGAAAGCCTGGGAGCTTTCTAGGAAATTTCCCACGATCTATGAACATCCAGCAGAGGGCGCCTCACCGCAAATGAAGCTAAATATAGCTCATTGATCTATATTTAGACTCATTCTCCGGGGTTTTGCAGCGAGGAGCAGCCTGCATTAGCAAAGCTCCTTGCTGCAAAATGTTTTAACCCCTTCAGAAGGATTTACATCGTTGGACGTTACAGATCTGCGGAGGGTAAGTATATTGTTGGTTTATTATGTTTTTTCTTTCACAGAACGAGGGTCTTCAGTGATTGGATTGGGCGTAGAATAAAATACTCCAACAACCATTGTTTTTATTTCATTAAAATAATTTTAAATAATGTGTTTGTGTTTTATTTAACCCTTTCATTCAATTGGATTAACAATGGATAGGTGTCATAATTGACGCCTCTCCATTATTAATTAGGCTTAATGTCACCTTACAATAGCAAGGTGGCATTAACCCTTCATTACCCCATATCCCACCGCTACACGGGAATGGGAAGAGAGTGGCCAAGTGCCAGAATAGGCGCATCTTCCAGATGTGCCTTTTCTGGGGTGGCTGGGGGCAGATATTTTTAGCCAGGGGGGGGCCAATAACCATGGACCCTCTCCAGGCTATTAATATCTGCCCTCAGTCACTGGCTTTACTACTCTGGCGGAGAAAATTGCGCGGGAGCCCACGCCAATTTTTTCCGCCATTTAACCCTTTATTTTAAGAGCTAGAACGGCCAAATTTTGCAGATACACACTACTGACATTAGTAGTGTGGAATCTGCAAAAAAAATGGAGAGAAGACATGGTTTACTGTATGTAAACCATGTCTCAAATCATGTCGGGTTTTAAGAAGGAGAAAGAAAAAGCCGGTAATTGAATTACCGGCTTTCAAGCTGTATAGCGCTGGAATAAATATTAATATATATACATATATGTGTCTAATGACATTATATATATATATATATATATATATATATAGACAGTATATATATATATTTTTTTCTTTTTGGGACACATGGATCATTTCTATAGCGGTATGTTGGTTTTGCAAGCCTGCGAGAAAACCACGCAGTACGGATGCCATACGGATTACATACGGAGGATGCCATGCGCAAAAAATGCTGACACACCCTGCCTACGGAGGAGCTACGGACCACTATTTTCGGGACATTTCAGCGTATTACGGCCGTAATATACGGACCGTATTTTCATACGCTGAGTGTGAAGCCGGCCTTTAACTTGGACATATGAGATTCCAGGTGTACCTTGGATACTGTGATAATGATTCATTGCCTCATGCTGGGGATTTATATGTATGCAGGACATGTTTTTGAGTTGGAGAGGTCAGGTATTATGAGAGCGTGAGGGTGTGAAGTTTTAATAAGAAATCAGATATTAATTTTAAAAATGTGATATTTTTTAAATATTGCATTACGGCTCATGATGAGTCCTTTAATAGTTTTCTTATTCTACATTGTGTGTCCACGCTCAAGCAGCGTTTCATCATTTCCTTAAAATGTAATTGACAAGAACAAGAGCTTGCTTAAATCTGTTCAGGATCCTTTTACTCTTTTGTCACATGTCAAAGTCTATTTTCTTGCCCTCTTATTTAGTTATATCAAAATGCTTCTGTTATGTCCCTGTCAGCAATGAGTCCCTTTAAAGATAGCATTAACATACTGAGTTCCAAATTCAAAAGAACATGCGCCCATTGTCATTTGGCTTTCAGAAATATTTTATTACTTTCATTTGCTGAACACACTGACATAATCTTTATAGCCTAGTTCCTATCATCTTGTCCTTTGCTATCATCTATTTAAAAAAAAATAATTTTAGGGGAAGCTGATAACACACATTACAGGGAATAAAGTAAAATTGCTGAACTAAGGTCATTAGAAAATAAATTTAACAATACAAAGGTGCCATCAAAGATGCATACGCTGTCACATATGTCTTCTTATGCTCCACCAACCTAACCTATTTTATACTCAATTGGGCAAAAACTCATTCAGTCTGAATCCTTGAGTGAGAGACTGGAAAACAAGATTTCTGGAAAAGCATTGGTCTCATCTATCATGGTTTTACCCCCATTTCATTGAAAATTAACTAGTTAAATGCAACTTCTAACATGTTCTTTAAATGAGACATGTCAGCTGTGTTATATCAAAGAAGATAAAAATAATCTGGTTAAGAGCTCAAACTCATTTGCAAGAAAAATGGATGAGTGTAATCCGATAAAAAATCAGATTGCACTCTGACCAATGTTATTCAATGGGCTACATCTGATCTGTGATTTTTTTTCTCAGCTCAAATTGGACTGAGAAAAAAAATCGCAGCATGCTACGATTTGCCGCATATCTCTGATGAGACCTGCCAATATAAGTCAATGGGTGAGAGAAAAGAAAATCACACAGCGCTCGGACCAAGCGAGTGCTGTCTGATTTATACACACAGATGTCATTGGAAAAGCCGGCAATTCATCTACCACATACAGTAAAATCACAACTTGAAAGGATAGAATAAATAGAATAGATATATGCACATCGAATAGATATACACATAGATATCAGTGACACACGCACATACAATGCTTACAAGTAGTATTCAACCCCCTGCAGATTTAGCAGGTTTAATAAGATGCAAATAAGTTAGAGCCTTCAAACTTCAAACAAGAGCAGGATTTATTAACAGATGCATAAATCTTACAAACCAAAAAGTTTTGTTGCTCAGTTAAATTTTTATAAATTTTAAACATAAAAGTGTGGGTCAATTATTATTCAACCCCTAGGTTTAATATTTTGTGGAATAACCTTTGTTTGCAATTACAGCTAATAATTGTCTTTTATAAGACCTGATCAGGCCTGCACAGGTCTCTGGAGTTATCTTGGCCCACTCCTCCATGCAGATCTTCTTCAAGTTATCTAGGTTCTTTGGGTGTCTCATGTGGACTTTAATCTTGAGCTCCTTCCACAAGTTTTCAATTGGGTTAAGGTCAGGAGACTGACTAGGCCACTGCAACACCTTGATTTTTTGCCTCTTGAACCAGGCCTTGGTTTTTTTGGCTGTGTGCTTTGGGTCGTTGTCTTGTTGGAAGATGAAATGACGACCCATCTTAACCCCTTAAGCCCCGAGGGTGGTTTGCACGTTAATGACCGGGCCAATTTTTACAATTCTGACCACTGTCCCTTTATGAGGTTATAACTCTGGAACGCTTTAACGGATCTTGGCGATTCTGACTTTATTTTCTCGTAACATATTGTACTTCATGGTAGTGGTAAAATTTATTCGATATAACTTGCGTTTATTTGTGAAAAAAACGGAAATTTGTGGAAAATTTTGAAAATTTCGCAATTTTCCAACTTTAAATTTTTATGCCCTTAAATCACAGAAATATCTAATGCAAAATACTTAATAAATAACATTTCCCACATGTCTACTTTACATCAGCACAATTTTGGAACCAAAATTTTTTTTTGTTAGGGAGTTATAAGGGTTAAAATTTGACCAGCAAGTTCTCATTTTTACAAAACCATTTTTTTTTAGGGACCACATCTCATTTGAAGTCATTTTTAGGGGTTTATATGATAGAAAATACCCAAGTGTGACACCATTCTAAAAACTGCACCCCTCAAGGTGCTCAAAACCACATTCAAGAAGTTTCTTAACCCTTCAGGGGTTTCACAGGAATTTTTGGAATGTTTAAATAAAAATGAATATTTAACTTTTTTTCACACAAAATTTATTTCAGCTCCAATTTGTTTTATTTTACCAAGGGTAACAGGATAAAATGGATGCCAAAAGTTGTTGTACAATCTGTCCTGAGCACGCTAATACCCCATATGTGGGGGTAAACCACTGTTTGGGCGCATGGCAGAGCTCAGAAGGAAAGGAGCGCCATTTGACTTTTCAATGCAAAATTGACTGGAATTGAGATGGGACGCCATGTTGCATTTGGAGAGCCCCTCATGTGCCTAAACATTGAAACCCCCCACAAGTGACACCATTTTGGAAAGTAGACCCCTTAAGGAACTTATCTAGATGTGTGGTGAGCACTTTGACCCAACAAGTGCTTCACAGAAGTTTATAATGCAGAGCCGTAAACATAAAAAAATCATATTTTTTCACAAAAATGATTTTTTCGCCCCCAATTTTTTATTTTCCCAAGGGTAAGAGAAGAAATGAGACCACAAAAGTTGTTGTGCAATTTTTGCTGAGTGCGACAATACCCCATATGTGGGGGTAAACCACTTTTTGGGCGCATAGCAGAGCTCGGAAGGGAAGGAGCGCCATTTGACTTTTCAATGCAAAATTGACTGGAATTAAGATGGGACGCCATGTTGGTTTGGAGAGCCCCTGATGTGCCTAAACATTAAACCCCCCCACAAGTGACACCATTTTGGAAACTAGACCCCCTAAGGAACTTATCTAGATGTGTTTTGAGAGCTTTGAACCCCCAAGTGTTTCACTACAGTTTATAACGCAGAGCCGTGAAAATAATTTGTTTTTTTTTCGCAAAAATTGTTTTTTAGCCCCCAGTTTTGTATTTTCACAAGGGTAACAGAATAAATTGGTCCCCAAAAGTTGTTGTCCAATTTATCCTGAGTACGCTGATACCCAATATGTGGGGGGGAACCACTGTTTGGGCGCATGGCAGAGCTCGGAAGGGAAGGAGCGCCATTTGGAATGCAGACTTAGATGGATTGGTCTGCAGGCGTCACGTTGCATTTGCAGAGCCCCTGATGTACCCAAACAGTACAAACCCCCCACAAGTGACCCCATATTGGAAACTAGACCTCCCAAGGAACTTATCTAGATGTGTTGTGAGAACTTTAAACCCCCAAGTGTTTCACTACAGTTTATAACGCAGAGCCGTGAAAATAAAAATTCCTTTTTTTTTCACAAAAATGATTTTTAGCCCCGTTTTGTATTTTCACAAGGGTAACAGGATAAATTGGACCCCAAAAGTTGTTGTCCAATTTGTCCTGAGTACACTGATACCCCATATGTGGGGGGGAACCATTGTTTGGGCGCATGGCAGAGCTCGGAAGGTAAGGAGCGCCATTTGGAATGCAGACTTAGATGGATTGGTCTGCAGGCGTCACGTTGCATTTGCAGAGCCCCTGATGTACCCACACAGTACAAACCCCCCACAAGTGACCTCATATTGGAAACTAGACCTCCCAAGGAACTTATCTAGATGTGTTGTGAAAACTTTGAACCCCCAAGTGTTTCACTACAGTTTACAATGCAGAGCCGTGAAAATAAAAAATCCTTTTTTTTCCCACAAAAATGATTTTTAGCCCCCTAAATTTTTATTTTCCCAAGGATAACAAGAGAACTTGGACCCAAAAAGTTGTTGTCCAATTTGTCTCGAGTACGCTGATACCCCATATGTTGGGGTCAACCCCTGTTTGGGCGCATGGGAGAGCTTGGAAGTGAAGGAGCACTGTTTTACTTTTTCAATGCAGAATTGGCTGGAATTGAGATCGGACGCCATGTCGCGTTTGGAGAGCCCCTGATATGCCTGAACAGTGGAAACTCCCCAATTCTACCTGAAACCCTAATCCAAACGCACCCCTAACCCTAATCCCAACGGTAACCCTAACCACACACCTAACCCTGACACACCCCTAATTCTAATCCCAACGGTAAATGTAATCCAAACCCTAACCCTAGCCCTAACCCTAACCCTAGCCCTAACCCTAGCCCTAACCCTAACCCTAGCCCTAACCCTAACGGGAAAATGGAAATAAATACATTTTTTTAAATTTTATTATTTTTCCCTAAGGCTAGGTTCACATTGCGTTAGGGCAATCCGTTTAGCACTAGCGCTAGCAGATTGCGCTAACGCAATGTCTTTTTAGGTGTCGCGTTTAGTGGTCGCGTTAACGTCCCCGCTCTGGAAGATCGGGGATCGGACCTCGGGCGCGCGCCACGGACGCTGCAAGCAGCGTCCGAGGTGCGCCACAAAAGAACGGCACCTTGCTAGCGCGAGCCGAAAATGGCACGCTCCAGCGATGCGCTACACCCGAAAATCACATTGCTGTCAATGGGTGCGCCGTGCAACGCTGTCCGTTAGCGTTAACCCATTAACGCAATGTGAACCTAGCCTAACTAAGGGGGTGATGAAGGGGGGTTTGATTTACTTTTATAGCGTTTTTTTATATCGGATTTTTATGATTGGCAGCCGTCACATACTAAAAGACGCTTTTTATAGCAAAAAAGTTTTTGCGTCTCCACATTTTAAGACCTATAATTTTTCCATATTTTAGTTCACAGAGTCATGTGAGGTCTTGTTTTTTGCGGGACGAGTTGACGTTTTTATTGGTAACATTTTCGGACACGTGACAGTTTTTGATCGCTTTTTATTCCGATTTTATGTGAGGCAGAATGACCAAAAACCAGCTATTCATGAATTTCTTTTGGGGGAGGCGTTTATACCGTTCTACGTTTGGTAAAATTGCTAAAGCAGTTTTATTCTTCGGGTCAGTACGATTACAGCGATATCTCATTTATATCTTTTTTTATGTTTTGGCGCTTTTATACAATAAAAGCTATTTTATAGAAAAAATAATTATTTTGGCATTGCTTTATTCTGAGGACTATAACGTTTTTACTTTTTTGGTTATTATGCTATATGGTGGCTCGTTTTTTGCAGGACAAGATGACGTTTTCAGCGGTACCATGGTTATTTATATCCGTCTTTTTGATCGCGTGTTATTCCACTTTTTGTTCGGCGGTATGATAATAAAGCGTTGTTTTTGGCTCGTTTTTTTTTTCTTACGGTGTACACTGAAGGGGTTAACTAGTGGGACAGTGTTATAGGTTGGGTCGTTATGGACGCGGCGATACTAAATATGTGTACTTCTATTGTTTTTTTGTTTTTTTTAGATAAAGAAATGTATTTATGGGAATAATATTTTTTTTTTCTTCTTTAATTAGGATTTTTTTTTTTTTTCACGTGTGGAAATTTTTTTTTTTTAATCTTTCACTTTGTCTTAGGGGGGGACATCACAGATCACTGATCTGACAGTTTGCACAGCACTCTGTCCGATCGGTGATCTGACAAACAGCCGGGCAGGATTAGAGCTGCAGCTGCAGCCTGCTCCTGACCCGGAAGTGCTCCCTGCAAGACCCGGATGCAAGCCCCGCGGCCATTTTGGATCCGGGGACTGCAGGGAGAAGACGCTCGGTACACAGTGAGTACATCACCGTGTACCGATCGTCTCAGGGAAGCCCGCAGGGAGCCCCCTCCCTGCGCGATGCTTCCCTGCATCGCCGGCACACCGCGATCATCTTTGAATCTTTGATCGCGGTGTGTCGGGGGTTAATGTGCCGGGAGCGGTCCGTGACCACTCCTAGCACATAGTGCCAGATGTCAGCTCCGATAGGCAGCTGACACCCGGCCACGATTGGCGCGCTCCCCCCGGGAGCGCCGCAGATCGCTATGACGTACTATCCCGTCGGTGGGAATTAAGGCCCACCCCACCTCGACAGGATAGTACGTCATATGGGATTAAGGGGTTAAGATCCTTGATGGAGGAGCGGAGGTTCTTGGCCAAAATCTCCAGGTAGGCCGTGCTATCCATCTTCCCATGGATGCGGACCAGATGGCCAGGCCCCTTGGCTGAGAAACAGCCCCACAGCATGATGCTGCCACCACCATGCTTGACTGTAGGGATGGTATTCTTGGTGTCGTATGCAGTGCCATCCAGTCTCCAAACGTCACGTGTGTGGTTGGCACCAAAGATCTCGATCTTGGTCTCATCAGACCAGAGAACCTTGAACCAGTCAGTCTCAGAGTCCTCCAAGTGATTATGAGCAAACTGTAGACGAGCCTTGACATGACGCTTTGAAAGTAAAGGTACCTTACGGGCTCGTCTGGAACGGAGACCATTGCGGTGGAGTACGTTACTTATGGTATTGACTGAAACCAATGTCCCCACTGCCATGAGATCTTCCCGGAGCTCCTTGCTTGTTGTCCTTGGGTTAGCCTTGACTCTTCGGACAAGCCTGGCCTCGGCACGGGAGGAAACTTTCAAAGGCTGTCCAGGCCGTGGAAGGCTAACAGTAGTTCCATAAGCCTTCCACTTCCGGATGATGCTCCCAACAGTGGAGACATGTAGGCCCAATTCCTTGGAAAGGGTTTTGTACCCCTAGCCAGTCTTGTGACCCTCCACGATCTTGTCTCTGATGGCCTTGGAATGCTCCTTTGTCTTTCCCATGTTGACCATGTATGAGTGCTGTTCACAAGTTTGGGGAGGGTCTTAAATAGTCAGAAAAGGCTGGAAAAAGAGATAATTAATCCAAACATGTGAAGCTCATTGTTCTTTGTGCCTGAACTACTTCTTAATACTTTAGGGGAACCAAACAGAATTCTGGTGGGTTGAGGGGTTGAATAATAAATGACCCTCTGAAAAGACTTTTCACAATTTAAAAAAAAAATAAACAAAGAAATAACATTCTTTTTTGCTGCAGTGCATTTCACACTTCCAGGCTGATCTACAGTCCAAATGTCACAATGCCAAGTTAATTCCAAATGTGTAAACCTGCTAAATCTGCAGGGGGTTGAATACTACTTGTAGACACTGTATATATATATATATATATACTAGCTATTGAACCCGTTCTACTCCCGGGTGGCGAGCATCTATATTGGTATATGGTCTCCATCCTGGTATGTGCTGCTCCATCCTGCGTCCCCATCCTGTCATGAGCTGCTCCATCCTGCGTCCCCATCCTGTCATGTGCTGCACCCATCCTGCACCCCCATTCTGACATGTGCTACTCCCATCCTGCACCCCCATTCTGACATGTGCTGCTCCATCCTGCGTCCCCATCCTGTCAGGTGCTGCACCCATCCTGCGCCCCCATCCTGCCATGTGTTGCACCCATCTTTCGCCCCCATTCTGTCATGTGCTGCTCCCATCCTGCACCCCCATTGTGACATGTGCTGCTCCCATCCTGCGCCCCCATTCTGACATGTGCTGCACCCATCCTGCGCCTCCATTCTGACATGTTCTGCACCCATCCGGCGCCTCCATTCTGTCATTTGCTGCTCCCATCCTGTCATGTGCTGCTCCCATCCTGTGCCCCCATTCTGTCATGTGCTGCTTCCATCCTGCGCCCCTGTTCTGTTATGTGCTGCTCCCATCCTGTGCCCCTGTTCTGTCATGTGCTGCTCCCATCCTGTGCCCCTGTTCTGTCATGTGCTGCTTCCATCCTGCGCCCCTGTTCTGTCATGTGCTGCTCCCATCCTGTGCCCCTGTTCTGTCATGTGCTGCTCCCATCCTGTGCCCGTTCTGTCATGTGCTGCTTCCATCCTGCACCCCCGTTCTGTCATGAGCTGCCCTATTCTGTCATGTGCTGCTCCCATCCTGCGTCCCGTTCTGTCATGTGCTGCTCCCATCCTGCACCACCATTCTTTAATTTGCTTCTCCCATCCATATGCCCCATACGCTGCTCCATTATGGTTGATGGCCCCCATAAGATGCTCCATAGTATATGCCCCCGTACACTGCTCCATTATGGTTTATGGCCCCCATAAGATGCTCCATAGTATATGCCCCCTGTACACTGCTCCATAAAGGTTTATGGCTCCATAAGACGCTCCAGTGTGTATGCCCCCCGTACACTGCTCCATAAAGGTTTATGGCCCCCATAAGACGCTCCAGTTTGTATGCCCCCGTACACTGCTCCATAAAGGTTTATGGCCCCCATAAGATGCTCCATAATATATGCCCCCGTACACTGCTCCATTATGGTTGATGGCCCCATAAGATGCCCCACTGTATTATATGCCCCCCATAAGATGCTCCATTGTATTATATGCCCCCCATAAGATGCTCCATTATGGTTGATGGCCCCATAAGATGCTCCATAATATATGCCCCGTATGCTGCTGCCATATATAAAAATAAAATATCATACTCACCTATCGTCGCTGGGCGCCGAGTGCTGGGGGCCTGAGCAGGCGGGGACACCGGCGTGCTGTGGGGGTCAGGTGCCGGAGTCACCGCTAGCTCAGGCACCCCAGCACTTGCTATACTCACCTGTCTGTCCCGTTCCACCGTGGCGCGCCGCCATCTTCCGGCTCCTCTGGCTGTGACTGGTCAGTCAGAGGGTGGCACCGGCGCGCATTAAGCGCGTCATTGCGCCCTCTGAACTGTGAACGTCACAGCAGAGGACCCGGGAGAAGGAGCCGCACGCAGCGCTGGAATGGGGGACAGGTGAATATAGCAATACTTACCCTCCTGGCGGTCCCTGACTCTCCGGTGGAGATCGCGGTGTGCGTTCAGTGCTTACGCATACCGCGATCTCCTGGGAGCGTCACTCTGTGGGGGGCCCAGACTGCGCCGCGCTTGCGCATTCTATAAAGGCTTCGGACAGAGTGACGCTCCCAGCGTTATATTATAGATATATATATATATATATATACACAATTTATATAAATATATGAAAAGCCAGCAATTCAGCAGTCACGTACTGTAAAATCACAGCAGAACCCCACAGGAGAGAATAGATGGATTATATACAGTAGATACACATAGAATAGATAGATATACAGATGTCAGTGACAAAAACAATTAGTAAAGTGTGTGTGCAGCTTCCTGTACACATTTTTAATTATTAACCCATTTCTGACATTGGGCAGAATAGTACACCGTTGTTGGACACCCTACCTTTTAATGTGGGCTCCGGCCTTTTGCATGGCATATGTCAGCTGATTTGAACAGCTAACATGTGCTCCTAACAGCTGCGGGTGGAATTGCGATTCCCCCGTGGCTGGTAACCCGTTAAATGCTGTTGTCAAACTCTGACAGCGGCAATTAACACACACTTCCGGCAAGCAGGATGGAAATCCACCCATCGTTGACCACCGTCACGTGATCGTGGGTCGCCGTTGATTTGGCATGACAACCAGAGGTCTCCTGCAGACCTCTATGGTTGTCACTGCCGGATTGCTATGAGTGCCGCCCGGTGGTTGGTGATCTGATCATCGCATGTATATAGCAGTTCTATGGGTTATAGTCTCCCATGGACTAAAGAAGTAAAAAAAAAGTTTTTAACAATACAAAAAAATAAAAAAATATAAAAGTTCAAATCACCCCCCTTGCATCCCATTCAAAATACAACAATAAAAAAAAAACATACTCACATTTGGCATCTCCGCTTTCAGAATCACCTGATAAAAAAAAAGGATTAACCCGATCACTAAACAGCATAGAGAGAACAAAAGTCAAAATGCCAGAATTACGTTTTTTGGGTCGCAGCGACACTGCATTAAAATGCAATAATGGGTGATCAAAAGATAGCATCTGCACTAAAATTATATCATTAAAACGTCAGCTTGGGACGCACAAAGTAAGTCATCACCCAACCCGAGATCACGAAAAATGGAGACACTACAAGTAGCGGAAAATGGCACTTTTTTTTTAAAAGTTTAATTTTTTTCACCACTTACATTAAAAAGAACCTAGACATATTTGGTGTCTATGAACTCGGAATGACCTGGAGAATCATAATGGCTGGTCATTTTTTGCATTTAGTGAATAGAGTAAAAAAGCAAAGCAAAAAACAACTGTTTTGCACTTTTTTTTGCAAGTGGCATCAATTTCACCACAGTAGAAAAAGTATACTAGGGATCGACAGGTCTTCCACTACACCCAATACAGCAGATACACACCCAAAGTGTTCACATTTCCAAAAATTATTAGCAGACATTACCAAAGTGGCATCAATTTCAAAACAGTAGAATAAGTATAATAGCGACAAACTCAACTAGGAGTGTTCACATCTCCAAAAATTATTGGCGGATACCAAAGAAATAGCATAAATTTCACAAGAGTAGAAATAGTAAAATAGGGACCGACGGGTCTTTTACTACACCCAATTCAGCAGATGAACATCCAACCAAGAGTGTTCACATTTCCAAAAATTATTGGCAGACACCACAGAAGTGGCATCAATCTCATGAGAGTAGAAATAGAATAATAGGGAAAAACATGTCTTCCACTAGACCCAATCCAGCAGATAGACACCTGTTATGATCCGGTGACCTTGGAGCTGCATGAGAACTTTCACTGGAGAAAGTGGCCACTATACTGACCGCAAACCTGAACTTAACAACGCAACTAGAAGTAGCCGTGGAGTGTACCTAACACACCTAGACACCTCGTCACAGCAGGAGGAATAAATACCCCTAAAGATGGAAATCGGAATACTGTCTTGCCTCAGAGAAAATCCCCAAAGGATAGACAGCCCCCCACAAATATTGGCGGTGAGTCGGAGAGGAAAAAACATACACAGGCAGAAAAAACAGGATTTAGCACAGGAGGCCACTCTAGCTAGATAGGACAGGATAGGACAGAGTTCTGTGCTGTCAGTATTAAAACTCTTCAAAATATCCACAGCAGAATATACAAAAAACTTCCTACATCTAACTAAAGATGTAGGAGCGTATATCTGCAACTCCAGTGAAACCAACCAGACTGAGAAAACACAGACACAGTCTAATCTGGACAAAAGAAAAACAAACGAATAGTACTGAAAATAAGCAGACTGCATGTGTGCCACAGGAAAAGAAACAGACACTTATCTTTGCTGAACTGGCAGATAAGCAGGAGAGGCCAGGCAGAGATCCAACACTTCCAGAGAAACATTGACAACTGGCAAGGGCTAAAGGATCCTGCACACCTAAATATCCCAGTCAGAATTGCAATTATCTGATACACCTGGCCAGGACTGCAAGTCAGAGACAACTGCATTCCCACCAACAACCACTGGAGGGAACCCAAGAGCAGAATTCACAACAGACACCCAATCAGGAGCGTTCACATTTCCAAAAATTAGTGGCAGACAATACCAAAGTGCATCAATTTCAGCACAGTAGAAATAGTATAATAGAGATCGACAGGACTTCCACTACATCCAATCAAGCAGATGGACACCCAACCAAAAGTGTTCACATTTCCAAAAACTATTGGCAGACAATACCAAAGTGGAATCAATTTCACCACAGTAGAAATAGTATAATATAGACCGACAGGTCTTCCACTATACCCAATGCAGCAGATTGCACTCAACTAGTGATGGGCGAGCACTAAAATGCTCGGGTGCTCGTTGCTCGGGTCGGGTCGAGCAAATTAGAATACTCGGGTACTCAACCCGAGCATGTAAGTCTATGGGAAACCTAAGCATTTTTACTGTGATCTCCCCTGGGGGTCCTTTTAAGGTCTAAAAACATCTGAAAATCATGGAAGCACTGCTCAAATGACATGGGAACATCATGGGGATCGCCCCTAGAAGCATTTCTGACTCATAGGTCACAGCTGTAAACAATGTTGTCATAGTTTCACGCCATTTTTACAGGCGCACCAAAAAACATACAAAAACGAAAGCAAAATGGATTTTGCTGGGAAATATGTTAAGGAACATCTTTTCCAGGGTAATGAATTATATAAAGCAAAATAACTAACCCCAACCAAAAATGTTCCTACACCACTTGGGCTATGTTCACACGCAGCGTTTTTGATGCATTTTTCAACTTTATCATTGCTTTCAACCAATACAAATGCATTCACTGGGTAATGTCATTGTAACATTTAACAACCGTAGCTGGCCATGTGTTGTGTGATACATAAGCAGACACATCTTGTTTCATTTATGAAGGAGGGACTCTTAAAGTCACATAGTCTATTTTTTGAGGGGCATCAGATGGCAGTAATGATCTTAAAAGGCCATTAAACAGTGTGTCTCCCATACTTGCCTATGCAGTGAGTGGCTGGGCTGCCAAAAATTATGACGTACTCCAATTCCCCTTTCACGAGACGTACAGGAGGGCCTCCTGAAAAAATGTTGCATTGAATGCAAGGTCTGCCCTGCCCCAAAGTTACATGCACCCCAATAACCATGTCTGCAGATGTACTTGGGGCCTCATGTCAAAATTTTTCCCATTAGAAGAAAGTGTGTCTCCCATACTGTTTTCTTAGGCATTGAATGCAAGGCCTGTCCTGTCCCAAAGTTACATGCACCCCAATAACTGTTCCAGCAGAAGTACTTGAGGGCCTCAGGACAAAATTGATCCCATTAGAAGAAAGTGTGTGTCCCATATTGCTTGCTTATGCACTGAATGCAAGGCCTGCCCTGCACCAATGTTACATGCACTCCAATAATCCTTTGAAGCCACATACTAGATGGCTACATGAAACAAAAATTCACATTATTATTTTTTTATTACCATAAATTGTGTCCATGAAGTGAATGCAAGGCCTGGCCATAATTTGCATGCACCACAATCCCCCTTGGAAGAAACGTGGAGGAGGGTCTCATGAAAAAATTGTCACATTAAAAAGGAGCGCTTCACCTATACTTGGAATGCTCATACACTAAGTGTATGGGCTAACAAACATTTCCCCCTGGGGTTACCATTTTTTTTTTAAAGGGAACCTGTCACCTGAATTTGGCGGGACCGGTTTTGGGTCATATGGGCAGAGTTTTTGGGTGTTTGATTCACCCTTTCCTTAGCCGCAGCCAGCGGGTAAGGAAAGGGTGAATCAAACACCAGAACCGATCCCGCCAAATTCAGGTGACAGGTTCCCTTTAATTATTTGTGGGCATCATAAACACCCTTACCAAAAATTAGAGTGACTGTTGCATCACAGAATACCTTGACCCCCGTGTTCTAGTGGTGGTGCCTGAAGAGACATTGAGGATGTCCTCATATGTCTCTATTCCCAATTTAAAGGAGCGGGTCTCCTATACTTTGAATGCCCATACAGTAAGTGTATCGTTTGACAAACATTTCCCCCTTGGGGAGTAAAACATTTTTCGGCATCATAAAATAACACCCTTACACAAAAATTGAGTGACTTTTGCATCACAGAATACTAGTGGTTGTGGATGATGAGGGTTAGGATAAGGAGGAGGATAACACCAAATAGACAAAATCAGGAAGTGTAATTCCCATGTGTGATTGTGAAGAGGTGCATGAGAATACACCTCCCCCAAAAAAGACAATGTATTTGAGGTTATGTTTCGCTGTTTTCATTCGGTGGTGTACAGAAGTCTTGCCCAATCTAGCCCTTGTTCATTTTTTAAGAGTCAGCCTGTCAGCATTTTCAGTTGACAGGCGGATGCACTTATCAGTTATAATTCCACCAGCGGCACTAAAAACCCGCTCTGACAGAACGCTAGCAGCAGGGTAGGCCAGGACCTCCAAGGTGTAGAGAGCCAGTTCATGCCACATGTCCAGCTTGGATACCCAATAATTAAAAAGCACAGAGGAATCACGGAGGACGTTTGAATGATCAGCAAGGTACTCCCTCAGCATTTTCCCAAACATTGCACTTCTTGCGACAGCACCCCTTGCCTTTGTGCCGACGCGATGGGAGGGTCTGAGAAAACTGTCCCAGAACTTTGCCATTGTTCCCCTGCCTGTGCTGGATTGTACTTCTGTCTCTCTTGCCTGTACTCCTTGGTTGTACAACAAACTCTGACGTCTGCTGCTAGCGTTTTCAGATGGGAATTTTTTAGTAATTCCACTACAAGGGCCCTGTGGTACTGCACCCTTTTAGTACACCTGTCTGCCTCTGGAAGAAGAGATTGAAAGTTCTCCTTGTAGCATGGGTCTAGAAGTGTCACCAACCAGTATTGAGTGTCACAAAAATTTTTAACAATGTGAGAGTCACGGGAAACGCAGCGCAACATAAAGTCAGCCATGCATGCCAGACTGCTAACAGACAAGACTTCCGTGTCCTCACCAACAGGATGACTGACCATGATGTCCTCCTCCTTCTCTTCCTCCTTCCTGTCCTCATGCCATCCATGCTGAACAGACGGTAGTATGACCATTGTACTTGTAGTACCGTCTATAGCGCATGAAAGTAGCTCCTGTTATTCCTCCTCCTCTTCCTCATTGTTTACCATTCATCATTGGGACGACATGAGGCTGGGCTGTGTGTAATCACCCTGTTTGGTTCCTTGCTCCATGTCTTCGTGCTCCGCCTACAATACATCCTCTTTCATTGTGAGCGGAGAGCCTCTCAGAATGCAGAGAAGCGGGATAATGACGCTAATTATGGCGTCATCGTCACTCACCATCTTGGTGCAGTCCTCAAAGTGTCACGTTCCCAAAAATGGTACCAATAAAAACGTCAACTAGTCCCGCCAAAAATAAACCTCACATGACTCTGTGGACCAAAATATGGAAAAATTATAGCCCTCAAAATGGGGAAACACAAAAACTATTTTTTGCAATAAAAAGCGTCTTTTAGTGTGTGACAGCTGCCAATCATAAAAATCCACTAAAAAACATGCTCTAAAAGTAAATCAAACCCCCCTTCATCACCCCCTTAGTTAGGGAAAAATAATAAAATTTAAAAAATGTATTTATTTCCATTTTACCATTAGGATTAGGGTTAGGGCTAAAGTTAGGGTTAGAGCTACAGTTAGGGTTGGGGCTAAAGTTAGGGTTAGAGTTGGGGCTAAAATTATGGCTAGGGTTGGGGCTAAAGTTAGGGTTAGGGCTACAGTTAGGGTTGGGGCTACAGCTAGGGTTGGGGCTACAATTAGGGTTAGGGTTAGGGCTAAAGTTAGGGTTAGGCTTGGGGCTAAAGCTAGGTTTGGGGCTAAAGTTAGGGTTAAAGTTGGGGCTAAAGTTAGGGTTAGGGTTGGGGCTAAAGTTAGGGTTTGGATTACATTTACGGTTGGGATTAGGGTGGGGATTAGGGTTAGGGGTGTGGTTAGGGTTACAGTTGGGAGTAGGGTTAGGGGTGTGTTGGAGTTAGGGGTGTGGTTAGGGTTGGGATTAGGGTTAGGGGTGTGTTGGGGTTAGGGGTGTGGTTGGGATTAGGGTTAGGGGCATTTTCGGGTTAGGGATGTGGTTAGAGTTAGGGTTGTGATTAGGGTTAGGGGTGTGTTTGGGTTGGGGTTTCAGTTAGAATTGGGGGGTTTTCACTGTTTAGTCACATCAGGGGCTCTCCGATCTCAATTCCAGCCAATTCTGCATTAAAAAAGTAAAACAGTGCACCTTCCCTTCCAAGCTCTCCCGTGTGCCCAACAGGGGTTTACCCCAACATATGGGGTATCAGCGTACTCAGGACCAACGGATCAACAATTTTTAGGGTCCAATTTCTCCTGATACCCTTGGGAAAATACAAAATCGTGAGCTAAAAAATGCTTTTTGTGGAAAAAAAAGATTTTTTATTTTCACGGCTCTGCATTATAAACTGTAGTGAAACACTTGGAGGTTCAAAGTTCTCACAATACATCTAGATAAGTTCCTTGGGGGGTCTAGTTTCCAATACGGTGTCACTTGTGGGGGTTTCTACTGTTTAGGTACATCAGGGGCTCTGCAAATGCAATGTGACAGCTGCAGACCATTCCATCTAAGTCTGCATTCCAAACGGAGTTCCTTCCCTTCTGAGCTCTGCCATGCACCCAAACAGTAGTTTACCCCCACATATGGGGTATCAGCATACTCAGGACAAACTGCACAACAACGTTTGGGGTCCAATTTCTTCTGTTACCCTTAGGAAAAAAAATGGGGGGCGAAAAGATCATTTTTGTGAAAAAATATGATTTTTGTATTTTTACGGCTCTACATTATAAACTTCTGTGAAACACTTGGTGGGTCAAAGTGCTCCCCACACATCTAGATAAGTTCCTTAGGCAGTCTACTTTCCAAAATGGTATCACTTGTGGAGGGTTTCAATGTTTAGGCACATCAGGGGCTCTCCAAACGCGACATGGCATCCTATCTCAATTCCAGTCAATTTTGCATTGAAAAGTCAAATGGCGCTCCTTTCCTTCCGAGCTCTGCCATGCGCCCAAACATTGGTTTACCTTCACACATGGGGTATCAGCGTACTCAGGACAAATTGTCCAGCAACTTTTGGTGTCCAATTTTTCCTGTTACCCTTGGTAAAATAAAACAAATTGAAGATGAAGTAATTTTTTTGTGAAAAAAAGTTAAATGTTCATTTTTTTAAACATTCCAAAAATTCCTGTGAAACACCTGAAGCGTTAATAAACTTCCTGAATATGGTTTTGGGTATTTTCTATCTTATAGACCCCTCAAAGTGACTTCAAATGTGAAGTGGTCCCTAAAAAGAATGGTGTTGTAAAAATGAGAAATTGCTGGTCAACTTTTAACCCTTATAACTCCCTAAAAAAAATTTTGGTTCCAAAATTGTGCTGATGTAAAGTAAACATGGGAGAAATGTTACTTATTAAGTATTTTGTGTGACATATCTCTGTGATTTAAGGGCATAAAAATTCAAAGTTGGAAAATTGCAAAATGTTCAAAATTTGCGCCAAATTTCCATTTTTTTCACAAATGAAAGCAGGTAATATCAAAGAAATTTTATCACTATCATTATGTACAATATGTCTCGAGAAAACATTGTCAGAATCATCAGGATCCGTTAAAGCGTTCCAGAGTTATAACTTCATAAAGGGACAGTGGTCAGAATTGTAAAAATTGGCCCGTTCATCAACGTGCAAACCACCCTTGGGGGTTAAGGGGTTAAACCACTGTTAAATAGTATAATAGAGACCGACAGGTCTTCCACTACACCCAATACAGTAGATGGACACCCAACCAGTAATGTTCACATTTCCAAAAATTATTAGCAAACAATACCAAAGTGGCATCAATTTCACCACAGTAGAAAAAGTACAGGGTGGGCCATGTATATGAATACACCTAAATAAAATGGGAATGGTTGGTGATATCAGCTTCCTGTTTATGGCACATTAGTATATGGGAGGGGAAAACTTTTCAAGATGGGTGGTGACCCTGGTGGCCATTTTGAAGTCAGCCATGTTGGATCCAACTTTATTTTTTCCAAAGGGAAGAGGGTCATGTGGCACATCAAACTTATTGAGAATTTCACAAGAAAAACATTGGTGTGCTCGGTTTTACCATAACTTTATTCTTTCATGAGATATTTACAAATTTACAAGTTTCTCTTTGTTTACCGCCATTGACATGTCGCAGAGGTTAACATGAGAGGAGCGGATAGAAATTGTGTTGATGTCTGGTGAATGTAGTACCCGGGTCATTGCAGCAGATTTCAATGCAAGACACCCTATGCAAGAAAAGTCTCACCATTCCCATGTTATTTAGGTATATCTATATAAATGGGCCACCAAGCAAGTTTGCCTCATCACTGAACATAATGTTCTGTTTAAATTGAGGGTCCTGTTCAAATTTTTGTTTTGCCTATTGTGCAAATTCAGCTCGCTGATCTGGCATCAGTCGAACATCTCTTTGGCGGATATTAGCTCCTCACAAATGGCACCCTTACAAAATCCAGCTGCTGAAGCATCTCAACGAGGATGAGCCAGATCGGCGGGCTGAATTTGCAGAATGGGCAAAACAAAAATGTAAACACATATAAAATGAAGGAGAAGTGCTTCAACTCAGCGCCGGAGTAGGAGCAATCAGATGTTGCTGTCTTCTTGCGCCACACTGTGACAGTAACCACGTGATATACTGTTTTTAATGTAGTTTTTGAGCTAATCCCAGGGCGGATCTAGTAGAAAAGAGAACATAATAATTCCCCCTATTTGTTTCTTATTCTTATTTTCTAAAAAAAAATGAGAAAAATCCAAAACTGCACCAAAAACTGTCACAGGAACAAAAAGCGTGATTCTAGGCTCATACTGCTCCATTAATATGTTTATAATGATCTCTTTATAATTATTTCAAGCAGTGAAGGTTCATTAGTAAATAGATCTCTAAACATAATAAAGATGGGGAAAAAAAGAAAGCATATGAGTCTACTGGCCTACATGTATATATTTTCTTATTAGCCCTGTTTTTTATTAAACACTTATCTCACTGTAAATTAGTAGTAATAATCATGAAAGGGAAACCTTCAATAGATAAAGTTTTGCACTTTCAATGCTTGTTGAAAGGCTGCAGCAAAATCAACAAGCTTAAAGCTGTGGGATCTTCCGCAGCCATCACAATCATTCTAAGTATTAGCCGCCATTGTGCTTTGACTAGCATACAGACAGCTCAAGTAAAGGACAGTGTAAAAGAAATAAATAATTTAAAAAAAACTATGTGGGATACCTCTTATTTTAATAACCAGCCAAGGTAAAGCAGACAGCTGTGAGCTGGTCTTATTAGGCTGAGAATGGGCCAATATCCATTGACATTCCCAGCCTGTTAATATAAGCCCCCATTAGTATTCTTTGCCTTTGCTGGTTATTAAAAATTTGGGAACCCACAAAAAATGATGTGGGGTTCCCTGTTGTGAATTCAGCTTTTGGGCTCCCTCCGGTGGTTGTAGGATTCACTTCCTGCTGGTCTCTCCAGTTTGCTGTGCTTTTCTACAAAGATAAGTCCTGGCTTTGTTTTTGCTGTCCACCTGCAGTGGACCTTACAGTTTTGTGCATATTCATGTTTTTGTCTTGTTCAGCTTTGTCTGTGAAAGATTTTTTTGCAGCTAAGCTGTGTCTCTGGAGATGCAGATATACCCCCCATGTCTTTAGTCAGATGTGGTGATTCGTATTTTCTGTGGTGGATATTTTCTAGTGTTTTTATACTGACCGCATAGTACTCTGTTCTATTCTTTCTTTTTAGCTAGTATGGCCTCCTATGCTAAAATCTGATTTCATTTCTGCGTATGTTATTTCCCTCTCCTCTCACCGTCAATATTTGTGGGGGGCTATCTTTCCTTTGGGGATTTTCTCTGAGGCAAGATAGGTTTCCTGTTTCTGTCTCTAGGGGAAGTTAGATCTTAGGCTGTGCCGAGGGGTCTAGGGAGTGTCAGGTACCCCCCACGGCTACTTCTAGTTGTGCTGCTAGGTACAGGGTTTGCGGTCAGTACAGGGACCACCTTCTCCAGAGTCCGTCTCATGCTGCTCCTAGGCCACCAGATCATAACAGTACAACTGGCCAACAATGAGTTAATTGCATCTCAGAAGAAGGGAGAGAAGCTTTTGAGCCATTTTTTTTCCTTAGCCTGTTCCTCCCTCTTTACCTCTGAGTGGCTGCGGAACCTAGTAATAACATGAGTGTTCAGGAGTTAGTTTCTTGTGTGGATCAGCTTGCTGCTAGGGTACAGAGTATTTCAGAATATATTGTTCAGACTCCTGCCTTAGAACCTAAGATTCCCACTCCTGATTTATTCTTTGGTGACAGATCCAAATTTTTGAGTTTCAAAAATAACTGTAAACTGTTTTTTGCATTAAGACCCCGGTCTTCTGGTGATCCTATTCAGCAGGTTAAAATCATCATATCTCTGCTGCGTGGTGACCCACAGGATTGGGAATTTTCCCTGGAAACTGGCAATCCTGCTTTGCTTAATGTTGATTCGTTCTTTCAGGCATTGGGGTTGTTGTATGATGAGCCTAATTCTGTGGATCAGCCTGAGAAAATCTTGTTGGCCCTGTGTCAGGGTCAAGAAGCGGCAGAATCGTATTGCCAGAAATTTAGAAAATGGTCTGTACTGACTAAATGGAATGAGGATGCCTTGGCGGCAATTTTCAGAAAGGGTCTTTCTGAATCCGTTAAAGATGTTATGGTGGGGTTCCCCACGCCTGCTGGTCTGAGTGATTCTATGTCTCTGGCCATTCAGATTGATCGGCGCTTGCGCGAGCGCAGAGTTGTGCACTCTATGGCGTTGTCCTCTGAGCGGAGCCCTGAGCCTATGCAGTGTGATAGGACTTTGTCTAGAGCTGAACGTCAAACATTTAGGCGTCAGAATAGGTTGTGATTTTACTGCGGCGATTCTGCTCATATTATTTCTGATTGCCCTAAGTGTATAAAGAGAATCACTAGTTCTGTTTCCATCAGTACTATATAACCTAAATTTCTGTTATCTGTGACCTTGATCTGCTCATTGTCATCATTTTCTGTCATGGCATTTGTGGATTCAGGCGCCGCTCTGAACTTAATGGACTTAGAATTTGCCAGACGTTGTGGTTTTCCCTTGCAGCCTTTGCAGAACCCTATTCCTTTGAGGGGCATTGATGCTACACCATTGGCTAAAAATAAGCCCCAGTTTTGGACACAGCTGACCATGCGCATATGGCGCCAGCCCATCAGGAAGATTGTCGTTTTCTGGTGTTGCATAATTTGCATGATGATATTGTGCTGGGTTTTCCATGATTGCAGCTACATAATCCGGTGTTAGATTGGAAATCCATGGCTGTGACTAGTTGGGATTGTCAGGGGGTTCATGATCAGGTTCCTTTGATGTCAATTTCCTCTTCCCCCTCTTCTGAAATTCCTGAGTTTTTGTCAGACTTCCAGGATGTATTCGATGAGCCCAAATCCAGTTCCCTTCCACCGCATAGGGACTGTAATTGTGCTATTGACTTGATTCCAGGTTGTAAATTCACTAAGGGCTGACTTTTCAACCTGTCTGTGCCTGAACATACCGCCATGCGGAGCTATATTAAGGAGTCTTTGGAGAAAGGGCATATTCGGCCATCTTCTTCACCGTTGGGAGCGGGGTTCTTTTTTGTTGCCAAGAAGGATGGCTCCTTGAGACCCTGTATTGATTATCGCCTCTTGAATAAGATCACGGTCAAATTTCAATATCCTTTGCCTTTGCTTACTGATTTGTTTGCTAGGATTAAGGGGGCTATCTAGTTTACTAAGATTGACCTTCGAGGGGCATATAATCTTATTCGTATTAAGCAGGGTGACGAATGGAAAACTGCATTTAATACGCCCGAAGGCCATTTTGAATACCTTGTAATGCCATTCGGACTCTCTAATGCCCCTGTTATGATTAGGTAATTCAGTACCACAATGGACATAGAAGTCAGAGCACATACAGTGACCTGACAATAACCCAAAAACATAGAATGAGCTCTGAGACGTGGGAACTCTGCTGACCGCAATCCCTAATCCTCTCCAACCACACTAGAGGCAGCCGTGGATTGCGCCTAACGCTCCCTATGCAACTCGGCACAGCCTGAGAAACTAGCTAGCCTGAAGATAGAAAATAAGCCTACCTTGCCTCAGAGAAATACCCCAAAGGAAAAGGCAGCCCCCCACATATAATGACTGTGAGTTAAGATGAAAAGACAAACGTAGAGATGAAATAGATTTAGCAAAGTGAGGCCCGACTTTCTGAACAGAGCGAGGATAGGAAAGGTAACTTTGCGGTCAACACAAAACCCTACAAACAACCACGCAAAGGGGGCAAAAAGACCCTCCGTACCGACTAATGGCACGGAGGTACACCCTCTGCGTCCCAGAGCTTCCAGCCAGCAAGAAAAACCAAAAAAACAAGCTGGACAGAAAAAACAGCAAACAAAAATAACACAAGAGCAACTTAGCTATGCAGAGCAGCAGGCCACAGGAACAATCCAGGAGGAAGCAAGTCCAATACTAGAACATTGACTGGAGGCCAGGATCAAAGCACTAGGTGGAGTTAAATAGAGCAGCACCTAACAACTTCACCACATCACCTGAGGAAGGAAACTCAGAAGCCGCAGTACCACTTTCCTCCACCAACGGAAGCTCATAGAGAGAATCAGCCGAAGTACCACTTGTGACCACAGGAGGGCGCTCTGCCACAGAATTCACAACATGCCCCATCTGTGTTCCAATCTTTCATGCATGATATCTTTCGGAGTTATCTTGATAAATTCATGGTTGTATATTTGGATGATATTTTGATTTTTTCCAATGATTGGGAGTCTCATGTGAAACAGGTCAGTATGGTATTTCAGATCCTCCGTAATAATGCTTTATTTGTGAAGGGGTCAAAGTGCCTCTTTGGAGTGCAGAAGGTTTCTTTTTTGGGTTTCATTTTTTCTCCCTCATCTATAGAAATGGATCCGGTTAAGGTTCAGGCCATTCATGATTGGATTCAGCCCACATCTGTGAAGAGCCTTCAGAAATTCTTGGGCTTTGCTAATTTTTATCGTCGTTTCATTGCCAACTTCTCCAGTGTGGTTAAACCTCTGACCGATTTGACCAAGAAAGGCGCTGATGTGACGAATTGGTCCTCCGCGGCTGTCTCTGCCTTTCAGGAGCTTAAACGCCGATTTACTTCTGACCCTGTGTTGCGTCAGCCAGTTATTTCTCTTCCATTTCAGGTTGAGGTTGACGCGTCTGAGATTGGGGCAGGGGCCGTTTTGTCTCAGAGGAATTCTGATGGTTCCTTGATGAAACCATGTGCCTTCTTTTCTCGGAAGTTTTCGCCTGCGGAACGCAATTATGATGTCGGCAATCGGGAGTTGTTGGCTATGAAGTGGGCATTTGAGGAGTGTCGACATTGGCTTGAGGGGTCCAAGCACCGTATTGTGGTCCTGACCGATCATAAGAATCTGATTTACCTCGAGTCTGCCAAACGGCTGAATCCTAGACAGGCTCGATGGTCCCTGTTTTTCTCCCGTTTTGATTTTGTGGTCTCGTACATTCCTGGTACAAAGAATGTTAAGGCGGATGCCGTCTCTAGGAGTTTTTTTTCCTGATTCCCCTGGGGTTCTTGAGCCGGTCGGCATTTTGAAGGAAGGGGTGATTCTTTCTGCCATCTCCCCTGATTTACGACGGGTTCTTCAGGAATTTCAGGCTAATAAACCTGACCGCTGTTCTGTGGGGAAACTGTTTGTTCCTGATAGATGGACTAGTAAAGTGATTTCTGAGGTTCATTGTTCTGTGTTGGCTGGTCATCCTGGGATTTTTGGTACCAGAGATTTGGTTGGTAGGTCCTTTTGGTGGCCTTCTTTGTAACGGGATGTGCGTTCTTTTGTGCAGTCCTGTGCGATTTGTGCGCGGGCTAAGCCTTGCTGTACCCACGCTAGTGGGTTGCTTTTGCCATTGCCGGTCCCCGAGAGGCCCTGGACACATATTTCTATGGATTTTATTTCCGATCTTCTGGTTTCCCAAAGAATGTCGGTTATCTGGGTTGTCTGTGACCGATTTTCTAAGATGGTTCATTTGGTGCCTTTGCCTAAATTGCCTTCTTCTTCTGATCTGGTTCCGTTGTTTTTTCAGCATGTGGTATGTTTGCATGGTATTCCGGAGAATATTGTGTCCGACAGAGGTTCCCAGTTTGTTTCTGGGTTTTGGCGGGCCTTTTGTGCCAAGCTGGGCATTGATTTGTCTTTTTCTTCTGCATTTCATCCTCAGACAAATGGCCAGACTGAGCAAACTAATCAGACCTTGGAGACCTATTTGAGATGCTTTGTGTCTGCTGATCAGGATGATTGGGTGGCTTTTTTGCCATTGGCCGAGTTTGCCCTTAATAATCGGGCTAGTTCGGCTACTTTGGTTTTGCCTTTTTTTTGTAATTTTGGTTTTCATCCTCGTTTTTCTTCTGGGCAGGTTGAGCCTTCTGACCTTCCTGGTGTGGATTCTGTGGTCGACAGGTTGCAGCAGATTTGGGCTCATGTGGTGGACAATTTGGTGTTGTCTCAGGAGGAGGCTCAACGTTTTGATAACCGTCGTCGGTGTGTTGGTTCCCGGCTTCGGGTTGGGGATCTGGTTTGGTTATCTTCCCGTCATGTTCCTATGAAGGTTTCTTCTCCTAAGTTTAAGCCTCAATTTATTGGTCCTTATAGGATTTCTGAGATTATTAATCCGGTGTCCTTTCGCCTGGTGCTTCCGGCCTCTTTTGCTATTTATAATGTCTTCCATAGATCTTTGTTGCGGAAATATGTGGAGCCCGTTGTTCCCTCTGTTGATCCTCCGGCCCCTGTGTTGGTCGATGGGGAGTTGGAATATGTGGTTGAGAAGATTTTGGATTCTCGTTTTTCGAGGCGGAAGGTTCAGTACCTTGTCAAATGGAAGGGTTATGGCCAGGAGGATAATTCTTGGGTTTCTGCCTCTGATGTCCATGCCGCTGATTTGGTTCGTACCTTTCATCGGGCTAATCCTGATCGGCGTGGGGGCTCTGGTGAGGGTTCGGTGACCCCTCCTCAAGGGGGGGGGGGTACTGTTGTGAATTCAGCTTTTGGGCTCCCTCCGGTGGTTGTAGAGGGTAATGCAGTTGTGACTGGACTGCAGGATTGGACAGGTGTATCTACTAATTGCAAAACTGGCTGGGGTATATAGCCTTGCTGGACTCTTTAGTCCCTGCCAGTTGTCCATTGTTTTTGAAGGATTCACTTCCCTGCTGGTCTCTCCAGTTTGCTGTGCTTTTCTACAAAGATAAGTCCTGGCTTTGTTTTTGCTGTCCACCTGCAGTGGACCTTACAGTTTTGTGCATATTCATGTTTTTGTCTTGTTCAGCTTTGTCTGTGAAAGATTTTTTGCAGCTAAGCTGTGTCTCTGGAGATGCAGATATACCCCCCATGTCTTTAGTCAGATGTGGTGATTCGTATTTTCTGTGGTGGATATTTTCTAGTGTTTTTATACTGACCGCATAGTACTCTGTTCTATTCTTTCTTTTTAGCTAGTATGGCCTCCTATGCTAAAATCTGATTTCATTTCTGCGTATGTTATTTCCCTCTCCTCTCACCGTCAATATTTGTGGGGGGCTATCTTTCCTTTGGGGATTTTCTCTGAGGCAAGATAGGTTTCCTGTTTCTGTCTATAGGGGAAGTTAGATCTTAGGCTGTGCCGAGGGGTCTAGGGAGTGTCAGGTACCCCCCACGGCTACTTCTACTTGTGCTGCTAGGTTCAGGGTTTGCGGTCAGTACAGGGACCACCTTCTCCAGAGTCCGTCTCATGCTGCTCCTAGGCCACCAGATCATCATAACAGTTCCCCCTATTTAAAAAACAGCTAATGCAAAGCCGACAGCTGGGAGCTCATATTAATAGGCTGGGAAGATCCATGGATATATGGCCCCTTCCCAGCCTAATAAGACTAGCCCTCAGCCGCCCCAGAATTAGAGCATCCATTAACTGTAACAATTCTGGTGCTTAGCCTCAGCTCTTCCTGATTGCCTGGTGTGGTGACAACCAGGGTAATAGCTTTGGTGGACAAGGCATCCGCCTTAAGATTTTTGTTCTCCAGCCTAAAAGTAACAAAAATGTTAAACCTTGTAAAGAATAGTGCCCATCTTGCCTGTCGTGATGCAAGATGTTTCACCGATTCTACCAGATTTTTATGATATGTGATAACCATCACTGGGTGATCCGCTCCCTCCAAAAAATGATGCTACTCCTCAAAAGCCTATTTGATAGAGTTCCCTATTGCCAATATCATAATTTCTCTTAGCTGGTGACATGTTCTTTGAAAAGTAAGCACATGGTTGCCATTTACCAAGAGACGCACCTTGCAACAATGCAGCCCCCACTCCCACATCAGACGCATTGACCTCCATAATGAAAGGCTGAGAGACGTCAGGTTAGACAAGAATCAACACAGAAGCAAAACACCTTTTCAACATGTCAAATGCCTCCCTGGCAGGACTGGACCACTTGAAGAAGTCTGTCCCCTTCCCGGTCATATCTGTAAGAGGTTTGGCTACTACCAAAAAGTTCTTTATGAAATTACGGTAGTAGTTGGCATAACCCAAGTATCTTCAAATCCTCTGGATGATCCCAATCCAATACCGCCCAAACTTTCTATGGATCCATACAAAAACCGGTGGCAGACAATACATATCCAAGGAAGAGGATCTTCTCAACTGAGAACATACACTTCTCAGGTTTGACATAAAATTAATTGTCATGTAGTATGTGTAAGACCTTCCTGACATGTCCCTGGTGTGACTCAAGGTCAGGTGAATCAATAAGAATATCGTCCAGGTAGATCACAATGAACCTACCTACCAGGTGACTAAAGATGTCATTAATAAAGTGCTGAAAGATGGTGGGCGTGTTCGTCAGCCCAAAAGCCATCACCATATTCTCACGGTGTCCTTCAGGCGTATTGAATGCAGTCTTCCACTCATCCCCCTCTTTAATGCGCTGAGGTTATATGCCCCCTGAGGTACATCTTGAAGAACCATTTTGCCCCTACAATTTGATTAAAGTTTGATTGAGTTCCCGGAAATCCAGGCAAGAACATAACCCCCATCTTTTTTCTTAACAAAAAAGATGAAGATGGTCTGATATGACCCTTAACCAGACTCTCTGTAATATAGAACTTCATGGCCTGCCTCTCTGGACCTGAGATGTTATAGAGTCTGCTCTTGGGTAGCTTGGCACCAGGAACCAGGTTGATGGCAAAATCATAAGGATGATGGGGAGAGTTCTTGGCTCCCCTGCTCAGAAAACACATTCCGAAAGTCTGACAGGCAATTGGGAACAGACTGGGTATGCACCCCAGCCAACCGAGTACCCAAACAGTGTCCTTGACAGTATGTACACCATTTAGCTACTTCCTGTGTCTGTCAATTAATTAATGGATTGTGTAGAGTGAGACAAGGAAGTCCCTGTTCCACAGGTGAGGGCATGCCCTCAAGCACATAGCAGTTTAACACCTCGGTGTGTATGGCCTACACCTGTAGCTGCAAGTCTCAGACCACCTGCTTAAAGTACCCCTGTCTTAGGGGACGGAGTAAATAGCAATAATGGGTATGGGTCTGGACAATGTATGTGGGACGAGGCCTTGGTCCCGGACGAACCTAGCATCGACCAAATTAAACCCTGCCCCACTGTTCATGGAGGGCAGAAACGTCCACCTTATTTCCACTCACGTGTAATGTAGCTGGTAAGAAAAATTGTGTCCTACCCACTGAGGTAATAAGTACACCCGGGTTGCCAATCTTCCCGCAACCCGAGCCCACTAGCTTTCTGACTGCTGTTTTAACTAGAGGTCGGATGGACATGTGCTCACAAAATGGCTCTTTTTACCACAACAGAAACACCCCCCCTTTCTCAGGTCTACAGACAATTTGCCTGGATGAGACACTGCACCCACCTGCATGGGTTTCTCAGTTGGCTTGGTACAGACCAGCCTCGACCCTGGATCTCCCACCCTCAGAGGTGACTCCCTATGTCTCTTGCGAAGACGGTGATCAACCCAGATTGCCAGAGACATGGCTGCCTCAAGGGAATCAGAAGTCTCATAGAGGGCTAAAGTATCTTTCACTCTCACTGAGAGGCCCTCACAGAACTGACTGCAGAGTGCAGAATCATTCTACCTAGTGTCAGTGGTCCACCTCTGGAACTTGGAGCAATATTCATCTGCCAGGTGGTCTCTTTGCTGAAGTTGGCGAATAGAAGACTCAGCCAGGGAGACGCAATTGGGGTCACCATACACAAGAAACAGCAGAAAGAAGGCAGCGATGTTAAATTGTCCAGCCCCCAGACAAATGCACAATCAAAAAAAAAGGGAAGAAGCCAGCACTGCTTATGGTCAGAACGCAATAACTGGAGTGCAATTGCACATAAATTCTAACTGTATTTCAAATATGAGACATTTAGCAAACAATTGATCAATTCTTTGAGCTACCCCGCCACTTCACGGCAATCTCATAATGGGGCAGTCCTAATCTTCGTATCTTATTTACGTTGTGCCATTATGGCTTCCTGAATGTATAAAAAAAAAAAAAAAAAGGACCACATTAAATGCGAACTGTACCTGGAGCATTTTCAGAATCACTCCCTTGGTGCCAGGAAAGGCAAGCGCAGGTAAAGGCCGATCAGGTCCAGTGCGGACATTTCAGATCTGGCTTCCACACTGCCAAACCCGCACCAAAGATGAAGGGTGAGACAGGCTGAGACACAGGTGCACAACTAACTTGAGCCTGAGGCGGGGCAGGGCTGCTGTGTGTGTGCACAGCAGCCTATCAATCACAGTGAACACAGAAAGAATGGCGCACATAACCCAGCGTGCACGGCAACAGTGGTGGTCAGCCACATACCAATGCAAAGCAAAAAAAAAGGGAAGAAGCCAGCACTGCTTATGGTCAGAACGCAATAACTGGAGTGCAATTGCACATAAATTCTAACTGTATTTCAAATATGAGACATTTAGCAAACAATTGATCAATTCTTTGAGCTACCCCGCCACTTCACGGCAATCTCATAATGGGGCAGTCCTAATCTTCGTATCTTATTTACGTTGTGCCATTATGGCTTCCTGAATGTATAAAAAAAAAAAAAAAGGACCACATTAAATGCGAACTGTACCTGGAGCATTTTCAGAATCACTCCCTTGGTGCCAGGAAAGGCAAGCGCAGGTAAAGGCCGATCAGGTCCAGTGCGGACATTTCAGATCTGGCTTCCACACTGCCAAACCCGCACCAAAGATGAAGGGTGAGACAGGCTGAGACACAGGTGCACAACTAACTTGAGCCTGAGGCGGGGCAGGGCTGCTGTGTGTGTGCACAGCAGCCTATCAATCACAGTGAACACAGAAAGAATGGCGCACATAACCCAGCGTGCACGGCAACAGTGGTGGTCAGCCACATACCAATGCAAAGCAAAAAAAAAGGGAAGAAGCCAGCACTGCTTATGGTCAGAACGCAATAACTGGAGTGCAATTGCACATAAATTCTAACTGTATTTCAAATATGAGACATTTAGCAAACAATTGATCAATTCTTTGAGCTACCCCGCCACTTCACGGCAATCTCATAATGGGGCAGTCCTAATCTTCGTATCTTATTTACGTTGTGCCATTATGGCTTCCTGAATGTATAAAAAAGAAAAAAAAAGGACCACATTAAATGCGAACTGTACCTGGAGCATTTTCAGAATCACTCCCTTGGTGCCAGGAAAGGCAAGCGCAGGTAAAGGCCGATCAGGTCCAGTGCGGACATTTCAGATCTGGCTTCCACACTGCCAAACCCGCACCAAAGATGAAGGGTGAGACAGGCTGAGACACAGGTGCACAACTAACTTGAGCCTGAGGCGGGGCAGGGCTGCTGTGTGTGTGCACAGCAGCCTATCAATCACAGTGAACACAGAAAGAATGGCGCACATAACCCAGCGTGCACGGCAACAGTGGTGGTCAGCCACATACCAATGCAAAGCAAAAAAAAAGGGAAGAAGCCAGCACTGCTTATGGTCAGAACGCAATAACTGGAGTGCAATTGCACATAAATTCTAACTGTATTTCAAATATGAGACATTTAGCAAACAATTGATCAATTCTTTGAGCTACCCCGCCACTTCACGGCAATCTCATAATGGGGCAGTCCTAATCTTCGTATCTTATTTACGTTGTGCCATTATGGCTTCCTGAATGTATAAAAAAAAAAAAAAAGGACCACATTAAATGCGAACTGTACCTGGAGCATTTTCAGAATCACTCCCTTGGTGCCAGGAAAGGCAAGCGCAGGTAAAGGCCGATCAGGTCCAGTGCGGACATTTCAGATCTGGCTTCCACACTGCCAAACCCGCACCAAAGATGAAGGGTGAGACAGGCTGAGACACAGGTGCACAACTAACTTGAGCCTGAGGCGGGGCAGGGCTGCTGTGTGTGTGCACAGCAGCCTATCAATCACAGTGAACACAGAAAGAATGGCGCACATAACCCAGCGTGCACGGCAACAGTGGTGGTCAGCCACATACCAATGCAAAGCAAAAAAAAAGGGAAGAAGCCAGCACTGCTTATGGTCAGAACGCAATAACTGGAGTGCAATTGCACATAAATTCTAACTGTATTTCAAATATGAGACATTTACCAAACAATTGATCAATTCTTTGAGCTACCCCGCCACTTCACGGCAATCTCATAATGGGGCAGTCCTAATCTTCGTATCTTATTTACGTTGTGCCATTATGGCTTCCTGAATGTATAAAAAAAAAAAAAAGGACCACATTAAATGCGAACTGTACCTGGAGCATTTTCAGAATCACTCCCTTGGTGCCAGGAAAGGCAAGCGCAGGTAAAGGCCGATCAGGTCCAGTGCGGACATTTCAGATCTGGCTGCCCCGCCTCAGGCTCAAGTTAGTTGTGCACCTGTGTCTCAGCCTGTCTCACCCTTCATCTTTGGTGCGGGTTTGGCAGTGTGGAAGCCAGATCTGAAATGTCCGCACTGGACCTGATCGGCCTTTACCTGCGCTTGCCTTTCCTGGCACCAAGGGAGTGATTCTGAAAATGCTCCAGGTACAGTTCGCATTTAATGTGGTCCTTTTTTTTTTTTTTTTATACATTCAGGAAGCCATAATGGCACAACGTAAATAAAATACGAAGATTAGGACTGCCCCATTATGAGATTGCCGTGAAGTGGCGGGGTAGCTCAAAGAATTGATCAATTGTTTGCTAAATGTCTCATATTTGAAATACAGTTAGAATTTATGTGCAATTGCACTTCAGTTATTGCGTTCTGACCATAAGCAGTGCTGGCTTCTTCCCTTTTTTTTTGCTTTGCATTGGTATGTGGCTGACCACCACTGTTGCCGCGCACGCTGGGTTATGTGCGCCATTCTTTCTGTGTTCACTGTGATTGATAGGCTGCTGTGCACACACACAGCAGCCCTGCCCCGCCTCAGGCTCAAGTTAGTTGTGCACCTGTGTCTCAGCCTGTCTCACCCTTCATCTTTGGTGCGGGTTTGGCAGTGTGGAAGCCAGATCTGAAATGTCCGCACTGGACCTGATCGGCCTTTACCTGCGCTTGCCTTTCCTGGCACCAAGGGAGTGATTCTGAAAATGCTCCAGGTACAGTTCGCATTTAATGTGGTCCTTTTTTTTTTTTTTTTTTTTTTTATACATTCAGGAAGCCATAATGGCACAACGTAAATAAAATACGAAGATTAGGACTGCCCCATTATGAGATTGCCGTGAAGTGGCGGGGTAGCTCAAAGAATTGATCAATTGTTTGCTAAATGTCTCATATTTGAAATACAGTTAGAATTTATGTGCAATTGCACTTCAGTTATTGCGTTCTGACCATAAGCAGTGCTGGCTTCTTCCCTTTTTTTTTGCTTTGCATTGGTATGTGGCTGACCACCACTGTTGCCGCGCACGCTGGGTTATGTGCGCCATTCTTTCTGTGTTCACTGTGATTGATAGGCTGCTGTGCACACACACAGCAGCCCTGCCCCGCCTCAGGCTCAAGTTAGTTGTGCACCTGTGTCTCAGCCTGTCTCACCCTTCATCTTTGGTGCGGGTTTGGCAGTGTGGAAGCCAGATCTGAAATGTCCGCACTGGACCTGATCGGCCTTTACCTGCGCTTGCCTTTCCTGGCACCAAGGGAGTGATTCTGAAAATGCTCCAGGTACAGTTCGCATTTAATGTGGTCCTTTTTTTTTTTATACATTCAGGAAGCCATAATGGCACAACGTAAATAAAATACGAAGATTAGGACTGCCCCATTATGAGATTGCCGTGAAGTGGCGGGGTAGCTCAAAGAATTGATCAATTGTTTGCTAAATGTCTCATATTTGAAATACAGTTAGAATTTATGTGCAATTGCACTTCAGTTATTGCGTTCTGACCATAAGCAGTGCTGGCTTCTTCCCTTTTTTTTTGCTTTGCATTGGTATGTGGCTGACCACCACTGTTGCCGCGCACGCTGGGTTATGTGCGCCATTCTTTCTGTGTTCACTGTGATTGATAGGCTGCTGTGCACACACACAGCAGCCCTGCCCCGCCTCAGGCTCAAGTTAGTTGTGCACCTGTGTCTCAGCCTGTCTCACCCTTCATCTTTGGTGCGGGTTTGGCAGTGTGGAAGCCAGATCTGAAATGTCCGCACTGGACCTGATCGGCCTTTACCTGCGCTTGCCTTTCCTGGCACCAAGGGAGTGATTCTGAAAATGCTCCAGGTACAGTTCGCATTTAATGTGGTCCTTTTTTTTTTTTTTTTTTTTTATACATTCAGGAAGCCATAATGGCACAACGTAAATAAAATACGAAGATTAGGACTGCCCCATTATGAGATTGCCGTGAAGTGGCGGGGTAGCTCAAAGAATTGATCAATTGTTTGCTAAATGTCTCATATTTGAAATACAGTTAGAATTTATGTGCAATTGCACTTCAGTTATTGCGTTCTGACCATAAGCAGTGCTGGCTTCTTCCCTTTTTTTTTGCTTTGCATTGGTATGTGGCTGACCACCACTGTTGCCGCGCACGCTGGGTTATGTGCGCCATTCTTTCTGTGTTCACTGTGATTGATAGGCTGCTGTGCACACACACAGCAGCCCTGCCCCGCCTCAGGCTCAAGTTAGTTGTGCACCTGTGTCTCAGCCTGTCTCACCCTTCATCTTTGGTGCGGGTTTGGCAGTGTGGAAGCCAGATCTGAAATGTCCGCACTGGACCTGATCGGCCTTTACCTGCGCTTGCCTTTCCTGGCACCAAGGGAGTGATTCTGAAAATGCTCCAGGTACAGTTCGCATTTAATGTGGTCCTTTTTTTTTTTATACATTCAGGAAGCCATAATGGCACAACGTAAATAAAATACGAAGATTAGGACTGCCCCATTATGAGATTGCCGTGAAGTGGCGGGGTAGCTCAAAGAATTGATCAATTGTTTGCTAAATGTCTCATATTTGAAATACAGTTAGAATTTATGTGCAATTGCACTTCAGTTATTGCGTTCTGACCATAAGCAGTGCTGGCTTCTTCCCTTTTTTTTTGAAATGCACAATCAGGATGCAGCAGACCCATGTAGTTAAGATGGCTGTAACACAGGTGCAAAAATACTATTGAGACAACCACTCACAGCCAAACCATGGTGGGGTGGTTGCTTAGTAAGTTATTGCACAATAGAGACTAGTATGGGGCCCAGTTCACATACAGGTAATGCACAACATCCAGGTTAACAGCCTATTAGTGACACCCATACTATTAGATCAGGCGGGTTTGCCCAGCGCTATCCAAATGCATCCCATGTGAACACCACAGTCTACAAGACTAAATGGGCCTGGCTGCACCATGAAAAATGAAGAGCAGAAAATACATATAAAAATATGTGAAGTATTAGTCAATATATGCACCTATGTTACTGCCATCTTAACTACATGGGTCTGCTGCATCCTGATAGCTCATTTGTCTGGAGGCCTGGGCAGGTAACCATTGCTACCTACTTTCTGCTGGTTCTTGAATTTCTGGAGGATTTTCAGTCCTCTTTTAGTTGCTATGCTGTTTCCGTCTGGAGTGACAGTGAGTCAGATTGAAGACAAAATGCCCATGCTTGTGGGTTCCCATGAAGGAGCAAGATAACAATCCCCACACATTGCTCCTCTGTACCTGAGGATACCAGAAGTAACTGGAAGTAAAGTTTACAGGCCTCAAGGAACACAACAAACTTGTCACGCTCCCCAGAGAACCTGTCCAGTAATGCGAACTTGGGCTTCACAATGGTTTGCCTGAAGAGTAAGGGTACCGTCACACTATACGATTTACCTACGATCACGACCAGCGATATGACCTGGCTGTGATCGTAGTTAAATCGTAGTGTGGTCGCTGGGGAGCTGTCACACAGACCGCTCTCCAGCGACCAAGATGCCGAGGTCCCTGGGTAACCAGGGTAAACATCGGGTAACTAAGCGCAGGACCGCGCTTAGTTACCCGATGTTTACCCTGGTTACAAGCGTTAAACTAAAAAAAACAAACAGCACATACTTACATTCTGGTGTCCGTCAGGTCCCTTGCAGTCTCTGCTTCCCGTACTCACTGACTGCCGGCCGTAAAGTGAAAGTGAAAGCACAGCCGCTGTGCTCTGCTTTCACTTTACGGCCGGCAGTCACAGTGCTGGAAGCAGAGACTGCAAGGGACCTGACGGACACCAGAATGTAAGTATGTGCTGTTTGTTTTTTTTTAGTTTAACGCTTGTAACCAGGGTAAACATCGGGTAACTAAGCGCGGTCCTGCGCTTAGTTACCCGATGTTTACCCTGGTTACAAGCGAACGCATCGCTAGATCGCTAGATCGGTGTCACACACACCGATCTAGCGATGACAGCGGGAGATCCAGCGATGAAAGAAAGTTCTAAACGATCTGCTACGACGTACGATTCTCAGCAGGATCCCTGATCGCTGCTGCGTGTCAGACACAGCGATATCGTAACGATATCGCTGGAACGTCACGAATCGTACCGTCGTAGCGATCGAAATGTTATAGTGTGACGGTACCCTAAGATCCCCACACCAGATATAACAGGGTGCTGTGTAACCACCATGCACAAATCTGCCCTGTCAGAGCTGAGATTGCGTCCATCACGGATCAGAAAAAATGATCATGGTCAGAGTTAATGTCACGACACAGCTGTCAAGTGATCTGGGACCAGGGCTCCTTTCCTGGCCCTAACACTAGGGGGCACCCTAGCTTGCCCTGTCTTCAGATGATGAAGATGCAGGGACCTCCACCCTTGCCTTATCTCTTAAGTTAGTGTTCATCTCCCCCCTTCCCCCACCCAGGGAAGCGGGGGCGCTACTGTACACCAACCTGACAAATGGCAACAAAACAAGGGGAACTGAAAACTCAACAAGAACAAAATATTCACTCACATATAACAGAGGAATCCATCAGGGTGTGCAGGAATGGGAAGAAAGCAAAACAGGGGGGATAAGGGATTAACAAGCGTACAAACCGAACAACAGTCGCTTCTAACTCCTCCAGCAATCCTTCTCAAAGCAACTTCTCTCATGCAGCAAGTGATAACTCTGACAAAGACTAGGTAGTAGAACCCAGATTTTATAGGGAAAAGAAGTGGCTAACCGAGCACAGTTGAAGACATGAATTGACAACATGGCCTCTGTTCTGCTGGAAGAAATAAACATGTTTAATAAAACAGAGAAGTGCTTCTTCTTAGTGGCAGAGTTAAAACAACCAGACGCTGCTGTCTTTTTGCTCTGCTCCGTTGCAGTAACCCCATGACAATATTCCATTAATTATGGTAAACGTAAAGATGAATACGAACAATGTTTTTCTGAAAAAGATAATCACATTTTTATGCATGTTCGAATAAATCTCGATTAAACTCGGCTCGTAAGGCTAATTTTTCTCTTCAACATGGTTCTGTCCTCTGATTTCAGTTTTTAGTAGGGGGTCTATCCTTTTCCTCTTCCTCAAGCTTTAATCGATTTTCAGCAATTAAAGACTTACAAATTTTGGCTAGGAAATTGTTTAGAAAAAAAACTCTCATTGAACAAGTCCCAGTCAGAGACTATTAAAAATGATCATCTCTCCAAAAAAGATTAACTGGCTCTGAAAGAGCTAAAACTCTCAAGGATGTCATAATATAATTGTCAGATATAGGCAGAAACATAGTTATTAGTGATGAGCGAAAAGTGAAATATTCGGGTTCGGGAAAAACGGCACGAATAATTTCTAATATTCGTGTATTCGTACTGAATAATGAATCCAATGCAAGTCTATCGGAAATAAGAATATTTTTCTGCTGGCCCCAACAAACAGGTCTGGTGGTATGGGAAAAAAGCTGAAATTGATGGGAAAGAGCTAAATCTAAATGGGAACAGCATGGGGAAGATGACTGCATGCCTTTCTGACTCACATATGGTATCTGGGAATAATGTTGTCAGATTATTGTGCCATTTTTATGGATTTTTAAAAAGACCTACCAAACTAAAAAAAAAATTTTATAGGGAAAAATGCTAGGAAACATTATTTCCTTCATAATTACATGTATATAATGCAAAATAAATTAAAATATACCTCCCATTTAGCATATATTCACTCAGAGGGTTTTGGCTTCATTTTTTACTTTAACATTTGTGAGGGCTCTCAATCCTACATTTGGGACGTCCCTCTCTCATGCCAAATAGTTAGCAAGATAGTGGAATCCCCATCCCTTTACAATGCCATTTCAAACATGCCCATGAATTTCAGGCATTGCCTGCACCACCACCATTTCCACCGCCATGTCATTATGCGGCCCTCACTGACAATTAGCAAAGTACCAGCAGGTGCCGTGAAACCTGAGTTTGGTAAGGGCCCTCAGGTGGTCCTGTGTCATACATTTGGGAGAGCTCTCACTCCTACATTTGGGAAGTCCCTCCCTCATGCCAAATAGTTAGCCAGAAAGTGAAATACATTTTCCCCATCCCTTTACAATGCCATTTGAAACATGCCCATTTGAATTTTGGGCTTTGCTCACCACCACCACCACCATGTCCTCCACCATGTCATTTTATGAGTCTAGCTTCCAATTTGCAGAGGGACAGCAGGTGCTGTAAACCTGCATTTTGTAAGCTCCAGTTTATTTTTGCCACCTGATCCCAATGGAACGATTGTCATAGCTGGTGAAGCCGCTGTAAGGTTAATATAATACAGGAGTTGGGGGAACTATATGATCATTATCAGTAAATTGGATTCTACCAGACACGAAAGCATTAGAATTAAATTCGGAATACAGTGTATTCAAGTGATTGCCTGTATTGTGATCAGTTTGTCAGGCCTGAAGCCCATGTCAGAGACATGTACAAGCCTCATTTTACTTGGAAGCAGCCTTCTCAAGGGAAAGAGACAAGAGTGCCATTGACTAATCTGCACAAGCCTACACATTTAGTATTGGTTAAATAAATAGCGTATCTTTATCTAGCAGTTGTGCGACTGGTGCAAAGCCTGCAGAGATAACAAAATATGACTATTTATCCCTAATTTTTGTGAGTCTCCTGTTGCGATATGTAATTAAGCTGATATTTTTTTTTAAATGCCACACATTGCCAGATATATTGAATTTGTACAAAACACCTCTGTGAGGGTACTTGTCAAAAATAAAGCCAGGAATTTATTTTTCATAAGCATAAAGTATTCAATATGAGAAAGGATGACGTTAAGGGATGTGGATGTGGTGGTGCCCACCAAGGCCATCTTACAGATCAGAAGATGAATGGATCTTGTTCAAGCTTCCTGTCAAAATGTGCTCAGCGCGGTACACCACTGATGAACCCAGACAATTGCCGCTCGCGTGACCGCGACGTCATCGAAGGTCCTTCACTCTCTGCATTCTTAGGAACAGAGGCAGACGCTTGCAGCGGTGACAGCCAGGGTTCATCGGAGGGGTGAGTATATCCATATTTTTTATTTTTATTATTTAATTTTTAACATGAATATGGATCCCAGGGCCTGAAGGAGAGGAAACTCTGGGAACCATCCAGGATCACTTCCGATATTTGTGTCCCATTGACTTGCATTGGTATCGGGGATCGGTATCAGTGATATCCGATATTTTTTGGATATCGGCCAATCCCATCCGATACCGATACTTTCAAATATCGGAAGGTATCGCTCAACACTAGTAGCAAGATGTGCTAAAAATTTGAGGGATAATCTATGTCGCAGTCATTATCAGAGACCAACTACTAAGCTGAATCGGGGGACGAAAATGTATGGCTCATATCCTATGGGAGTTGCAATATCTGCCAGTCTATGATAGCAAAAGATGGCTACTCAATTCCATCTTTATCTTTTCAGATCCGCCCGAGGGAATTTTTCACGTGCAAGTCACGAAATATTGTCTATGCAATCTAAAATCTAAAATCTACGTAGGACAAACAACTCAGGAAATAAGGAGGAGGATGCAGCAGCACCTATCTAACATCTCAACGGCGTTTAAAGACCGGGAAAAGAACAAAACTTTATCCTCGGTGGCCTCTCATTTTCTGGACTTATGTGTTGGAAGGGCGATCGGCTTCAAAGTCAGGGGCCTGGAAAGTGTTTACACAAACATCAAGGGAGGAAATGTCACCCAGGCCCTTCTCCGGTGTGAATCCAAATGGATATATGAACTTCATAGTCAGTCTCCTAGAGGTCTGAATGATGATTCATTGTTTACAGGCTTTTACAAACAACTATGACTCTTCACAAAGAACTTGACGCTTGCGATTTTATTCATGGGGATGATATTGTGAGTTGTGTTTTTTTGGGGGCACCTGGTATGGGATTATTCTAATACACTCCCTTAGGTCTGGATAATAAGGGACATTTAGTCTGGTAATTAATGTTTTTCTTACAATTTGCATCTAGATGTGGGATGACCTGTCTTTATATAGTTTGGGACGAACTATACTGTAGATTTTATCAGGAATTTGGGTACTTTTGACCCACTTTCCTTATCAAATAACATCTGAGGGAGTTAGTATCATCCAAAATTCCAGCCTAATTCATTCTAGCTCTTTGAAATATTAGATCTTAGCTCCTTAGTAGCCTCAGGGTGTTGGTTTCTTGCTGGAATTTTTCTGTTTTGGCATGTGTTGCAAATTAGATATTACTTTATTTTAATTGTGGTTATCTTTTTACACAATAAATTAAAACAGCAATACCAGCGGTCATTTCTGCCCACTTAGGCGTGTTTGAACACCATGGCTTTTGGGGCACATTAATATCACCTTTCTCATTATTAACAAGGCTGCAATTGGACATGATATCTGCTTTATGTGGCTGTTTGTAGGTGGTGCTTGTGCACTGGTGGCCTTAAAAGTGTGGAATCATATGTTTGGTGCCCGTGCTGTGGCACCTTTTGTCCATGTGCACACTGTAGATCGGACTACTGCACGCTTGGGCCTTGACACTGGCCCAGGGTGCGCGCATCAGCGCCCCCTGGTAGTGTTTTGCTGATCGACCCTGCACCTTTGCATCTGTTTGTCTTGCACGTACATTACAGACTTGGCGCATGCGTATTTGGATTCTGCTATTGTGTGGGTTTCCAATATTTGGCGCATGCGCAGTGGCACTTTCTGATTGTTTGTATGTGTTTGGGCTACGGACTTTACGTCTGTGTGCCGCAGGTCTTTTACTATGGTCACAGTCTGTACCTAGCGCATGGGCACTCACTGCCTTACTGTGTTTGTGTCATAAAATAAAAAGGTGGAGGATAATCATGACGCAGAGTTGTTATGAGGTTAGCCTAAAATCGCAACTCAGAAGGAGGATCAGATTGAAGAATTTGAAGATGACGTGGTTGATGATGAGGCCTCTGATCCAACCTGGCATGGTGACATACCTAGCCAGCACAGCAGTGCAGAGAGGGATGGATCCATAGCACAAAAACAGGCAGGAAGAGGTAGTGGTTTGACCAGAGGGAGAACTAGGTGAACAGTTCCACAGTGCCCCCCTCACTCGGCGAGATAACAGGGGAAGACCCTGACGAAGCTAGATCTACTAGCGACACGCATTGGGATGGGATGCTAATGCCAGGCTGAACACTCATTGACAGGCCTTCCTTTTCCAGTGAGGCAAGTATGCATATTTGGGGTACCTTTCTCTCAATTTTAATTACCTACTCATATTGCTGCGGTCATGTTGTGGGTATTTTACCGGGAATGAGTTTACATTGCACGTGGCACTTTATAGTGCACCATCCTGCTTGACTATTGAAATGTGCATGGTATGATTATTTGATACAATTGAATATAAATATCCTATCTTTTATATATATATATATATATATACAGTATATATTTTATATATAACATCCCCTGTTATAATATGATGGCTACATTACTATAGTGGTTCATTATGGGTACTCTGTACATCTGATATTTGTCCTTTTTATATCTATTTGAACCTCACTTTGGATGGCACTGTGTATTTGATCCATGGTTTATTGCACCTTATTTCAGACTGTTCTTTGTGCACCTTTATTCTAGATGCACATATATATTTTGTGTTTTTAATTGTTTTAAAGTTTGTTTGTGTACTTGGTACTTCAATAAAGGCTTTTTTTCATGTTTCTATTTTGGTTGTTTGCACCATTTACTGCGCTACTGTCTCTCCTCACATCGCATGTTATTCAGCGCATTTGGTTGCACCACCATTTAATTATACATAGTATTTTTAGAGGTGCCCGCCTTTCTTCAATAATGCACATAATAATGAGAAATGACACTAGGAAGAAGTATTAAACATGCTGTGGTGCAGTGACCAGTGTTACAGCCAGGGGGCGCTGTGTGTGTGCTTCAAGATACACTTGGAGGCATAAATGTGATGAAACAGTGACTGGCAGAATTGTAGATGGCCGGTATGTGTGTCGCAGAGGAGGACACTCTGCGCTGTCAATCTAAAGTTATGTTGTGGTCTGGGACCTGTAGGCCCACATGTAAATGTGTAACTTCTAATGGGAGATTGGCAGGGCTAGTTGTGTGAGATGGGCGGGACAAACTAGCCACACACACCCACACTCCCACCCAAGGGAGTGGTTATGGGTATGCAGGGCTGCCACTAGAAATTTCGGGGCCCCATACTGGCAAAATTTTCGGGGCCCCCTTGAGACTCCGCCCAGGCTCCACCCCAGCCCCGCCTCCAGGCTCCACCCCTCGAACTGTCCACATTCCCACCGCTCTCTGTTGGAAAAACTCCACTTCTCACCAATCACACATTAACAGTTCCCATCACCAGATCACACATACAGCCGGCAGCTTTTGTTTTGGCCAAAAGATTTTTTAAGCCGCCACCATAACACGGTAGACACTTTTGGCCAGGTCCTACTCTACTGTAACCTATTAAATATTTGTTAAAATATGCAATACAATTTAGGTATATTTTTATTTCTTTTTCAATTTTTAAAATGACCAATAATATCACATAGAAGGAACAAATACCACAACACCATGACCAGATGACATATTACCACCACAGTGATCGAATAATATCACATACAAGGAACAAATACCACAACACCATGACCAGACCACATATTACCACCACAGTGATCGAATAATATCACATACAAGGAACAAATACCACAACATCATGTCCAGACCACATATTACCACCACATAGTGACTGAATACTACAATTCTGATCAGTAATTTAAAAAAAAGCACCATACTATCACCATAAGTGCCATTATACACAGGAGATCTGTACTTAGTATGCAGTGTCTGTGTACAGATAATATAGTGATCACTAGTGAAATTATACACAGGAGCTCTGTATACAGTGTATAGTGTCAGTGTATAGGTAACACACTGACTCACCAGTGAAGTCCTTCATCTTTCATCCAGCACAGACCGCCATCATTTCATCCAGCCAGGACTTCTCTCTGCAGGAAATAACACAGTTATCTCGAGCTCCGCTTGCAGAACACATTACTTAATTTTTCACAACTTCTACATTACACCACATGAAGAAGGCGACATAGTATCACTCTATACAGTAACAGGACCGCCCCCCATTTAAAACAGTATACTCAAAAAATAAAATAAATACATCACTGCAGTAATAATATCCCTAAATTAGCCCCTATGGTATTAATAATATCCCCCAGCCTGGCCCCGTGTGTCTCATTCCTGGCGTCAGCCAGATGTTCTCCCATCCTGCCCTCATGAGTATCCATTCTGCCCCATATGATCTCCCCATCATGCCCCATATGATCGCCCCATGTGATCTCTCCATCCTGCCCCATCTGTCTCCATCATATCCATCCTGCCCCATGATCCTGCACGATCTGTCTCCAATTCTGCCCCCAGTGTCTCCAATCATGCCCCATGTCTCCATTCTGCCCCCTATGTCTCCAACCATGCCCCCATGTCTGCAATCCTGACACTTGTCTCCAGTCATGCCCCCTGTGTCTCCATTCTGCCCCATCTGTCTCCAATCCTGCCCCATCTGTCTCCAGTCATGCCCCCATGTCTTTCATCCTGCCCCGTGTCTCCAATCATGCCCCGTATCTCCATTCTGCCCCACTGTCTCCAGCATTCTGCCCCACTGTCTCCAGCATTCTGCCCCACTGTATGTCCAGCATTCTGCCCCACTGTCTCCAGCATTCTGCTCCACTGTCTCCAGCATTCTGCCCCACTGTGTGTCCAGCATTCTGCCCCACTGTGTGTCCAGCATTCTGCCCCACTGTGTGTCCAGCACTCTGCCCCACTGTGTGTCCAGCACTCTGCCCCACTGTGTGTCCAGCATTCTGCCCCACTGTGTGTCCAGCATTCTGCCCCACTGTGTGTCCAGCATTCTGCCCCACTGTGTGTCCAGCATTCTGCCCCACTGTGTGTCCAGCATTCTGCCCCACTGTGTGTCCAGCATTCTGCCCCACTGTGTGTCCAGCATTCTGCCCCACTGTGTGTCCAGCATTCTGCCCCACTGTGTGTCCATCATTCTGCCCCACTGTGTGTCCAGCATTCTGCCCCACTGTGTGTCCAGCATTCTGCCCCACTGTGTGTCCAGCATTCTGCCCCACTGTGTGTCCAGCATTCTGCCCACTGTGTCCAGCATTCTGCCCCACTGTGTGTCCAGCATTCTGCCCCACTGTGTGTCCAGCATTCTGCCCCACTGTGTGTCCAGCATTCTGCCCCACTGTGTGTCCAGCATTCTGCCCCACTGTGTGTCCAGCATTCTGCCCCACTGTGTGTCCAGCATTCTGCCCCACTGTGTGTCCAGCATTCTGCCCCACTGTGTGTCCAGCATTCTGCCCCACTGTGTGTCCAGCATTCTGCCCCACTGTGTGTCCAGCATTCTGCCCCACTGTGTGTCCAGCATTCTGCCCCACTGTGTGTCCAGCATTCTGCCCACTGTGTGTCCAGCATTCTGCCGCACTGTGTGTCCAGCATTCTGCCCCACTGTGTGTCCAGCATTCTGCCCCACTGTGTGTCCAGCATTCTGCCCCACTGTGTGTCCACCATTCTGCCCCACTGTGTGTCCACCATTCTGCCCCTGTGTGTCCAGCATTTCTGCCCCTGTGTGTCCACCATTCTGCCCCACTGTGTCCAGCATTTCTGCCCCACTGTGTCCACCATTCTGTCCCACTGTGTCCAGCATTTCTGCCCCTGTGTGTCCACCATTCTGTCCCACTGTGTCCAGCATTTCTGCCCCTGTGTGTCCAGCATTCTGCCCCACTGTGTCCACCATTCTGTCCCACTGTGTCCAGCATTTCTGCCCCTGTGTGTCCAGCATTCTGTCCCACTGTGTCCAGCATTTCTGCCCCTGTGTCCAGCATTCTGCCCCACTGTGTCCAGCATTTCTGCCCCTGTGTGTCCAGCATTCTGTCCCACTGTGTCCAGCATTTCTGCCCCTGTGTCCAGCATTCTGCCCCACTGTGTCCAGCATTCTGCCCCACTGTGTCCAGCATTCTGCCCCACTGTGTCCAGCATTCTGCCCCACTGTGTCCAGCATTCTGCCCCTGTGTGTGTCCACCATTCTGTCCCACTGTGTCCAGCATTTCTGCCCCTGTGTGTCCACCATTCTGCCCCACTGTGTCCAGCATTTCTGCCCCACTGTGTCCAGCATTTCTGCCCCACTGTGTCCAGCATTCTGCCCCACTGTGTCTACCATTCTGCCCCACTGTGTCCAGCATTTCTGCCCCTGTGTGTCCAGCATTCTGCCCCACTGTGTCCACCATTCTGTCCCACTGTGTCCAGCATTTCTGCCCCTGTGTGTCCACCATTCTGCCCCACTGTGTCCAGCATTTCTGCCCCACTGTGTCCAGCATTTCTGCCCCTGTGTGTCCACCATTCTGCCCCACTGTGTCCAGCATTTCTGCCCCACTGTGTCCATCATCCTGCCCCCCGGGCCCCCCTGGATCGCAGCTCTCAAAGAAAAAAAAAAACCACGACTTCTTACCTGGCCATGCTCCTGCGCCGGGCGAAGATCCCCCCAGGCTCCACACAGACGCACTCGCCGGGCCCGGCGGCTGACAATGACGTCAGACGCCGGCGACGCCGGCGAGTGCGCACTGCGGCCCTATTCAGCTGCCAGCCTCAGACTGGCTGGTGGCTGTTAACTATTGACGTGCGGGCGTGGACCCGCACGTCAATAGTGTGCCGCTGCCGCAGCGCCTGCAGGGGGGGCCCGGTGACCAGATGAGACGGGGCCCGATGCGGGCCCCCTCTGCTCACCGGGCCCCATACGCCAGTCACGGCTATCATGCCCTGATGGCGGCCCTGTGGGTATGTAATGTGACCAGGTTGTGGGTCACATGTTCCTGTGTGTTCCTGTGTTTGGATCTGAATGGTCCAAGTGCAAGGCCCTGGAAGCCTGTGTTGGAAATCCTGGGAATTCCTGAGTAGCACATGGTTGGGCTTTGGCACTGAGTAGCCTGTGTGCTGTAGGTCCTGCACGGTCAATGTTGGAGGCTCCTGGGAGTGGAGTCGTCCTGGAAGCACTGTGAGACCGTCGACCTGGATGGTCAGTGTTGGAGGCTCCTGGGAGTGGAGTCGTCCTGGAAGCACTATGAGACCATTGACCTGGACGGTCTTGTTGTGGACCTTGGACTGACACGGAGTCAACCTATGGAGCACGAGCTCCTAAGAGGTAACCCCTGGTATGGGGAAAAGAACTGTGTGCTCTAACATAGGACAGTTGCTGAACTGTGCAGTCACCCGGTGACAGGAGAGATACCAGTGTGACCACTAAAGGCAATGTAAAACCGTATGTGATATGCTGATATGGCGGTATAATGAACTGTTTGAGATACGGTTTATAACGTTTAATAAACCGGAATAGACTGATTTATCTAAAAAAACCTTGCCTGTCTATGATTATTTTGCTGCCAAGCGAGTGTCCCCCAAGACACGTAGTGGGTGAAACGCTACAATGCTTACGGAAATGTAATACTTTGTACAAAAGCCTTTCTTGGTGATGGCAGCTTCAAGACGCCTCTTGTATGGAGAAACTAGTCATATGCATTGCTCAGGTGTGATTTTGCCCCATTTTTCCACACACTCTTTAAATACTGAAGTTCCGTGGGCTTCTATGAACGCTGTGCTTTTATTCCTTACATAAATATTCTATTCAATTCAGGTCAGGTGATTGGCTGGGCCATTTTAGCAGCTTTATTTTTCTTTCTCTGAAACCAATTGAGAGTTTCCTTGTCTGTGTGTTTGGGATCATTGTCTTGCTAAATTGTTTACCTCATTTAATCTTCATCATCCTGGAAGATGACAGCAAATTTTTATCAAGAATGTCTCGGTACATTTGTCCATTCATCCTTCCTTCAATCGTATGGCGTTTGCCAGTGCCGTATGCTGAAAAACAGACTTGTATCATGATGTTTCCACCTCCAAACTTCACTGTTGGTATGTTGTTTTTGGAATGATATGCGGTGCTCTTTGGCATCCAAACATGATGTGCATTATGGCAACCTAGAGTTCAATTTTAGTCTCATCTGACAAGACTATATTCTCCCAGTATTTCAAAGGCTTGTCTAAATGTTAAAGGGAACCTGTCACCCCGTTTTTTGAGATTGAGCTATAAATACTGTTAAATAGGGCCTGCGCTGTGTGTTCCTATAGTGTATGTAGTGTACCCCGATTCCCCATGTATGCTGAGAAATAACTTACCAAAGTCGCCGTTTTCGCCTGTCAATCAGGCTGGTCAGGTCGGGAGGGCGTGGTGACATCGCTGGTTCTTCCTCAGCTTTACGTTGGTGGCGTAGTGGCGTAGTGGTGAACAAGCAGCGCGCGATCTGCGCTGTCATCCCTTTCGTCGGTGGGGGCGGCCATCTTCCTGGGGCCGCGCGTGCGCAGATCGAGTGCTCTGCTGCACGGGGCTTCAGGAAAATGGCCGCGGGATGCCGCGCATGCGCATTAGAGATCGCGGCGGCCATTTTCCCAAAGCCGAGATGCAAACTCGGCTTTGGGAAAATGGCCGCCGCGATCTCTAATGCGCACGCGCGGCATCTCGCGGCCATTTTCCTGAAGCCCCGTGCAGCAGAGCACTCGATCTGCGCACGCGCGGCCCCAGGAAGATGGCCGCCCCCACCGACGAAAGGGATGACAGCGCAGATCGCGCGCTGCTTGTTCACCACTACGCCACTACGCCACCAACGTAAAGCTGAGGAAGAACCAGCGATGTCACCACGCCCTCCCGACCTGACCAGCCTGATTGACAGGCGAAAACGGCGACTTTGGTAAGTTATTTCTCAGCATACATGGGGAATCGGGGTACACTACATACACTATAGGAACACACAGCGCAGGCCCTATTTAACAGTATTTATAGCTCAATCTCAAAAAACGGGGGTGACAGGTTCCCTTTAATAAACAAACTTTAAGCATGCTTCAAAGCGCCGCTTTTTGCTCAGCAATGGAATCTTATGTGGTGAGAAAGCATACAGGTCATGGAGATTGAGTGCATTGTTTATAGTTTTTCTTTTAAACAATTGTTCCTGCTGATTTCAGGTAGTAGTAGTACTTTCTGTAGTACTCAACAAGAGGTACTGGGCTCTTGGACAACCGTTCTGATAATTATTTTCACTCCTTTGTCTGAAATCTTGCAGGGAGCACCTAGTCATGGCCGGTTTATGGTGACATTATGTTCTTTACACTTCTGGATTATGGCCCCAACAGTGCTCAATAGAACCTTCGGTAGTTTAGAAATTCTTTTGTAACTAATGCCATGACTATGTTTTGCAACAATAAGGTTGCGAAGATCTTGGAACAGATCACTGGTTTTACCCATCATTAGATGTTTGTTGTTTAGCTCGTTTGTAATGAGACACCTATATATACATTAGGCCATCAGTTGAACCAGCTGATATTATTTTTCACTCAGTGGCACGATTGCATTCTAATTACTGATAGATAGACAGAAAGACAGACAGACAGATATGTCTTCTGTAAAGGGTTGTGATTATGCTTCCCTTTGCAGTTTATTATTATTTTTCTGCATACAGAAGCAATCAAAATTGTTCGTCCCCTATTGCAAGCAAAATATTAGCAACATTTATAAACATTCTCCTGTTTTCCATAAAAGAATGAAAGAAGAACAATTTAAATAGCTCAATACATCAAATATAACAAACAGTTTCTCCGAATTCATCAAACAATACAATTTTCCACAACTATTGTAGTCTTAGAATTATTCAAGCCCCTGAATAGAAACCTTTACATGAGCATATTTTTGCAATTAATGACACCTGTACAGCTGATGCAACTAATCAAGGGCTTCATTAAATACACCAGGAGGACTTTAGATAAAATATACCAGAGCAAGAAACAATTCCAGATAAACTATACATTTTATTAGATTTAGTTAAAACTAGAGACAAAAATTATTCACAATAATTCTGGCAATCTACTTCACCAATATATACGCTATACAATCAAGGATATATTAAATACACAGCACGTCACCCTACAAATCCCAAATGTAAAATCCTACTTAGGAGCAGAGCTTGCCATCCTATATAGTAAACGAGAATGGCATCTGCACTCAACGGTATCTGTGCCCTATGAATCCCATATAATATCCTTATCCTTAGAGAAAGAGTAACATATATTGTTAAAAAGACCTATGCAGAAATTATCCTAGGAAAATATACTGCAGTAGCAATCCCATTAATCAGATAATTATATACTCAATGTAAACAAAATCGTGAAATTGTACTCATCTGAATTCACTGATGATCCATCTCTAACTCTAGTACATCAGGGTTCATAGTAGGAAAGAATTCAGAGATCCACTTACTGAAGATTGGTTGGATAAATATCCAGCTTCAGAGGAGCCAGGTAGCATGATGAGTTTCTCAGATACTCAGAGATATAATTCCTCTGACGAACCTTGATATACTAGTAGGGAAACACATGGGGAAATTGGAGATAGATCAATAGTGAAAAGAGGAGGGGGAGTTTTCTCCAGGCGCAGCTTCTTTCTTTCACATTACGTGCTATGGCCACACTTTTATATTCATAGCCGAAATTGTTGGCACCCCTTAATGACAGCCAATACGTCTTTTAACTGAGCTGAGATATAAGAGACTAGCCTCCCCATACAGGTGACAATCCAGCAGCTGTCGGCTGCACACTATAGCTGACAACTTGCTGCATCAGCCACAATCAGTGTTTGCCCTGTCTAAATCTGTTTAACCCCTTAGATGCTACTGTCAATAGTGACTACATAATATAAATGGTTAACAGAGTGTGGGGGCTTCATCTTTATCCCAAATTGTGCCCTCACATCATTATTGTGTGGTCCTGATGTTTGGCATGGCAATTAATGACCAAATAGCGGCCTTAGAGTTTGACGGCTGTTGTAACCTGTTCAGAAGTTAGCAACATTTTGGTGGTAAAAATACACATTTTCATTTCTGTTATGCCACTTTGCATTAATTCCTGAAAGTCGCCTGAAGGGTTCATAAACTACCTGACAGCAGTTTTCAGTATGTCAGGGGGTGCTGTTTTTAAAATGGCATAATTTTAGGCAGTTTCCCAATATATGAGACCCCGAAAGGCACTTCAAACATGGATAGGTCCCTAAAAAAATAATTTTTCTAAATTTCCATGAAAAATGAAAAATTACTGCTCCATTTTTAAACTCCTAAAATGCTAACAAAATAAAATAACATTTTACAAATGGTGCTGACGTAAAGCAAACATGTGGGACATGTTATTTATTAATGTTTTTTGTGTGGTATGACTATCTGGATTAAAGGGATAATCATGCAAATTTTGAAAATTGCTAATTTTTTGAAAATTTATCTCAAATATTTATCTCAAAACATATCGACCTAAATTTACCATTATCATAAAGTGTAATGTGTCATGAAAAACATTCTCAAAATTACTGGGATTTGTTGAAGCATTGCAGAGTTATTACCACATAAAAGTGACACTGGTCAGATTTCAAAAATTTGGCTCCGTCACTAAGAGGTTAAAATTGTTCCAGAAGATGAAGTGTTTCTCCCAGAAAATTATTGCAATTACACATGATTTGTTAGTGCATGTTTATTTCCTTTGTGGACAATGGAACAACACAAAACACATATACAAAAAGGCAAATTGGACATAATTTTACACAAAACACAAACAATGGGCCAGACCAAATTGGTGGCACTCTGAACTCACTATTTGGTTGCACACCCTTTGGAATAAATACCTGCAATCAATCACATCCTATCACCATCAACAAGCTTCTTACACCTCTCAAGTGGAATTTTGGACCACTCTTCTTTTTCAAACTACTTCAGGTCTCTCATATTTGAAGGATGCCTTCTCCCAACAGCAATTTTAAAATCTCTCCATAGGTGTTCAATGGGATTTAGATCCAGACCTAATGCTGGCCACTTCAGAACGCTCCATCACTTTGTTTCCATTCATTTTTTGGTACTTCTTGAAGCATGTTTGGGGTCCTGCTGGAAGACTCATGACTCAGGACGCAAACTCAGGTTTCTGACAATGCGGCCCAAAATTATTTGGTAATTTTCAGATTTCATGATGCCTTGCACACAGTCAAGGCACACAGTGCCAGGTTTTGTGTTCTTTTCTTTGTAGGTCTCATTTTCAGTAAACTGTAAAATGATGTTCTTTACCACAAATGTCTATCTTGGATCTCGTCTGTCCACAAGATGTTTTAAGAGAATGATTTTGGCTTACTAACATACATTTTGGCAAACTGCAGACTAGCATTTTTATGTCTCTTTGTTAGCAGTGGGGTCCTCCTGGGTCTCCTGTCATAGCGTTGCGTTTCATTTCATTCAAATGTTGACTCATAGATTGTGTGGACACTAATGTACCCTGAGCTTGAGGGACAGCTTGAATTCCATTGTAATTTGATTGGGGCTGGTTATCTACTATCCTGCATTGCAACCTTTCATCAATATTTCTTTGTAATCTATATCCAGGGAGATTAGCTACAGTACCATGAATTGAAAATTTCTTGATTATGTTGCACCCTGTGGACAAAGGAACATCAAGAGCTCTGGAGATGGACTTGTAACCTTCGGACTGTTGGCATTGTTTAACATTTTTGGCTCTCAAGTCTTCAGACAGTTCTTTATCCTCTTTCGGTACTCCAAGTCCTCCCATTTTTATCAGGTTTCAGGTGCCAACAATTTTTCCAATTTTTGGAGTTTAGTGTGAAATTATGTTCAATTTGTATTTTTTTCCTCTGTTTTTTTTGTGTTGTTCCAATACACAAAAAGGAAATAAATGTGTATAATAAAACATGTAATTGTAATTGTTTTTATGGGAGAAATACTTCATTTTCTGGAACTATTTCAAGGGTGCAAACTCTTTTGGCCATGACTGTATGTGTATGTTTGATAAAGCTCTATACGACTGAAACGTCATGAATATTTACACACTGTCTAGAGGGCCACATTACTAAAATTTGTCTTTTCACCATACTCACCTTGGGTGTCGGATTTCTTCTTTACTGTTAAATGTAATAGCATATACTCTAGTTTTATTCATATTTTTTCCTGTTCTGTTATATTTATATGGCCACCTAAAGTTATAGGTATTTCTGTCTTTAATTGTCTTTGGGTTTATCATTAAAAAGCCTCAAAAACATTCCCTGTCTAAGGGTTTATTGACTGTGATGTTTGATTGCATGTTAGAAATATGGCTGTGAAGAGAATGGTAAGAAAAAAGAAGAGATGATTGCAGAGGCGTAGCTAGGGTTTTGGTTCAGGAGGGGCGAAGCTTCTGAGTAGGCCCCTAACCAGGTAACCTTGATTACAACTCGGTGATGCACCCTAATAGTGGAGGAGAACCTCAGCAGATGACCGCATTGTTGCTGAAAATAATCTCTATACAAAGACCAACATTGATATTACCGGCATATGGTCAGCGGAAGATACCTGTCCTACAGAACATAAAAGAGATCACAGCACAGTTATAGATGGTGACTTACTGCTGATGTTCTTTCTGATGGAATCATTCATTTTCCCCATGTTTTCCATCTGGCCCAGACCGACATGACAACTTCTTCCAGCCACGACTTGGCTGCAGAGAATACAACAAAGACATATTTCACTTCTCATATTCCAGTCCCATCACCATCTATTCCCAACCTGCACAAACTCCTCATCCTGCTGATACCCCAATACTGAGCCGCTGCTGCTGTATGTGTCCCTATTACTGCACCTGCTACCCCAATACTGAGCCGCTGCTGCCGTATGTGTCCCTATTACTGCCCCTGATACCCCAATACTGAGCCGCTGCTGCTGTATGTGTTCTCTGTGCCTTCTAAATTCTAAAGCACCCCTCTACAATATAGTAATGCCGGGTGCAAGTGCCCTAGAAAACAGTGCCCATATTTTGTCCCCTATAAAGTAATTTTGCCCTCTGTGTGCCCCTTTGATAGTCACAGTAACCTGAGTTCCCCTATAACAATAAGTGCCCACTTTACATTTAATAGTGTCTGGAGTCTCCCCCCTGTACAGCTCCCCTATACACAGTATGATGCTCTCTTATACACAGTACAATACCCCCTCACTGTATAGTACCACCCACACAGTATACCGACCCCTTAGTAGCCCCCAAACTGTTTGATGGCTACAACACTTTAAGATGGCCCCCTATCTGTAATCTCCACACAGTAAAATGGCCTTTAGATTGCCTCCATATAGTACATTTTGTGCCAGATATTCCTCAATATTGTATAATGCACTCCCCATAGTCCTCCATATAGTATAATGCACCAGATAGCCCTCAAAATTGTATAATGCACTCCCCATTGTCCTCCATATAGTATAATGCACCCACATAGGCACACTCTATAGTATAAGGCAGCCCCCATAAAAATAAATAAATACTTACCTCTCTTCTTCCTTGCTCCTCTGCTGCTCAGAGCGCCCGCTCATCTCCAGACAGCGCGTTTCGGGTAGTGGCATCATCGCGCCTGCTGTCAGTGTCTGAGTCAGACTCTGACAGGGGGATGATGGGAGAAGGAGTGTAACGCTCCCTCTCTCATCAATGTGGTCAGCTGTATTGGCTAGATGCCGATACAGCTGAACCTGCGATGACAGACAGGGGGCCCACTGCTGGCACTGGGTCCCCATCCTACTCATGGGCCACATAGCAGGCCGGGCAGAAGAACAGGGAGATCAATTCTCCATACTCTTCCGCAGAATTTAACTGTGAACATCCGATTACAGTCCTGCTGCCATGGGTGGAGTTTTCCTACAACAATCATGTTGGGGAGTCCTCCTCAAAATCCCCATTTTTTATTGTTTATGGACAGCATCCTAGGATCCCAAATCCACTGCCTCTTGCTTCCGGCAATCCTGCAGCTGAGTCCCTGGCCATTGACTTCACAAAAGTCTTGATAGAGACCAGGACCTCCCTGGAGTAGGCATCCGTTCGAACCAAGGAACATGTGGATAAGAGACGTCTGGATCCGCCACCTTTCCAACCCATAGATAAGGTATGGCTGTCATCCAGGCACATCTATCTTAAGGTCCCTTCTTATAAGCTGGCTCCTTGTTTCATTGGTCCCTTTGAAGTGCTCCACCGGATCAACGATTTGTGCTATCGTTTGAAATTGCCTGCCTCCTTACGGATCCATAACTCCTTCCATGTATCCCTGCTGAAGCCAGTTGTTCTCAATCACTTCACCCAGGATCCAGGTAATTTTTCTTTTCCTGTCAGTTCCGATGATGTCTATGAAGTGAAGGACATCCTGGCCATGAAGAAAAGAGGGGGCAGGTCGCTCTTTCTGGTTGACTGGAAGGGATACGGCCCTGAAGAGAGATCCTGGGAGCCTGAGGAGAAAATTAATGCCCAGGTTCTTCTTAGAAAGTTCCTGGCTGGTTTAAAGAAGGGGTGGCGTTATGGATGCGGGTACTGTCAGGCCCTCATCCGCAGGCCCGGTTTCCGCTGTTAAGGGAGACCGGCGTTTATCACACAGCCTTGCTCACCCTGTCCGTGGCTCCAGACAATCAGCGGCTCCTTTCTCTGCTAAGAACCTGCATCCTCTTGGCAGGCCTCCTGGAAATGCTCTTAGGAGCCGTGCCTTGCTTCCTGCACATATTTAAACAGCAGGGCACCTGTTCTCTATTAGGGCTGTCTGTACTATGATGCTCTGTGCATAAAAGGCCTTCTCCCCTTAAGGGAGGTGCCTGGGAAACGTGTTCATTCTCTGGGATTGTTGCCTCTGCTTCAGGCCACGCTCTGCACTATACAGACATCTCTATTTTCACAGAGTCCTCTTCTAGCGATTCCTATATCCTGGCTCCCTCTGGTCTCTCTGGTTCCCTCTTCAATTTGACTTGCCTTTCCTCACGGAACCCTCCAGATACTGCTACTGGCGGGATCAACCTTTCTGGGATTTCATGGAGCTTCCAGGATTATCTCCACAAGCAGAGCCAAGTATTCCACAGTGTTTCTAGTCTGTCAATACAGGTCGTCCTCTGCTCCTGGATTTGCAGCATTCAGGCCACCTGGTGTTGTGACGGGGGAATCCCTGTATATGGGTACATCTTGCCCGCTGCTCCACTACGTGGTACAGTGTCGTCATCCAGAGGTTCCTTCCCTTTGACACCTTTTCCCTTTTTGTTTAACCTTGTTAATAAATATCTTTTGGTTTATGAGATCCACTCTCCTGTCTTTTGAGTATTGGGTGTACAGCCGCCACTGCACCATCAGTGGTCTAGTGAGTCCATTATTCTTTATCATGCCCTGTTGGCGTAACAGGCGCCAGACCTCTGAGCCCAGTGGTTGACTGCAGTGTTCACCTGATGTCAATATAGCGACAATGCTACAACCATATCAATAAACACTAGGCAGCAGAGGAAAGATGGCACTGAAGTGGTTGTTTATGCTATTTTAATGTATACAAAAACAGTGGAGTAAAAGAAAAAAATAAACTGGACAACTATTCACCTCTCACTCATGAATAAATATCCAACAGGTATCTCCAGGAAAAAGTGTACATATAATTAGGGACAGAGATAAAGCAACAGAAGTAAATAATTTAATATGCAAACTGGTCATACAGTATGTGATATGCTGTGCTGCAATAGAAATATCTGTGTAGTCTAATGTACTTTGCAATTACAAGTTCATTCTTCTAGATCTTTAGTCAAGTATTATTAGCAGTGTACCTACCTTTAACAGTGGTTGTATTCTCAGGGTCTATCCAGGCTTTCTTTCTAAATAACAGATTTTTGAATCATTAAAATGTCATGTAACGCACCATCCTGGGTCCCTGCAGATAAGTCTCTTTGAGATTGATATCCTTTTCACTCAACAAGATATGTATTTCTGTAAAAAGAAAGATCTTTCATCTGCTGCTGTCACAGTCTGACCTTCATTTGTCTTTGATCTATATAACACATGCTCCTTTTTCCCCACATCTATAAATCATTTTAAATCTTTGTCTCAAACCACTATGTTCACAATGCAGCTCAGAAAGACTAATTAGAATGAAGCAATGTTTTATCTGGTCCATATAGTTTACTGGTTTGATGGTGCATGTATGTGTTTAATGAAAATACATGTTCTGTATATCTGTTTTCCTAAGTAATCCAAGAATGTACAACCCCAATTTACAAAAAAGTTGAGGCACTCCGTATAATGTAAAGAAAACAAGAATGCAATGATGTGGAAATCTCTAATAGCCATATTTTATTCAGGGCGGTTCCCTGAAAATTCCCCACAGGAAAATTGCCCACAGGAAAATTGCCCACAGGAAAAATGCCCACACAGAAGATGGCCCACACGGAAAATTACCCACATGGAAAATTGCCCACATGGATAATTGCCCATATGGAAAATTGCCCACATGGAAATAACACTCTCTGCTGCTTTCCCGTGGGTATTCATGCCTGTGGGCAATTTTCTATGGACATTTTTCACATATCATATGAACATCCTCACTTTGCACCTCAAATATCATAGATCTGAAAATTTTTGATGCTGCAATTGGCCATTTTTTGTGTGGTCAATTTTCCATGTGCGCAATTTTCCGTGTGGGCGGCAATGTTCTTTGTGGGCAATTTTCCATATGGGCAATTTTCTAAGTGGGCAAATTTCTGTGTGGGCATTTTTCCTGTTGGAAATATTCCTGTTGGCAATTTTCCTGTGGGCATTTTTCCCTGTGGGCATTTTTCTGGCCACAAACCACTCAGACCCCCCTGCAAATAGTTCATATAGAATCTCAACATAGTGCAATTGTATATAACAAGCCTTATAAGAGTAAGGCTATGTGCACATGTTGCAGATTAGCCTTAGGATTTTCTGGTGCGGATTCTGCATGTCTTGGCAGAAAACGCAGCTGCAGGTTTGTCGGGTTTTTTGTGCTGATCCGCAGCGTCTTTTGTGCAGTTTTGTTGCAGATTTTTTGCGGATTTTCAGCGTTTTTTAACCCTGCGGATTTCTATAATAGAATGGGTACAAAACCACTGCAGATCCGCAAAAACGAAGTGACATGCTACTTCTTTTAATTTGCAGCGTTTCCGCATGGAATTTTCTGCACCATCTGCACAGCATTTTTTTTTTCTCATTGATTTACATTGTACTATAAATCAATTGCGGATCTGCAGCGTTTGTGTACTGCAAAAAATGCTGCGGATCCGCAGAGAATGCGCAACGTGTGCACATACCCTTAAGGTAAGGCGTTTCTACTGTTATGAACTGGTGGTAAGGACAATAATGGACCTGGTGGTTAAGAGCACACGGAATGACCTGATAGTTACTAATAATATAGGACGAGCTCTGAGACGTGGGAACTCTGCTGACCGCAATCCCTAATCCTATCACACACACTAGAAATAGCCGTGGATTGCTCCTAACGCTCCCTATGCAACTAGACACAGCCTAAGAAACTAGCTAGCCCTAGAGATAGAAAAATAAAGCCTACCTTGCCTCAGAGAAATTCCCCAAAGGAAAAGGCAGCCCCCCACATATAATGACTGTGAGTAAAGATGAAAATTACAAACACAGAGATGAAATAAATTTAGCAAAGTGAGGCCCGACTTACTGAACAGACAGAGGATAGGAAAGGTAACTTTGCGGTCAGCACAAAAAACTACAAAAAGACCACGCAGAGGGCGCAAAAAGACCCTCCGCACCGACTCACGGTGCGGAGGCGCTCCCTCTGCGTCCCAGAGCTTCCAGCAAGCAAGACAAAATCAAAATAGCAAGCTGGACAGAAAAATAGCAAACCAGAGAAAAGCAAGCAGGAACTTAGCTTCTGCTGGGAAGACAGGTCACAAGAACGATCCAGGAGAGAACAAGACCAATACTGGAACATTGACAGGTGGCATGGAGCAAAGATCTAAGTGGACTTAAATAGAGCAGCCAGCTAACGAATTAACCTCGTCCCCTGTGGAAGGAACCTCAGAAGCAGCAGCTCCACTCACAACCACCAGAGGAAGCCCATGGACAGAACCAGCCGAAGTACCATTCATGACCACAGGAGGGAGCTTGACAACAGAATTCACAACATTCTACTATGGCAATTCCGAGCATCTGATTCGTTCATGTCCAGAGAGGCCGGGAAACTCCATAGCCTAGGGTCTGTAGGAGAGGCGTAAATCATTCCTCTCCTTCTTTGCTAACGTCCGTGTCCTTGTCCTTTGGCACGGTCAGATTTTCTGCATTAGGTTACCTGGATTCTGAGTTCACTGGGAACATCTTCAAGCAGGCCGTGGTGGACCAACACTGGATTCCTGTCCAGCACCTCCAGAAATCTGTGCTGGTGACATCTGTAGATGGCAGAACTTTGACCAAGCCCGTTCGTTTCAAGACTATGCCAGTGGAACTTCAAGTAGGTCTGACACACTCTGAGAAAATCTCCCTTCATGCGTTTCCCAGTTTGTCTCACCCCTTGCTTTTAAGTCTACCTTGGCTTCAAGCACATGAGCCTGTCTTAAACTGGAAGACCAGTGAGGTCCTACGCTGGAGAGATTCCCGTTTTCACAGATGTCTAGCTCTCATCCGCCCAGTTTGGCTTCCTGCAGTGCCATCTACCTTTCCAGGATTACCATTCTCCTATTGGTCATTTTCCAATGTCTAAGTAAGAAGCTGAGATGCTGCCTCCTCGTATGACTGCCCAATTGACTTGCTCCCTGCGTCGCCTCCTCAAGGTCGTATCTATCTGCTGTCTCAGGGAAAAGATCCAAGTCATGTTGGAATATATCAGGGACAATCTGGCTAGGGGATTAATTCAGAAGTCTTCTTCTCTGGCAGGTGCAGGTTTCGTCTTTGTCAAGAAAAAAGATGGATCACTACATCCATGTATGGATTGTAGGGACCTTAATCAGATCACTGTAAAGAACAAATATCCACTGCCACTTATTTTGGAGCTGTTTAACCGTCTTAGGGAAGCCAATGTCTTTACCAAGTTGGACCACAGAGGAGCCTATAACCTGATCCGCATCCACCGGGGAGACGAGTGGAACATGGCCATCAACATCTGAGATGGTAATTACGAGTACAGGGTCATGCCGTTTGGGCTCAGTAATGCTCCCGCGGTTTTCCAGGAATTTGTTAATAACATTTTTAGGGATCTCTTCTATTCTTTTGTGGTCGTCTACCTGGATGACATCCTGATCTACTCTCCAGACTTGGCTTCGCATCAGAGGAGTGTCCGTCAGGTCCTGCAGAGACTCAGGGAGAACAGACTGTATGTTAAGTTTGAGAAGTGTGTCTTTGAGCAATCCTCTCTGTCCTTCCTTGGCTATATTGTCTCGTCCAGTGGTCTGAAGATGGATCTGGAGAAGTTAGCAGCTATCCTCAAGTGGGCCCGCCCAACCGGGGTTAAGGCGATACAACGGTTCCTGGGATTTGATAATACTACCGTCAATTTATTCCACACTTCTCACCCCGGGTGGCTCCCATCTTGGCTCTGATCCGAAAAGGGGCAATGCCAAGGATTGGTCTCCTGAGGCGGACGAGGCTTTTACTTCACTAATGAAAGCCTTCTCTTCTTCCCCGTGCTATATCAACCTGATGCAGATAAACAATTCTTCCTGGAAGTGGATGCTTCTTCCACAGGTGCTGAGGTGGTTCTCTCCCAGAAGTCCTCCACCAGACGATGGTCTCCTGCGGCTTCTTCTCGAATATCTTTTCCGCGTCAGAAAGAAATTATTCCATCGGGGATCGAGAACTGCTGGCAATCAAGTTAGCTTTGCAGGAGTGGCGGCATCTACTTGAAAGAGCAGTCCATCAGGTTTTATTTTCACGGACCATAATAACCTTGCCTACCTCCAGTCTGCACAGAGTCTGAATCCCCGCCAGGCCAGGTGGTCCTTGTTTTTCGCAGAGTCCGACTTTGTTCTGCACTTTCGCCCGGCCAGCAAGAACATCAAGGCTGACGCACTTTCTAGGGTGTTTTTGCCTCCCGACTTGGAGGAAGAACCCCAGCACATCATCAAGCCATCCAGAATAGTTACTGTGTCCTCAGTCGACATATCTCAGGTTACTCCTGGTAAGACATTGGTTTCCAGTTCGGACCAGAGGCGAGTTCTTCAATGGGGCCACTCTTTAAAAGTGGCCAGTCATACCGTGCGGAGGAAGACGTTGCATCTCATTTCCCGTTGCTACTGGTGTCCTACTATGGGTAAGGACATTGTGGAATACGTCTCTGCTTATCCCTCCTGTGCCCAAAACAAATCTGCTAAGCACCTACCCTCCGGACATCTTCTGCCACTTCCCATCCCCTCAGTTCCCTGGAAACACATTGCTATGGATTTCATTACGGATCTCCAGGTCTCCTGTGGCTGTTCCATCATCTGGGTCGTTGTGAATCGTTTTTCCAAAATGGCTCACTTTATTCCTCTGCCAGATCTTTCTTCTGCTCCTGAACTTGCAGACTACTTCATTCAATACATTTTTTGCCTCCATGGCTTTCTTCTCCACATTGTGTCCGACAGTGGTGTCCAGTAGAGTTGAGCAACTTCTACTTTTTTCAGACCGAGTCGGGTTTTGCGAAACCCGACTTTGTCAAAAGTCGGGTTGGGTGAAATCGGCCGATTATTGCGAAAAGTCGGGGGCCGACTGAAACACGAAACCCAATGCAAGTCAATGGGGAATCAAAGTCGGCAGTGAGTGGAGTACAGGAAAACACCTACAGTGCCCATTTTAATGCCAAAAACATCAATTCTTATTACTTAAGCTTGTCAATCTTAATTCACTTTATAATAATAGTTAGGCATTGAAAACTGGGGGTCATTTGGATAAAGTTGTGGGGGGGGAGGGATGGCTCAAGATTTTCGTGGGCCCAGGAAACGCGGAATACGTCACAGCGGTGGAGCAGGGAGAGGTAAGTATTTCAACTTTGCAAGTGCTGTGATCCAGAGCAAGCAGGGAGGGCCACTCGTTGGCACTGGCACAGGGCCCCTCATAGTACGGCGGTGTGTTTGACGGCGGGTGGTGCCTCCCACTGGCAGAGGCACTTTTGCGTACTATGAGGGGCCCTGTGCCAGTGACATCACCAACGAATATGCCCCCCACCTGATGAAGGAACCTGCACTTTCATCTGCACCTTCCTCTTTGCCCCCGTGTAAGGTGGTATAGTATGCGGGAAGGGGAACCTGACTTTCAGCAGGGTCAGATTCTGGCTGTGTAGAGTGCAAGGGGAATGTAGTGGTCTGTGTCAATGTAAAAGCAGACTCATCTAGCTGTGGCTGGGCAATGGGCAGGATGAGGAGGAAACACGGATATAGGCCCAAATAATAAAGTAGGCTAAATGCAGTTCAAAATTGGTAACAGGACTAAACAGGCGGCATTGCTTTGTTCAGTGAAGGACAACTGTAATAAGTGGCAGACACAGTTAGTAGGCCCAAATACTAAAGTAGGCTAAATGCAGTTCAAAATTGGTAACAGGACTAAACAGGCAGCATTGCTTTGTTCAGTGGAGGACAACTGTAATGAGTGGCAGACACAGTTAGTAGGCCCAAATAATAAAGTAGGCTAAATGCAGTTCAAAATTGGTAACAGGACTAAACGGGCGGCATTGCTTTGTTCAGTGGAGGACAACTGTAATGAGTGGCAGACACAGTTAGTAGGCCCAAATAATAAAGTAGGCTAAATGCAGTTCAAAATTGTTAACAGGACTAAACAGGTGGCATTGCTTTATTCAGTGGTGGCCAACTGTAATGAGTGGCAGACACATTTAGTAGGCCCAAATACTAAAGTAGGCTAAATGCAGTTCAAAATTGTTAACATGACTAAATGGGCGGCATTGCTTTGTTCAGTGGAGGACAACTGTAATGAGTGGCAGACACAGTTAGTAGGCCCAAATAACAAAGTAGATTAAATGCAGTTCAAAATTGGTAACAGGACTAAACAGGTGGCATAGCTAGATACAGGGGTGGGCTCCTCTGCTGAGTAGCAGACAGTGGTAGTAGGCGCAAAGCATTAACTGGTCTAATTGGAGGCCAGGGCCCCAGTATATTTTAACTATCATCTATCATTTCAACAAATTTGTATTGGCAGTGCCATTGAAGGATTTAACAGCACAGACTATACAGTGGTGGAGCAGGGAGAGGTAAGTATTGCAAGTGGTAGAGCACTGTTCGAGCTGGGGGGGAACACTCTCTCGTGGGCGGTGGTACTGGCACAGGGCCCCAGATATTATGATGGTGTGTCTGACGTTGGTTGTGCACCACCACCGTCAGAGACACTTCATTGTACTATGAGGGACCCTGTGCCAGTGCCGTCGCCCAAGAGTGGGCACACCCACCTGTCCAGGCAAACGGCACTCGCACGGGTGCTTGCGCCAGGTGGTGACCATGGCCCTGTGGGGGGAGTCAGCCCATTTAGGGAGGTATAAAAATGGCCTATCGTGGACATTCAGCAGCTGCAAATGGAGGAATTGGAGAAGTCAGTAAGAGGAGGCCAAAAGCAAGACATTCTTCTGGCAAGCTACGTGTCAGCAGGGGAAGGTGGGGCAAAATAATTTGGCCTCCAGCCTTAGGTGCTATTGTGCTTTTGCCACTACCACCAGATGCACCACCACCACCATCAGTACCAGCTGGCAACCACCGCCCACGAGCTCTTCCACCAGACTTCCTCATTTTTTGGAAAATCTAACCAAAATAACAACTGTTATATGGTACTGTAAAACAAGGTAGAAGGTATATATAAACTTGTTGAGAATTTAAATCTCCCTTTTTGGGGGGGGAGACTGAACCAAAACTCAGGCCCAGTGTATATAACAACACAATGTAAGTGGCAGAAAGTGGCTGGCTGACATACGACAAACTAACAGGACTGCAGTATATCCACTTTGTGAGAATTTGAATCTCACTTTTTGGGGGGAGACTGAACCAAAACTCAGGCCCAGTGTATATGACAACGCAATCTAAGTGACAGAAAGTGGCTGGCTGACATACGACAAACTAACAGGACTGCAGTATATCCACTTTGTGAGAATTTGAATCTCCCTTTTTTTGGGGGGGGAGACTGACCCAAAACTCAGGCCCAGTGTATAAAAGAACACAATGTAAGTGGCTGGAAGATATATGAAAAAATACAAGGACTGTAGTACAATTTCAATCTCCCTACAATGATCTCAGGAAAAGTATGGCAGCAATAAAAAGGATTGCTGCACACAAAAGTGTGGACAAATAAACAAGATAACTGTGCAGAAAGGAGCAACAGGATTTTTGCTTTTAAAAAAGCAGTTGAATTGCACAGCAGCGTGCAAACAGCAATGCAGCTATCAGGGAGCCTTATAAGGCAGCCTAACAAGCTACAGAGCTGATGCACAAAAATCTAGCCTCCACTGTCCCTGCAAAAAAATGGTGGTGTTGGACAGTGGAAATCACTACAGCACAAGCAGTTTGGGGGTTAACTTTCCCTCCTTAACTATATCCCTTCTTCTGATGAAGCTGCAGCAACCTCTCCCTATGCTAAGATCGGCAGAAGTAAGATGCATGCCCCTTTATAGCCCCTGTGATGCTGCAGAAAGCAAGCCAATCACTGTCATGCCCTTCTCTAAGATGGTGGGGACCGAGACCTATGTCATCACGCTGCCCACACTCTGTGTCCTCCTTCATTGGCTGAAAAATGGCGCTGAAAGCGTCATACAAAAATCGACTTTTGCGCGCAGATCGCCGACCTCATGGCCGTTCCCACACTTGGATCGGGTTGGGTTTCATGAAACCCAACTTTGCCGAAAGTCGGCGATTTTTGAATTTGTCTGATCCGTTTCGCTCAACCCTAGTGTCCAGTTCACTTCTAAGTTTTGGAGAGCAACTTGTAAACTTATTAACGTGGAGTTGAGTTTTTCTTCCACTTATCATCCCCAGTCCAACGGTTTGGTGGAGAGGATCAAGCAGATTATGTTTGGGTTCCTGCGTCACTTCGTCAACATGTATCATGATGACTTGGTCAAGGTATTACCATGGGCAGAGTTCTCTTATAACAACCATGTAAGTGAATCCTCTGTGAAGTCTCCCTTCCAGATTGTGCTTGGTCTCCAACCCGGAATTTCTCTTTCTATTTCGAGGCCTTCGGGTATTCTGGCCATGGACGCTCTTACTGAAGATTTCTGGAAAGTGTGGAGAGACATCAAGGCCGCTCTCGAGAAAGCGTCCCAGCGTGTGAAGAAACATGCTGCTAAACGATGTCTGGTTGCTCTGACCTTTCTGCCTGGGGATAAAGTGTGGCTCTCCGCCAATTACATCCCTCTGAAGACACCATCTTACAAGTTGGGACCTCATTTAAATGGTTCCTTCGAGGTCTTGAAACAAATCAATGCAGTTTCTTACAAATTGAAATTACCTGCCTCTTTGCGTGTGCCTAACTCCTTTCATGTTTCTCTCTTCAAACCAGTAACCTTGAGCTCTTTCTTTAAGGACCTGGGTGCTACTCCTGATCCCGTCAATGAGGAGGAGGTTTTTGAGGTAGAGAATATTTTGGCCACAAAGAGGGTAAGAGGAAAGACCTTTTTCTTGGTGGATTGGAAGGGCTTCGGTCCTGAGGAAAGGTCGTGGGAACCTAAGGAGAATATTTAGGCCCCTCTCCTACTGGAGAGATTTTTTGCAGGCTTGAAGAAGAGGGGTACTGAAGCGCCGGCGCCTTGGTTTACCTCCCGGTCTACTTCCCAGCGCCGTTCCCCAGAGCTCTGCATCCCATGTCCCATGCTGTCTCCTTCTGCTCCCGCGTCCTGGTCCCATCGCGTGGCCTGCACGTCTCTGGGCACATTTCTAAGGACGCACGTGCACACATGCTCCTGGTCTCTTAAAGAGACAGCACACCATTTCGAGAATTAGGTCTTAACCAATGTGGGAGTGTCGTGCACTATTTCTAGCACCTCTTACCATAGGGAGGTGCCTGATCAACAATTGTTTCCTGCTGATATTCTCAGGTTCCTGTACAAGTGTGCCTATACTCCGCAAGCATCCCTGCTAATTCCTCTTTGTCTTCTCAGAGTACCTGCCGATTTCCACCACATCTCTTCGGACTATGTCAGTACCTCCGGTACCAGTACCTGCCAGCAGCTGCCTTTTACCCTCTCCCATTGTCTGCCGTCCAGCCAGTCCCATGCCGTTTGCAGTTTCTGCCAGCCTGCCTGTCCTGTTGGGTCAGCTTCCACTTGTTGGGGGTCTAACTGGGGATAGCACCTTGCATCCCTTGGGCATTCTAACCTGTCCCTGTTTGAAGGGTCTTGCTATGGGTGTCTAGGGTTTGCTTTATCACGCCCCCTTCGGAGCTCCCCGGACAGTGGTCCTGTGGTTCCACGAAAATTTTATTAAACGAATATTCACTTCACCATTTGTGCCTCCATTTCCATTCGTTACACCCTACTCTACGTATTACTATAGTATTGCGCCTGGCTTCTTTCACTACATATATTGACTTCTTGTTTACTTTCCCTAAAAGAATTACATTTTTCTTAATATGATATTTTTTGAGGGCTAAATGTCTGATAAATTTCTTGACAACTGTCAAGGCATCAAGCTCTATAAAGTGCAGTGTGTAGTGGTAACAAACTTCAATCCTTTTTGTAACAGACATAATTCATCATTAGTTAGAGTATATTGGCTGAGGAGGAAGATTTTTTGCCCCATATCTACTTTACAATATTTTATTCTTTTCTTTTAGGCGAGTTTCCCACCTCTACATCCTCTTTTGAACTTTTTGAGGTTGCTACAGTAATTTAAAAAAATTATGTTTTGTTGTTGTTTTGTTGTTATTAATGTACTAGCTATTGAACCCGTTCTACGCCCGGGTGGCGAGCATTTATATTGGTATATGGTCTCCATCCTGGTATGTGCTGCTCCATCCTGCGTCCCCATCCTGTCATGTGCTGCTCCATCCTGCGTCCGCATTCTGTCATGTGCTGCTCCCATCCTGCGCCCCCATCCTGTCATGTGCTGCTCCATCCTGCATCTCCATCCTGACATGTGCTGCTCCATCCTGCGTCCCCATCCTGTCATGTGCTGCTCCATCCTGCATCCCCATCCTGTCATGTTCTGCTCCCATCCTGCGCCCCCGTTCTGTCATGTGCTGCTCCCATCCTGCGCCCCCGTTCTGTCATGTGCTGCTCCAATCCTGCGCCTCCATTCTGTCATTTGCTGCTCCCATCCTGTCATGTGCTGCTCCCATCCTGCGCCCCCGTTCTGTCATGTGCTGCTCCCATCCTGCGTCCCCATCCTGTCATGTGCTGCTCCATCCTGCGCCCCCATTCTGTCATGTGCTGCTCCATCCTGCGTCCCCATCCTGTCATGTGCTGCTCCCATCCTGCGCCTCCATTCTGTCATTTGCTGCTCCCATCCTGTCATGTGCTGCTCCCATCCTGCGCCCCCGTTCTGTCATGTGCTGCTCCCATCCTGCGCCCCGTTCTGTCATGTGCTGCTCCCATCCTGCGCCTCCATTCTGTCATTTGCTGCTCCCATCCTGTCATGTGCTGCTCCCATCCTGCGCTCCCGTTCTGTCATGTGCTGCTCCCATCCTGCGCCCCCATTCTGTCATGTGCTGCTCCCATCCTGCGCCCGTTCTGTCATGTGCTGCTGCCATCCTGCGCCCGTTCTGTCATGTGCTTCTCCCATCCTGCGCCCGTTCTGTCATGTGCTGCTGCCATCCTGCGCCCGTTCTGTCATGTGCTGCTCCCATCCTGCTCCCCTGTTCTGTCATGTGCTGCTCCCATCCTGCGCCCGTTCTGTCATGTGCTGCTGCCATCCTGCGCCCGTTCTGTCATGTGCTGCTGCCATCCTGCGCCCGTTCTGTCATTTGCTGCTGCCATCCTGCACCCGTTCTGTCATGTGCTGCTGCCATCCTGGGCCCGTTCTGTCATGTGCTGCTGCCATCCTGCGCCCGTTCTGTCATGTGCTGCTGCCATCCTGCGCCCGTTCTGTCATGTGCTGCTGCCATCCTGCCCCCGTTCTGTCATGTGCTGCTCCCATCCTGCACCACCATTGTATTATATGCCCCCCATAAGACGCTCCAGTGTGTATGCCCCCGTATGCTGCTGCCATATAAAAAAAAAAAAAATACCATACTCACCTATCGTCCGGCTCCACTGCAGGTGTGTCTTAAAGAAAATGGCGCCGGAAAGCGCGGACTGCGCAGGCGCCGATTCCGGCAGCAGGAATCGGCGCCTGCGCAGTCTGCGCTTTCTGGCACCATTTTCTTGAAGACACACCTGCAGTGGAGCCGGAGTGTGTCTTCAAGAAAATGGCGCCGGAAAGCGCGGACTGCGCAGGCGCCGATTCCGGTAGCAGGAATCGGCGCCTGCGCAGTCCGCGCTTTCCGGCGCCATTTTCTTGAAGACACACTCCGGCTCCTCTGCCTGTGACTGGTAAGTCAGAGGGCGGCGCCGGCACGCATTAAGCGCGTCATCGCGCCCTCTGAACTGTCACAGCAGAGGAGCCGGGAGACGGAGCCGCACGCAGCGCTGGAACAGGGAAAGGTGAATATACTTACCCTCCTGGCGGTCCCTGACTCTCCGGTGGAGATCGCGGTGTGCGTTCAGTGTTTACGCATACCGCGATCTCCTGGGAGCGTCACTCTGTGGGGGCCAGACTGCGCCGGCGCTTGCGCCTGCACAGTCTATAAAGGCTTCGGACAGAGTTACGCTCCCAGCGTTATATTATAGATTTCCTTTCCGTATATGAATCTGTTTTTTTACTTTCATATGAATTATTTTTAATTTCTATCCATGAGATGGGTTCACTGAAAAATGATATACATTTTTATTTATTGCCTCTGATTATGATCTGTTATTTCTTCTAATATTTTATATCTGTTTTCTGTCACAGTTGGTGTTGTGTTATTAGGTTATACAATGGTACTTGTAGGGATTAATGGTATATTGGGTATTAAGCCCTTCCCGACATGCACCATACATATACTGATCTGGGGGAGCTACGTTCCCACAAAGAGAAGCATATCTATGGCGCCACAACCGCTAGAGCACATGCTGAGCGCCTCGATGATCGGATGCAGATGTCAGGTCTATGGGAGAGCTGACACCTTGAAGCAACGCCGACGATCGGTGCTATCACTGATTGTAGGCATTTAACCCCTCTGATGCTGCTGTGAATAGTGGCAGTGACATCGCGGATGTTACAGAACCCCCAGCACCAAGAATATATTATACAGTATATATTATGTATAATAGGTTCCATGTGAAATGCATCAGTCCACAGGCTGCGCCACTGGGCAGAGAGGACAAGATATCCCCATTCTGTCCTCCCCCACCTTTGTAATTCCCACAGTAAATATCAGCAGGCTCCGGCCCCCTGCGGCTATTGTAATGTATGTCTGGCCTGCTTTTTCTATTGGCCTGCCCTGTGTATCTGTGTTATATATTCTGTGTGCTGTAAATAAAGTGGGTTCTTTTAGACTGGAAATACGTGGAGTAGCAGTCAGCTTTTATATGCTCTCACGTAACCAAGGAATTCCAGCCAGCGTCCTTCATTCAGAATCCAGCAAAAGCAGAGTGGACCTCCTGAAACACGGGGTGGTACTGAAAGAGGTACCCCAGCTTGGTAGACCCCGCTACACTGGTGGCAGCAGTGGGATCTGATACCCCTTCTACAGGAGGAAAGGAATGAATGGAGGAGACTGAATTCCAGAGGGAGGTAAAGAACAGACTGGCGTTCTATGGCCCAAACCCTGCAGTAGAGATCATATGAGAGGTGATGGCTGATGTGCGTACTGATCTGAGGGAAAAGATGGCCGAGCGGACCAGGATAGAGCTAGCCAAGATGGAGATGGCAGAGCGGACCAAAGTGGAGCTGGCCAAGATGGAGATGGCAGAGCGGAGAGAGGAGAGTCAGTGAGCAGGGGGAGCTCTGGCCTCCGCCCAGGTACCTTCAACAGTAAGCCACAAAAAGATCCAGTATAATGCCTTCTGACAGTTGGGGGAGGCAGAGGAAGACATTGATGGCTTTCTGCAGGACTTTGAGCGGCAGTGTGCCCTTCATCAAGTGAAGCCGGAGGAACGGGTTCAGATTCTGGCCAGCAAGCTGACAGGCCGGGCAGCGGACGCCTATCGCGCGGTACCTGATGAGGACTGTATGGACTATGAGCGGATCAAAGAAGTGATCTTGGCCCGGTATGCGCTGACACCAGAGGCATACCGCCAAAAGTTCCGCGGACTTATAAAACGAGTAACCGATACCCACGCTGAATGGGCCTGTAAATTACGGCGGTCACTGCTCCAGTGGGTACAAGGGATCCAAGCAACCACTAAGGAGGACGTCCTCCAGCTCTTCTTGTTAGAACGATTCTTTAATGGACTAAACCCCGAGACACAGGAATGGCTTCAGGACAGGCGGCCAATGACTCTTGAGGAAGCCGCTCGTCTGGCCGATGAACATCATGACACCAGGAGGCCTCAGTTGTCCAGATCAAAGATGGTCACTAGGGGTCCACCCATGGACCTGGAGGGCCCCAAACCACAGAAGATTGTAGGGGGACCAGCTAGAAACCCAGCCTACCACAGTTCCCATGGGGCGCGATGCCACACCTGCCGTCAGCTGGGCCACCTGCAAAGACAATGTCCCAACCGGACTCAGCATACCCAGTGGCCAAAGGCTACCTTCCGCCGGGCCGCTTTACACTGCTACCAAGGCGAAGCTGACCCGGCATTGGAGGCTACAACTAACCAAGGGGTGGAAGACATGGAGGAAGTGCTGCATGAAGTAGACCCCGTGCAGGCAGCCCGGGCAGATAATCGACAACAGCATCGACAGGTCGTGTGGGTTAATGGGAAACGCAAGCAGGGACTAAGAGATTCCAGAGCAACTTTGACCCTTGTGAAGCCTCATCTCGTCCGGGACCAAGAGAAGACCGACCGGACAGTGGCAGTCTGTGTAGCAGGGGGAGCCATACATCGACTGCCCACTGCCAGGATTCACCTGAACTGGGGAGTTGGGAATGGCCTTGTTGAGGTCGGCTTGACGGAGGATTTGCCTACAGATGTTTTGCTGGGAAATGACTTGGGGCCCATGTTGTCTGCCTTCTCGGTTGCCCCTCTGGCTGAGACATATCCTGTGACCACCTGGAGACAAGCTTGAGCTGCGGAGGCGGAATCACACTCATAGGAGGCCCAGGTAAGACATCCCAGCCCTACACGTATTCCCATAGCCAGACACATTTCTTGGGCCACCCCAGATGAATTTAAGAGGGAGTTACTTAAAGATCCTTCATTGGAGGGATATCGTGGGAAGGCACAGGAGGGGAGAGGGGTACTGGAAGGGGAACAGTTTATATGGAAGCAGGGACTTCTCTACCGGATCACAGAGCAGCACCACACAGGGATGAGCCGTACTATAAAACGACAGCTGGTAGTTCCCAAGAAGTATAGGCAGGAGTTACTGCGAATCTCTCATGATATACCCTTGGCCGGGCACTTCGGCGTCAGTCGCACCAGGCATCATCTGACACAAAACTTCTTTTGGCCGGGGGTAACCTATGATGTTCGTCAATACTGCCAGACCTGTGACAGTTGCCAGTACATTGGCAAGAGGGGAGATCGATGCAAGGCCAAATTACGCCCCCTCCCCATTGTGGAGGAACCATTTAGCCGAGTAGCGGTCGATCTGATAGGGCCGTTAGCCAAACCCAGTCCGTCAGGGAAAAGGTATATATTGACAGTTGTAGATAATGCCACACGGTATCCAGAGGAGGTTGCGTTACCTAACATACTGGCAGAGACAGTGGCGGCTGCCCTGCTCCAGGTTTTCTCATGGGTTGGATTTCCCCAGGAGATTATCTCAGACCAGGGTACCCAGTTTACAGCAGAGGTGACCAACCCACTGTGGAAGCTGTGCGGCGTAAAGTCCATTAGAAGCGCCCCGTACCACCCGCAAACCAATGGGTTGTGTGAACGCTTTAACGGACGTTAAAACAACTCATTGGGACTTTTACCAGGACCTACAGGGACTGGGAGAAATTCTTGCCTCACCTCCTGTTTGCCTATCGAGAGGTGCCCCAAGAATCCACGGGGTTCTCCCCATTCGAACTGGTATACGGGAGACGGGTAAGGGGACCCCTAGACTTAGTGCTAGAACACTGGGAAGAGGAGGGCATCATAGAAGGGGTACCTATTGTACCCTATGTGCTGGAATTCCGGGACCGCCTACAGGAGCTGACCCAGGCTGTACGTGGGAACATGCAGGTGGCCCAGCGGCGCCAGCGCGTATGGTACGATCGGAGGGCCAGAGAGCGCACCTTGGAAATAGGGCAGAAGGTCCTGGTGTTAGAGCCCACTAGGCAGAACAAGTTCCAAGCTGCATGGCAGGGGCCCTACCAGGTAGTGAGGAAAATAGCCGACACCACCTATAATGTCGCCGATTGTGATGACCCCAGGGTTATCTGCATGTTCCATGTGTATATGCTGAAGCCCTATCGGGAGCGCCCTGAAGAAGTAGTGGCCATCTGTGCACCTGAAGCAGAGGATTTAGCCGGACTTCCCTTGCCTGATGTCTTAGGGGAGAGGACTCAGTCTAAAACATGGGACCAGGTACACTGGGGTGAAGGTCCCCGGGAGAGACAGCAGGCGGAGAAGTTGTTGAGGCAGCGACAGAGGATGTTTTCGGGGAAACCTGGGTACACTCACCTGGCACAACACAAGGTTGAGACCCAGGATCAGACCCCCCTGCGACAACCCCCTTCCGCGTCCCTGAGTTTGTACGAGAAGGGATGTGACAAGAGATACAAGAGATGTTGCGTTTAGGGGTCATTGAAGAGTCAGATAGTCCCTGGGCATCCCTCGTAGTGTTAGTGCCCAAGAAGGATGGGACTACACGGTTTTGTGTAGACTATCGTAAGCTCAATGAGAAAACAGTGACGGATGCGTATCCCATGCCGCGTGTGGATGACTTGTTAGACCGGCTGGCAGGGGCAAAGTATTTGACCACCATCGATCTATGCAAAGGCTACTGGCAGATTCCCCTTAGTCCTGATGCTATTCCCAAGTCGGCATTTGTCACCCCGTTTGGCTTATTCCAGTTTCGAGTTATGCCATTCGGGATGAAGACTGCCCCGGCGACCTTCCAGAGGCTGGCTGACCGGCTTCTGGATGGTCTCCAGGACTATGCGTGTGCCTAACTGGATGACATCGCCATCTACAGCGCGACATGGGAAGAGCATCTAAGTCACCTAGAGACAGTATTAGACAGGATCCACAAGGCCGGAATCACCCTGAACCCAAACAAGTGTTACGTGGGCAAAGCAGAGGTTCAGTATTTAGGGCATTGGTTGGGAAGTGGGAAACAGAGACCAGAACCAGCCAAGATTGACTTCATAGCCAAATGGCCCACCCCACGCACTAAAACCCAGGTCATGGTGTTTCTAGGGACAGCGGGGTATTACAGGAAATTCGTTCCCAATTACAGCAGCGTGGCCAAGCCCCTCACTGATCTGACCAGTAAGAACCAACCCTGCCAGGTAACCTGGACCCCAGAGTGTGAGGAAGCCTTCCGCCAGCTAAAGGACGCCCTCACCAATACCCCTGTATTGGCCGCACCCGATCCAACTAAACGTTTCCTTGTTCACACAGACGCTTCTATGTTTGGATTGGGGGCAGTACTAAGCCAAGTCGGGCCGGATGGCCAAGAACACCCGGTAGCTTACCTGAGTCGGAAACTACTGCCCCGTGAAGTGAGCTATGCGGCCATCGAGAAGGAGTGCCTGGCAATAGTATGGGCACTCAAAAAGTTACAATCATATTTGTATGGACAACAGTTTTCCCTCCTAACGTACCATAATCCCCTAGTCTGGCTTAATCGGGTCTCCGGAGACAACGCCAGATTACTGCGGTGGAGTTTAGCGCTACAACCTCTGGACTTCACCATCCACTACAGACCCGGCAAACAAAACGGTAATGCCGATGGACTAAGTCGACAAACGGAACTTGTACCAACCCCATAAACTTCGGTCATCCCCAAACCGATCCGTTAAGGATCAGACTGTGTATGCCGATTGTGTCGCTGAAAAGGGGAGCCGTGTTACAGAACCCCCAGCACCAAGAATATGTTATGCAGTATATATTATGTATAATAGGTTCCATGTGAAATGCATCAGTCCACAGGCTGCGCCACTGGGCAGAGAGGACAAGATATCCCCCTTCTGTCCTCCCCCACCTTTGTAATTCCCACAGTAAATATCAGCAGGCTTCGGCCCCCTGCGGCTATTGTAATGTATGTCTGGCCTGCTTTTTCTATTGGCCTGCCCTGTGTATCTGTGTTATATATTCTGTGTGCTGTAAATAAAGTGGGTTCTTTTAGACTGGAAATACGTGGAGTAGCAGTCAGCTTTTAAATGCTCTCACGTAACCAAGGAATTCCAACCAGCATCCTTCATTCAGAATCCAGCAAAAGCAGAGTGGACCTCCTGAAACGCGGGGTGGTACTGAAAGAGGTACCCCAGCTTGGTAGACCCCGTTACAGCGGGGTATCGCTGTAATAATACTAACGCGAAGAATACAGCTGCCTTATCAATTTTACCACACGTGGAACAGTACACCATGTTCCAAATTATTATGCAAATTATATTTTTCTCTGATTTTCCTAAATGGTCGGTGCAAATGACAGTCAGTCTAATAAAAGTCATCACCCTTTAGAGTATACATCTATTTAACTCCAAAACATCCTAACAGGCCAAGTTACATGATAACATGGGAGCCCTTCTTTGATACCAAATTCACAATTCTTGCATCTATTGAACTTATGAGTTTTTGCAGAGTTTCTGCTTGTATTTCTTTGCATGAAGTCAGAATTGCCTCCCAGTGCTGCTGTTTTGATGTGAGCTGCCTCCCACCCTCATAGATCTTTTGCTTGATGGTACTCCAAAGGTTTTCAATAGGGTTGAGGTCAGGGGAAGATGGTGGCCACACCATGAGTTTATCTCCTTTTATAGCTATAACAGCCAATGACTCAGAGGTATTCTTTGCAGCATGACATGGTGCATTGTCATGCATGAAGATGATTTTGCTCCTGAAGGCACGTTTCTGCTTTTTATACCATGGAAGAAAGTTGTCAGTCAGAAACTCTATATATTTTGCAAAGGTCATTTTCACACCTTTGGGAACCTTAAAGGGCCCTAACAGCTGTTTCCCCATGATCCCGGCCCAAAACATGACTCCTCCACCTCCTTGCTGAAGTCGCAGCCTTGTTGGGACATGGTGGCCATCCACCAACCATCCACTACTCCATCCATCTGGACCATCCAGGGTTGCTCAACACTCATCAGTAAACAAGACTGTTTGAAAATTAGTCTTCAAGTATGTCTGGGCCCACTGCAACCGTTTCTGCTTGTGAACACTGTTTAGGGGTGGCCGAATAGTAGGTTTATGAACCACAGTAAGCCTTTGAAGGATCCTACACCTTGAGTTTCGAGGGACTCCAGAGGCTCTAGTAGCTTCAAATATCTGTTTACTGGTTTGTAATGGCTTTTTAGCAGCTATTTTCTTAGTCCGATGAACCTGTCTGGCAGAAACCTTCCTCATTATGCCCTTATCAGCACGAACATGTCTGTGCTCAGAATCAGCCACAAATCTCTTAACAGTACGATGATCACGCTTACGTTTTTGGGAAATATCTAATGTTTTCATCCCTTGACCAAGGCATTGCACTATTTGATGCTTTTCGGCAGCAGAGAGATCCTTTTTCTTTCCCATGTTACTTGAAAATTGTGGCCTGCTTAATAATGTGGAACATCATTTTTAAGTAGTTTTCCTTTAATTAGAATCACCTGGAAAACTAATTATCACATGTGCTTAAAGGGAAGGTGCCATAAAAAAAAAATTTTTTCCAGCAATTGAAAAAATGTAAAGAATTAATGTTCACATTTTCTTAAAAAACATAATCATTTGTTTAGAATTTAGTAAAATATGAAAAATAATTTGAAAAGGTTTGGCATTTCCACTTTTAAACACTAGAGAGCAGCTGCTGAAATTTGACAAAAACTGCACTGCAGTAAATATGGGCGGAGTCTGCTGACGTGTGTGATGTCTCCTCTCCTCCCCTTCTGGGTGTTTGCTAAGGGATAAGAGAGGATGATATTCAGGAACCCAGTGAGCAGCCATTTTGTTGGTGATTGCAAAGTTATACTGACAAGTAGACAGTCACCGAGGATGGCAGGCAGCAAGGATCCTGGGAAATATATATGGTGGAGGGAGCAGGGTGACAGCAGCGCAGAGTATTTCAGGATAGCAATGTGCTGGTCTATGGGGGGCACCCTGTTTGGTGCACGGAGCAGCCAGGGATTGTACATAGAGCGCTGTCTTTTATACACATGGATGGACCGTCTCCTCAGAAATCCAGGAAACATTTCTGCGGATTTATGGCCGGTTCTGATCCAGACATTGCATGCAGACCACATTCCCCTCCTCAGATCCTGTCTTCTCCATCCTGTCCTGGCAATGTGTGAAAGCGAGGCGACAGGCACAGTCCGGGGTGACGCTGGGGGGAAATGTAGCCATATAGTAATGATAAAAATGAGACCCCTCTCTTCAGCTGCCTCGCCAGCCCTGACTGCACCTAACTGGAGGTCATGCTGCACCCTCTATTACCCCAGACCCATGTGCAGGTGCTCAGCTAGAACCACCCTAGAATGGGTCCTGTTTTTGAAGATAATACTGCCATAGTGTTCTCACATAATACCGCCATAGTGTTCTCACATAATGCCACCATATAGATCACACAAAATGCCGCCATATAGATCACACAGTGCCACCATATAGATCACACATAATACCGCCAGTGTTCTCACATAATACCGCCATATAGATCACACATAATGCTGCCTCATACATCTCACATAATACCGCCATATAGATCACACATAATACCACCACATGCGTCTCAGATAATACCGCCACATAATACCACCATATAGATCACACATAATACCACCACATACATCTCAGATAATACTGCCACATACGCCACATAGAACACACACAATACCACCATATAATTTTTACATAATACCGCCACATATCAGACATAATCCCACAATCTAGTTCTCATATACCGTCGTCTCGCTTTTACATCATTCCACAATACTGATCAAAATAATACTGCCATATAAATCGCATATAATACAGCCATTGATCACACATAATGCCATAATACAGCATGACCGCAGCTGCTCCTGTTATTGCATGCACTGAGCTGTGTGTGCAATGGGGAAAGACATGCAGGGAGGAGAGGACTGCATAGGAGAGGATTAGATACACAGCTCAGCAGACAGTATCACACAGGATAGGATTAGAAACACAGCTCAGCAGTCAGTATCACACAGGATAGGATTAGATACACAGCGCAGCAGTCAGTATCACACAGGAGAGAATTAGATACACAGGGCAGCAGTCAGTATCACATAGGAGACGATTAGATATACAGCTCAGCAGACAGTATCACACAGGATAGGATTAGATACAGGGCTCAGCAGACAGTATCACACAGGATAGGATTAGATACACGGCTCAGCACTCAGTATGGCACAGGAGAGAATTAGATACACAGGGCCGCAGTCAGTATGACACAGGATAGGATTAGATACATGGCTCAGCAGTCAGTATCACACAGGAGAGAATTAGATACACAGCTCAGCAGTCAGTATCACACAGGAGAGAATTAGATACACGGCCGGCAGACAGTATCACACAGCAGAGGATTACATACATGGCTCAGCAGTCAGTATCACACAGGAGAGAATTAGATACATGGCCGGCAGACAGTATCACACAGCAGAGGATTAAGTACATGTTTCAGCAGTCAGTATCACACAGTATAGTAATAGATACACCACGGTCTGTTGTCCTTGATCAGTGGCTGCAGTGAGAGGCAGAGCCGGAGCAGCAGAGAGAAACTCTCCCCCTCCCCCGTGTTGCCTCTGCAGCTCGTGATAAGAGGACATCAGACCGCAGCACTTCTGCCTCTCTAGGGATTCTAGAGATTACAGGTAGCAGAGGACAGGGAACGGCCGCTGACAGTGTGAGGGGGAGTGTTATGATCTGGTGGCCTAGGAGCAGCATGAGACGGACTCTGGAGAAGGTGGTCCCTGTACTGACCGCAAACCCTGAACCTAGCAGCGCAACTAGAAGTAGCCGTGGGGGGTACCTAACTCACCCTAGACCCCTCGGCACAGCCTAAGATCTAACTACCCCTAAAGACAGAAACAGGAAACCTATCTTGCCTCAGAGAAAATCCCCAAAGGATAGATAGCCCGCCACAAATATTGACTGTGAGAGGAGAGGGAAATAACATACGCAGATATGAAATCAGATTTTAGCATAGGAGACCATACTAGCTAAAAAGAAAGAATAGAACAGAGTACTATGCGGTCAGTATAAAAACACTAAAAAATATCCACAGCAGAAAATACGGATCACCACATCTGACTAAAGATATGGGGGGTATATCTGCATCTCCAGAGAAATAGCTAGGCTGCAAAAAATCCTTCACAGACTAAGCTGGACAAGACAAAAACATGAAAATGCACAGAACTTTAAGGTCCACAGCAGGTGGACAGAAAAAATAAAGCCAGGACTTATCTTTGTAGAAAAGCACAGCAAACTGGAGAGACCAGCAGGAAGTGAATCCTTCCAGAACAATGGACAACTGGCACTGACTAAAGGATCCTGCAAAGCTATATACCCCAGTCAGTTTTGCAATTAGTAGATACACCTGTCCACTCCTGCAGTCCAGGCACAACTGCATTACCCTCTACAACCACCGGAGGGAGCCCAAAAGCTGAATTCACAACAGTACCCCCCTTGAGGTGGGGTCACCGAACCCTCACCAGAGCCCCCAGGCCGATCAGGATGAGCCCGATGAAAGGCACGAACCAAATCAATGGCATGGACATCAGAGGCAGAAACCCAAGAATTATCCTCCTGGCCATAACCCTTCCACTTGAAAAGGTACTGAAGCTTCCGCCTCGAAAAACGGGAATCCAAAATCTTCTCAACAACATATTCCAACTCCCCATCGACCCATACAGGGGCCGGAGGATCAACAGAGGGAACAACGGGCTCCACATATTTCCGCAACAAAGATCTATGGAAGACATTATGAATAGCAAAAGAGGCCGGAAGCGCCAGGCGAAAGGACACCGGATTAATAATCTCAGATATCCTATAAGGACCAATAAATCGAGGCTTAAACTTAGGGGAAGAAACCTTCATAGGAACATGACGGGAAGATAACCAAACCAGATCACCAACCCGAAGCCGGGAACCAACACACCGACGACGGTTAGCAAAACGCTGAGCCTCCTCCTGAGACAGCACCAAATTGTCCACCACATAAGCCCAAATCTGCTGTAACCTGTCGACCACAGAATCCACACCAAGAAGGTCAGAAGGCTCAACCTGCCCAGAAGAAAAACGAGGATGAAAACCAAAATTACAAAAAAAAGGCGAAACCAAAGTAGCCGAACTAGCCCGATTATTAAGGGCAAACTCGGCCAATGGCAAAAAAGCCTCCCAATCATCCTGATCAGCAGACACAAAGCATCTCAAATAGGTCTCCAAGGTCTGATTAGTTCGCTCAGTCTGGCCATTTGTCTGAGGATGAAATGCAGAGGAAAAAGACAAATCAATGCCCAGCTTGGCACAAAAGGCCCGCCAAAACCTGGAAACAAACTGGGAACCTGCAAACGCACCACATGCTGAAAAAACAATGGAACCAAATCAGAAGAAGAAGGCAATTTAGGCAAAGGCACCAAATGAACCATCTTAGAAAATCAGTCACAGACAACCCAGATAACCGACATTCTTTGGGAAACAGGAAGATCGGAAATAAAATCCATAGAAATATGCGTCCAAGGTCTCTCAGGGACCGGCAATGGCAAAAGCAACCCACTAGCGCGGGAACAGCAAGGCTTAGCCCGCGCACAAATCCCACAGGACTGCACAAAAGAACGCACATCCCGTGACAAAGAAGGCCACCAAAAGGACATACTAACCAAATCTCTGGTACCAAAAATCCCAGGATGGCCAGCCAACACAGAACAATGAACCTCAGAAATCACTTTACTAGTCCATCTATCAGGAACAAACAGTTTCCCCACAGGACAGCGGTCAGGCTTATCAGCCTGAAATTCCTGAAGAACCCGTCGCAAATCAGGGTAGATGGCAGAAAGAATCACCCCTTCCTTCAAAATGCCGACCGGCTCAAGAACCCCAGGGGAATCAGGAAAAAAACTCCTAGAGAGGGCATCCGCCTTAACATTCTTAGTACCAGGAATGTACGAGACCACAAAATCAAAACGGGAGAAAAACAGAGACCATCGAGCCTGTCTAGGATTTAGCCGTTTGGCAGACTCGAGGTAAATCAGATTCTTATGATCGGTCAGGACCACAATACGATGCTTGGCCCCCTCAAGCCATTGTCGCCACTCCTCAAATGCCCACTTCATAGCCAACAACTCCCGATTGCCGACATCATAATTGCGCAGGCAAAAACTTCCGGGAAAAGAAGGCACACGGTTTCATCAAGGAACCATTAGAATTCCTCTGAGACAAAACGGCCCCTGCCCCAATCTCAGACGCGTCAACCTCAACCTGAAATGGAAGAGAAACATCTGGCTGATGCAACACAGGGGCAGAAGTAAATCGGCGTTTAAGCTCCTGAAAGGCAGAAACAGCCGCGGAGGACCAATTCGTCACATCAGCGCCTTTCTTGGTCAAATTGGTTAGAGGTTTAACCACACTGGAGAAGTTGGCAATGAAACGACGATAAAAATTAGCAAAGCCCAAGAATTTCTGAAGGCTCTTCACAGATGTGGGCTGAATCCAATCATGAATGGCCTGAACCTTAACCGGATCCATTTCTATAGATGAGGGAGAAAAAATGAAACCCAAAAAAGAAACCTTCTGCACTCCAAAGAGGCACTTTGACCCCTTCACAAATAAAGCATTATTACGGAGGATCTGAAATACCATCCTGACCTGTTTCACATGAGACTCACAATCATTGGAAAAAATCAAAATATCATCCAAATATACAACCATGAATTTATCAAGATAACTCCGAAAGATATCATGCATGAAGGATTGCAACACAGATGGGGCATTAGAGAGTCCAAATGGCATCACAAGGTATTCAAAATGGCCTTCGGGCGTATTAAATGCAGTTTTCCATTCGTCACCCTGCTTGATACGAATAAGATTATATGCCCCTCGAAGGTCAATCTTAGTAAACCAGCTAGACCCCTTAATCCTAGCAAACAAATCAGTAAGCAGAGGCAAGGGGTATTGAAATTTAACCGTGATCTTATTCAAGAGGCGATAATCAATACAGGGTCTCAAGGAGCCATCCTTCTTGGCAACAAAAAAGAACCCCGCTCCCAACGGTGAAGAAGATGGCCGAATATGCCCTTTCTCCAAAGACTCCTTAATATAGCTCCGCATGGCGGTATGTTCAGGCACAGACAGGTTGAAAAGTCGGCCCTTAGGGAACTTACAACCTGGAATCAAGTCAATAGCACAATCACAGTCCCTATGCGGTGGAAGGGAACTGGATTTGGGCTCATCGAATACATCCTGGAAGTCAGACAAAAACTCAGGAACTTCAGAAGAGGGGGAGGAGGAAATTGACATCAAAGGAACCTGATCATGAACCCCCTGACAACCCCAACTAGTCATAGACATGGATTTCCAATCTAACACCGGATTATGTAGCTGCAACCATGGAAAACCCAGCACAATATCATCATGCAAATTATGCAACACCAGAAAACGACAATCTTCCTGATGGGCTGGCGCCATGCGCATGGTCAGCTGTGTCCAAAACTGAGGTTTATTTTTAGCCAACGGTGTAGCATCTATGCCCCTCAAAGGAATAGGGTTCTGCAAAGGCTGCAAGGGAAAACCACAACGTCTGCCAAATTCTAAGTCCATTAAGTTCAGAGCGGCGCCTGAATCCACAAATGCCATGACAGAAAATGATGATAATGAGCAGATCAAGGTCACGGATAACAGAAATTTAGGTTGTATAGTACTGATGGCAACAGAACTAGCGATTCTCTTAGTACGCTTAGGGCAATCAGAAATAACATGAGCAGAATTGCCACAGTAAAAACACAACCTATTCTGACGCCTGAATGTTTGACGTTCAGCTCTAGACAAAATCCTATCACACTGCATAGGCTCAGGGCTCCGCTCAGAGGGCAACGCCACAGTGTGCACATCTTTGCGCTCGCGCAAGCGCCGATCAATCTGAATGGCCAGAGACATAGAATCACTCAGACCAGCAGGCGTGGGGAACCCCACCATAACATCTTTAACGGATTCAGAAAGACTCTTTCTGAAAATTGCCGCCAAGGCATCCTCATTCCATTTAGTCAGTACAGACCATTTTCTAAATTTCTGGCAATACAATTCTGCCGCTTCTTGACCTTGACACAGGGCTAGCAAGATTTTCTCAGCCTGATCCACTGAATTAGGCTCATCATACAACAACCCCAATGCCTGAAAGAACGAATCAACATTAAGCAAAGCAGGGTTGCCAGATTCCAGGGAAAATGCCCAATCCTGTGGGTCACCACGCAGCAGAGATATGATGATTTTAACCTGCTGAATAGGATCACCAGAAGACCGGGGTCTTAATGCAAAAAACAGTTTACAGTTATTTTTGAAACTCAAAAATTTGGATCTGTCACCAAAGAATAAATCAGGAGTGGGAATCTTAGGTTCTAAGGCAGGAGTTTGAACAATGAAATCTGAAATACCCTGTACCCTAGCAGCAAGCTGATCCACCCGAGAAACTAACTCCTGAACATTCATGTTAATACTAGACTCCGTAGCCACCCTGAGGTAAAGAGGGGGGAAAATACCAAACAGGCTAAGGAAAAAAAAATGGCTCAAAAGCTTCCCGCCCTTCTTCTGAGATGCAATTAACTCATTGTAGGCCAGTTGTACTGTTATGATCTGGTGGCCTAGGAGGAGCATGAGACGGACTCTGGAGAAGGTGGTCCCTGTACTGACCGCAAACCCTGAACCTAGCAGCGCAACTAGAAGTAGCCGTGGGGGGTACCTAACTCTCCCTAGACCCCTCGGCACAGCCTAAGATCTAACTACCCCTAAAGACAGAAACAGGAAACCTATCTTGCCTCAGAGAAAATCCTCAAAGGATACATAGCCCCCCACAAATATTGACTGTGAGAGGAGAGGGAAATAACATACGCAGATATGAAATCAGATTTTAGCATAGGAGGCCATACTAGCTAAAAAGAAAGAATAGAACAGAGTACTATGCGGTCAGTATAAAAACACTAGAAAATATCCACAGCAGAAAATATGGATCACCACATCTGACTAAAGACATGGGGGGTATATCTGCATCTCCAGAGAAATAGCTAGGCTGCAAAAAATCCTTCACAGACTAAGCTGGACAAGACAAAAACATGAAAATGCACAGAACTTTAAGGTCCACAGCAGGTGGACAGCAAAAACAAAGCCAGGACTTATCTTTGTAGAAAAGCACAGCAAACTGGAGAGACCAGCAGGAAGTGAATCCTTCCAGAACAATGGACAACTGGCACTGACTAAAGGATCCTGCAAAGCTATATACCCCAGTCAGTTTTGCAATTAGTAGATACACCTGTCCACTCCTGCAGTCCAGGCACAACTGCATTACCCTCTACAACCACCGGAGGGAGCCTGTTGTGAATTCTGTGGCTGAATTCACTCCTGTGGTCACAAGTGGTACTGCAGCTTCTGAGCTTCCTCCCTCAGGTGTTCTGGTGAGCTCGTTAACTGCTTCATTACTTAACTCCGCCTGATTCTGCTATCCTTGCTCCTTGTCAATGTTTCAGTGTTGGATCTGAGCTTCTCCTGATTGTTCCTGTGACCTGCTGCTCTGTATAGCTAAGTGCTTTTTGCTTTTTTGTTGCTTTTTTTCTGTCCAGCTTGTCTTTTGTTTTGCTGGAAGCTCTGAGACGCAAAGGGTGTACCGCCGTGCCGTTAGTTCAGCACGGTGGTTTTTTTTTTGCCCCCTTTGCGTGGTTTTGCTTTAGGGTTTTTTGTAGACTGCAAAGTTCGCTTTACTGTCCTCGCTCTGTCCTAGAATATCGGGCCCCACTTTGCTGAATCTATTTCATCCCTACGTTTTGTCTTTTCATCTTACTCACAGTCATTATATGTGGGGGGCTGCCTTTTCCTTTGGGGAATTTCTCTGGGGCAAGTCAGGCCTATTTTTCTATCTTCAGGCTAGCTAGTTTCTTAGGCTGTGCCGAGTTGCCTAGGTAGTTGTTAGGCGCAATCCACAGCCGCTTTTAGTTGTGTTTAGGATAGGATCAGGTGTGCAGTCTACAGAGTTTCCACGTCTCAGAGCTCGTTCTTGTATTTTTGGGTATTTGTCAGATCACTGTGTGCGCTCTGATCGTTAAGCACACTGTGTTTCTGGATTGCCTTCATAACACCTGTCATTAGCAAACATAACAGTACAAGGAGCCTAACTAATGATTCTCAATAGAGGGAAAGAAAAAGTTCTGACATCATTTTTTTTTTTTTCCCCTAGACATTTGGGTGATTCTGGACACAGGTGTGGACATGGATATTCAGGGTCTGTGCTCTTCAATGGATAATCTCGTTATAAATGTACAAAAAATTCAAGATACTATTGATCAGAAATCTATGTTAGAACCAAGAATTCCTATTCCTGATTTGTTTTTTGGAGATAGAACTAAGTTTCTAAGTTTCAAAAATAATTGTAAGCTATTTCTGGCCTTGAAACCTCATTCTTCTGGTAATCCTATTCAACAGGTTTTGATTATTATTTCTTTTTTGCGCGGCGACCCTCAAGACTGGGCATTTTCTCTTGCGCCAGGAGACCCTGCATTGAGTAGTGTCGATGCGTTTTTCCTGGCGCTCGGATTGCTGTACGATGAGCCTAATTCAGTGGATCAGGCTGAGAAAAATTTGCTGGCTTTGTGCCAGGGTCAGGATGATATAGAAGTATATTGTCAGAAATTTAGGAAATGGTCAGTACTCACTCTGTGGAATGAATCTGCGCTGGCAGCTTTGTTCAGAAAGGGTCTCTCTGAGGCTCTTAAGGATGTCATGGTGGGATTTCCTATGCCTGCTGGTTTGAATGAGTCTTTGTCTTTGGCCATTCAGATCGGTCGACGCTTGCGCGAGCGTAAATCTGTGCACCATTTGGCGGTACTGCCTGAGGTTAAACCTGAGCCTATGCAGTGCGATAGGACTATGACTAGAGTTGAACGGCAGGAATACAGACGTCTGAATGGTCTGTGTTTCTACTGTGGTGATTCCACTCATGCTATTTCTGATTGTCCTAAGCGCACTAAGCGGTCCGCTAGGTCTGCCGTCATTGGTACTGTACAGTCCAAATTCCTTCTGTCCATTACCTTGATATGCTCTTTGTCGTCGTTTTCTGTCATGGCGTTTGTGGATTCGGGCGCTGCCCTGAATCTGATGGATTTGGATTATGCTAAACGTTGTGGGTTTTTCTTGGAGCCTTTGCGGTGTCCTATTCCATTGAGAGGAATTGATGCTACACCTTTGGCCAAGAATAAACCTCAATACTGGGCCCAGCTGACCATGTGCATGGCTCCTGCACATCAGGAAGTTATTCGCTTTCTGGTGTTGCATAATCTGCATGATGTGGTCGTGTTGGGGTTGCCATGGCTACAAACCCATAATCCAGTATTGGATTGGAATTCCATGTCGGTATGCAGCTGGGGTTGTCAGGGGGTACATGGTGATGTTCCATTTTTGTCGATTTCGTCATCCACCCCTTCTGAGGTCCCAGAGTTCTTGTCTGATTATCAGGATGTATTTGAAGAGCCCAAGTCCGATGCTCTACCTCCGCATAGGGATTGTGATTGTGCTATCAATTTGATTCCTGGTAGTAAATTCCCTAAAGGTCGATTATTTAATTTATCCGTGCCCGAACACGCCGCTATGCGCAGTTATGTGAAGGAATCCCTGGAGAAGGGACATATTCGCCCATCGTCATCACCACTGGGAGCAGGGTTCTTCTTTGTAGCCAAGAAGGATGGGTCGCTGAGACCGTGTATTGATTACCGCCTTCTTAATAAGATCACTGTTAAATTTCAGTATCCCTTGCCATTGTTATCTGACTTGTTTGCTCGGATTAAGGGGGCTAGTTGGTTCACTAAGATAGATCTTCGTGGTGCGTATAATCTGGTGAGAATCAGGCAAGGAGATGAATGGAAAACTGCATTCAATACGCCCGAGGGTCATTTTGAGTATCTAGTGATGCCGTTCGGACTTGCCAATGCTCCATCTGTGTTTCAGTCTTTTATGCATGACATCTTCCGTGAGTATCTGGATAAATTCCTGATTGTTTACTTGGATGACATTTTGATCTTCTCAGATGATTGGGAGTCTCATGTGAAGCAGGTCAGAATGGTTTTTCAGGTCCTGCATGCTAACTCTTTGTTTGTGAAAGGATCAAAGTGTCTCTTCGGTGTGCAGAAAGTTTCATTTTTGGGGTTCATCTTTACCCCTTCTACTATCAAGATGGATCCGTTAAGGTCCAAGCCATCCAGGATTGGATTCAGCCGACATCTCTGAAAAGTCTGCAAAAGTTCCTGGGCTTTGCTAATTTTTATCGTCGCTTCATCTGTAATTTTTCTAGCATTGCCAAACCATTGACCGATTTGACCAAGAAGGGTGCTGATTTGGTTAATTGGTCTTCTGCTGCTGTGGAAGCTTTTCAGGAGTTGAAGCGTCGTTTTTGTTCTGCCCCTGTGTTGTGTCAGCCAGATGTTTCTCTTCCATTCCAGGTCGAGGTTGATGCTTCTGAGATTGGAGCAGGGGTGGTTTTGTCACAGAGAGGTTCTGATTGCTCAGTGATGAAACCATGTGCTTTCTTTTCCAGGAAGTTTTCGCCCGCTGAGCGTAATTATGATGTGGGCAATCGAGAGTTGCTGGCCATGAAGTGGGCATTCGAGGAGTGGCGTCATTGGCTTGAAGGAGCTAAGCATCGCGTGGTGGTATTGACTGATCATAAGAACTTGACTTATCTCGAGTCTGCCAAGCGCTTGAATCCTAGACAGGCCCGTTGGTCGTTATTTTTTGCCCGCTTCGACTTTGTGATTTCGTACCTTCCGGGCTCTAAAAATGTGAAGGCGGATGCTCTGTCTAGGAGTTTTGTGCCCGACTCTCCAGGTTTATCTGAGCCAGCGGGTATCCTCAAGGAAGGAGTCATTGTGTCTGCCATCTCCCCTGATTTGCGGCGGGTGCTGCAAAAATTTCAGGCGAATAAACCTGATCGTTGTCCAGCAGAGAAACTGTTCGTCCCTGATAGGTGGACTAATAAACTTATCTCTGAACTTCATTGTTCGGTGTTGGCTGGTCATCCTGGAATCTTTGGTACCAGAGAGTTAGTGGCCAGATCCTTCTGGTGGCCATCTCTGTCACGGGATGTACGTACTTTTGTGCAGTCCTGTGGGATTTGTGCTAGGGCTAAGCCCTGCTGTTCTCGTGCCAGTGGGTTGCTTTTGCCCTTGCCGGTCCCAAAGAGGCCTTGGACACATATTTCGATGGATTTCATTTCTGACCTTCCCGTTTCTCAAAAGATGTCAGTCATTTGGGTGGTCTGTGATCGCTTTTCTAAAATGGTCCATCTGGTGCCCTTGGCTAAATTGCCTTCCTCCTCTGATTTGGTACCTTTGTTCTTTCAGCATGTGGTTCGGTTGCATGGCATTCCTGAGAATATTGTTTCTGACAGAGGTTCCCAGTTTGTTTCAAGGTTTTGGCGAGCCTTTTGTGGTAGGATGGGCATTGACCTATCCTTTTCCTCGGCTTTCCATCCTCAGACTAATGGCCAGACCGAACGAACCAATCAGACTTTGGAAACATATCTGAGATGTTTTGTTTCTGCAGACCAGGATGATTGGGTGTCCTTTTGCCGTTGGCTGAGTTCGCCCTTAATAATCGGGCCAGCTCGGCTACCTTGGTTTCTCCATTTTTTTGCAATTCTGGGTTCCATCCTCGTTTCTCTTCAGGACAGGTTGAGTCTTCGGACTGTCCTGGTGTGGATTCTGTGGTGGATAGGTTGCAGCAGATCTGGACTCAGGTAGTGGACAATTTGATCTTGTCCCAGGAGAAAGCTCAACTTTTCGCTAATCGCAGACGCCGTGTGGGTCCCCGACTTCGTGTTGGGGATCTGGTTTGGTTATCTTCTCGTCATATTCCTATGAAGGTTTCCTCTCCTAAATTTAAACCTCCTTTTATTGGTCCGTATAGGATTTCTGAGGTTCTCAATCCTGTGCCTTTTCGTTTGACCCTCCCAGACTCCTTTTCCATACATAATGTATTCCATAGGTCGTTGTTGCGGAGATACGTGGCACCTATGGTTCCATCTGTTGAGCCTCCTGCCCCGGTTTTGGTGGAGGGGGAATTGGAGTATATTGTGGAGAAGATTTTGGATTCTCGTGTTTCTAGACGGAAACTCCAGTATCTGGTTAAATGGAAGGGTTATGCTCAGGAAGATAATTCCTGGGTTTTTGCCTCTGATGTTCATGCTTCCGATCTTGTTCATGCCTTTCATGCGGCTCATCCTGGTCGGCCTGGGGGCTCTGGTGAGGGTTCGGTGACCCCTCCTCAAGGGGGGGGTACTGTTGTGAATTCTGTGGCTGAATTCACTCCTGTGGTCACAAGTGGTACTGCAGCTTCTGAGCTTCCTCCCTCAGGTGTTCTGGTGAGCTCGTTAACTGCTTCATTACTTAACTCCGCCTGATTCTGCTATCCTTGCTCCTTGTCAATGTTTCAGTGTTGGATCTGAGCTTCTCCTGATTGTTCCTGTGACCTGCTGCTCTGTATAGCTAAGTGCTTTTTGCTTTTTTGTTGCTTTTTTTCTGTCCAGCTTGTCTTTTGTTTTGCTGGAAGCTCTGAGACGCAAAGGGTGTACCGCCGTGCCGTTAGTTCGGCACGGTGGTTTTTTTTTTGCCCCCTTTGCGTGGTTTTGCTTTAGAGTTTTTTGTAGACTGCAAAGTTCGCTTTACTGTCCTCGCTCTGTCCTAGAATATCGGGCCCCACTTTGCTGAATTTATTTCATCCCTACGTTTTGTCTTTTCATCTTACTCACAGTCATTATATGTGGGGGGCTGCCTTTTCCTTTGGGGAATTTCTCTGGGGCAAGTCAGGCCTATTTTTCTATCTTCAGGCTAGCTAGTTTCTTAGGCTGTGCCGAGTTGCCTAGGTAGTTGTTAGGCGCAATCCACAGCCGCTTTTAGTTGTGTTTAGGATAGGATCAGGTGTGCAGTCTACAGAGTTTCCACGTCTCAGAGCTCGTTCTTGTATTTTTGGGTATTTGTCAGATCACTGTGTGCGCTCTGATCGCTAAGCACACTGTGTTTCTGGATTGCCTTCATAACACCTGTCATTAGCAAACATAACAGGAGCCCAAAAGCTGAATTCACAACAGGGGAGACAGATGGATCTGCCCCTCCAACAGCACAGCTCTCAGTCACAGTGGAGCTCACAGGTACACTCCACTGTGGGCTGAAGAAAGATGGTGCCGATCTCCTGCCTCTGCTGTGATGTGGAGACAGCCCAGGAGGTGTGACCAGATCACAGCAGGGAGCAGAACAATGATAGGTATGGGGTCGGACGCCGACTGCTGAGTCCTAGGGCTGCCGTATTTGCAGAGTGTAAGTGTCGTGCAGCTACACTTACACTCCTGCAAGCAAAATGGTGGCACCCAGTGGCTGCAAAAATAATTAATAATAAAAAAGATATTAAAGTTAAAAAAATTAATTTTGTATTAAAAATAATTGTTTATATAAACAATCATTTTTAATACAAAAACAAAATTGCGGCACCTTCCCTTTAAGATTGATTTCAGTGATCCATTGAGCCCTGAGACACAATACCATCTATGAGTTTATTTGAAAAACAAAGCAATTAAATTTTTATGACACTTAAATCCAATTTGCATAATAATTTGGAACATGGTCTATAAAAAAATGAAAAAACAATTCCTGATTTGCTGCTTTTTGTTCATTTTACCTCCCAAAAATCAGATTAGAAAGCAATAAAAAAAAGTCATGTGTCTGAAAATGGTACCAATAAAAACATCAACTTGTCCCGTAAAAAACATGTCCTCACATGACTGTCTGCCGAAAAATTATAGCTCTCAAAATATGGGGATGCAAAAACAGTTTTTTGCAATAAAAAGCGTCTTTTAGTGTGTGACAGCAGCAAAACATAATAACCCAAAATAAATTTGGTATCTCTGTAATCTCACCAAAACGAAGAGTATAGTAATCTAATCATTGATGCCGTATGAAGAACTGCGTAAAAAATAAATTATACAAATTCTTCACCTGCTATTGATTTTTTCATTCTGCCTCCCAAAGATCTCAGTAAGGCTTGGCACACATTCGTGATTCAGATGGAACCCCTGGCGGAAGATTCCCTACAACTAGGCAGATGGAGACACTGTGGATGCCGTCTGACCTTTGATCCGGTGGTGTCCGTCTTATTAAGTGAGCATAAAAGTGCAGTCGACCACAGTTTTGTGCACTTCTACAAAGAAGGACAACACTGAACAAAGGCCAGATGGAGTCCAGAGTAACTTTGCTGCCTCATTATAGTGAATGGATCCCTTTTGGTTTTCATCTTAATCACATCACTCCGAGATTTAGATGGAAATACCATAGTAAATTCTGAGTAGAGCGCTGAATAAATGTGATCCCAAACGTTATGTAAAATGTTCCCAGTAAAATCTTCAACTCAATTCACAAAAAAAGCAATACCCCACTCAGGTCCATCATCTGTTAATGGAAATAAAGAGGGCTTCCACGTTACTGGTAGTACAAAGGCTCTGGAAAAGTGAAATGGCTCCTCACCCCTCAAAAGAAATTCAGCAAATTCTGTGTTCCCAAATCCAAATGCCCCCCTCCTTTCTGAGCCCCAGTATGTCTAAACCACATAATGCGCCCACGTTTGGAATTTCTGAAACGATGAGAGTCCTCCTAATTTATGGGTGCATGTATCCAGAAGCATGAGCTGGGCATAATCTACTGGTCACCACAATGTACTGGTCACTACAGCATACTGGTCACTACAATGGCAGTATGCAATTTTCACTTACTAACATCCACTGCTGCTTGTTTTTGGAAAACAGCCTTGGAGTCAAAATTATGACTACACCCAGGGCCGCCATCAGGGCATTACTACCCTTACTACTGTATGGGGCCTGATGAACAGTAGCAAAAAGGGGGGCCCGGATACACTGGAGGCTACTGCTGGTTGGGCTCCAGGCACAATAGTTCAAGGCCGCTGCAAGCCAGATACATAACAACACTGCGGTGATTTAAAGATACACCTACAGTGTTGTTAGTGCATCAGGCGGCCAGATATCGGTGCTGTACCTTTAAGCAGGCCCAAGTGCATCATGGTCCTGATGCTGGTCATGTGACACGCTGCGTGCTCTTCTTAATTCTGGAGCAGAGCAGCATGTCATGTTTGTGGGAGACAGGAGACACTGAAGTCCTCGGCGAGCAGGCAGAGGAGGTGGGCAGTGCATGAGGACTCGGAGGAGGCTGCAGAGGAGAGTGAGGTGAGTGAGGAGATGGGAATCTGCTGAAGTAAGTGAGGAGATGAAAATCTGCTGAAGTGAGTGAGGAGATGGGAATCTCCTGAAGGGAGGAGATGGGAGGCTGCTGAAGTGAGGAGATGGGAGGCTGCTGAAGAGAGAAGATGGGAGGCTGCTTGAGTGAGGAGATGGGAGGCTGCTGAAGAGAGGAGATGGGAGGCTGCTGAAGTGAGGAGATGGGAGGCCGCTGAAGTGAGGAGATGGGAGGCTGCTGAAGTGAGGAGATGGGAGGCCGCTGAAGTGAGGAGATGGGAGGCCGCTGAAGTGAGGAGATGGGAGGCCCGCTGAAGTGAGGAGATGGGAGGCTGCTGAAGTGAGGAGATGGGAGGCTGCTGAAGTGAGGAGATGGGAGGCTGCTGAAGTGAGGAGATGGGTGGCTGCTGAAGTGAGGAGATGGGAGGCTGCTGAAGTGAGGAGATGGGAGGCTGCTGAAGAGAAGAGATGGGAGGCTACTGAAGAGAGGAGATGGGAGGCTGCTGAAGAGAGGAGATGGGAGGCTGCTGAAGTGAGGCGATGGGAGGCTGCTGAAGAGAGGAGATGGGAGGCTGCTGAAGTGAGATGGGAGGCTGCTGAAGTGAGGAGATGGGAGGCTACTGAAGAGAGGAGATGGGAGGCTGCTGAAGTGAGGAGATGCGAGGCTGCCAAATTGAGTGGGGAGGCTTCAGAGGTGAGTGAGGAAAGGGGAGGCTGCTGATGTGAGAGAGGAGAGGGGAGGCTGCTAAAGTGAGTGAGGAGAGGGGAGGCTGCTGAAGTGAGCAAGGAGAGGGGAGGCTGCTGAAGTGAGCAAGGAGAGGGGAGGCTGCTGAGGTGAGCGAGGAGAGGGGAGGCTGCTGAAGTGAGCGAGGAGAAGGGAGGCTGCTGAAGTGAGTGAGGAGAGGGGTGGCTGCTGAGGTGGCTGCATCCAGCAAGTGAGCCTGCTGAGGGAATTCTGCATCTGTCAGGGGGAGGCTAGTGAAGTAATTCTGCGCCTGGCAGGGGGAAGTTGCTTACGGGAGTGACGAGAGGCTGCTAAGGGAAGTCTGCATCCTGCATCCGGCATGGTGAGGCCGAGGAGGCGGCGGCGGCAACGACCATGGCAAGTCGACAAGGATAGGCGGCGCCAATTGCGTTTTAAGAGTTCCAACCTCTGTGGACAGGTAGGAACAAGAGTAGTTGACAAATAGTGTGATCCCTTTATGATTGACTACTTGATATTTTTTCTATTATCATATCACTTTTTGAGTTCTCATATTTTGTGGTGTATTTACAGTATATTCTAGAATCTATAGGTTTTTTATGAATACCAATAAAGAGATTTTTTGGTATTGTATAATCTGTGAATATATATGCGATAATGTACACTATTTATATTTATTAAACCCTTAACACCCAATGACGTGCAGTGTCTGTCATTGGATGCCTCCCCCTGTTTGGTGCGGGCTTTGGCGATGAGCCCGCACCTTTTTCGTCACATGACATCTGATAGGGGAACATGAAAGCTGATCTGATCAGCTCTCATGTGCCCCTAACAGATGCAGGTGGAATCGCGATCCGCCCGTGGCTGTTAACATGTTAAATGCCACTGTCAATCTATGACAGCGGCATTTAACATGCACATGCTGGAAGCGCATAGCAAACCATGACCATCGGCGCCCGTGTCACATGACTGGGGGTCGCAGATAGGTTGGCATGACAACCCGGGGTCTGCAGGAGACCCATGTGGTTGTTACTGCCGGATAGCAATGATCACCGTCTGACAATGTCTGACAGCGGCACTTAACATGCACACGTCACAAACCCCACCCATCGGCGCCCATATCACATGACTGTGGGTCGCCAATGGGTTGGCATGACAACCCAGGGTCTGCAGCAGACTCCTGTGGTTGTCATTGCTCTGCTATGAGCGTCTCCCAGTGGTCGGCACTCATAGCAAGTGAGCATTTCTGCTACATAGAGTAGAGCAGGGCTGCAGCCCTGCTATGTGAAGCAGAGGCAATTGGATGATCACAGCATCTAGTCTCCCACGGAGACTATTGAAGCTAGTAAAAAGTGAAAAAAAAAGTTTAAAAAAAAAAATCTAAAAGTTTAACCCCTTCCCGACCTGTGACACAGCGTATGCGTCATGAAAGTCGGTGCCAATCCGACCTGTGACGCATATGCTGTGTCACAGAAAGATCGCGTCCCTGCAGATCGGGTGAAAGGGTTAACTCCCATTTCACCCGATCTGCAGGGACAGGGGGAGTGGTAGTTTAGCCCAGGGGGGGTGGCTTCACCCCCTCGTGGCTACGATCGCTCTGATTGGCTGTTGAAAGTGAAACTGCCAATCAGAGCGATTTGTAATATTTCACCTAAAAAAATGGTGAAATATTACAATCCAGCCATGGCCGATGCTGCAATATCATCGGCCATGGCTGGAAATACTAATGTGCCCCCACCCCACCCCACCGATCGCCCCCCCCAGCCCCCGATCTGTGGCCCGCTCCCCTCCGTCCTGTGCTCCGCTCCCCCGTCCTCCTGTCCGCTCCCCCCGTGCTCCAATCACACCCCCCCGTGCTCCAATCAAACCCCCCCGCACTCCGATCCCCCCCCGTGCTCCGATCCACCCCCCCTGCACACCGATCCACCCCCCCTGCACACCGATCCACCCGCCCGCACACCGATCACTCTCCCCCATGCTCCGATCCCTCCCCCCCCGTGCTCCGACGCCCCCCCGTGCCCTGATCTCCCCCCCCTGTGCCCTGATCTCCCCCCCTTATACTTACCGATCCTGGCGGGGTCCGTCCATCTTCCTCCCCGGGCGCCGCCATGTTCCAAAATGGCGGGCGCATGCGCAGTGCGCCCGCCGAATCTGCCGGCCGGCAGATTCGTTCCAATGTGAATTTTGATCACTGTGATATAATCTATCACAGTGGTCAAAATAAAAAAACAGTAAATGACCCCCCCCATTTGTCCCCCATAGATAGGGACAATAATAAAATAAAGAATTTTTTTTTTTTTCACTAAGGTTGGAGTTAGAACTAGGGTTAGGGGTAGGGTTAGGGGTAGGGTTAGGGTTAGGGTTAGGGTATGTGCACACGTATTCTGGTCCTCTGCGGATTTTTCCGCAGCGGATTTGATAAATCCGCAGTGCTAAACCGCTGCGGATTTATGGCAGATTTACCGCGGTTTTTCTGCGCATTTCACTGCGGTTTTACAACTGCGATTTTCTATTGGAGCAGTTGTAAAACCGCTGTGGAATCCGCAGAAAGAAGTGACATGCTGCGGAATGTAAACCGCTGCGTTTCCGTGCAGTTTTTCCGCAGCATGTGTACAGCGATTTTTGTTTCCCATAGGTTTACATTGAACTGTAAGCTCATGGGAAACTGCTGCGGATCCGCAGCGTTTTCCGAAGCGTGTGCACATACCTTTAGAATTAGGCTATGTGCACACGGTGCGGATTTGGCTGCGGATCCGCAGCGGATTGGCCGCTGCGGATCCGCAGCAGTGTTCCATCAGGTTTACAGTACCATGTAAACCTATGGAAAACCAAATCCGCTGTGCCCATGGTGCGGAAAATACCGCACGGAAACGCTGCGTTGTATTTTCCGCAGCATGTCAATTCTTTGTGCGGATTCCGCAGCGTTTTACACCTATTCCTCAATAGGAATCCGCAGGTGAAATCCGCAGTAAATCCGCAGGTAAAACGCAGTGCCTTTTACCCGCGGATTTTTCAAAAATGGTGCGGAAAAATCTCACACGAATCCGCAACGTGGGTACATAGCCTTAGGGTTAGGGTTGGGTTGGAATTAGGGTTGTGGTTAGGGTTAGGGGTGTGTTGGGGTTAGGGTTGTGGTTAGGGGTGTGTTGCGGTTAGGGTTATGGTTAGGGTTACGGCTACAGTTGGGATAAGGGTTAGGGATGTGTTGGCGTTAGAATTGAGGGGTTTCCACTGTTTAGGCACATCAGGGGGTCTCCAAACGCAACATGGCGCCACCATTGATTCCAGCCAATCTTTTATTCAAAAAGTCAAATGGTGCTCCTTCCCTTCCGAGCCCCGACGTGTGCCCAAACAGTGGTTTACCCCCACATATGGGGTATCAGTGTACTCAGGACAAACTGGGCAACAATTACTGGGGTCCAATTTCTCCTGTTACCCTTGAGAAAATAAAAAATTGCTTGCTAAAACATCATTTTTGAGGAAAGAAAAATGATTTTTTATTTTCACGGCTCTGCGTTGTAAACGTCTGTGAAGCACTTGGGGGTTCAAAGTGCTCACCACATATCTAGATAAGTTCCTTGGGGGGTCTAGTTTCCAAAATGGGGTCACTTGTGGGGGGTTTCTACTGTTTAGGCACACCAGGGGCTCTGCAAACGCAACGTGACGCCCGCAGACCATTCCATCAAAGTCTGCATTTCAAAACGTCACTACTTGACTTCCGAGCCCCGACATGTGCCCAAACAGTGGTTTACCCCCACATATGGGGTATCAGCGTACTCAGGACAAACTGGGCAACAATTACTGGGGTCCAATTTCTCCTGTTACCCTTGAGAAAATAAAAAATTGCTTGCTAAAACATCATTTTTGAGGAAAGAAAAATGATTTTTTATTTTCACGGCTCTGCGTTGTAAACGTCTGTGAAGCACTTGGGGGTTCAAAGTGCTCACCACATATCTAGATAAGTTCCTTGGGGGGTCTAGTTTCCAAAATGGGGTCACTTGTGGGGGGTTTCTACTGTTTAGGCACACCAGGGGCTCTGCAAACGCAACGTGACGCCCGCAGACCATTCCATCAAAGTCTGCATTTCAAAACGTCACTACTTGACTTCCGAGCCCCGACATGTGCCCAAACAGTGGTTTACCCCCACATATAGGGTATCAGCGTACTCAGGACAAACTGGGCAACAATTACTGGGGTCCAATTTCTCCTGTTACCCTTGAGAAAATAAAAAATTGCTTGCTAAAACATCATTTTTGAGGAAAGAAAAATGATTTTTTATTTTCACGGCTCTGCGTTGTAAACGTCTGTGAAGCACTTGGGGGTTCAAAGTGCTCACCACATATCTAGATAAGTTCCTTGGGGGGTCTAGTTTCCAAAATGGGGTCACTTGTGGGGGGTTTCTACTGTTTAGCCACACCAGGGTCTCTGCAAACGCAACGTGACGCCCGCAGACCATTCCATCAAAGTCTGCATTTCAAAAGTCACTACTTCCCTTCTGAGCCCCGACGTGTGCCCAAACAGTGGTTTACCCCCACATATGGGGTATCAGCGTACTCAGGAGAAACTGGACAACAACTTTTGGGGTCCAATTTCTCCTGTAACCCTTGGGAAAATAAAAAATTCTGGGCTAAAAAATTATTTTTGAGGAAAGAAAACGTATTTATTATTTTCACTGCTCTGTGTTATAAACTTCTGTGAAGCACTTGGGGGTTCAAAGTGCTCACCTCACATCTAGATAAGTTCCTTTCGGGGTCTAGTTTCTAAAATGGGGTCACTTGTGGGGGGTTTCTACTGTTTAGCCACATCAGGGGCTCTGCAAACGCAACGTAACGCCCGCAGAGCATTCCATCAAAGTCTGCATTTCAAAATGTCACTACTTGACTTCCGAGCCCCGACATGTGCCCAAACTGTGGTTTACCCCCACATATGGGGTATCAGCGTACTCAGGAGAAACTGTACAACAACTTTTGGGGTCAAATTTCTCCTGTTACCCTTGGGAAAATAATAAATTGCAGGCTAAAAAATCATTTTAGAGAAAATAAAATTTTTATTTTATTTTCATGGCTCTGCGTTATAAACTTCTGTGAAGCACTTGGAAGTTCAAAGTCCTCACCACACATCTAGATTAGTTCCTTTGGGGGTCTAGTTTCCAAAATGGGGTCATATGTGGGGGATCTCCAATGTTTAGGCACACAGGGGCTCTCCAAACGTGACATGGTGTCCGCTAATGATTGGAGCTAATTTTCCATTTAAAAAGCCAATTGGCGTGCCTTCCCTTCCGAGCCCTGCCGTGCGCCCAAACAGTGGTTTACCCCCACATATGGGGTATCAGCGTACTCAGGACAAACTGGACAACAACATTTGCGGTCCAATTTCTCCTATTACCCTTGGCAAAATAGGAAATTCCAGGCTAAAAATCATTTTTGAGGAAAGAAAAATTATTTTTTATTTTCATGGCTCTGCATTATAAACTTCTGTGAAGCACCTGGGGGTTTAAAGTGCTCAATATGCATCTAGATAAGTTCCTTGGGGGGTCTAGTTTCCAAAATGGGGTCACTTGTGGGGGAGCTCCAATGCATAGGCACACAGGGGCTCTCTAAACGCGACATGGTGTCCGCTAACAATTGGAGCTAATTTTCCATTCAAAAAGTCAAATGGCGCGCCTTCCCTTCCGAGCCCTGCCGTGTGCCCAAACAGTGGTTTACCCCCACATATGAGGTATCGGCGTACTCGGGAGAAATTGCCCAACAAATTTTAGGATTCATTTTATCCTATTGCCCATGTGAAAATGAAAAACTGAGGCGAAAAGAATTTTTTTGTGAAAAAAAAGTACTTTTTCATTTTTACAGATCAATTTGTGAAGCACCTGAGGGTTTAAAGTGCTCAATATGCATCTAGATAAGTTCCTTGGGGGGTCTAGTTTCCAAAATGGGGTCATTTGTGGGGGAGCTCCAATGTTTAGGCACACGGGGGCTCTCCAAACACGACATGGTGTCCGCTAACGATGGAGATAATTTTTCATTCAAAAAGTCAAATGGCGCTCCTTCCCTTCCGAACCTTACCATGTGCCCAAACAGTGGTTTACCCCCACATGTGAGGTATCGGTGTACTCATGAGAAATTGCCCAACAAATTTTAGGATCCATTTTATCCTGTTGCCCATGTGAAAATGAAAAAAATTGAGGCTAAAAGAATTTTTTTGTGAAAAAAAAGTACTTTTTCATTTTTACGGATCAATTTGTGAAGCCCCCGGGGGTTCAAAGTTCTCACTATGCATCTAGATAAGTTCCTTGGGGCGTCTAGTTTCCAAAATGGGGTCACGTGTGGGGGAGCTCCAATTTTTAGGCACACGGGGGCTCTCCAAACGTGACATGGTGTCCGCTAAAGAGTGGAGCCAATTTTTCATTCAAAAAGTCAAATGGCGCTCCTTCCCTTCCAAGCCCTGCCGTGCGCCCAAACAGTGGTTTACCCCCACATGAGGTATCAGCGTACTCAGGACAAATTGGACAACAACTTTCGTGGTTCAGTTTCTCCTTGTACCATTGGGAAAATAAAAAAAATGTTGCTAAAAGATAATTTTTGTGACTAAAAAGTTAAATGTTCATTTTTTCCTTCCATGTTGCTTCTGCTGCTGTGAAGCACCTGAAGGGTTAAAAAACTTCTTGAATGTGGTTTTGAGCACCTTGAGGGGTGCATTTTTTAGAATGTTGTCACTTTTGGGTATTTTCAGCCATATAGACCCCTCAAACTGACTTCAAATGTGAGGTGGTCCCTAAAAAAAATGGTTTTGTAAATTTCGTTGTAAAAATGAGAAATCGCTGGTCAAATTTTAACTCTTATAACTTCCTAGCAAAAAAAAATTTTGTTTCCAAAATTGTGCTGGTGTAAAGTAGACATGTGGGAAATGTTATTTATTAACTATTTTGTGTCACATAACTCTCTGGTTTAACAGAATAAAAATTCAAAATGTGAAAATTGCGAAATTTTCAAAATTTTCGCCAAATTTCCGTTTTTATCACAAATAAACGCAGAATTTATTGACCTAAATTTACCACTAACATGAAGCCCAATATGTCACGAAAAAACAATCTCAGAACCGCTAGGATCCATTGAAGCGTTCCTGAGTTATTACCTCATAAAGGGACACTGGTCAGAATTGCAAAAAACGGCCAGGTCATTAAGGTCAAAATAGGCTGGGTCATGAAGGGGTTAAATCTCCCCCATTCAAAATAAAATAATAAAATAAAAAATACACATACTTGGCATTGCCGCGTTCAGAATAGTCAGATCTATCAATACATAAAATAATTAATCTGATAGGTAAACAGCGTAACGCGAAAAAAAATAAAAAACGGCAGAATTACTTTTTTTGGTCGCTGCAACATTGCAATAAAATGTAATATTGAGCGATAAAAAGATCACATCTACACCAAGATGGTATCAATAAAAACGTCAGATCGGCATGCAAAACATAAGCAGTCACCCAGGCCCAGATCACAAAAAATGGAAACGTTACAGGTCTCAGAAAACGGCAACTTTTTTTTCACCACATAAATAAAAAAGAACCTATATATGTTAGGTATCTACGAACTCGTAATGACCTGAAGAATTATAATGGCAGGACAAGTTTAGCATTTGGTGAACATGGTAATGAAAACGACCAAAAGCATTTGTAGAATTCCACTTTTTTTGCAATTTCACCGCACTTTGAATTGTTTTCCCATTTTCCAGTACACTATTTGGTAAAACCAATCATGTAATTCAAAAGCACAACTCATCCTGCAAAGAACAAGCCCTCACATGGCCATATTGATAGAGGGTGAATTCTGCTTTTCTAACACTTAGGGGCTCTGTATATGGAGTCCGCAAACTATTCTAGGAAAATATGCCCTCCAGGAGGCAAATAGCACTTTGTCCGTACCAAGTCTTGCCATGTACAGCCACATATGGAGTATTTCTACATTCAGCAGAAGTTGTGTGACCAATTTTGGAGCCATTTTTACCCATTTACCAGTTTGAAAATATAAAACTTGGGGCTAACACACAACTTTGGTGGTAAAAATATAAATTATTTTTTCATCACTGCCCAATGGTATAACATTCTGTGTAATGTTGCACTACTTCCCTTCTGAGCTTTGCACTGTGCCTCAAAAGTAGTTTTTGACCACATGACCACATATGGGGTATCAATGATCTCAGGAGAAATTGCACAACAAATTTTGGGGTCCATTTTCTCCTATTACCCTTGTGAAAATACAACATTTTGTGCTAAAAAAAAAAAAAAGACATTTTTGTGGGAAAAAATGTGATTTTTTAAATTTTCATTTCTCAACAGTATAAACTTATGTGATGCACCTGGGGGTTCAAGGTGCTCAATACACATCTAGATAAGTTCCCTTAGGGGGCTAGTTTCCAAAATGATGTCACTTGTTGGGGTTTCCACTGTTTAGGCACATCAGGGGCTATCCAAATGCAACATGACGTCTGCTAATTACAGTGGGGAAAAAAGGTATTTAGTCAGCCACCAATTGTGCAAGTTCTGCCACTTAAAAAGATGAGCGAGGCCTGAAATTGATTTGACCACAACTATGAGAGTCAAAATGAGGAAACAAATCCAGAAAATCACCTTTTCTGATTTGGCAAGATTTATTTAGCAAAATATGGTGGAAAATAAGTATTTGGTCACATAAAAACATGTAAGATTTCTGGCCCTCACAGACCTGTAACATTTTCTTTAAGAGGCTCCTCTGTCCTCCACTCATTACCTGTAGTAATGGCACCTGTTTGAGGTTGTGGACAGATGTCTTTTATACTGATAACAAGTTCAAACACTCACACTCAAAACTCCACTATGGTGAAGACCAAAGAGCTGTCGAACGACACCAGAAAGAAAGTTGTAGCCCTGCACCAGTCTGGGAAGACCGAATCTGCAATAGGCAATATAAAATATTTGGCATGTTATGAAATGAAAAATAAGTCAAAGAAGACCCAGAGGTATTGAGCAGCCAGAATCCAACACCAGACAAAAATGTGACAACATTACTCTTTCAAATCTTCAGAAATTGATCTCCTTTTCCTGACATTAACCCCTTCCCAATATTCACCGTACATGAATAGTGAAAGTCAGTATCGAGTGTATTGAGCAGGCTCATGAGGCAATCCCTTCCCATACCCGGCAGATTATGGCTGTTAAAGACATCCTAGACCTGCCATAAAAAAGCTGGAGGTGAAGCAGAACGACTCTCAAAACTGTTAACCAAACTCTGACAGCAACATTAATAACATGCCAGCATTGGGGAGTGTCATTCTGTGTGCCGATCGACACTCCAATGATGCAATCAGAGAGTGCCGATGGGTTGCTATGGTTTTCTGGAGGTCTGTTAAAGACCTCTGTGCTTGTCATCATGGAGCTTTTTGGAAACTGTTGATGAGCTACAAATGAGACCTTGATTTTCATGATATGCTGCAATACTGAAGTATTGCTATATATAGTACGAGCGATTGGACGATCACAGGTTCATGACTCCTAAAGGGACTAACAAATATAGATAACAGTAAAAAAAAGTTGTTAAAAGTATGAAAAAAAAATAAAAAAACACATAAGTTTCACTAAAACCTCTTTTTCCTGAATAAAATGAAAAATAATAAAAAATAAATTCAAACCCCCAAAATTGCAGAGGGGGGCGTTGTTACTGCTACTGGTTTAATTATTTTGTTGAAAATCTTTTCAGAAAAATCGTACATCATGCTTTCATCATGTTAATTGTGTTTTTACTTCCTTTCCCCCTTTCTAAATATAATGTTTTGGATACTATTACAAGCACATAAAGAAACCAGGCTATCTATTTGCAGGAAGGTGAAGCAGCAGTGCATGATGAAAGTGAAAAGGACAAGTGTAAAAAGTAATCAAAAGAATTAGGAAAAGGCTTGTAAAACACATAAAACATCCAGTGAAGGGAGGACAGGATATATTAAACATCAGGTTTTAGAAGGTAAAAAAGAAAATCTACAAGAGTATTATGTAACAAACATTTGTCAAGCGCAAGAAAACAACAGGCTGTTAAGGACATAAGAAAATAAGATACGCAAAATGTAATTTATCTCAGCAACAAGTCAACCGTCTCTAGAAAATTGCAATGCGTTTCCTGCTTCTGCTTTTACAAGGGAGGATGAATAACACAAAACAGAAACAGATTTTTGTGTGGGGAGTGGAACTTAAAGTTAAATGTAGCTTGCATGGCATGAAAGAATTGTAATTGTACAATATAGGTAGTAGTTGAAAGATGTTTACAAAAGTTAATTACTAGAAACTGGCGAATGTGTTCGGAAAACATTTGCCAATCTCAAATTTGGCATGAACGAAGCACTTTCGGATTCGTGTTCGCTTTCACATGCATTTTTACTCAAAGTTGGCAAAAGACTGTCACATTTCAGGAAATCATCGCATTTCCACTAATGCTTTTGTATTACTTTGGCTAGGATAATAGTGCTGTATGATGAGCGGTGGGAATGGGGAGACGTGTTAGATGAGGGGAGGGGATATGGAAAGTTTAAAGGAGATTTTATTTTTTCACTTAATGCTATGTGTGTTGATTCTGGCAACCATTCAGGGCACAGAAACCATCCAAAGTGTTATGACATAAGGTGTCCTGGGATTGGTTGCTGAAGTCACATGTCCCTGGCCAAATATAAAGCAGACATCTTGTTTTGCTGGCACCATTTGATCAGTTTTACAGTGCAGAGAGGTCGCTCCTGCGCTAGTGCTGATGCTGCTGAAACTGAACTTGTCCTGTATGAAATCGATCTTCCAGCATCAAAGTAGATTATACAAAACCTGTGTGTGGCAGTCTCCGGAATCCCCATTAGCTACTCCAAATTGTTTGTGCTAAAACTATGTTTCAGCAGCAAATGAGAAGGCCAGATTTCCAAGAAAAATGTTTAGGCCTAATATTTTGCTGCAGGCACGAGACCCAATTAGCTACTCAAAATCAAACTGTGTTTCAGTGGCAAATCAGAAGGCCATTTTCCACGTAAAAATCGTTAGGCCTAATATAGTGTTGCAGCTGTTCTGTCCATTTTAATAAGGACAGTGTAGCTTGTTTCATGCATTAAAGTTTTGGTACTATAGTGTTGGTTTGCTGTGTTATAGCTCCACCCAGTGGTGGTTAAATTTATAACCTGTGTTTTAGTAGTAATTAGAGTGTGGCATTGTGGGATTGTACCAAGGTATGCTGGGAGAGAGACTCCATTACTTATCTGTGTACTTCCTGGGACACACATGTTCATGTGCTGTGCTGAATTATCTCACTTGCTTGCCATCCTGGTTAAGTTTATCCGGTAAGATCGTTGGGAAATCTATTATCAGTCACTTGCTGTATTTAGTTATATGTAGAAGTTGGTTCATCCTGTATATTTTTCCTGCTAGTTGTATAGTATCAGCTGTGCTGTTATTTGGCTCAATACTTATCCGTATCATTTGCATTCTTATAGTTTTACCGCATTTTCAATACCTGTTACCAATAAACAAGTTATACTACAGAGAACAGTCTGCTTATTTGGAAGACAGAAGTGGTTTATGCTGTATGTTGGATCACACACCGTATCAACGTGTATGAAGACAGAACAGTAAAACGGATGCTAAACACCAGCGATAGAAGTAAAACGGATGCTAGACGTCAGCAATATAAGTAAAACGGAGGCTAGAGGCCAGCGATAGCAAATACCACTTACAGAGGAACTTGAACCACACCGTACTGCCTGCAGATACTGCAGCGACCGCCATACAGTCACAAGTACCGAGAGTGCAGCCCCCACCATGCGCCACACGTCTCAGCCCACGCTGAAGTTCATTTCTACCCACTCTGAGACGTCCTACAGTCTGAAAACGGACACGAAATGTCTGCAAATCGAGCATCTTCACTCAGGACGAGGTCCCAAACAAGCCGCTTTAGCAAGTCCTCATTGAAAAAGTCTATCGCTCTCGCCCGTGCAGAAGCTGAGGCGGCGAAAGTAAGATCCTCCTTCGCTGCACAAGAGTTGCAGTTAAAGTTAAGACAAGCAGAGCAAGAAGCAGAAAGAGTCCGCCTGCAAGCAGATAGAGAAGCAGAAAGAACCTGTCTGCAGGCGGAAAAGGAAGCAGAAAGAGCCGGCTTGCAAGCAGATAGAAACGCAGATACAGCACGCCTGCGAGCGACATTGGAAAGGCTTTCCACTGAAAAGGAAGCAGCAGCTGCAATAGCCAAAGCTGAGTTCTTAGAAGCCATGGAGTTTCCTGAATCTGAGCGAGACAGCGACGTACGTGAACCAGACCTTGATTGACAGGACCCAGCTCAACGTGTCTCAGAATATGTCCACCAACATCCCAAAATAGACGATAACTCTGACCCGTTACACCATCCAGCCTATACAGATTACCAGAGATCCTTCCTCCAAATGCCATACTGGAAGCAGGAACGTATACTGCGAAACGATGTCGACCACCACGACCATCTTACAGAGCAGAAGGTACGGCCTCCTCCCAGACTGACAGGGACACCCTTCGCTTCGGAACGGTTTTATAGAGACTTTCCTAAACCAGAAGCTACCAGGTATGAGGACGCACCACACACACCGCATGACAACAGCACACCAGCTCATGTTGGCACTGACTCAGCCACTATGAACTTTGCAAGGTTCTTTACCCGCCAGGAGCTGGTGACCAATGGACTTGTAAAATTCACTGATCGAGCTGAGAGCTATAGAGCATGGCGAGCCTCCTTCCAGAATGCCATCAGAGACTTGGAACTTTCCAGTAGTGAAGAGTTAGATTTACTGGTAAAGTGGCTTGGGAATGAGTCAGCTGAATACGCCAAAAGAATCAGGAACATTAACATAAAGTACCCACACACAGGACTTTGTATGGTGTGGGAGAGACTCGAAGAATGTTATGGGTCAATAGAAGCTATAGAAAATGCTTTGTATAAAAGAATTGATGATTTTCCCAAGATAGCAAATAAGGGTTATCAAAAGCTCAGGGAACTGAGCGACTTGTTAATGGAGGTACATGCTGCTCAGGCAGAAGGTGACCTCCCAGGGTTGGCATTCTTGGACACCGCCAGAGGTGTCAACCCAATTGTCCAAAAGCTCGCTTACAACTTACAAGAAAAGTCGGTCAGTTACGGGTCCCGTTACAAACAGGCTCATAAGGTACCATTTCCTCCTTTCAGAGTGTTTGTAGACTTTGTTGCTCAGCAAGCTAAAGTTAGAAATGACCCCAGTTTCGATTTCACTATGTCATATACCACTACCTCTGGAGTAAAACCCAGTAAAACACCAGTGGCAGTCCACAAAACTAATGTTACCTCCACAGGTTTTCCTTATAGGACAAGTAAGTCCTCTCCAGAAGAGGACAAACCGCAGGATCTCAGCAAACACTGCCCCCTACACAAGAAACCTCATCTATTAAAATGTAGAGCCTTCAGGGAGAAGTCTCTAGAAGACCGTAAGAGTTTCCTAAAGGAAAACAAGATATACTTCAGATGCTGCGCGACGACCTCACACTTCGCCAAGAGCTGTGAAACCAGTGAGAAATGCGCAGAATGTAGTAGTGTGGAGCACAACACAGCTTTACACCCTGGACCACCCTCAGGAGTATCGTCGCGAGTAGAACAGTCTGCCGAAAAACAGATGGACACTGACATAGACACCTCAGTGGTCACTTCTCAGTGTACAGGGATCTGCAAGGAACTTGTAGCAGGAAGATCCTGCTCGAAGATCTGTCTTGTCAGAGTATTCCCAGCGAGCCAACGGGATAAGGCAATCAAGGTATATGCAATCTTGGACGATCAGAGCAACAGGTCTCTAGCTAAGTCCTTTTTCTTCGACACCTTCAACATTGCTGGTCCCGGCTCTCCGTACTGCTTGAAGACATGTGCAGGTACTGTCGAGACGGCGGGGAGAAAAGCGACCGGATTCAAAGTTGAGTCTATGGATGGTCAAACCTGCTTATCCTTGCTATCAATACTGGAGTGCAACCAGATTCCCGACAACAGGTCGGAGATACCTACACCAGAGGTAGCAGCTCATCATACCCACTTGAAACGTATAGCTCACTTGATACCGGAACTGGACCAAGGAGCTCCAATCGTCTTACTCCTCGGAAGAGACATACTACGGGTCCACAAGGCTAGAGGACAGAATAACGGCCCACAAAATGCCCCATATGCTCAGAGACTTGACCTAGGATGGGTCATCGTGGGAAACGTCTGGGTGGAGCACACAGGCCGACATCAGTCAACAATATGCTCACCAATACTCTTGAAAATGGATGTCCGTCTCTCTTCCAGCCACCTTGTCTGTTAGCCGATCCTTCCTGTGAAGACCATGCATGCGACGGTGAGCAAGATCATATAGGGTGCACAGTTTTTCACAGGACAAGAGAAGACAACCAGGTAGCAACGTCCATAGAGGACAGACTGTTCTTGGACATCAGTGAGCGAGAGATTGTGAGAGATGAATCAAAGAGTTGGGTCGCACCTTTACCATTCAAACCACAGAGGCAACGCTTACTCAACAACAGAGAACTCATGTACAGTCGATTTGTCTCCCTTACACGCAAACTGCAGAAGACACCAGAAACAAGAGAACACTTCTTTACCTTCATGGAGAGAATATTCCTGAGTGGCCACGCGGAAATTGCACCTGTACTTCAAGATTCCGAGGAATGTTGGTACTTACCAATTTTCGGCGTGTATCATCCAAAGAAACCAGGTCAGATAAGAGTGGTATTTGACTCAAGTGCCAGATATGAAGGTGTTTCCTTAAATGACGTCTTCCTGTCTTGTCCAGACCTCAACAACAGACTTCTGGGAGTACTTCTTCGTTTCTGCAAAGATGCTGTAGCATTTATGGCCGACATACAACAGATGTTCCACTGCTTCCTTGTTAAGGAAGAACACAGAAACTACTTGAGATTCTTCTGGTACCGCAATAATGACCCCTACAAGGACATTGTGGAATATTGTATGAAGGTACATATCTTCGGGAACAGCCCCTCCCCTGCTGTCGCTATCTATGGCCTTAGACATTCAGCCAGAGAGGGTGAAGCAAAGTATGGATCGGATGTAAGGATTTCTACGTAGATGACTGCCTGAAATCCACACCCACAGATGAGTCGGCAGTCAGTCTCCTAAGAAGGGCACAAGAAATGCTCACTTCGTCCAATTTGAGGTTGCACAAAATTGTTTCCAACAGCCAAAAACTAATGGCAGCCTTTCCCTCTCAAGATTACTCAACCGATTAAAAGGCTTGGATTTAAGCATGGACTCCCTTCCCATGCAGTGGAGCCTGGGTTTACTCTGGGATTTGAAAAAAGATGCATTCACCTTCCAGATCAGTGAAGAAGAGAAACCCTTCACGCGTAGAGGTGTCCTGTCCGTTGTAAACAGCTTGTATGATCCTCTGGGATTTGTAACCCCTGTGACTATCCAAGGTAAAATGATGTTGAGAGACTTCACCCAAGAGACGTCCGATTGGGATGATCCACTTCCCAGCGAGAAAAGGGACTTGTGGTTAAGATGGAAGAACTCTTTGGAAGCCCTGTCAAGTCTCTACGTGGCATGACAATATGCTTCTGTGCCATCAACAGAAGTCAAGCTGCAAAGGCTTTGGATCTTCTGCGATGCCTCAACCAAAGCCATTGCAGCAGTAGCGTATTTTAAAACTAATGACATCAACGAACAATGCCATGTAAGGCTTGTTATGAGCCAGACAAAACTGGCCCCACTTCGTGAACACACAGTACCCAGACTGGAACTGTAGCAGTAGAGTTGGCTGAACTTATCTCGACAGAAATGGACCTGGAAGTCAAAGAAATCGAGTTCTACACTGACAGCAAGGTAGTGCTGGGGTACATTTGCAATGAAACTCGTCGCTTTTATGTCTATGTCAGCAATCGGGTGCTAAGGATCAGGAGATCCACCGAAACTAAACAGTGGCACTATGTGTCCACACACCACAATCCTGCGGACCACGCAAACAGAGGCCCCATGAAGCACATACGCTCCGATAGCGGTACCAACTTTGTAGGAGCAGTGAAAGAACTTCAAATTCCTTCCAACCTAGACACCACCAGTGTGGAAAGATACTTGAATGAGCAGGGATGCACCTGGACTTTCAATCTGCCACACTCTTCTCACATGGGAGGTGCTTGGGAGAGGATGATAGGAATGGCAGCAGAATCCTTGACTCCATTTTCTTGCAAGCAGGTAGCGCAAGACTCACACATGAAAGTTTGACCACATTCTTGGCAGAAGTTTCGGCCATCATTAATGCTCGACCATTGACTTCACTTTCTAGTGACTCTGGGGATCCGACCATTCCCACTCCTGCCATGTTACTTACTCAGAAAGCCAGCGTTCTCAATGCTCCACCTGGAGAATTTAGCAACAAGGACCTCTACAGATGAAAATGGAGACAAATACAAAGTCTCTCCAATACCTTCTGGGACAGATGGAGGAAGCAGTACCTCTCCACCTTACAACCAAGGAAGAAGTGGCAGACCGACAAACCAAACATCAAAACCAGCGATGTTGTTCTCATGAAAGACAGCCAGTCTCACCGCAATGAGTGGCCACTAGGCCTCATCACTAAAATATTCCCAAGCAAAGATGGGAGGGTGCGTAATGTCGAGGTCAAAGTAGGCAAGTCCGGGGAGAGTAGACTATTCCTCAGACCAGTTGCGGAACTTGTCTTACTGTTTTCGCCAAAAGAGCCTGTAGGTGTCATCGGTTGATGCCAAGCAGGGAGTGTTCTGTCCATTTTAATAAGGACAGTGTAGCTTGTTTCATGCATTAAAGTTTTGGTACTATAGTGTTGGTTTGCTGTGTTATATGTTATGATCCCAGGCCCATATCAGGCCAAAAACGTTTGTCAAAAACACAAACAGTTTTAGGACAGCGTGGCCATCCGGTGAAAGTAGCACAGCGTGCAATGCCTGAAAAGGTATTCCATAGTAGGAAGAGTGCAGTGTGGCAATTTTTTAACCAAGATCCGAATGATTAGTGAAAAGTTATCTGTAAGAAATGCTCAAAGACCTTTAGCAGAGGGAAGAATCTTCGAAATTTAAATACAACGTGCATGCTTAGACATTTAACCAGCATGCACTTGCAAGCCTGGACTAACTACCAAATGTTCCGTACCATTGGTGCACCTGCTCAGAATGAAGGTAGTCAGCAATGCTTCATTGCTTCCCTCACTGTAAGCCCACCAGTTAGGACACCACCAGCAGCAAATGTGGAGGTATCGTCGCAAGGCCAAAGAAGTCAGGGAATCACAAGGTTATTGGTAGCTATAGGAAAAAAAATGGAGACACAAAGCGCAAAATAGGGTCTTATCCTCTAGATAACCAAGAGAGCTTTCTTAGAATTGCTCACCTGATTTTGTTGAATGAAAAGCATGTAGCGATTTCGGCTGCTGCAGATCCACAAGCCGATCAACGGTTGTCTGACAATATAAACTGTGCAGGAGGTGTGGGTTAAATCCGCGCTGCCTTAATAATGAAGTTCCAAGGATAATAAATTTAAAAGGTGGTTTATTCAACGCGTTTCAAGGTCAGTGCGACCTCTTCTTCAGGAAATTCCACATACAACATACCCGGTATGTTGTATGTGGAATTTTCTGAAGAAGAGGCCGCACTGACCTTGAAACGCGTTGAATAAACCACCTTTTAAATTTATTATCCTTGGAACTTCATTATTAAGGCAGCGCGGATTTAACCCACACCTCCTGCACAGTTTATAAGGTTATTGGTAGGAAACACTGTATGTAGGCCAACATTAAGAATACCATCACCAACCCTCTCTCAATCCGCCATGTCCACCACCACCACCACCGCTAGTTTCACCATATGCACCTCTCCACTCCAGCTCACCCTACAAGAGACTCTCGTTAGGAAAAGAAAGTACTCATCCTCTCATCCGCGTACACAGGGTTTGAACGCCCACATTGCTAGACCAATCTCATTAGAGATGATGCCTTACCGGTTTGTTGAAAGCAAAGCTTTCAAAGCCCTGATGGCCTAAGCAGTACCACGCTATGACCTACCCAGTCGACACTTCTTTGCGAGAAAAGCCATCCCAGCCCTCCACCAGCATGTCAAAGACCGCATTGTCCATGCACTGAGGCAATCTTCTACTGTGGGTAAAATCCTGGAGGGCATTCTAAGGGATGCTATACTGGAGTATCTGAAGAGGAATAACCTCACGACCCAGTATCAGCACGGGTTTACTAGGGACCGTTCATGTCAGACTAATTTGATCAGTTTCTATGAAGAGGTAAGTTCCGGACTGGTCCAAGGGAACCCAGTGGATGTAGTGTATATGGACTTTTTAAAAGCTTTTGATACGGTGCCACACAAAAGGTTGATACATAAAATGAGAATAATGGGGATAGGGGAAAATATGTGTAAGTGGGTTGAGAGCTGGCTCAGGGATAGGAAACAAAGGGTGGAGCACACTCAGGCTGGGTAGCGGTTAGCAGTGGGGTACCATAGGGGTCAGTATTGGGCCCTCTTCTTTTTAACATATTTATTAATGACCTTGTAGGGGGCATTCAGAGTAGAATTTCAATATTTGCAGATGACACTAAACTCTGCAGGGTAATCAATACAGGGGAGGACAATTTTATATTACAGGATGATTTATGCAAACTAGAAGCTTGGGCTGATAAATGGCAAATGAGCTTTAATGGGGATAAATGTAAGGTCATGCACTTGGGTAGAAGTAATAAGATGTATAATTATGTGCTTAATTCTAAAACTCTGGGCAAAACCGTCAATGAAAATAACCTGGGTGTATGGGTGGATAACAAACTCATATTCAGTGGCCAGTGTCAGGCAGCTGCTACAAAGGCAAATAAAATAATGGGATGCATTAAAAGAGGCATAGATGCTCATGAGGAGAACATAATTTTACCTCTATACAAGTCACTAGTTCGACCACACTTAGAATACTGTGCACAGTTCTGGTCTCCGGTGTATAAGAAAGACATAGCTGAACTGGAGCGGGTGCAGAGAAGAGCGACCAAGGTTATTAGAGGACTGGGGGTCTGCAATACCAAGATAGGTTATTACACTTGGGGCTATTTAGTTTGGAAAAACGAAGACTAAGGGGTGATCTTATTTTAATGTATAAATATATGAGGGGACAGTACAAAGACCTTTCTGATGATCTTTTTACTCATAGACCTGAAACAGGGACAAGGGGGCATCCTCTACGTCTGGAGGAAAAAAGGTTTAAGCATAATAACAGACGCGGACTCTTTACTGTAAGAGCAGTGAGACTATGGAACTCTCTGCCATATGATGTTGTAATGAGTGATTCATTACTTAAATTTAAGAGGGGACTGGATACATTTCTGGAAAAGTATAATGTTACAGGGTATATACACTAGATTCCTTGATAGGGTGTTGATCCAGGGAACTAGTCTGATTGCCGTATGTGGAGTCGGGAAGGAATTATTTTCCCCAAGGTAGAGCTTACTCTTTGCCACATGGGTTTTTTTTTGCCTTCCTCTGGATTAACATGTTAGGGAATGTTAGGTTAGGCTATGGGTTGAACTAGATGGACTTATAGTCTTCCTTCAACCTTAATAACTATGTAACTATGTAATCAGTCAGTAGAAAGGTGCACCTCACAACAGATTCATGGACCAGTAGGCATGGCCAGGGATGTTACGTCTCCATCACGGCACACTGGGTTAATGTGGTGGATGCAGGGTCCACAGAGGACAGCCATAGTGCGACAGTTCTGCCTAGCCCACGGTCTAGGAAACAGTTGGCTATAGGCATTCGCCACCCCTCCTCCTCCTCTTCCTCCTCCTCCAGAAGTGAAAGCTCAACCACAGAGCGCAGTCGCACAACCACTCCATCCGCAGCTGCCAGTGTTGCACACGAGGTGTTCCATTATCGAACAGCTAGTGGTAAGCGTCAGCAGGCTGTGTTAGAAATGAAGTGTTTGGGCGACAACAGACACACCACGGAAGTACTGGCCGAGTACTTGCAGCAACAAACTCAGTCATGGCTGGGCAGTGTACATCTTGAGGCAGGCAAGGTAGTCAGTGATAACAGAAGGAATTTTATGGCTGCCATAGCCCTTTCAGAACGTAAACACATACCTTGCCTGCCTCACACCTTGAACCTGGTGGTGCACTGCTTCCTCAAAAATTATCCAGAGTTACCAGTCCTGCTCCTGAAGGTGCGAAGACTTTGCTCGCACATCCGCCGGTCACCCGTACACTCCAGCCGTATGCTGAACCATCAGCGATCGCTGAATCTTCCCCAGCACCGCCTAATAAATGGCATTGCTACAAGGTGGAACTCCACACTGCACATGGTTCAGAGGCTGTGCGGACAGAGGCGTGCTGTAATTAATTTGTGGGAGGATACACATACACGGGCAGGCAGTTGGATGGCAGACATGGAGTTGTCTGGTGTGCAGTGGTCGAAGCTCCAAGACCTCTGTCAAGTCCTTCAGTGTTTTGAGGAATGCACACGGCTGGTAAGTGCAGACGACGCCATCATAAGCATGAGCATCCCAATAATGCGTCTGCTGATGCAAAGTTTGACGCACATTAAGGAGCTGGCGTCTGCAGCCGAGGAGGAGGGAAGCCATGATGACAGTCAGCCATTGTCTGCTCAGGGAACTCTCCTGGATGAGGTGGCGGATGAAGAGGAGGAGGAGGAGGATGATGGGGATGAATATATATGGGAGGAGGATGCTTCACAGGGGGCAATAGAAACTGGTGGCATTGCAAGGTCAGGTACAGGGTTTCTGCGGGACACAAGTGATGTTGATTTGCAAGAAAGTGCTCCTCAACCCAGCACAAGCAGTGAATTGACACCTGGAACATTGGCCCACATGGCTGAGTATGCCTTGCGTATCCTAAAAAGGGACCCCCGCATTATCAAAATGATGACCGATGACGATTACTGGTTGGCCTGCCTCCAGTTGGTTGGCCTGTGTATGTTGTATGATGTGAATGGAAGGTACCGGTACCTGTGTTTTCATTGTGTGTACGCGCACCTTTCTTTTACCAGCGCGCTTACGTTCATCTTTAGCGCACCCCTCTCCACCAATTGGGTTTTCTAATGCATATGCACGAGCTGTGTTCTTGCTGTGCTGTATTATCTCTGGCCCCACTGCGCCTGTGCACGTGTGTGCAATCTGTTTTCTTCATGCATGCGCCATGTGGCTTGTACTTTCTGCGCATGCGCGTGTTCGCAGCACATTTCTGCTGCTTTGTCTCAGTCTGGAGCAGGCCCAAGATGGCTGCGTCCCTGCATCTCTCTGTGCACCTGATTGGTATCAGCCTTTTGAACAGGTGCTTGTCCTCTAAAAATCACTGTGAGTACGTATATATACTTGCTGGGAATTCAGCACAGAATGCTATTTCTCCCTGAGGAAGCTGCTTGCTTTGCGGCGATATGCTTGGGATCCTATCCCGCACCTGTTCTTTTCCCCCCCTTGCTCATGCTGGCTCCGTCTCCAATATTTGGACTGGGTATCTGGGTTTATTTATCCTTAGATTTTGACATGCTTTATTTCTACCGTCTCCATCTGCTTTCCTATCGTTCATTGTACATTACATTTTCCTTACAAGGATGTTATTTATCATCTTTCTGCACCCATACGGTACTTTGACATCGGTTTAGGCATATAGATTTTCCATCCGCACACTGTGTCTAGATACAGGTCCTTCTCAAAAAATTAGCATATAGTGTTAAATTTCATTATTTACCATAATGTAATGATTACAATTAAACTTTCATATATTATAGATTCATTATCCACCAACTGAAATTTGTCAGGTCTTTTATTGTTTTAATACTGATGATTTTGGCATACAACTCCTGATAACCCAAAAAACCTGTCTCAATAAATTAGCATATCAAGAAAAGGTTCTCTAAACGACCTATTACCCTAATCTTCTGAATCAACTAATTAACTCTAAACACATGCAAAAGATACCTGAGGCTTTTATAAACTCCCTGCCTGGTTCATTACTCAAAACCCCCATCATGGGTAAGACTAGCGACCTGACAGATGTCAAGAAGGCCATCATTGACACCCTCAAGCAAGAGGGTAAGACCCAGAAAGAAATTTCTCAACAAATAGGCTGTTCCCAGAGTGCTGTATCAAGGCACCTCAATGGTAAGTCTGTTGGAAGGAAACAATGTGGCAGAAAACGCTGTACAACGAGAAGAGGAGACCGGACCCTGAGGAAGATTGTGGAGAAGGACCGATTCCAGACCTTGGGGAACCTGAGGAAGCAGTGGACTGAGTCTGGTGTGGAAACATCCAGAGCCACCGTGCACAGGCGTGTGCAGGAAATGGGCTAAAGGTGCCGCATTCCCCAGATAAAGCCACTTTTGAACCATAAACAGCGGCAGAGGCGCCTGACCTGGGCTACAGAGAAGCAGCACTGGACTGTTGCTAAGTGGTCCCAAGTACTTTTTTCTGATGAAAGCAAATTTTGCATGTCATTCGGAAATCAAGGTGCCAGAGTCTGGAGGAAGACTGGAGAGAAGGAAATGCCAAAATGCCTGAAGTCCAGTGTCAAGTACCCACAGTCAGTGATGGTGTGGGGTGCCATGTCAGCTGCTGGTATTGGTCCACTGTGTTTCATCAAGGGCAGGGTCAATGCAGCTAGCTATCAGGAGATTTTGGAGCACTTCATGCTTCCATCGGCTGAAATGCTTTATGGAGATGAAGATTTCATTTTTCAGCACGACCTGGCACCTGCTCACAGTGCCAAAACCACTGGTAAATGGTTTACTGACCATGGTATTACTGTGCTCAATTGGCCTGCCAACTCTCCTGACCTGAACCCCATAGAGAATCTGTGGGATATTGTGAAGAGAAAGTTGAGAGACGCAAGACCCAACACTCTGGATGAGCTTAAGGCCGCTATTGAAGCATCCTGGGCCTCCATAACATCTCAGCAGTGTCACAGGCTGATTGCCTCCATGCCACGCCGCATTGAAGCAGTCATTTCTGCCAAAGGATTCCCGACCAAGTATTGAGTGCATAACTGAACATTATTATTTGTTGGTTTTTTTGTTTGTTATTAAAAAACACTTTTATTTGATTGGATGGGTGAAATATGCTAATTTATTGAGACAGGTTTTTTGGGTTATCAGGAGTTGTATGCCAAAATCATCAGTATTAAAACAATAAAAGACCTGACAAATTTCAGTTGGTGGATAATGAATCTATAATATATGAAAGTTTAATTGTAATCATTACATTATGGTAAATAATGAAATTTAACACTATATGCTAATTTTTTGAGAAGGACCTGTATATGTATATTGAGATCTGTATGGTACATTACTTAGGAGCCAGTCTTTGTATTTTCCATATATTCTGCAAGTTTGCATTTTTTGCACATCATTTGCATATTGTTTTCTGTGCAAAAAAAAAAAGGGAGGGAGAGGGACCCTGGGTGCTAGTCATCATTGCCCCTATACTAGGGTATGGTTTCTTGTATAGGTATCTGTTTGTATTTTAGTGTTTTTAATTGTAGTTTGTGCTGTGTATTCCCACCAATAAAGCTTTTTTGACTTTTATATTATCTGAGGTGTTCCCAGTATATGGGCATGATCTTTTTTTCTATGTGTTTTTAGTGTTTAAAAGTGGGTCATGCAACATTTTGTAAAAATGGTAATAATACTGGTTACAGTAACATGACCAAATAAAAGTAACCCTGAGCTGTTAGTGTACCTGGAATGAAGACTAGAAGGGTCAGGCTACCATACATTTTGACACACAATCGTGGGGGTAGGTCCCAGTTTATGTTCCCTTATGAAGACCTCTACACTAGACTCAAGCCACCGCTCTCTAAAGTTAGCATGCTGCAGAGCAAGGGGGCAGTGGAAACTGGAATTGAGGTCTATCCTCTTTAGTGATGAGTCCCGCATTTGGACACAATGGTAACTGGAAATTGGTCTGGAGCTGGAACACGCTAGTCTCCATTCCAAGTAAACAAGCAAGTAACATTTTTTTCTGCTTAGTTTTAAATGGAATCTGAGAAAATAATAATTTGTTTATGTATGTATGGGTTCATACCCCTTTGCATGAGGCATTTATACATGGTTCAAGTTGTGTGTATTATTGGGGAATTCAGATAAAGGGCTTGTCTGGTGTGAATAAGCTGTCATGTATCCATAGAATACATGACAACTGGTTGATTGGTGGGGATTTGACAGCTCACACCTGCACTGATTAACAAAACAGGTGAACTTTTATCCCCATTAGAATGGAGTAGTAGTACACGTACTCCATTCGTTCCCTAAGGGGCTGTCAAGCATTGCGCTTGACTTTTTCTTGTAACCTCGGAACGAATGGAACTATGTCTTCATTGAAGACTGTGCAATCGGTGCAGCTCCCAGTGGAAGGACAATCAAACAAAGTTATCACATTTCCAGTCTGATCCAAATTTAATGTATCAAGCATGATAATATGATGACCAATTCAATTAACCTATACATTTTTCTTTTATAATACTGTATGTACATATTGTAAGTTATTGTGTACTATTACACATATATTGAGCACCCACAGTTCCAAATTCAATTTTCTTCTTTTCTACTTTAAATAAATATACCGTATGTATACATCTCATATAGTTAGGGCGTTCATAGATAGATAGATAGATAGATAACATCATACAGAAAAGCTAAACTCCAAGGCTGGCTCTATATTTCATGCAGGAATGACTAACACTTGTATAGGATTCCTGTTTGCCTGAGGGATCCAAAAACTAAATATTTTGACCTTGAGATCACATATTCCATGCATATTTTATTAGGGAGTATTTGTGTGCCTTCCCAGAAATGATTGCTCTTTGACCATTTAGCCCTACAGTCTAACTACACAAAAATAAATTAGGGGCACAAAATATAAAGGTCTGGAGAAGAGTATTTTCTGCTGATGCTGGACTCTTGTAAGCTGCTGCAATCATCCATCATAGAATTAAAATTATGGGTCTGTTGCACAAAGAAATTCCCAATTGACAGGGTCATGTAGGTAAATGTAGCCTGTGGCAATAGCTTATTCAATGGGTGAATATATGACCCACATATACCTTTATATCATACTTTGCTGCACACAGTCAGCTATAAAATGTACACATTAACTTAATTTTATATGGTGTTTTACAACATGCTTAATACTTCTGTCAACCTTTTTCAAGGTTGGTAGTAGAGAAAAGTGCAGCTCTGCTCAATAATCAGAGGTGACCTCATCCTTACTTTTTACAGCTGTTTGTATTTGCAAAAGCAAATCTATCAATCTATCTATATCTATCTATCCATCTATCGATATAAATATATCTATATATTTTTTCTGTATGTACACTGTGGTGTGCAAAAATAGGTGTTAATAGCTCATTTTTATTAATTAACAAAATGCAAAATTCATGAACAAATCAGAAATTTAACTCACATCAATATTTGGTATGACCTCCCTTTGCGTTTAAAACAGCATTATTATTATTTTTATTATTTATTATTATAGCGCCATTTATTCCATGGCGCTTTACATGTGAGGAGTATACATAATAAAAAATAAGTACAATAATCTTAATCAATACAAGTTATGACTGGTACAGGAGGAGAGAGGACCCTGCCCGCGAGGACTCATAATCTACAAGGGATGGGTGAGAATACAGTAGGCGAGGGTATTGCTGGTCTTGCAGTGGTTTGGTGTATCGGTGGTTACTGCAGGTTGTATGCTTGTCAGAAGAGGTAGGTCTCAGGTTCTTTTTGAAAGTTTCCACGGTAGGTGAGAGTCTGATGTGATGGGGTAGAGCACTCCAGAGTATGGGGGATGCGCGGGAGAAGTCTTGTATGTGATTATGGGAAGAGGAGAAAAGAGGAGAGTAGAGATGGAGATCTTGTGAGGATCGGAGGTTGCGTACAGGTAAGTACCAGGTGACGAGGTCACAGATGTATGGAGGAGACAGGTTGTGGATGGCTTTGTATGTCATGGTTAGGGTACTGAACTGGAGTCGTTGGGTAATGGGGACCCAGTGCAGGGATTGACAGAGGGGAGAAGCTCGGGAATAGCAGGGGGGACAGGAGGATTAGTCGGGCAGTAGAGTTTAGAATAGATTTGAGGGGTGCGAGAGTGTTAGAGGGGAGGCCACAGAGCAGGAGGTTACAGTAGTCAAGGCAGGAGATGGCGGGAGCATCAATTCTTTTCGATGCATTTGTTTAAAGGTTGAGATTTTGTAGGATTATAGTCAGGTGTATGAGTAATTAGTCATATAAAAGAGTTAGTAATGATCATCATTTTCATATGTCAATTGAAACACAGTCATTAACTGAAACACAAACTGTTATGTAAGAGGCTTAAAACTGGGTGACAAAACTGACAGACTCTGGTACAAAGGTTGCGGAAGACCGCTTCATGTCACAGGTTACACACCACTGAGCAAGACCAAGCTCATCAACAAGATACAAGGTAGTTACTGCATCAGAAAGGTCTCTCCCTAGCAAAGAGTTCAAAGCAGACTGGATGTTTTAAAATGTGCTTTTGAAGAAGAGCCATGAAATGGGATACGTGTGGGACCTTGGAAATCAAGGTCCCAGAGTCTGGATGAAGAGTGGAGAGACAGACAATCCATGCTGCTTAAAGGGAGGGTGCCGTGATTTTAGTTTTTGTATTAATAATTATTGATTATATAATCAATTATTTTTAATACAAAAGTAAATGTAGTACTTTAATACTTTTTTATTTATTCATTTTTACTTTTGCCACTGGAGGCCGCCATTTTCATTAGTGTGGGTGTAAGTGTCTGGGCACGACACTTGCACACCTCACTTACGGCAGCCATGGGCATAGGAGCCAACAGTCGGGCTCCGACCGCTCCTCCTGCCTCTCAGCTATGACTTGGGCACGCCCACTGGGCTGCTACGTCACAGCTGTGAGAGGAGATCGCGGCCATTTTGTTTTTTTCCTCTGTCATCGCACACACAGCTCAGTGCGTGCGATCATAGCAGGAGCTGCCAGGAAGAAGCTGCTGCTGGGAAGAGAGGTTCGGGGTGAGTATCTGCAGCCAGGAGCTGTGATTGCAGTCTGTACTTAGTATTACAGCACAGGCTGCAATCACTGCTCACTGCTGACCTGTTCAGAGCAGAGCAGGGAGATCGTCACACTGCTCTGCCCTGAACAGGACTCAGCACTTCCTGGAAGAGGACTGAAGGTAAGTACAGAGTTTTTATTTTCTTATGCATCTACCACTGCTACCTGTCCCTATATACCACTGCTACCTGTCCCTATATGCCACTGCTACCTGCCCCTATATACCACTGCTACTAGCCCCTATATACCACTGCTACTAGCCCCTATATACCACTGCTACCTGTCCTTATATACCACTGCTACCTGCCCCTATATACCACTGCTACTAGCCCCTATATACCACCGCTACCAGCCCTTATATACCACTGCTACCTGCCCCTATATACCACTGCTACTAGCCCCTATATACCACTGCTACCTGCTCCTATATACCACTGCTACCTGTCCTTATATACCACTGCTACCAGCCCTTATATACCACTGCTACCAGCCACTATATACCACTGCTACTAGCCCCTATATACCACTGCTACCAGCTCCTATATACCACTGCTACCTGCCCCTATATACCACTGCTACAAGCCCCTATATACCACTGCTACTAGCCCCTATATACCACTGCTACCTGCTCCTATATACCACTGCTACCTGCCCCTATGTACCACTGCTACTAGCCCCTATATACCACTGCTACCTGCTCCTATATACCACTGCTACCAGCCCCTATATACCACTGCTACCTGCCCCTATATACCACTGCTACTAGCCCCTATATACCACTGCTACCAGCCACTATATACCACTGCTACCAGCCACTATATACCACTGCTACTAGCCCCTATATACCACTGCTACCTGCCCCTATATACCACTGCTACCTGCCCCTATATACCACCGCTACCTGCCTCTGTATACCACCGCTACCTGCCTCTGTATACCACCTACCACTGCTGCCTGCCTCTATATACCATCTACCACTGCTGCCTGTCTCTATATACCATCTACCACTGCTGCCTGCCTCTATATACCATCTACGACTGCTGCCTGCCTCTATATACCACCTACCACTGCTGCCTGCCTCTATATACCATCTACTACTGCTGCCTGCCTCTATATACCATCTACCACTGCTGCCTGCCTCTATATACCATCTACGACTGCTGCCTGCCTCTATATACCATCTACCACTGCTGCCTGCCTCTATATACCATCTACCACTGCTACCTCTGTCCTGTGTAGCTAATCTAGTCTTGTGTAGCTAATCCTGTCCTGTGTACAGTATCACACAAGATAGGATTAGATACACGGCGCAGCACAGTATCACACAGGACAGGATTAGATACACGGCTCAGCAGTCAGTATCTAATCCTCTCCGATGCACTCCTCTCCCCCCTGCGTGTCTTTCCCTATTGTGGTTTATTATTTTTGTTGTGGGAGATGAGGGAGTCGAGGATTATGCATTCGGTATGGTATAAAAAAGATTAATAAAGGACTTTATTCGGGCCGAGTCTTTATTTACAATACATGTGAGATCTATGTGGCGGCATTATGGGTGATCTATATGGCGGTATTATGTGAGAAGCATATGGTGGTATGTGAGAACACTGGCGGTATTATGTGTGATCTATATGGTGGTATGTGAGAACACTGGCGGTATTATGTGTGATCTATATGGCGGTATGTGAGAACACTGGCGGTATGTGTGATCTATATGGCGGTATGTGAGAACACTGGCGGTATTATGTGTGATCTATATGGTGGTATTATGTGAGAACTGTATGACAGTATTGTGTGATCTATTTGATAGTAGTGTGTGTGATCTATATGGCGGTATTATGCGAGAACACTATGGCAGTATTATCTTCAGAAAGCGGACCCATTCTATGGTGGTTCTGGCTGAGCAACTGCACGCGGGTCTGGGGTAATAGAGGGTAAAGCATGACCTCCAGTTAGGTGCAGTCAGGGCTGGTGAGGCAGCTGAAGAGAGGGGTCTCATTTTTATCGTTACTATATGGCTACATTTCCTTCCCAGCGTCACCCCGGACTGTGCCTGTCGCCTCGCTTTCACACATTGCCAGGACACGATGGAGAAGACAGGATCTGAGGAGGGGAATGGGGTCTGCATGCAAAGTCTGGATCAGACCAGGCCATCAATCCGCAGAAATGTTTCCTGGATTTCTGTGGAGCAGACGGTCCATCCATGTGTATAAAAGACAGCGCTCTATGTACAATCCCTGGCTGCTCCGCGCACCAAACAGGGGGCCCCTATAGACCAGCACACTGCTCTCCTGAAATACTCTGTGCTGCTGTCACCCTGCTCCCTCCACCACATATCTCCCAGAATACTTTTGCTGCCTACCATCCTTGGTGACTGTCTACTTGTCAGTATAAGGCTGCTTTCACACTATCATTATTTGGTCAGTATTTTACCTCAGTATTTGTAGCCAAAACCAGGAGTGGGTGATAAATGCAGAAGTGATGCATATGTTTCTATTATACTTTTCCTCTATTTGTTCCACTCCTGGTTTTGGCTTACAAATACTGAGGTAAAATACTGACCAAATACTGATAGTGTGACGGCAGCCATACAACAAAATGGCTTCTCACTGGGTTCCTGAATATCATCCTCTCTAATCCCTTAGCAAACACCCATAAGGAGAGGAGAGGAGACATCACACACATCAGCAGACTCCGCCCATAATTACAGCAGTGCAGTAATGTGAGCTATTTGTACACTAGGTTTTTCTGAAATTTCAGCAGCTGCTCCCCCTAGTGTTGAAAAGTGGAAATTCCAAAACTTTTCAAATTATTTTTCATATTTTACTAAATTATAAACAAATGATAATATTTTTTAAGAAAATGTAATCATTAATTCTTTACATTTTTACAATTTCTGAAAAAAAATTTTTTTTGATGGCACCTTCCCTTTAATGTCTAGTGGGAGGTTTCCACAATCAGTGATGGTTTGGGGAGTCATGTCATCGGCTGGTGTAGGTCCACTGTGTTTTATCAAGACCAAAGTCAGCTCAGCCATCTACCAGGAAATTTTAGAGCACTTCATGCTTCCCTCTGCCGACAAGTTTTTTGGAGATGGAAATTTCATTCTCTAGCAGGACCTGGCACCTGTCCACACTGCCAAAAGTACCAATACCAGATTTAAAAACAACGTTTTCACTGTGTTTGATTGGCCAGCAAATTTGCCTGACCTTAACCCCATAGAGAATCTATGGGGTATTGTCAAGAGGAAGATGAGACACCAGACCCAACAATGCAGATGATCTGAATGCTGCTATCAAAGCAACTTGGGCTTCCATAACACCTCAGCAGTGCCACAGGCTGATCGCCTCTATGCCACGCCACATTGATGCACTAATTGATGCAAAAGGAGCCCCGACCAAGAATTGAGTACATTTAATGAATATACATTTCAGTAGGCCAACATTTCAGATTTTAAAATCATTTTTTCAAGCTGGTGTTATAAAGTATTCTAATTTACTGACATAATGACATTTGAGTTTTCATTGGCTGTAAGCCATAATCATCAACATTAACAGAAATAATAAACACTTGAAATACATCACTCTGATTGTAATGACTCTATCTAATATGAGTTTCACTTTTTGTATTGAAGAACTGAAATAAATTAATTTTTTTATGATATTCTAATTTTGTGAGATGCACCTATATGTCCCAATCCAGATCTTCATACTGTAGTTATGTCCCTTATTGTAGCTTTGTCCCTATCCAAGTCCCCATATGGTAAATATATCCCCACCCTGAAACCCATATTGTAGAAATGTCCCCATCCAGGTCCCCATATTGTAGTCATGTCCAGATATCTATGTCCCCATATCCAGGTCCCCATAATGAACTTGTGTTCCCATTCAGGTCCTCATATTGTAGTTCTGTCCCCATATTGTAGTTATGGCCCCATCCAGGTCCCTATATTGTAGATTTGCCCTCATCCAGGTCCCCATATTGTAGTCATGTCTGTTGTGAATTCTGCTCTTGGGCTCCCTCCGGTGGTTATGAGTGGTAGTGCTGCGGTAGTTGGATCGCAGCATTTATCAGGTGTATCTATTTTTTGCAATTTGGGCTGGGTTATAAAGCCTTGCTTGATCCTTTAGTCAGTGCCAGTTGTCCATTGTTTTTGGAGGATTCACATCCCTTCTGGTCTCTCCTGTTCGCTGTGCTTTTCTTCAAAGATAAGTCCTGGCTTTGTTTTTGCTGTCCACCTGCTGTGGACCTTATAGTTCTGTGCATTTTCATGTTTTTGTCTTGTCCAGCTTAGTCTGTGAAGGATTTTTTGCAGCCTAGCTATTTCTCTGGAGATGCAGATATACCCTCCATGTCGTTAGTCAGATGTGGTGTTTTGTATTTTCTGTGGTGGATATTTTCTAGTGTTTTAATACTGACCGCATAGTACTCTGTTCTATTCTTTCTTTTTAGCTAGTATGGCCTCCTATGCTAAATCCTGATTTCATTTCTGCGTATGATATTTCCCTCTCCTCTCACAGTCAATATTTGTGGGGGGCTGTCTTTCCTTTGGGAATTTTCTCTGAGGCAAGATAGGTTTCCTGTTTCTGTCTTTAGGGGTAGTTAGTTCTTAGGCTGTGTCGAGGGGTTTAGGGAGTGTTAGGTACCTGTTGTGAATTCTGTTGTCGGGCTCCCTCCTGTGGTCATGAATGGTACTTCGGCTGGTTCTGTCCATGGACTTCCTCTGGTGGGTGTTTCTGAGTTTCACAGGTGACGAGGTTAATTCGTTAGCTGCTGCTCTATTTAACTCCACTTAGATCTTTGCTCCATGCCACCTGTCAATGTTCCAGTATTGGTCTGTTCACTCCTGGATCGTTCTTGTGACCTGTCTTCCCATCAGAAGCTAAGTTCCAGCTTGTATTTCTTTGGTTTGCTATTTTTCTGTCCAGCTTGCTATTTAATTTGTTGTCTTGCTTGCTGGAAGCTGTGGGACGCAGAGGGAGCGCCTCCACACCGTGAGTCGGTGCGGAGGGTCTTTTTGTGCCCTCTGCGTGGTCTTTTTGTAGGTTTTTGTGCTGACCGCAAAGTAACCTTTCCTATCCTCGGTCTGTTCAGTAAGTCGGGCCTCACTTTGCTAAATCTATTTCATCTCTGTGTTTGTATTTTCATCTTTACTCACAGTCATTATATGTGGGGGGCTGCCTTTTCCTTTGGGGAATTTCTCTGAGGCAAGGTAGGCTTTATTTTTCTATCTTCAGGGCTAGCTAGTTTCTTAGGCTGTGCCGAGTTGCATAGGGAGCGTTAGGCGCAATCCACGGCTATTTCTAGTGTGTTTGATAGGTTTAGGGATTGCGGTCAGCAGAGTTCCCACGTCCCAGAGCTCGTCCTTATTATCAGTAACTATCAGGTCATTCCGTGTGCTCTTAACCACCAGGTCCATTATTGTCCTGACCACCAGGTCATAACAGGTACCCCCCACGGCTACTTCTAGTTGCGCTGTTAAGTTCAGGGTTTGCGGTCAGTACAGGTTCCACCTTCTCCAGAGTACGTCACATGCTGCTCCAAGGCCACCGGATCATAACAGTACAACTGGCCAACAATGAGTTAATTGCATCTCAGAAGAAGGGAGGAAATATTTTGAGCTATTTTTTTTTCCTTAGCCTGTTTGGTCTGTTCCTCCCTCTTAATCTCTGGGTGGCTGTGGAACCTAGTAATAACATGAGTGTTCAGGAGTTAGTTTCTCGTGTGGATCAGCTTGCTGCTAGGGTACAGGGTATTTCAGATTATATTGTTCAGACACCTGCTTTAGAACCTAGGATTCCCACTCCTGATTTATTCTTTGGTGACAGATCCAAATTTTTGAGTTTCAAAAATAACTGTAAACTGTTTTTTGCATTGATACCCCGGTCTTCTGGTGATCCCATTCAGCAGGTTAAAATCAGCATATCCCTGCTGCGTGGTGACCCACAGGATTGGGCATTTTCCCTGGAAACTGGCAATCCTGCTTTGCTTAATGTTGATTCTTTCTTTCAAGCATTGGTGTTATTGTATGATGAGTCTAATTCTGTGGATCAAGCTGAGAAAATCTTGCTGGACCTGTGTCAAGGTCAAGAAGCGTCAGAATCGTATTGCCAGGAATTTAGAAAATGGTCTGTGCTGACTAAATGGAATGAGGATGCCTTGGCGGCAATTTTCAGAAAGGGTCTTTCTGTATCCGTTAAAGATGTTATGGTGGGGTTCCCCACGCCTGCTGGTCTGAGTGAGTATATGTCTCTGGCCATTCAGATTGATCAGCGCTTGCGCGAGCGCAGAGTTGTGCACACTGTGGCATTGTCCTCTGAGCGGAGCCCTGAGCCTATACAGTGTGATAGGATTTTGTCTAAAGCTGAACGTCAAAGATTCAGGTGTCAGAATAGGTTGTGTTTTTACTGCGGCTATTCTGCTCATATTATTTCTGATTGCCCTAAGCGTACAAAGAGAATCGCTAGTTCTGTTATCATCAGTACTGTACAACCTAAATTTCTGTTATCTGTGACCTTGATCTGCTCATTATCATCATTTTCTGTTATGGCATATGTGGATTCAGGCGCCGCTCTGAACTCAATGGACTTAGAATTTGCCAGACGTTGTGGTTTCCCCTTGCAGCCTTTGCAGAACCCTATTCCTTTAAGGGGCATTGATGCTACACCGTTGGCTAAAAATAAACCTCAGTTTTGGACACAGCTGACCATGCGCATGGCGCCAGCCCATCAGGAAGATTGTCGTTTTCTGGTGTTGCATAATTTGCATGATGATATTGTGCTGGGCTTTCCATGGATACAGCTACATAATCTGGTGTTAGATTGGAAATCTATGTCTGTGACTAGTTGGGGTTGTCAGGGGGTTCATGGTCACGTTCCTTTGATGTCAATTTCCTCTTCCCCCTCTTCTGAAATTCCTGAGTTTTTGTCAGATTTCCAGGATGTATTTGATGAGCCCAAATGCAGTTCCCTTCCACCACATAGGGACTGTGATTGTGCTATTGACTTGATTCCAGGTTGTAAGTTCCCTAAGGGCCGACTTTTCAACCTGTCTGTGCCAGAACATGCCGCCATGCGGAGCTATATTAAGGAGTCTTTGGAAAAGGGGCATATTCGGCCATCTTCTTCACCATTGGAAGCAGGTTTTTTTTTGTTGCCAAGAAGGATGGCTCCCTGTATTGATTATCGCCTCTTGAATAAGATCACGGTCAAATTTCAATACCCGTTGCCTTTGTTTACTGATTTGTTTGCTTGGATTAAGGGGGCTAGCTGGTTTACTAAGATTGACCTTCGAGGGGCATATAATCTTATTCGTATTAAGCAGGGTGACGAATGGAAAACTGCATTTAATACGCCCAAAGGCCATTTTGAATACCTTGTGATGCCATTCGGACTCTCTAATTCTCCATCTGTGTTCCAATCCTTCATGCATGATATCTTTTGGAGTTATCTTGATAAACTCATGGTTGTATATTTGGATGATATTTTGATTTTTTCCGATGATTGGGAGTCTCATGTGAAACAGGTCAGGATGGTATTTCAGATCCTCCGTAATAATGCTTTATTTGTGAAGGGGTCAAAGTGCCTCTTTGGAGTGCAGAAGGTTTCTTTTTTGGGCTTCATTTTTTCTCCCGCATCTATAGAAATGGATCCGGTTAAGGTTCAGGCCATTCATGATTGGATTCAGCCCACATCTGTGAAGAGCCTTCAGAAATTCTTGGGCTTTGCTAATTTTTATCATCGTTTCATTGCCAACTTCTCCAGTGTGGTTAAACCTCTGACCGATTTGACGAAGAAAGGCGCTGATGTGACGAATTGGTCCTCTGCGGCTGTTTTTGCCTTTCAGGAGCTTAAACGCCGATTTACTTCTGCCCCTGTGTTGCGTCAGCCGGATGTTTCTCTTCCATTTCAGGTTGAGGTTGACGCGTCTGAGAGTGGGGCAGGGGCCGTTTTGTCTCAGAGGAATTCTGATGGTTCCTTGATGAAACCGTGTGCCTTCTTTTCTCGGAAGTTTTCGCCTGCGGAACGCAATTATGATGTCAGCAATCGGGAGTTGTTGGCTATGAAGTGGGCATTTGAGGAGTGGCGACATTGGCTTGAGGGGGCCAAGCACCGTATTGTGGTCCTGACCGATCATAAAAATCTGATTTACCTCGAGTCTGCCAAACGGCTGAATCCTAGACAGGCTCGATAGTCCCTGTTTTTCTCCCATTTTGATTTTGTGGTCTTGTACATTTCTGGTACTAAGAATGTTAAGGCGGACGCCCTCTCTAGGAGTTTTTTTCCTGATTCCCCTGGGGTTCTTGAGCCGGTCGGCATTCTGAAGGAAGGGGTGATTCTTTCTGCCATCTCCCCTTATTTACGACGGGTTCTTCAGGAGTTTCAGGCTGATAAACCTGACCGCTGTCCAGTGGGGAAACTGTTTGTTCCTGATAGATGGACTAGTGATTTCTGAGGTTCATTGTTCTGTGTTGGCTGGCCATCCTGGGATTTTTGGTACCAGAGATTTGGTTGGTAGGTCCTTTTGGTGGCCTTCTTTGTCGCGGGATGTGCGTTCTTTTGTGCAGTCCTGTGGGATTTGTGCGCGGGCTAAGCCTTGCTGTCCTCGCGCTAGTGGGTTGCTTTTGCCTTTGCCGGTCCCTTAGAGACCTTGGACGCATATTTCTGTGGATTTTATTTCAGATCTTCCGGTTTCCCAGAGGATGTCGGTTATTTGGGTGGTTTGTGACCGGATTTCTAAGATGGTTCATTTGGTACCTTTGCCTAAATTGTCTTCCTCTTCTGATTTGGTTCCGTTGTTTTTTCAGCATGTGGTTCGTTTGCATGGCATTCCGGAGAATATTGTGTCCGATAGAGGTTCCCAGTTTGTTTCTAGGTTTTGTCAGGCCTTTTGTGCTAGGCTGGGCATTGATTTGTCTTTTTCTTCCGCATTTCATCCTCAGACAAATGGCCAGACCGAGCGAACTAATCAGACTTTGGATACTTATTTGAGATGCTTTTCAAAAAAGAAGAGAAAGAAATAGACCAAAAATCGGGGATCACCGGAGGCACGGATCAAGTAAAAAAAGGCAAATTTTATTCAAAAGTGTATAAACGGACACAGAAAACCACATAGAGCACACATTAAAAACATTTAAAACATTGGTCATCCATGTGACCTATACATGGTACACTAAGGCCCAAAATGGAGCCATCCCCCTGTATGAGCCAACTCCCCAGTATCAAATAGATGACAAATATAAAGAAAATCCTAACTATTACCGAGTGTGATGTCTATGTGAACAGCACCTTATTTTATCATACAAAAAATATTAAAGATATTGATTAAGGAGAGCTAAATGGTAAGTGCACATATAGTCATATAGCTAGCACATTCAGCATGTGTCACAATGACTTGTAAGGAGATCCACATTGCCTAGATGCACAGATGCATGTTATAGTGAAGGCAATATCCATGGTGCAAACACAAAAAAAAAAAAAAAATGAGTCATCCAGACATGAACCCCAATTACCATAGAAATAGATAAAGATACATATGGAGATGTAGATAACCAGCCCAGCTGAGGGCACAATCAGGTTCAAAGACTAATATATCTATTAGCAGAGTAAGTACGAGACTCAATGTGCCAAAGCTGCAGAGACTCCCATGCTGAAGAGGCATACACACAGTTACCAGAGCCTCTGGGGCTAGATGACCAAAGCTCAATCACAGCATATAAAGTGAAGCAAAGGGCTGCTGGACACACACGGGACCACCTGGGGAGTGGAGACAGGGGGTATGCTGACCCGACGCGTGTCGCCACACTCAGTGGCTTCGTCAGGGGTAACTCCTGTCAGTGTACTGCGTCCTAATATACTAATTAATCACTTAAGAAATAGCGGCAGCTGTGCTGCTTACCAGAGAAGCATGTAGTCAGGAAACATTGAGGTGCCTCCCCCAGCGTCCAGGGAGAGCTGCCAGCACCTGCGCACACAGGCATATCTCCTGTGTATTGTCTCGTCACACCAGGTTGTCAAGGGTGCCTAGCAACACCCCGCCCACCCCACGTCATCTGATCTCCAACACAGTTGCAATGGGAGCACAGACGCTTGGGCTGGTATGTCCCTGCGCCCCCTGGTGGAGTATTAGGGTATGTTCACACGTTCAGGATTTCCATCCTTTTTTTTTCAGGACAGTTTTTTTAAAAACTGCAGCTCTTGGCAGAAAACGCAGGTCCTTTTTTGATGCGTTTTTGATGCGTTTTTGATGCGTTTTTTGATGCGTTTTTTGAGGCGTTTTTTGATGCGTTTTTTGATGCGTTTTTTGATCCTTTTTTTATGCAGTTTTCTATGCAGAGACTGTGTGTTTCCTGGGAAGCTTTTTAGGGCTAAAATGGCTGAAAATACCCTAACCCTACCCCTAACCCTACACCTAACCCTAACCCTACCCCTAACCCTACCCCTAACCCTACCCCTAACCCTACCCCTAACCCTACCCCTAACGCTAACCCTACCCCTAACCCTACCCCTAACCCTAACCCTACCCCTAACCCTACCCCTAACCCTAACCCTACCCCTAACCCTACCCCTAACCCTAACCCTACCCCTAACCCTACCCCTACCCCTATTCTAACCTTAGTGAAAAAAAAAAAAAATTCTTAATTTTTTTATTGTCCCTACCAATGGGGGTGACAAAGTGGGGGGGGTGTCATTTACTATTTTTTTATTTTATATCTCAGTGATCAAAATGCACTTTGGAGCGAATCTGCCGGCCGGCAGATTCGGCGGGCGCACTGCGCATGCGCCCGCCATTTTGCAAGATGGCGGCGCCCAGGGAGAAGACGGCCGGACGGACACCGGGACGCCGGGTAAGTATAAGGGGGGGAGATTAGGGCACGGGGGGGGCATCGGAGCACTGGGGGGGGGCATCGGAGCACGGGGGGGGCATCGGAGCACGGGGGGGCGGGATCGGAGCACGGGGGGGCAGCCACACTCCGCCCACGCACTTCCGCCCGCTCCCCCGCACATCAAATCAGATATATTTTTGATCTGCGGGTTTTACTGCGATTTTGACCTCACAATGGAGGTCTATGGGTGCAGAACCGCTGCGGTTCAGGAAAAAGAATTGACATGCTCCTTCTTTTTTGCCGCAGCTATTCTGCGCGGCTTTTTACACGAAATTCCGGATCATGTGCACAGCAGTGACTGTTTTCCATAGGGTTACATTGTTATGTACCCTGCATGGAAAACAGCTGCGGAACCGCAGCGGCAATACCGCTGCGGTTCCGCAGTAAAAAACGCACTGTGTGAACATGGCCTTAGAAGTGCTTGTGAATGTTTCAGTTCTAAATGCATAAAAACATAGCAAAAGGACAGTGGTGCGCATAACTATGATGTGGCCTTTGATACCACACAAGATTGTATCCCCACAGAGTAAATTGAGCTGGCTGCGTACGTGAGCTCCATCCATTACATGTTATTGCACCCAGGCAGCATGAATGCTGTGCCTGTAGTGTATCACCATACTTTGTATACAGGGTGCCGACAGACACCTTTAACCCCATGCGGGCCATCGCGCAGGGGAGCAGAAAAGTGGCACAAACATGTACATAGCAAATGCCACACTTAGATCAAGATGCCAGAGGGGCCCAGCAACATTCCACCCATACCACGTCATCAGATCTCAGGCAGAGTTGTCATGGGCGCATGGACACTTGAGCTGATGTGCGTCTTCGTGCCCCATGTTGGTGCACTACAGGCTCTTATGAGTATTGGATTGCAAGTGCCCAGAACCACCGTAAGCCTACAAATATACAAATACCAGTGAGGCAACATATAGTCTCGTATAGGGTAACGATATCTCATTATATAAGCCTCAGCACATTCAAAGTAAGTTATCATAGCTGCGTGCAGGGGCTTCACCTGTCACATTTCATTGCACCCAGGCAGCAGTTATGTAGCTGCATAGATGCCACACCTGTAGTATTTAGGATATACCCAGACATCCAACCCCACGTGTGTCATCGTGCAGGGGGGCAAATAGGTGTAAAAAATGTGCATTGCCAGTGCCACATACATTGCCACATCGGGTAGGACCATAACTTTGTTAGAATGGAGCACGTAGCGTAAAGCATGCTCTTCTAGTGCCCTAATCAGGACTATTACAAGACTTGAAGATTCCATACCTTATGTGCAATATCATATTATAAACACTCAAGTCATGCTACAACTCAGCCAGCATTGGCCCTATATGGGATTGCTGGAATTCCCCAGTTACACTTTGTCCAACCCCAAAAGTCTTAATCAGGGTGCAAATGTGGGCTCCCATCACGCTCCAGGCAAAATTGCCCGGGGCACGTGGACACCTATGCTCACTGTATGTCAACACCAAATACGTAATTACAAACCAGTAATGTAGACTTGAAATGGCTGGAAAGCATGACAAAAATAAATATTTACATGTGAAATTGCTGGTTTAATAAAGCAACGTAAAGCCTCTTTCAAGGGCAGAATAATATTATATATATACATATTCCATGTAAACTCAAAGTGGGCCACAGATGGGATGTGGCACTACTACAAACAGACAAAATCACTGCAGAAGCCCCAATTATCAAAAGATATTTGGACATGCAGGTCAAGGGCATACGGTCTGGTGTTGTTGACAAAGACATCACATATAGAGCCAGCAGGAGTGATACTAGTACGAAAGGTGCTTATATTAAATTAGAGTCCTAGTAGTGCTGTTCACATAGAGATCCAATTTCTACCTAGGCTACTGCAAGTTATTGCTAAATAGAAGACCTAGTTCAAAATATAAAGGTGATGAATGATGATAAAACCAGAAACATATAAAGCGTTCCTAGACATAAGGAGACAACAAAGCAACGCACCAATAGTAGGCATGAACGAGTCTTTCAGGATTGCTTATAGAACCCTGTAAATAAAAGGTCCTCATTAAGGCCAAACGGAGCTTTACAGTTCAAATTGAAGATCCATTTGGACTCGCGTCTTAGCAGTTCCAACGTGATGTATCCCCCTCTGATGTCTGATTGGACCAACTCCAGGCCCATAATTCGTGTTCCCCTATGTTGGGAGTTGTGTACAGATAAATAATGCGAGGCCACCGAGGACAAGGTTTTCCCCCTTTCCAAGTCTTTCTTTGCTGTGGTGATGCTTGAGAAATGCTGCTGTATTCTCTTTTTCAGTACTTGAGTCGTCTGACCAACATACGTTTTTGGACACGGACAGATAAGAGCATAAATCAGATTTCGAGTTTTACAGTTGAAGTAGGTTTTTGTCACCACCTGAAATGAAGAAGGGGATGGAATGAGAGTCACATCATTGTTGATAAATGGGCAAATGTTGCAGCTATCACATGGAAATGTCCCAACGAGTTTAGTCCCTCTGTTTAGCCGAGTTGTTGGGCGTTTAAAGTGGCTATGGCTCAGAGAGTCCTTAAGGTTTTTTGGTCTTCTGGCTATCAAGGTTGGCTGTGTGGAGATGTGTGATTTAAGTTTGGGTTCGCTACGTAGAATCCCCCAATATTTAGTGAGTATCTCTCGAACCTCCCGCCACTGGTTATTATAAGTTGTAATAACGCCCAGAGGTTTAGAAGGTCCCTTCACACGGGGCTGCAATAAATCCCCTCTGTCCGCATCTCTCGATGCAGTGTAGGCACGTGCAATTACCTTGAACAGGTGGGTAAGATCCTGTGAGTGCATCCGAAAATCTTCTTGGGTACTGCAATTTCGTTTTATGCGATAGAATTGCCCTTTTGGAATCCCTTTTCTTAGATGCTGTGGGTGAAAACTTGAAAATTGTAAAAAGCTATTGGTAGCCGTCGGTTTACGATACAGAATGGTATACACGCACCCATCCTTAGGGTAAAGCTTGAGATCCAAGAATTCCACTTCTCTCTGTGACAGGTGTGAGGTCAGCCGTATATTCCAGGGGTTTTGGTTCAGAGTCATAATGAACTGATGACATTCTTCCAGGGTGCCTGTCCAGAGAAACAAGATATCATCTATATAACGATACCGTTTGATGACATGCATGGAAAAAGCCTCCAGACAGTACACCCTGGTTGACTCCCACCACCCCAAAAAGAGGTTTGCGTATGAGGGCGCACAACGTGCGCCCATCGCAGTACCTCTGGCTTGCCTATAGAAGGCCCGGTCGAACACAAAATAGTTTTTATCGAGTACAAATGACAGTAGATCAAGCAAAAAGGAATCATGTAACCTGTCACCTGTTGTGTTCTGGTCCAAAAAGAAGACAACCGCCTGAATCCCCAGATCATGCCGTATGCAAGTATATAGGGACTCGACGTCCAGTGTGACGAGGTACACATCAGGTGGAACACTCAGGTCCTGTAGCTGTTGGATCAAAAAAGTGGAATCCCTAACGAAGGAGTCCAAGGAGGCAACAAGAGGCTGTAAGAAAAAATCAATGTAAGTACAAGGACGCTCCAAAAGTCCCCCTATCCCGGACACAATAGGTCTACCTGGTGGTGTCTGTACGGATTTATGGACCTTTGGAAGTAAATAAAAAGTCGGTACTCTCGGATGGTGATTAGTCATAAAATCTCTCTCGCGTTTGTTTATAATACTCCTGGTGAATGCCGAATCCAGAAGGCGATCCAATTTGGCTTTAAATACATCAGAGGGGTCCGAAGGAAGGACCTGATAACAATCGGAATCTGACAGTTGGCGTCTAGCTTCATCCAGATACAGTTCAATAGGCCATAAAACCAAGTTGCCACCTTTATCAGCCTCGCGGATGACGAAGTCTCGATTTGAACCAAGTTTCGCAATAGCTTTTTCTTCAGCCTTATTAAGATTTCTCCCTTTGTTAGGGTCTGGTTTTAGGCCCTGTATCTCATCACATACTGCATTAAAAAAGCTCTGGATGGCTGGAAAAAAAGACAAGGAAGGTGTAGCCTGTGAAGGTAACCTACCAGGAAACTTTTTCTTCTTTTGATGTCCTCCTTCATTTTCCTCCAATAGGTCCAAGAGGTCCCTAAAAACTTGTCGCTCTCCCATGGGTAAATCATCCACAATGGATGGTTGATGATATAGCAGTTTGAACGCCAACTGTCTGCAGAAGAGATAGACATCCTTTATGACAGTAAATTTGTCCATAATGTTGGTAGGGCAAAAAGAGAGTCCCCTCTCCAATACCGAGATCTCTACATCAGATAAAATATAGGAGGACAAATTAATAATGGAGAGCTTACCAGATTGTACTGGACCAGCCGGCATTGTGGGCACATCTATCGTTTCTGTTCTGTCGTGTCTCCCGTCTGTTATTTGAGATGCTTTGTGTCTGATGATCAGGATGATTGGGTGGCTTTCTTGCCATTGGCCGAGTTTGCCCTTAATAATCGGGCTTGTTCTGCTACCTTGGTTTCGCCTTTTTTTTGTAATTTTGGTTTTCATCCTCGTTTTTCTTCAGGGCAGGTTGAGCCTTCTGATTGTCCTGATGTGGATTCTGTGGTTGACAGGCTGCAGCAGATTTGGGCTCATGTGGTGGACAATTTGGTATTGTCTCAGGAGGAGGCTCAACGTTTTGCTAACCGTCGTCGGTGTGTTGGTTCCCGGCTTCGGGTTGGGGATTTGGTCTGGTTGTCTTCCCGTCATGTTCCTATGAAGGTTTCTTCTCCTAAGTTCAAGCCTCGGTTTATTGGTCCTTATAGGATTTCTGAGATTATCAATCCAGTGTCTTTTCGTTTGACCCTTCCAGCTTCTTTTTCCATCCATAATGTGTTCCATAGATCTTTGTTGCGGAAGTATGTAGTGCCCGTTGTTCCCTCTGTTGATCCTCCGGCCCCGGTGTTGATTGATGGGGAGTTGGAGTATGTGGTTGAGAAGATTTTGGATTCTTGTTTTTCGAGGCGGAGGCTTCAGTATCTGGTCAAATGGAAGGTTTATGGCCAGGAGGATAATTCTTGGGTTGTTGCCTCCGATGTTCATGCTGATGATTTGGTTCGTGCCTTTCATTTGGCTCGTCCTAATCGGCCTGGGGGCTCTGGTGAGGGTTCGGTGACCCCTCCTCAAGGGGGTGTACTGTTGTGAATTCTGCTCTTGGGCTCCCTCCGGTGGTTATGAGTGGTAGTGCTGCGGTAGTTGGATCGCAGCATTTATCAGGTGTATCTATTTTTTGCAATTTGGGCTGGGCTATATAGCCTTGCTTGATCCTTTAGTCAGTGCCAGTTGTCCATTGTTTTTGGAGGATTCACATCCCTTCTGGTCTCTCCTGTTCGCTGTGCTTTTCTTCAAAGATAAGTCCTGGCTTTGTTTTTGCTGTCCACCTGCTGTGGACCTTATAGTTCTGTGCATTTTCATGTTTTTGTCTTGTCCAGCTTAGTCTGTGAAGGATTTTTTGCAGCCTAGCTATTTCTCTGGAGATGCAGATATACCCTCCATGTCTTTAGTCAGATGTGGTGTTTTGTATTTTCTGTGGTGGATATTTTCTAGTGTTTTAATACTGACCGCATAGTACTCTGTTCTATTCATTCTTTTTAGCTAGTATGGCCTCCTATGCTAAATCCTGATTTCATTTCTGCGTATGTTATTTCCCTCTCCTCTCACAGTCAATATTTGTGGGGGGCTGTCTTTCCTTTGGGGATTTTCTCTGAGGCAAGATAGGTTTCCTGTTTCTGTCTTTAGGGGTAGTTAGTTCTTAGGCTGTGTCGAGGGGTCTAGGGAGTGTTAGGTACCCCCCACGGCTACTTCTAGTTGCGCTGTTAAGTTCAGGGTTTGCGGTCAGTACAGGTTGCACCTTCTCCAGAGTACGTCTCATGCTGCTCCAAGGCCACCAGATCATAACACATGTCCCCATATTGTAGTCATGACCCCATCCAGATCCTCATGTTGTAGTTATGTCCCAAGGTTTTAGAGGAAAGTAGAAAAAAAGTGATGCAGAACATGTGGTCAATTCTGTACTAATATCCCCCATCCTGGTATATATATGTCCACAATCCAGGCATACATGGCCCCCTCATCCCTATCCTGGTATGCATGACCCCCATCCCCATCCTGATATGCATGGCCCCATCCCCATTCTGGTACCATGGCCCTCTAATCCCCATCCTGGTATGCATGGCCTCCTCATTCCGATCCTGGTATGCATGACCCTCTCATCTTCATCATGTTATGCATGGCCCCCTCTTCCCCAACCTGGTATGCATGGCCCCCTCTTCTCTAACTTGGTATGCATGGACCCCTCATCCCTATCCTGGCATGCATGCCCCCCTCATCAATATACTGGTATGAATGGCCTCCTCTTCCCTATACTGGTATGCAAGGCATCCTCATCCCAATCCTGGTATACATGGTCCCCTTATCTCTATCCTAGTATGCATGGCCCCCTCATACCTATCCTGGTATGCATTGTCCCCTCTCCCCCATTCTGGTATAAATGGCTCCCTCATCCACATCCTGGCCTCATCCCTATAGTGTTATACATTCCCCCCCTCATCCCTATCCTGGTATGCATGGCCTCCTCATCCCCATTCCTGGTATACATGGTCCCCTCATCCCTATCCTGGTATGCATGGCCCCCTCATCCCTATACTGGTATGCATGGTCCCCTCATCCCTATACTGATATGCATGGCACCCTCATCCCCATCCTGGTTTAAATGGCCACCCCATCCCCATCCTGGTATGCATGGCCCCCTCTTCCCCATCCTGGTATGCATGGCGCCCTCTTCCCCAATCTGGTAAGCATGGTCTCCTCTTTACCTACCTGGTAAGCATGGTCTCCTCTTTACCTACCTAGTATGCATGGCCCCCTCATCCCTATCCTGGCATGCATGCCCCCCTCATCAATATACTGGTATGCATGGCCTCCTCATCCCAATCCTGGTGTACATGGTCCCCTTATCTCTATCCTGGTATGCATGGCCCCCTCATACCTATCCTGGTATGCATGGCCTCCTCATCCCTATCCTGATTTGCACGGCCACCTTATCCCTATCCTGGTATGCATGGTCCCCTCATCCCCATTATGGTATGAATGGCTCCCTCATCCACATCCTGGCCTCATCCCTATAGTGTTATGCATGGCCCCCTCATCCCTATCCTGGTATGCATGGCCTCCTCCTCTCCATTCCTGGTATACATGGTCCCCTCATCCCTATCCTGGTATGCATGGCATTGACGTCATGCGCTGCTTAAAAGTAGAGATGAGCAAATATTTCAATATTAGGTTTGGATTGCGATCACCGACTTTGTAATATTCGCTGATTTATTCATTGAATATTCGCCGAACGTAGCCAAATGCCAAGTCAAGTTGAACTCAAGGGGAGGCAAAAACAAACACCTTCAAATGTACCCAAAAGCTGCCAAAACACATCAAATTAGGGACAGACACCAGGAAAGTGGCCTCAATTCACCTATAGTACAAATTTTAGAATGGCACGGCAGCAAACAGCCAAGCATAATGTATTAGGGTCTGGGCCAGCATTTACAGTTTTGAATTGAGTTTCAAATTAAAATGAGGTGGTTGAGGCATCGGTGTAGGCCTGCTGTGCTGGGAAACTCTGATACCACATGAAACAACTCAACCTGCATTGATGCTCAGCCACACTCAGGTGGCACAAATATCATATTTTGTAGAGTACTATTGATAGTAAGGATAGTAACTCGAGTAGTTGACTCAACTGCCGGGCTCGAAAGTCTACTGCTACAGGCAACACACATGAAGGAGGCCCAAGCAGGAGTGTACACTAGGGTTGAGCGAACGGAATGGACAAATTCAAAAATCGCCGACTTTCGGCAAAGTTGGGTTTCATGAAACCCGACCCGATCCCAGTGTGGGATTGGCCATGAGGTCGGCGATCTTCGCGCCAAAGTCGCGTTTCGTATGATGCTTTCAGTGCCATTTTTCAGCCAATGAAGGAGGACGCAGAGTGTGGGCAGCGTGATGACATAGGTCTCGGTCCCCACCATCTTAGAGAAGGGCATGACAGTGATTGGCTTGCTTTCTGCGGCATCACAGGGGCTATAAAGGGGCGTGCACACCAACCGCCATCTTACTTCTGCCGATCATAGCATAGGGAGAGGTTGCCGCAGCTTCATCAGAAGAAGGGATATAGTTAGGGAGGGAAGATTAAGCCCCGAAACTGCTTGTGCTGTAGCGATTTCCACTGTCCAACACCACCATTTGTTTGCAGGGACAGTGGAGGCTATATTTTTATGCATCAGCTCTGTAGCTTTTTAAGCTGCCTTATAAGGCTTCCTGATAGCTGCATTGCTGTTTGCACGCCGCTGTGCAAACCAACTGCTTTTTTAAAAGCAAAAATCCTGTTGCTCCTTTCTGCACAGTTATCTTGTTTATTTGTCCACACTTTTGTGTGCAGCAGTCCTTTTTATTGCTGCCATACTTTTCCTGAGATCATTGTAAAGAGATTGAAATTGTACTACAGTCCTTGTATTTTTTCATATATCTTCCAGCCACTTTCTGCCACTGCATCGATTCAAAGTGACAGGAGACAACATTTGTCTAGTATGGTTACGAACTACTTTTCCTCCCTTATCGATGTTTTCCCTCACAGGTCATTCCCCTTTGATTACTGGGCATCTAAAATAGACACCTGGCCTGAATTGGCAGAATATGCATTACAGGAGCTCGCTTGCCCTGCTTCTAGTGTGCTATCAGAAAGAGTCTTCAGTGCTGCTGGTTCAATACTGACTGAAAAAGGACACGTCTGGCTACCCAGAATGTTGATGATCTAACCTTCATTAAAATTAATCAATCATGGATTTCAAATAATTTTGCCCCATCTTCTCCTGCTGACACGTAGCTTGCCTGAAAAATGTCTTGCTTTTGGCCTCCTCTTACTGACTTCTCCAATTCCGCCATTTGCAGCTGCTGAATGTCCACCATAGGCCATTTTTATACCTCCCTAAATGGGCTGACTCCCCCCACAGGGCCGTGGTCACCACCTGGCGCAAGCACCCGTGCGAGTGCCGTTTGCCTGGACAGGAGGGTGCGCCCACTCTTGGGCGACGGCACTGGCACAGGGTCCCTCATAGTACAATGAAGTGTCTCTGATGGTGGTGGTGCACAACCAATGTCAGACACACCGTCGTAATATGAGGGGCCCTGTGCCAGTACCGCCGCCCACAATAGAGTGTTCCCCCCAGCTTGAACAGTGCTCTACCACTTACAATACTTACCTCTCCCTGCTCCACCACTGTGTAGTCTGTGCTGTTAAATCCTTCAGTGGCACTGCCAATACAAATTTGTTGAAATGATAGATGATAGTTAAAATATACAGGGGCCCTGGCCTCCATTTAGTCCAGTTAATACTTTGCGCCTTCTACCACTGTCTGCTACTCAGCAGAGGAGCCCACCCCAGTACCTAGCTATGCCGCCTGTTTAGTCCTGTTACCAATTTTGAACTGCATTTAGCCAACTTTTTTATTGTGGGCCTACAAACTGTGTCTGCGCCACTCATTACAGTTGTCCTTCACTGAACAAAGCTAGGCCACCTGTTTAGTCCTGTTACCAATTTTGAACTGCATTTAGCCTACTTTTTTATTGTGGGTCTACAAACTGTGTCTGCGCCACTCATTACAGTTGTCCTCCACTGAACAAAGCTAGGCCGCCTGTTTAGTCCTGTTACCAATTTTGAACTGCATTTAGCCTACTTTTTTATTTTGGGCCTACTAACTGTGTCTGCACCACTCATTACAGTTGTCCTCCACTGAACAAAGCAATGCTGCCTGTTTAGTCCTGTTACCAATTTTGAACTGCTTTTAGCCTACTTTATTATTTGGGCCTATATCTGTGTTTCCTCGTCATCCTGCCCATTGCCCAGCCACTGCTAGATGAGTCTGCTAGTACATTGACCCAGACCACTACATTCCCTTTGCACTCTACAAAGCCTGAATCTAACCCTGCTGAAAGTCAGGTTCCCATTCCCGCATACTATACCACCTTACATGGGGACAAAGAGGAAGGTGCAGATGAAAGTGCAGGTTCCTTCATCAGGTAGGAGGGCATACTCGTTGGCGACATCACTGGCACAGGGCCCTCATAGTACGCAAAAGTGTCTCTGGCAGTAGGAGGCGCCACCCGCCATCAAACACACCGCCGTACTATGAGGGGCCCGGTGCCAGTGCCAAGTGCCAACGAGTGGGGCCCCCCCTGCTTGCTCAGGATCACAGCCCTTGCAAAGTTGAAATACTTACCTCTCCCTGCTCCACCGCCATGACGTATTCCGCGTTTCCTGGGCCCACGAAAATCTTGAGCCAGCCCTACCCCCCCACAACTTTAGCCAAATGACCCCCTGTTTTCAATGCCTAACTATTATTATAAAGTAAATTAAGATTGGCAAGTTTAAGAAATAAGAATTGATGTTTTTGGCATTAAAATGGGCACTGTAGGTGTTTTCCTGTCCTCCACTCACTGCCGACTTTGATTCCCCATTGACTTGCATTGGGTTTCGTGTTTCGGTCGGGCCCCGACTTTTTGAAATAATTGGCCGATTTCACCCGACCCGACTTTTGACAAAGTCGGGTTTCGCGAAACTCTAGTGTACACATTTCAAAAAATTAGTGGCAGACACCACCAAAGTGGCATCAATTGCAATAGAGTAGAACTAGAATAATGGGGGCCGACACCTCTTCCACTACAGCCAACCCAACAGATGTAGACCCAACCAGGAGTGTTCACATTTCAAACAATTAGTGGCAGACACCACCAAAGTGGCATCAATTTCACCACAGTAGAAATAGTGTAATGGGGACCGACACTTCTTCCACTATAGCGAACCCAGCAGATGGAAACAGTAATGGGCAAGGGTGTGGACTGGGTGTTAGACAGATGGGCCCTGGCAGGTGCAATCTGTACTGGCTGGTGAACAGAAGAGCACAGACAGGTACGAGCAGATGGGTACAGGGTAGACAAGCAGACGGGTGGACCTTCGGAAACAAAAAAAATTGGCAAGCATTCAAGGCAAACTAACAACATTGATAAGGTACCTCCATATTGGAGGAGGAGCCTTAAATAGAAGATGTCACCCAGCTGAGAACACATTGGGGTGATGCGCTCAGTTCCTTTAAGTGGTTTGGCCTGCAACTGAACTTTGGGGGACACTGACACATAGGGGACGAGATGAGGAGGTGGTATGTGAGTCAGAGAAACTGAATGTCCTGTTTGCTAGGTATGAGGAGATTCAACAAAGGGCCAAGTCTGTAATGCCGAGAGATCAGAAAGTCTGTAGTAAGAGGGAATGGTCCATTGTGTCAAAGGCAAATGCCAGGTCCAGGAGAAGGAGGAGGACAAATTAGCATCACTTTAGTAGGTCATTGGTGACTTTAGTCATGGCAGTTTCGGTGGAATTGTACAGTCGGAAGCCATATTGTAAGTGCTCAAAGAGGAAGCAAGATGGGAAGTGAGAGAACAGTTCAAAATGGATGTGTTGTTACAGTAGTTTGGAGGCAAAGGGGAGAAGTGAGATGGGGCGATAGCTAGACACAGAGGATGGGTCAAGGGAGGGCTTTTTGAGGATGAGTTTGAGGTGGGTTAGGCGTGAGATGAAGACTGTGGTAAGGTTTGGAATGAGGCGGGACATTTTTGGGTCAAGTTCACAGGTAGTGAGGCAAAGTCTTCAGCTGAGATGAAAGGAGAGGGATGGAGAGCTGGTGGACATAGGAGAGAATTTAAAGTACTGAATAGCTGTTTAGAGTTGTGAGACAGGTATGATATGAGAGATGAGAAGTAGTTTTTTTTTATTGCTGCAGTGAGCAATTGCGCAGTATTTTTACAACTTCTGTTACTGGAGGGGCTACTCCATCTCCTTTCTTTGGTTTGGTTTGTAGACAAAATATGTGCTCCAGTAGATGGCAAATGCTGCATTATGTGGCCTCTGCTCTTCTGCCTCCACCTTAACATCACACACAGTACAGTCCTCAGAGGTGCACCACAATTCCCCTTGTGTTCTCCCCAAGTCACAACTCACCAACCGCCCAACTGACTTTAGGGAACCAGATAGCTGAGTCTGCAGATCTGTCCACAGATTCTATGCAATGGCCATCAGAAGTGTACTGCAAAAATTCAGAGTCAAGAGGAAGAAATCATTTGCACCGATGACCAAATTTTTTTTTAATTCACTACAGAGCCAGACGTAGTAGAATCCGAGCAGAATCAAAGCCCTCATCAACAGATGCTATTCCCAGGGGGTGGAGGTGATCCTGATGAGACCCAGATACTTGAGGCACTCTTGGACTGTACTGTGCTGTCAGGGCAGGAAGAGGAGAAGGGTGACTCTCAAGGTGAGGAGTGGGAGAACAGAGAGGATGACAATGAGGTAGTAGATCCCATTTGGTGTAAACCCTGAGGCATGCAGATGAGTAGCATGCAAAGGAGGAGGAGGAAAACGAGGAGGTTACGGTGGGCTTCTCACAGACACAGAGTTATGAAACCATGACAAGGTATGCATCCTCATCACCAACTATGTCAGTGGCCAGCATCGTTTGCGGGTCTGCAGTTGCCTAGCTTGGGTCTTTTTTTCAGACAGCCAAAAATGACAAAAATCACATTATCAACAAATTTTGTTAAAAATGACACAGTAGAGTTAAAAAATCCAATAATCTTACTACTATATGCAAGAACTGACACATTTGTGATCAATATGCATTAATATGGGCATCTCACTGTGCTAAAATGTAGACTAGTGGGCCTTGCCAACCACCACCCACACCATCAACTGCATCTTCTGATTTTTCCTCCTCCCTTACCATGGCAAGTATTGTCACTCAGGTCTCCTGCCGCAGAACTTCCACTTGTTTACCCACTGCAGTCGGGGTGCGTGAGAGCTTGTCAGCTGATATGGAAGTAGACATGCCTGTTGTTTTTGACTGATCTTAGATACCAAGCACACCCCATTTTTCTCAATCCACTGTAACATCTCCACCTGCACCTCTCTCGCAGTCCAATAGCTTGTCGTGTTCACCCTACTCCACCATCTAGCAGCACAGCAGCCAGCCCTCATTTCTGCAATTGTGCACACATAAAAGATTGTTTCCTCCTACACATGCCAAAGCTAAGAGCTTGAACTTCACCATCTTCAATCTATTAATAATAATAATCTTTTTTATATAAAGAAAGCATATTCTGTAGAGCTTTACAAGTCAGCAGTTCAAATAAAACAGTCAAAAGTTACAAAGTTTACAATAATCTAACAATCAGAGCAAAAATAATGAAGACCCTGCTATTCCGAGCTTACAATCTTCAATGAGGTGGGGGTGACACAAAGTACAGGTGCTTATTTACAATGATGGTACAACCATCTTGAGGAAATGGCGGGTAGATAATGGCTGCATGAGGCTTTTGGGCATGGTTGAATTTGACGGCTAAATAGTGAAAAAAATCCGGCACTCCACAATCAAGGAAATTATTTAATTTTATTTTATTGATAATCCAGATTTAACATAACGTTTCGGTCAATTATGACCTTCATCAGACTAGGACATAAATGAAAAAAAGACATAACAAAATATTACAAAAATATCAATCCATAATTCATATAATCAGATGCAAGATGATCGGTACACAATGCTGCACAAAATGTATCAAATATAATAAACCTTATATCATCTCAGTGATTATAGTATCATTCATGGTCCCAAATACAGTTAGACAAGTGGCTTCTCAAAAATAACTTCAAACTGTACATGATCACTTTCGATATGGCAAAACATTCCATTTTAATTATTATATCTCTGGAACACTTCAGTTTTTATGACCTGCACCATCGATGGTATATAACATAAAGATAAAGACTGATCAAAAAATCACAATAAAATAAGGGGAACTAGATGTAATTTCATATATCATCTATTACATTTCTATCCTGAATCCTTACAAATATATTTTATAAATATACTAGTCCACCCCTTAGAAGAAACATATGGAAGCTTACCGCTAAATGCAGTGACTGCAAAGACCGAACTATATACGGTAAATGTGACTCCGTCAGGAGTTCTATAAGAAAATATAGAGCAATCCGATCAGTGATAGTGAAAGTAAAATAAGCCAGGTGCCGGCCAGAGATTCAGTACCAAATAACTTCAACGTACGGCCCAGTTCTATAAGATCCAGAAGTATATGCTAGAGAGAGGGGGCTTACCGCATGTGAGTCCGGTGGTCCGGAAGTTCTTAACCACAGCGTGCGGTGCGTGAAATGTCTGCATACCCAGTCCTGAATATCCCCGCATTAAATAACCCTAGACCCGGAAGTGACGTCAGTGAAAAGCAGCTGAACCGCTAGGTGGAGCGCATGAAGGGACGGCGCAACCGGAAATGCGTCACCGCAGTGTGAAGAAGTCCGTACTCCTCCAGGGGACGTTATATCAGGAACAAAAGTGAGCGGTGAGCGTCATAGTGCAGTACGGAAGTCCCCAAAGGTAGTGCAGCAAAATATGTGGCATTATATACGATGTGGCATTGATAGCGGCATTATGGGGGCTGCAGCGGTGGTTGCCAGATCTTGCTGCTCTCTGGAGGCTGTGGCTGTGTCTGCCGCCAGATTCTGCTGTACTATGGGGGCTGCGGCTGTGTCTGCCACTGAATTTTGCGGAGCTATGGGGGCTGTAGCTGCATCTACCGCCAGCGCTGCATCTCCACCCATGCTGGACGTGTTCCTGCTCCCCCCTAGTTAACCTCAGCCAGGCCCCACATTCTGTTACTGGTGTGAGTGCCTGCTCCACCGGTGATCTGGATGGTGCTCCTTCCGGTTCTCAAGCCTGGGGCCTCCCGCACACAGCAGTGCCCGGGGCGCAGCTTTTTTCCATGCTCTTTTCTCTAGCTCCGCCCATGAAGGCACACCTCCTCAGCTCTCTGCATGCCGTGTGGTGCGACAATGGTGGCCATTACACAGTTTACAAAGTCTATGGCACACAGCACCCGGCAAAGCCGGGGTACGTATCCTGTTAATGACGCCAAGTTGGAGCGCCCACTAGGACCGTGGGTCAGTTTTTTTCTTAAAGGGTAGTCACAGTGACAGTGACTCAGTCTGTGGCCCTGGGCGTCCAGCAAAAGAGTTCATGAAAATGGAAATAAAGTCTAATGTAGTAATGTTCATGACGCCACCTGTGGTATTTGGCCAGGGGTGGCTGACACTGCTTAAAGGGGTCCTCTAGGGATGATGGTTTTGCAGCTTAGATGCGGGTAGAGCTTTGTCCCCAGGGCTCCCTGTGTAGTTAGTAGGAGGGATGATTGATGGTGGGGTGCAGGACTGAGGGTGCAGGAAATAGTTGCAGGACACAGGGATAGCAGTTTCCTTTACTTTTACTGGTAGAATTCAGGTACAGTCCAGGGTACAGGTAACAGGTGATGGTGGTGTCTGGGCAGCCTGGAAACAGCTTGGGATCCACTTAGCCAGGTGGGTTCGGAGGCCTTCCTTCTGCACTGTATATTTGACCCTTGCTGCCTGAAGCTCTGCACGAGGTCTCTCTGTGTCTGTATTCTCAACATGTATGGCTGATAATCATTAAACCCAGGGGACACCAAATTTACAAGGCTGTAACTATATTAATTACTAAATAGTCACCAGACAATATGAATACATATCCACACTGATATAATGGAGGATGTGCTATGTATATGTTTATGTAGGCAGCGACCATATTATAACATGCATGCTTCGGCTTTTTCGTTGTTTCATTGTTATATTGCTAATTGTTGGTGTAGGTTGCCATAGTCCTCCATTATATCAGTGTGGATATGTATTCATATTGTCTGGTGACTATTTAGTAATTAATATAGTTACAGCCTTGTAAATTTGGTGTCCCCTACGGTCTATTTTGCTTTCTTATTGGGTCATTTTTATAGAATTACTTAATAAACATTGGTTTTAATTGTATGGGATCGCTTCTTCTTCCCATATGTAATGATATGGGATTAGTGATTAATAGTATTGTGAAGTGCCCTGGTACGGGTGAAGACATTTGTTGAATTATGTATGGCTGATAGCGTGAACCTTTCATAGGCAGTGTTCTCTTTCTCTGGCAGCCCCAGGCTCCTGACTTGCTGTGGTACTTGCAGGTGTTAGATGGGACAGGAGACTTACAATCTCCTGCCCTCCAGGTTCAGTGGCTGGTTCTGCAATTCCCACACCACCACGGACTCCGGTGTCTGGTCTCTTGGCGCTTTTCTCTCTGGGGTGAGCCTACTCGCAGCTCCAGACCCCAGGCTCCTCTGCTCTGCCTCTTCTCCTTTCACTGTCCATAACATACTCTCCAGCAGACTCTCTAACCCCTCTCCCAGGCCAGAATTTATAGGGAAGTTCCCCTGAAACCAGGTTTAGAGCTCCTCCTTCTGGGCTGGAGTCAGGACAGTGTTGCATGTCAGTTTTACCTGATTAAGGGATCTCTCCTTGTTTCCAGGCATGAAATCACCTCTCCCGTGAGGAAGACCATACCATTGTGGCATCTGGACTCCTGGGGTGCCACACTGACCTTGATAGCACAATATTAAAAACGATCTTTTATAAGATGTCTACATGGGCAAACACTTGGCAAATATATATTTAATATACAGTGGGGGAAATAAGTATTTGATCCCTTGCTGATTTTGTAAGTTTGCCCAAAACAAAGACATGAACAGTCTATAATTTTAAGGGTAGGTTAATTTTAACATTGAGAGATAGAATATCAAAAATAAAATCCTGAAAATCACATTGTATAAATTATTTCAAATTATTTGCATTTTTTAATGAGAAATAAATATTTGATCCCTCTGGCAAACAAGATAAATGCAAACCCACAGCAGAAGAAATATATAGTAGTCTGTCACACATGCTCAACACCAAGTGGGGGAGCAGAGAGCAGAAAAATAGAGATAAGGACACTCCAACATTGAATCCTCATACCCGAAAAGAAAAAATGGAGTTCAAGTCCAAGTTAATTAAAAAGGTATATATTTATTACAAAACTTAACACATTATTCACAAGTAGTGAGCAAAAAGAGATAAAATACTGATCACCACTATATGTTCAGCGAGGAAAACAGATAGAAATGACCGGTGAGTCAACCAGAGATTACCACATACATTATAAAGTAAAGTGCTTAGTGCATTGTAATGAAACCAATAGGAAGGAGAACCAGGCAAAAGAATGGTAGATGTAGCTGGTGTAGAAGTCCCCAGAGACCAGTGCCCTGTCAATATAAAGACCTACCAAACTTTGTTATCTTACCTATTTTGTGGTTTTGTCTTGCTCACCACCGTGCAGCCCTCTGACCCTCTTTGGGTCATAGGCAGCATTTCTCTTTCTCCAAACACAGCGAACTGAGTTAATGCCAAATACCTTAATTTTTGTCTCATCTGACTGCAGCACCTTCTCCCAATCCCTCACAGAATCAACCAGGTGTTCATTGGCAAACTTCAGATGGGCCTGCACATGTGCCTTCTTGAGCAGGGGGACCTTGCAAGCACTGCAGGATTTTAAACTTTTACGGCATAATGTGTTAGCAATGGTTTTCTTGGTGACTGTGGTCCCAGCTGCCTTGAGATCATTAGCAAGTTCTCCCAGTGTAGTTTTAGGCTGATCTCTCACCTTCCTCATGATCAAGGATACCCCACGAGGTGACATTTTGCATGATGCCCCAGATCGATGTCGATTGACAGTCACTTTGTATTTCTTCCATTTTCTTACTATTGTACTATTGCACCAACAGTTGTCTCCTTCTCACCCAGCGTCTTACTTATGGTTTTATAGCCCATTCCAGCCTTGTGCAGGTCTAAGATCTTGTCCCTGACATCCTTAGAAGGTTCTTTGGTCTTGCCCATGTTGTAGAGGTTAGATTCTGACTGATTAATTTAGTCTGTGGACAGGAGTCTATTAAAAAGGTAACTATGTAGGACAGTTGTCTTTAATGCAGGTAACGAGTTGATTAGGAGCGTCTAACTGGTCTGTAAGAGCCAGAAATCTTAATGGTTGGTAGGGGATCAAATACGTATTTCTCAGTGCAAAATGCAAATAAATTTATAAAGTTTATATAATGTGATTTTCTGAATTTTATTTTTGATATTCTATCTCTCAATGCTAAAATTAACCTACCCTTAAAATTATAGACTGTTCATGTCTTTATCAGTGGGCAAACTGACCTAATCAGCAAGGGATCAAATACTTATTTCCCCCACTGTAGATAAATGTAGAGTAATGCACCTAGGACAGAGTAATCCTATTGCTGCATATATATTAAATGGAAGCATACTCAGGACTACAGAACAGGAGAAGGACTTGGGTATTCTGGTTACAAGTAAGCTGAGCAGCAGTACTCAATGTCAAGCAGCAGCTGCAAAAGCAAACAAGATTTTAGGATGTATAAAATCCCATGATCCTAACGTATTATTGCCCCTCTATAAATCACTGGTGAAGCCAAATCTAGAATATGGGATCCAGTTTGGGCTCCACATTTTATAAAGGCTATTCAGAAATTAAAGTCAGTTCAAAGGCAGGCAACTAGATTATTTCAAGGGATGGAAGGCCTCTCATATAATGAGAGGTTGGAAAAGTTGGGCTTGTTTAGCCTAGAAAAAAGGGGCCTCAGAGGAGATCTCATTTAGATGTATAAATAAATGTGTGGTCAGTACAAATCTGTCGCATGACTTATTCCTTCCAAAGACCATACAGAGGACCAGAGGGCACTCATTATGGGTGGCAGAAAGGCGACTCCGTCAGCTTGATAGAGAAGGGTTCTTTACAGTCAGAGCAGTCAGAATGTGGAATGCCCTACCACAAGATGTAGTAATGGCAGATACTATAGCATCTTTTAGTAAAGGGCTTGATGATTTCCATACTACACATAACATTGCGGGTTACAGATAATTTAAGCAAAAAAGTAGGTAGTCAGCTCACCTGTCTGGGTGTGTAGTTCCCAAAAAAAGTCCAAGCCAAGCGTGAATCCAGGCAGAGCAGCTTCAGTATATACAAATAAAAAGGAGTAATGATTCAGCGATATAGGGTACTAGCTATTGAACCCGTTCTACGCCCGGGTGGCGAGCATTTATATTGGTATATGGTCTCCATCATGTGCTGCTGCCATCCTGCGCCCGTTTTGTCATGTGCTGCTCCCATCCTGCATCCCCGTTCTGTCATGCGCTGCTGCCATCCTGCGCCCGTTCTGTCATGTGCTGCTCCCATCCTGCTGCCATCCTGCGCCCGTTATGTCATGCGCTGCTGCCATCCTGCGCCCGTTCTGTCATGTGCTGCTGCCATCCTGCGCCCGTTCTGTCATGTGCTGCTCCCATCCTGCGCCCCCGTTCTGTCATGCGCTGCTGCCATCCTGCGCCCGTTCTGTCATGTGCTGCTCCCATCCTGCGCCCCCGTTCTGTCATGTGCTGCTGCCATCCTGCGCCCGTTCTGTCATGCGCTGCTGCCATCCTGCGCCCGTTCTGTCATGTGCTGCTCCCATCCTGCGCCCGTTCTGTCATGTGCTGCTCCCATCCTGCGCCCCCGTTCTGTCATGCGCTGCTGCCATCCTGCGCCCGTTCTGTCATGTGCTGCTCCCATCCTGCTGCCATCCTGCGCCCGTTATTTCATGCGCAGCTGCCATCCTGCGCCCGTTCTGTCATGTGCTGCTGCCATTCTGCGCCCGTTCTGTCATGTGCTGCTGCCATCCTGCGCCCGTTCTGTCATGTGCTGCTGCCATCCTGCGCCCGTTCTGTCATGTGCTGCTCCCATCCTGCTGCCATCCTGCGCCCGTTATGTCATGCGCAGCTGCCATCCTGCGCCCGTTCTGTCATGTGCTGCTGCCATCCTGCTCCCGTTCTGTCATGTGCTGCTGCCATCCTGCGCCGGTTCTGTCATGTGCTGCTGCCATCCTGTGCCCGTTCTGTCATGTGCTGCTCCCATCCTGCGCCCCCGTTCTGTCATGCGCTGCTGCCATCCTGCGCCCGTTCTGTCATGTGCTGCTCCCATCCTGCTGCCATCCTGCGCCCGTTATGTCATGCGCTGCTGCCATCCTGCGCCCGTTCTGTCATGTGCTGCTGCCATCCTGCGCCCGTTCTGTCATGTGCTGCTGCCATCCTGCGCCCGTTCTGTCATGCGCTGCTGCCATCCTGCTGCCATCCTGCGCCCGTTATGTCATGCGCTGCTGCCATCCTGCGCCCGTTCTGTCATGTGCTGCTGCCATCCTGCGCCCATTCTGTCATGTGCTGCTGCCATCCTGCGCCCGTTCTGTCATGTGCTGCTGCCATCCTGCGCCCGTTCTGTCATGCGCTGCTGCCATCCTGCGCCCGTTCTGTCATGTGCTGCTGCCATCCTGCGCCCGTTCTGTCATGTGCTGCTCCCATCCTGCGCCACTATTGTATTATATGCCCCCGTATGCTGCTGCCATATAAAAAAAGAAAATACCATACTCACCTATCGTCCGGCTCCACTGCAGGTGTGTGTTCAAGAAAATTCCGGCAGCAGGAATCGGCGCCTGCGCAGTCCGCGCTCTCCGGCGCCATTTTCTTGAAGACACACCTGCAGTGGAGCCGGAGTGTGTCTTCAAGAAAATGGCGCCGGAAAGCGCGGACTGCGCAGGCAGCAGGAATTGGCACCTGCGCAGTCTGCACTTTCCGGCGCCATTTTCTTGAACACACACTCCGGCTCTCTGCCTGTGACTGGACTCTGTCACAGCAGAGGAGCCGGAGACGGAGCCGCACGCAGCGCCCGTTCTGTCATGTGCTGCTCCCATCCTGCGCCCCCGTTCTGTCATGCGCTGCTGCCATCCTGCGCCCGTTCTGTCATGTGCTGCTCCCATCCTGCGCCCCCGTTCTGTCATGCGCTGCTGCCATCCTGCGCCCGTTCTGTCATGTGCTGCTCCCATCCTGCTGCCATCCTGCGCCCGTTATGTCATGTGCTGCTGCCATCCTGCGCCCGTTGTCATGTGCTGCTCCCATCCTGCGCCCGTTCTGTCATGTGCTGCTGCCATCCTGCGCCCGTTCTGTCATGTGCTGCTGCCATCCTGCGCCCGTTCTGTCATGCGCTGCTGCCATCCTGTGCCCGTTCTGTCATCTGCTGCTCCCATCCTGCGCCCGTTCTGTCATGTGTTGCTCCCATCCTGCGCCCCCGTTCTGTCATGCGCTGCTGCCATCCTGCGCCCGTTCTGTCATGTGCTGCTCCTATCCTGCTGCCATCCTGCGCCCGTTATGTCATGCGCAGCTGCCATCCTGCGCCCGTTCTGTCATGTGCTGCTGCCATCCTGCGCCCGTTCTGTCATGTGCTGCTGCCATCCTGCGCCCGTTCTGTCATGTGCTGCTGCCATCCTGCGCCCGTTCTGTCATGTGCTGCTCCCATCCTGCTGCCATCCTGCGCCCGTTATGTCATGCGCTGCTGCCATCCTGCGCCCGTTCTGTCATGTGCTGCTGCCATCCTGCGCCCGTTCTGTCATGTGCTGCTGCCATCCTGCTGCCATCCTGCGCCCGTTCTGTCATGTGCTGCTGCCATCCTGCGCCCGTTCTGTCATGCGCTGCTGCCATCCTGCGCCCGTTCTGTCATGTGCTGCTCCCATCCTGCGCCCGTTCTGTCATGTGTTGCTCCCATCCTGCGCCCCCGTTCTGTCATGCGCTGCTGCCATCCTGCGCCCGTTCTGTCATGTGCTGCTCCCATCCTGCTGCCATCCTGCGCCCGTTATGTCATGCGCTGCTGCCATCCTGCGCCCGTTCTGTCATGTGCTGCTGCCATCCTGCGCCCGTTCTGTCATGTGCTGCTGCCATCCTGCGCCCGTTCTGTCATGCGCTGCTGCCATCCTGCTGCCATCCTGCGCCCGTTATGTCATGCGCTGCTGCCATCCTGCGCCCGTTCTGTCATGTGCTGCTGCCATCCTGCGCCCATTCTGTCATGTGCTGCTGCCATCCTGCGCCCGTTCTGTCATGTGCTGCTGCCATCCTGCGCCCGTTCTGTCATGCGCTGCTGCCATCCTGCGCCCGTTCTGTCATGTGCTGCTGCCATCCTGCGCCCGTTCTGTCATGTGCTGCTCCCATCCTGCGCCACTATTGTATTATATGCCCCCGTATGCTGCTGCCATATAAAAAAAAAAAATACCATACTCACCTATCGTCCGGCTCCACTGCAGGTGTGTGTTCAAGAAAATGGCGCCGAAAAGCATGGACTGCGCAGGCGCCGATTCCGGCAGCAGGAATCGGCGCCTGCGCAGTCCGCGCTCTCCGGCGCCATTTTCTTGAAGACACACCTGCAGTGGAGCCGGAGTGTGTCTTCAAGAAAATGGCGCCGGAAAGCGCGGACTGCGCAGGCAGCAGGAATCGGCACCTGCGCAGTCTGCACTTTCCGGCGCCATTTTCTTGAACACACACTCCGGCTCTCTGCCTGTGACTGGACTCTGTCACAGCAGAGGAGCCGGAGACGGAGCCGCACGCAGCGCCCGTTCTGTCATGTGCTGCTCCCATCCTGCGCCCCCGTTCTGTCATGCGCTGCTGCCATCCTGCGCCCGTTCTGTCATGTGCTGCTCCCATCCTGCGCCCCCGTTCTGTCATGCGCTGCTGCCATCCTGCGCCCGTTCTGTCATGTGCTGCTCCCATCCTGCTGCCATCCTGCGCCCGTTATGTCATGCGCTGCTGCCATCCTGCGCCCGTTGTCATGTGCTGCTCCCATCCTGCGCCCGTTCTGTCATGTGCTGCTGCCATCCTGCGCCCGTTCTGTCATGTGCTGCTGCCATCCTGCGCCCGTTCTGTCATGCGCTGCTGCCATCCTGCGCCCGTTCTGTCATGTGCTGCTCCCATCCTGCGCCCGTTCTGTCATGTGTTGCTCCCATCCTGCGCCCCCGTTCTGTCATGCGCTGCTGCCATCCTGCGCCCGTTCTGTCATGTGCTGCTCCCATCCTGCTGCCATCCTGCGCCCGTTATGTCATGCGCAGCTGCCATCCTGCGCCCGTTCTGTCATGTGCTGCTGCCATCCTGCGCCCGTTCTGTCATGTGCTGCTGCCATCCTGCGCCCGTTCTGTCATGTGCTGCTGCCATCCTGCGCCCGTTCTGTCATGTGCTGCTCCCATCCTGCTGCCATCCTGCGCCCGTTATGTCATGCGCAGCTGCCATCCTGCGCCCGTTCTGTCATGTGCTGCTGCCATCCTGCGCCCGTTCTGTCATGTGCTGCTGCCATCCTGCGCCCGTTCTGTCATGTGCTGCTGCCATCCTGCGCCCGTTCTGTCATGTGCTGCTCCCATCCTGCGCCCTCATTCTGTCATGCGCTGCTGCCATCCTGCGCCCGTTCTGTCATGTGCTGCTCCCATCCTGCTGCCATCCTGCGCCCGTTATGTCATGCGCTGCTGCCATCCTGCGCCCGTTCTGTCATGTGCTGCTGCCATCCTGCGCCCGTTATGTCATGCGCTGCTGCCATCCTGCGCCCGTTCTGTCATGCGCTGCTGCCATCCTGCGCCCGTTCTGTCATGTGCTGCTGCCATCCTGCGCCCGTTCTGTCATGTGCTGCTGCCATCCTGCGCCCGTTCTGTCATGTGCTGCTGCCATCCTGCGCCCGTTCTGTCATGTGCTGCTCCCATCCTGCGCCACTATTGTATTATATGCCCCCGTATGCTGCTGCCATATAAAAAAAAAAAATACCATACTCACCTATCGTCCGGCTCCACTGCAGGTGTGTGTTCAAGAAAATGGCGCCGGAAAGCGCGGACTGCGCAGGCGCCGATTCCGGCAGCAGGAATCGGCGCCTGCGCAGTCCGCGCTCTCCGGCGCCATTTTCTTGAAGACACACCTGCAGTGGAGCCGGAGTGTGTCTTCAAGAAAATGGCGCCGGAAAGCGCGGACTGCGCAGGCGCCGATTCCGGCAGCAGGAATCGGCGCCTGCGCAGTCCGCGCTTTCCGGCGCCATTTTCTTGAACACACACTCCGGCTCCTCTGCCTGTGACTGGACTCTGTCACAGCAGAGGAGCCGGAGACGGAGCCGCACGCAGCGCTGGAACGGAGGACAGGTGACTATACTTACCCTCCCTCCTGGCGCGTCCACGGTCCCTGACTCTCCGGTGGAGATCGCGGTATGCGTTCAGTGCTTACGCATACCACGATCTCCTGGGAGCGTCACTCTGTGGGGGCCAGACTGCGCCGGCGCTTGCGCCTGCGCAGTCTATAAAGGCTTCGGACAGAGTGACGCTCCCAGCGTTATATTATAGATATGCTTCCTTAAATAAAAATAGCTTTCATTGAGCTGTTTAAAACAAGCTCTTGATGCTTAATCCACTTATAAGTACATATACGCACATGATTGGTCAGACCATGATTAAGATTCAAGTCGAAACGTGCCTGAACCTACAGTACAGACCAAAAGTTTGGACACACCTTCTCATTTAAAGATTTTTCTGTATTTTCATGACTATGAAAATTGTAAATTCACACTGAAAGCATCAAAACTATGAATTAACACATGTGGAATTATATACTTAACAAAAAAGTGTGAAACAACTGAAAATATGTCTTATATTTTAGGTTCTTCAAAGTAGCCACCTTTTGCTTTGATGACTGCTTTGCACTGTCTTGGCATTCTCTTCATGAGCATCAAGATGTAGTCACCGGAAATGGTCTTCCAACAATCTTGAAGGAGTTCCCAGATATGCTTAGCACTTGTTGGCCCTTTTGCCTTCACTCTGCGGTCCAGCTCACCCCAAACCATCTCGATTGGGTTCAGGTCTGGTGACTGTGGAGGCCAGGTCATCTGGCATAGCACCCCATAACTCTCCTTCTTGGTCAAATAGCCCTTACACAGCCTGGAGGTGTGTTGGGGGTTATTGTCCTGTTGAAAATAAATGATGGTCCAACTAAATGCAAACTAAATAGAATAGCATGCCGCTGCAAGATGCTGTGGTAGCCATGCTGGTTCAGTATGCCTTCAATTTTGAAATCCCGAACAGTGTAACCAGCAAAGCACCCCCACACCATCACACCTCCTCCTCCATGCTTCACGGTGGGAACCAGGCATGTAGAGTCCAACCGTTCACCTTTTCTGCGTCGCACAAAGACACGGTGGTTGGAACCAAAGATCTCAAATTTGGACTCATCAGACCAAAGCTCAGATTTCCACTGGTCTAATGTCCATTCCTTGTGTTCTTTTGCTCAAACAAGTCTCTTCTGCTTGTTGCCTGTCCTTAGCAGTGGTTTCATAGCAGCTATTTTACCATGAAGGCCTGCTGCACAAAGTCTCTTCTTAACAGTTGTTGTGAGATGTGTCTGCTGCTAGAACTCTGTGTGGCATTGACCTGGTCTCTAATCTCAGCTGCTGTTAACCTGCGATTTCTGAGGCTGGTGACTCGGATAAACTTATCCTCAGAAGTAGAGGAGACTCTTGGTCTTCCTTTCCTGCGGCAGTCCTCATGTGAGCCAGTTTCTTTGTAGTGCTTGATGGTTTTTGCAATTGCACTTGGGGACACTTTCAAAGTTTTCCCATTTTTTCGGACTGACTGACCTTCATTTCTTAAAGTAATGATGGCCACTCGTTTTTCTTTACTTAGCTGCTTTTTTCTTGCCATAATACACATTCTAACAGTCTATTCAGAAGGACTATCAGCTGTGTATTTACCAGACTTCTGTTCAACACAACTAATGGCCCCAACCCCATTTATAAGGCAAGAAATCCCACTTATTAAACCTGACAGGGCACACCTGTGAAGTGAAAACCATTCCCGGTGACTACTTCTTGAAGCTCATCAACAGAATGCCAAGAGTGTGCAAAGCAGTCATCAAAGCAAATGGTGACTACTTTGAAGAACCTAGGATATAAGACATATTTTTAGTTGTTTCACACTTTCTTTGTTAAGCATATAATTTCACATGTGTTAATTCATAGTTTTGATGCCTTCACTGTAAATTTCCAATTTTCATAGTCATGGAAATGCAGAAAAATCTTTAAATGAGAAGGTGTGTCCAAACTTTTGGGCTGTACTGTATGTATTTGTGCCAATCATGTGCGCATATGTACTTAGAGCTTGTTTTTAACGGCAAATAAAATCTATATTTTAGTGAAGTCATACAGCCTATATAACTGGATCATTACTCCTTTTTCCTTATAGATAATTTAGCAACAAAATGTACAATTGATGGAGAAAGGTTGAACTTGATGGACCTAGGTCTTTTTTCAACCTATGTAACTATGTAACTATGTGAATATAATCAGAATTATCTTTGGTATATTCACTAAATGCGAAATCCAGATCATAGAGAATGATTATAAAATTAAATAAATATAATAATATGTTCATTTACAAGAAACTATTGAAAGCAATTACTATTACTTATTTTTAACTTCTTGATTGTCAAATTAAAGAAAGCTTAATTTACTGGCCATTAATAAAACCTAAATGATAAATTCTGAATCCTCTTATTTACTGCTCATCATAAACCGGCAATCTACTTATTGCTAGTTAGTGTTGAATAAATTCATGTTCTGTTGCATTGAACTTAATCGGCAGTGTCCTAATATATGTTGTCCCACTGTTCAGTATAAAATCAAGAAGCTCATCTGTTGTCAAATTTGCATTACCCCACTTATCTCTATTTTGAATTGATGGATTTGATTGAGTCCTTCATCTCTGAAACCTCCAAAGAATATGTTTTTATTTCATTGGATGGAGATTAGACACCTGCTACCAGTGTCAGCTGCTCGCAGATGCCGAGTGTGTCATTCATCAATAATTGCATGGGCATTTTTATTGTGTAAAATAGAATCATGATAATCAAGTTTACCATATAAACATATTACAAATCGGTTGATTGGTTTACCTTAGGGTACGTTTTATCTACACAACGTAATTTATTTTTTGGGCCATTGTGCTTTTCTTTAAAACCGAACCTCATTTCTCAATTCCTCCAAATGACACAATAAAACATTCAATTTCTGGAGCATAAGGGATAGTTAATGTTGTGAGGGGTATGTTAATGTTATATATGCATGGCTGGCTGTGAAAGGAGGTACTGCCATAGGAAGTACCAAATCTGTCTGCCCTTTAACAAAAGGATCAGTATGTTTTAACGCTATAATAGATGTATGTAGATGTAAGACGAGCATCAGTACAATTAACACAACTGTATCATGCATACCACAGAGGAGTTCACTTTAACCCCCCTCGTGAAATGCCAATTTCCCTTTGAAATTTACAAATTTACTGAGAAAATGTGAATATTAAATAAGTGCAAATGAATATAATTTACTGACTAAATATAAAAAAGAAATACATAATAATATTAATAATTCAAAAAAAGGAGATTGTGTTTTAAGCCAATTTTGAGGATGATACGAGATCATAAGCATTATTGCCCAAGTGCCCAGCCAGTGTTCCAATATGTTTCCTGGAAATGATTATTCAGTGACGTGTTAAACACAATAACTCCATGTAGTGACGTAAATCTGTCTTTTATCTAGACACTCATTGTATTACAAGGAACGAGAGTAGAAACTGCGGCATTATTCTTTTCAAACTAGATTATTAACAGGAATGACAGTACAAAATTAAACAGATGTGTTTTGTAAGGCATCTATGCTTTTTGGGTTTCATGCCAAGTTAAAAATAATGACTTTCCAAACATCACTATTCACAAATGTGGAGTGGGGAACATTATGCAACTGTCAAATGCAAAACAGAAGACACGATTAGGACAGGCGGCATCTGAAAATGCGCAGTGTGAATGGAAGAACATGCAAATAAGACAATGAAGGAATTGTTGCCTTAACAAAGGGGGGCTAATGAAAGCGAGAAGTATACAATTATAAACCGCTGATGTAATGACAAGTTAGGATTCATCAAAAGCCACAGAAACAATAAGGGGTCTCATATAGGGACATGGAGGGGGCTTATTGATTGTATTTCTACCGCAGTCGCCTAAATGTTTACAGAGTGTACCTACTGCTGCAACGCAATATTCAGTCAGGCTGAAATAAAGCTATTATAAAGCATTTACCAGGAAATATGATACATTTCTATCGTTCTTCCAAACTCTTTTATTTTTTGTTTTACCATAAGGATCCTGCCATTTGATTCATTCTGCACAAACTGCGTGTTAGGGCTAGCGGAATGCACCAAATACTAAGACAGATAGAGTATGGTGCGTTCGCAGCCCGGGGTCCACCGTGCAGAGATGGAACCTGCTGCCAAGTAATGACGGACTATATGGCGGTACTCATAAGTATAAACACGTGGGTTAAACTTCACTCAGCGTGAAGGAAGCGATCCTGTTGCGTCACAGGATCGCGGTACCGCACATAGAGCGCGAGCAAGTAGTCAGCGAACTCAACCCCAACTAGGATTGAAGTCCGATTAGACCCTTGCTGGCACAACACTACAAATGGGTGTGTAAGGAAGCTAAATAACAGTATTAGGGCACAAGAGTGCATGCGGTGCCGCACTGACGAACGCCACTAACCACCCAGGCTTGGGCAAGGAAAGCACAGAGGAAGTGCACGGCTGGACGCTGTAATGTGTGATTCGTGCTGTAGGATAAGTCGGGCGCTAGATAGCAACCATACACCTTCCGCGAACAGACATTCAATAGGGAAGGGGTATCCAAGGACGACTTGCACTCACAACAAACACACGTATGCAAATGTACACTAGCGTATGGCCGTGCGGTCATGCGCAGTTTATATAGTTGCAGCACAGGAAGTGGCCACAGAAACTTTGCCCTTCCAAGACCTGCCAAGAGGACCAATGGAATGTGCTGCAGGACCTGAGCACATGACCCTCGATCTCCAACGGGAGATCTTGCCCTGGGCATGCTCAGTGTGTGCAGACAAGGACTTAGTCCCAGAGAAGTCTGCTCGCTGCTGACCAGCACTGGCTTTAATGGCAGAAGCTGAAGAAGCAGCAGTAACTCTCTGTACAGAGTGAGACTGAGCAAGACGCTGGGACCGACGTCCCTGCTGAGCAGACTCCACTGCGGCTGGATAAGAATGGGAGACCGCAGCGGAGATGGCTCGAGATTCCCCCTGTGCAGAAGCGGGAACTCGAGACCTAACATTACCCCCCCTCCTAGGGCCCCCCCCTCCTTGGGCCTCGCTACGCTCGAAGGTAGCAATGAGCTGTGGGGCCCGAATGTTTTCAGCAGGCTCCCATGACCTGTCCTCTGGGCCATAACCCTTCCAATCCACCAGATAGAACTTTTTGCCGCGTACCACCTTGCACCCCAAAATAGCGTTCACCTCGTAATCGTCCGTAGACGAACCCGATGTCCCGGCAGATGACTCGGAAAACCGGGACATGTATACGGGTTTCAAGAGGGACACATGAAAGGTGTCGGTGATACCCAAGCGTGGAGGAAGAGCCAAACGGTAGACCACAGGATTAACCTGTTCGAGAACCTTGAAGGGACCCAAGTAGCGAGGAGCAAACTTAGTGGACTCAACTCGCAGCCTGATGTTACGGGCGGAGAGCCACACCAAGTCGCCAGGAGCAAAGGTCGGAGCGGGGCGCCGATGAACATCGGCGGAGGACCTCATTCTCTCCTTGGAGGCCCGAATGGCATCCTGCGTGCAGTCCCAAATGTCCCGTGCCTCCACAGCCCAGTCTGCCACCCTGGAGTCAGCAGAAGACACAGGCATGGGCACAGGAACATGCGGATGCTGGCCGTAATTTAGGAGGAATGGAGTCTGACCGGTGGAGTCGGCTACGGCATTGTTAAGTGCAAACTCTGCCCACGGTAGCAAGGATGCCCAGTCATCCTGCCTGGCAGAAACAAAATGTTGTAAATATGTGACCAAGGTCTGGTTGGCCCTCTCTACCAACCCATTCGTCTCGGGATGATATGCCGAAGAGAGATTCAACTCAATACTGAGTAGACGACAAAGCTCTCTCCAGAATCGAGACGCAAACTGGGGACCCCGGTCACTAACAATTTTGTCTGGCATACCGTGTAGGCGAAAGATATGCTTGACGAACAAGACAGCCAACGCCCGTGCAGAAGGTAGCCGTGGAAGAGGCACCAAGTGCACCATTTTGGAAAAATGGTCGGTGATCACCCAGATAATGGTGCAGTTACGAGACTTGGGTAAGCCAACCACAAAGTCCATCCCGACCATCTCCCAGGGCCTGTCCGCCACCGGCAGAGGATAAAGCAAACCAGCTGGCCGTTGCCGAGGAGTCTTGTTCTTGGCGCAAGAGACACATGCCCGAACATACTCTGCGACATCACGAGCCATATGCGGCCACCAGTATGTCCTCGCCAGTAACTCAGATGTCCTTTTGGTACCAAAATGTCCACCCACCCTGGACGAGTGTGCCCAAGAGAGAACCTCCGGTCGCAAACTGGATGGTACAAAAGTCTTGCCCGGAGGCACAGACTCTAGCGAAACCGGGGCCACAGTTCTCAAGCTCTCGGTGGGGACAATAAGCCGAGGCTCCTCCTCCTCCTCCGCAGATGACACAACGGAGCGAGAGAGAGCGGCGGCCCGAATGTTCTTCTCCCCAGAAGGAAAATGGAGGGTGAAATGAAACCGGGAGAAGAATAAGGACCATCTGGCCTGGCGAGAATTCAACCGCTGGGCTGTCTGCAGGTACACCAAATTTTTATGGTCTGTGAAGACTTGGAAGGGAAAACGTGCTCCCTCCAAGAGATGTCTCCACTCCGAGAAAGCCAACTTCATGGCTAGCAACTCCCTGTCCCCGATGGAATAATTCCTCTCTGCTGGTGAGAAGGTCTTGGAGAAAAAGAAGCAAGGATGCTTCCGACCTTGAGCATCCTTTTGGAAGAGGACTGCTCCAGCACCAACAGAAGAGGCATCCACCTCCATGATAAATGGCTTATCAACATCGGGGCGATGTAGGATGGGAGCGCTAGCATAGTGTGACTTTATAGAGTTAAAGGCCTTGGAGACCTCCTCAGACCACAATTTGGGATTCGCCCCCTTCTTGGTGAGGGCAACCAAGGGAGCTACCAAAGTTGAGAAGTGCGGAATGAACTGGCGATAATAATTAATGAACCCCATAAAGCGCTGCACCGCTTTAAGAGAATGGGGTTCCTGCCAGTCCATCACCGCCTGTAGTTTGGCAGGATCCATAGCCAATCCCTGGGCAGAGATGATGTAGCCTAGGAAAGGTAAGGACTCCTGCTCAAACATACACTTCTCCAACTTGGCATAGAGGGAGTTTGCCCGTAGGAGGTCGAAGACTTTGCAAACATCTCTCCGGTGGGAGTCAATATCTGGAGAGTAGATGAGAATATCATCCAGATAGACTACGACCAAGGTGGAAAGCATATCCCGGAAGATATCATTCACAAAGTCTTGGAAAACGGCTGGGGCATTACAGAGCCCGAATGGCATCACCAGATATTCATAGTGCCCATCCCTGGTGTTAAAAGCCGTCTTCCATTCGTCCCCCTCATGGATGCGAATCAGGTTGTAAGCACCCCGCAGATCTAGTTTAGTAAATACCCTTGCTCCCCGAAGCCTATCGAAGAGCTCAGATATCAAGGGCAAAGGATACTTATTTTTAACGGTGATGGCATTAAGACCCCTGTAGTCTATGCATGGACGCAATTCCCCATTCTTCTTCTGCACGAAAAAGAACCCTGCCCCAGCAGGTGACACTGACTTCCTAATGAATCCTCTTGCCAGATTTTCCTGGATGTACTGTGACATTGCCTCCGTCTCCGGGAGAGATAGCGGATAGACTCGACCCCGGGGAGGCTCAGCACCAGGCAAGAGATCAATAGGACAGTCATAGGGGCGATGGGGCGGAAGGATCTCCGCCGCCTTTTTGGAGAACACGTCTGCATAAGACCAATACTGCTTGGGGAGAGAGGAAAGATCTGCGGGTACCTCTGTAGTAGCAACCTGAACGCACTCCCTCTGACACCTACCCCCACAAGATTGGCCCCATCCCAGGATTCTGCCAGAGGACCACTCGATATGAGGAGAGTGGTACCGTAGCCAAGGTATTCACAACAGGACCTCATCAATTCCCTCAGGAATGACGAGCAGAGATATAATCTCCTGATGAGATGGCGACATGGACAGAGTAAAAGGGATGGTCTGGTGTGTTATCTGTGAGGGCAGTGTCGACCCATTCACCACTCGTACCGTTACTGGTTGAGCTAGCATAACCAGGGGTATTGCGTGACGTTGGGCGAAGGCAGAAGACATAAAATTGCCCTCCGCCCCAGAATCCACGCAGAGCTCTACCGAGTGGGAGAATGAGCCTATAGTAATTGTCCCCTTAAAGGACAATTTAGAGGCAAACGTCGCCGTGTCTAGTGTACCTCCACCTACTTCCACTAGTCGCTGATGTTTCCTCGACCGCTGAGAACATCTGGTGGCTAGATGTCCTGACTGCTGGCAAACATGACAGACCTTGAGTGCATAAGCGGTCCGGGACTTAGATCCCGCTTGTGACACTTCCCTGGCCTCATGTGACTCAGGAACCAGGACCGGAGATTCCAGAGGTTTGGCGAAGGTAGGAGCCAGCCGAAACCTCTGCCTACACTGGGCTCGCTCTAACCTCCGATTGTTAAAACGGAGGTCAATTCGAGTGGAGACAGTTATTAACTCCTCCAGTGTGGCAGGAATCTCCCTAGTGGCCAGAGCGTCCTTAACGTGGTCAGCCAGGCCCCTCCAAAATATGGGGATAAGAGCTTTATCCGACCAATCCAGCTCAGAAGCCAAAGTGCGGAATTGGACGGCAAAATGACTGACCAAGGACTCACCCTGAGTTAATGCCAGCAGTTGGAGCGCAGTATCATGGGTGACTTGAGGTCCTAAAAAGACCTGTTTCAGAGTGCTCAGAAACAGCGGAGCACTCTGCACCACATGATCGCCACGCTCCCACAGCGGCGTAGCCAAATTCCAACGCCCTGTCCGACAAGAGAGACACTATAAATCCCACCTTAGCCCGCTCTGTGGGAAAACGTGCAGCCAGGAGCTCGAGGTGAATAGAGCACTGACTCACAAATCCCCTACAAAATTTGCTATCACCAGAAAATTTTTCTGGCAGCGGGAGGCGAGAAAATGTCGGAGCAGGGGTGGCAATGGACAGGGTTGCTGCAGCCACGATAGCAGCCTGTACAGCAACTGCGGTAACATCCACAGCTGAGGTTGCGCTCTCAAGAGCCGCCAACCTACCCTCCAGCTGCTGGATATACCGCAAGGATTGCTGTTTGTCCGTCATCACTAGCCAGACCCTGGCGCTAGTGTAATGTTAGGGCTAGCGGAACGCACCAAATACTAAGACAGATAGAGTATGGTGCGTTCGCAGCCCGGGGTCCACCGTGCAGAGATGGAACCTGCTGCCAAGTAATGACGGACTATATGGCGGTACTCATAAGTATAAACACGTGGGTTAAACTTCACCCAGCGTGAAGGAAGCGATCCTGTTGCGTCACAGGATCGCGGTACCGCACATAGAGCGCGAGCAAGTAGTCAGCGAACTCAACCCCAACTAGGATTGAAGTCCGATTAGACCCTTGCTGGCACAACACCACAACTGGGTGTGTAAGGAAGCTAAATAACAGTATTAGGGCACAAGAGTGCATGCGGTGCCGCACTGACGAACGCCACTAACCACCCAGGCTTGGGCAAGGAAAGCACAGAGGAAGTGCACGGCGCCGTACTGGTGGTCACAGCAACTGGACGCTGTAATGTGTGATTCGTGCTGTAGGATAAGTCGGGCGCTAGATAGCAACTAAACACCTTCCGCGAACAGACATTCAATAGGGAAGGGGTATCCAAGGACGACTTGCACTCACAACAAACACACGTATGCAAATGTACACTAGCGCATGGCCGTGCGGTCATGCGCAGTTTATATAGTTGCAGCACAGGAAGTGGCCACAGAAACTTTGCCCTTCCAAGACCTGCCAAGAGGACCAATGGAATGTGCTGCAGGGCCTGAGCACATGACCCTCGATCTCCAACGGGAGATCTTGCCCTGGGCATGCTCAGTGTGTGCAGACAAGGACTTAGTCCCAGAGAAGTCTGCTCGCTGCTGACTAGCACTGGCTTTAATGGCAGAAGCTGAAAAAGCAGCAATAACTCTCTGTACAGAGTGAGACTGAGCAAGACGCTGGGACCGACGTCCCTCCTGAGCAGACTCCACTGCGGCTGGATAAGAATGGGAGATCTGTTATGTAGGCAATCCAGTGACACAGTGTGCCAGCAATCAGAGCACATACAGTGATCTGACAATAACCAAAAAACAATAGAACGAGCTCTGAGACGTGGAATCTCTGTAGACCGCAATACCTGAACCTATCCTAAACACAACTAAAGGCAGCTGTGGATAGCGCCTGTCACTACCTATGCAACTCGGCACAGCCTGAGGAGCTGACTAGCCTGAAGATAGAAAAACAAGCCTGACTTGCCTCAGAGAAATACCCCAAAGGAAAAGGCAGCCCCCCACATATAATGACTGTTAGCAAGATGAAAAGACAAACGTAGGGATGAAATAGATTCAGCAAAGTGAGGCCCGATATTCTAGATAGAGCGAGGATAGCAAAGAGAACTTTGCAGTCTACAAAAAACCCTAAAGCAAAAAACCACGCAAAGGGGGCAAAAAGACCCACCGTGCCGAACTAACGGCACGGCGGTGCACCCTTTGCGTCTCAGAGCTTCCAGCAAAAACGAATAGACAAGCTGGACAGAAAAAGTAGCAACAAAAGCAAAGAAGCACTTATCTAAGCAGAGCAGCAGGCCACAGGAAGATCCAGAAGCTCAGGTCCAACACTGGAACATTGACAAGGAGCAAGGAAGACAGAATCAGGTGGAGTTAAATAACAAAGCAGCCAACGAGCTCACCAGAACACCTGAGGGAGGAAGCTCAGAAGCTGCAGTACCACTTGTGACCACAAGAGTGAATTCAGCCACAGAATTCACAACAGTACCCCCCCCTTGAGGAGGGGTCACCGAACCCTCACCAGAGCCCCCAGGCCGACCAGGATGAGCCACATGAAAGGCACGAACAAGATCTGGAGCATGGACATCAGAGGCAAAAACCCAGGAATTATCTTCCTGAGCATAACCCTTCCATTTAACCAGATACTGGAGTTTCCATCTAGAAACACGAGAATCCAAAATTTTCTCCACAATATACTCCAATTCCCCCTCCACCAAAACCGGGGCAGGAGGCTCAACAGATGGAACCATAGGTGCCACGTATCTCCGCAACAACGACCTATGGAATACATTATGTATGGAAAAGGAGTCTGGGAGGGTCAGACGAAAAGACACAGGATTGAGAATCTCAGAAATCCTATACGGACCAATAAAACGAGGTTTAAATTTAGGAGAGGAAACCTTCATAGGAATATGACGAGAAGATAACCAAACCAGATCCACAACACGAAGTCGGGGACCCACACGGCGTCTGCGATTAGCGAAAAGTTGAGCCTTCTCCTGGGACAAGGCCAAATTATCCACTACCTGAGTCCAGATCTGCTGCAACCTGTCCACCACAGACTCCACACCAGGACAGTCCGAAGACTCAACCTGTCCTGAAGAGAAACGAGGATGGAACCCAGAATTGCAGAAAAATGGAGAGACCAAGGTAGCCGAGCTGGCCCGATTATTAAGGGCGAACTCAGCCAACGGCAAGAAGGACACCCAATCATCATGGTCAGCAGAAACAAAACATCTCAGATATGTCTCCAAGGTCTGATTGGTTCGTTCGGTCTGGCCATTAGTCTGAGGATGGAAAGCCCAGGAAAAAGACAGGTCAATGCCCATCCTACCACAAAAGGCTCGCCAAAACCTCGAAACAAACTGGGAACCTCTGTCAGAAACAATATTCTCAGGAATGCCATGCAAACGAACCACATGCTGGAAGAACAAAGGCACCAAATCAGAGGAGGAAGGCAATTTAACCAAGGGCACCAGATGGACCATTTTAGAAAAGCGATCACAGACCACCCAAATGACTGACATCTTTTGAGAAACGGGAAGGTCAGAAATGAAATCCATCGAAATATGTGTCCAAGGCCTCTTTGGGACCGGCAAGGGCAAAAGCAACCCACTGGCACGTGAACAGCAGGGCTTAGCCCTAGCACAAATCCCACAGGACTGCACAAAAGTACGTACATCCCATGACAGAGATGGCCACCAGAAGGATCTAGCCACTAACTCTCTGGTACCAAATATTCCAGGATGACCAGCCAACACCGAACAATGAAGTTCAGAGATAACTTTAGTAGTCCACCTATCAGGGACGAACAGTTTCTCCGCCGGACAACGATCAGGTTTATTCGCCTGAAATTTTTGCAACACTCGCCGCAAATCAGGGGAGATGGCAGACACAATGACTCCTTCCTTGAGGATACTCGCCAGCTCAGATGAACCCGGAGAGTCGGGCACAAAACTCCTAGACAGAGCATCCGCCTTCACATTTTTAGAGCCCGGAAGGTACGAAATCACAAAATCGAAGCGGGCAAAAAATAACGACCAACGGGCCTGTCTAGGATTCAAGCGCTTGGCAGACTCGAGATAAGTAAGGTTCTTATGATCAGTCAATACCACCACGCGATGCTTAGCTCCTTCAAGCCAATGACGCCATTCCTCGAATGCCCACTTCATGGCCAGCAACTCTCGGTTGCCCACATCATAATTACGCTCAGCAGCCGAAAACTTCCTGGAAAAGAAAGCACATGGTTTCAACACTGAGCAACCAGAACCTCTCTGTGACAAAACCGCCCCTGCTCCAATCTCAGAAGCATCAACCTCGACCTGGAACGGAAGAGAAACATCTGGTTGACACACCACAGGGGCGGAACAAAAACGACGCTTCAACTCCTGAAAAGCTTCCACAGCAGCAGAAGACCAATTAACCAAATCAGCACCCTTCTTGGTCAAATCAGTCAATGGTTTGGCAATGCTAGAAAAATTACAGATGAAGCGACGATAAAAATTAGCAAAGCCCAGGAATTTTTGCAGACTTTTCAGAGATGTCGGCTGAGTCCAATCCTGGATGGCTTGGACCTTAACCAGATCCATCTCGATAGTAGAAGGGGAAAAGATGAACCCCAAAAATGAAACTTTCTGCACACCGAAGAGACACTTTGATCCCTTCACAAACAAAGAATTAGCACGCAGGACCTGGAAAACCATTCTGACCTGCTTCACATGAGAGTCCCAATCATCCGAGAAGATCAAAATGTCATCCAAGTAAACAATCAGGAATTTATCCAGATACTCACGGAAGATGTCATGCATAAAAGACTGAAACACAGATGGAGCATTGGCAAGTCCGAACAGCATCACTAGATACTCAAAATGACCCTCGGGCGTAATAAATGCAGTTTTCCATTCATCTCCTTGCCTGATTCTCACCAGATTATACGCACCACGAAGATCTATCTTAGTGAACCAACTAGCCCCCTTAATCCGAGCAAACAAGTCAGATAACAATGGCAAGGGATACTGAAATTTAACAGTGATCTTATTAAGAAGGCGGTAATCAATACATGGTCTCAGCGAACCATCCTTCTTGGCTACAAAAAAGAACCCTGCTCCCAGTGGTGATGACGATGGGCGAATATGTCCCTTCTCCAGGGATTCCTTCACATAACTGCGCATAGAGGCGTGTTCAGGCACGGATAAATTAAATAATCGACCTTTAGGGAATTTACTACCAGGAATCAAATTGATAGCACAATCACAATCCCTATGCGGAGGTAGGGCATCGGACTTGGGCTCTTCAAATACATCCTGATAATCAGACAAGAACTCTGGGACCTCAGAAGGAGTGGATGACGAAATAGACAAAAATGGAACATCACCATGTACCCCCTGACAACCCCAGCTGGATACCGACATAGAGTTCCAATCCAATAGTGGATTATGGGTTTGCAGCCATGGCAACCCCAACACGACCACATAATGCAGATTATGTAGCACTAGAAAGCGAATAACTTCCTGATGTGCAGGAGCCATGCACATGGTCAGCTGGGTCCAGTACTGAGGTTTATTCTTGGCCAAAGGTGTAGCATCAATTCCTCTCAACGGAATAGGACACCGCAAAGACTCCAAGAAAAACCCACAACGTTTAGCATAATCCAAATCCATCAGATTCAGGGCAGCGCCTGAATCCACAAACGCCATGACAGAATACGATGACAAAGAGCATATCAAGGTAATGGACAGAAGGAATTTGGATTGTACAGTACCAATGACGGCAGACCTATCGAACCGCTTAGTGCGCTTAGGACAATCAGAAATAGCATGAGTGGAATCACCACAGTAGAAACACAGACCATTCAGACGTCTGTGTTCTTGCCGTTCAACTCTTGTCATAGTCCTATCGCACTGCATAGGCTCAGGTTTAATCTTAGACAATACCGCCAAATGGTGCACAGATTTACGCTCGCGCAAGCGTCGACCGATCTGAATGGCCAAAGACATAGACTCATTCAAACCAGCAGGCATAGGAAAACCCACCATGACATCCTTAAGAGCCTCAGAGAGACCCTTTCTGAACAAAGCTGCCAGCGCAGATTCATTCCACAGAGTGAGTACTGACCACTTCCTAAATTTCTGACAATATACTTCTATATCATCCTGACCCTGGCACAAAGCCAGCAAATTTTTCTCAGCCTGATCCACTGAATTAGGCTCATCGTAAAGCAATCCGAGCGCCAGGAAAAACGCATTGACATTACTCAATGCAGGGTCTCCTGGCGCAAGAGAAAATGCCCAGTCCTGAGGGTCGCGGCGTAAAAAAGAAATAATAATCAAAACCTGTTGAATAGGATTGCCAGAAGAATGAGGTTTCAAGGCCAGAAATAGCTTACAATTATTTTTGAAATTAAGAAACTTAGTTCTATCACCAAAAAACAAATCAGGAATAGGAATTCTTGGTTCTAACATAGATTTCTGATCAATAGTATCTTGAATCCTTTGTACATTTGTAACGAGATTATCCATTGAAGAGCACAGACCCTGAATATCCATGTCCACACCTGTGTCCTGAAACACCCAAATGTCTAGGGGAAAAAAAAGACTGAACACAGAGCTGAGAAAAAAAAATGATGTCAGAACTTCTTTTTTCCCTCTATTGAGAATCATTAGGTCGGCTCCTTGTACTGTTATGTAGGCAATCCAGTGACACAGTGTGCCAGCAATCAGAGCACATACAGTGATCTGACAATAACCCAAAAACAATAGAACGAGCTCTGAGACGTGGAATCTCTGTAGACCGCAATACCTGAACCTATCCTAAACACAACTAAAGGCAGCTGTGGATAGCGCCTGTCACTACCTATGCAACTCGGCACAGCCTGAGGAGCTGACTAGCCTGAAGATAGAAAAACAAGCCTGACTTGCCTCAGAGAAATACCCCAAAGGAAAAGGCAGTCCCCCACATATAATGACTGTTAGCAAGATGAAAAGACAAACGTAGGGATGAAATAGATTCAGCAAAGTGAGGCCCGATATTCTAGATAGAGCGAGGATAGCAAAGAGAACTTTGCAGTCTACAAAAAACCCTAAAGCAAAAAACCACGCAAAGGGGGCAAAAAGACCCACCGTGCCGAACTAACGGCATGACGGTGCACCCTTTGCGTCTCAGAGCTTCCAGCAAAAACGAATAGACAAGCTGGACAGAAAAAGTAGCAACAAAAGCAAAGAAGCACTTATCTAAGCAGAGCAGCAGGCCACAGGAAGATCCAGAAGCTCAGGTCCAACACTGGAACATTGACAAGGAGCAAGGAAGACAGAATCAGGTGGAGTTAAATAACAAAGCAGCCAACGAGCTCACCAGAACACCTGAGGGAGGAAGCTCAGAAGCTGCAGTACCACTTGTGACCACAGGAGTGAATTCAGCCACAGAATTCACAACAGAGATCGCAGCGGAGATGGCTCGAGATTCCCCCTGTGCAGAAGCGGGAACTCGAGACCTAACACTGCGTCTGCACGAATCAGAGTCTGACCATGTATTTCTTTCTCTGAAACGTTCTGAGATTTCAGAGTAAATGTAGTTAGAAGATCTGGCCAGGGATCATAGTCAAATTTAATACTAGCCCAGCATCGCCCCAAGTCTAGTCCCAGCACCACTCCCAGTGCCTTTCATTCACCAGCAGCACTGGGAAAAGCCGGCCAGATCCTTAAAGTATATTTTGTCCAAATTTTCCCCAAGAGAATCTCAGAGAGCGACATACCTGGTTGCATTTGTGCAGCCAAGGTCTGATTCATGCTGCCCATGGTTTGGGCATCATAAATCAATTGATAGATTCCCTAGACAAACTGCTGTAAACCAGTCATGTAACGGTAAATTCAACATTGTCAATGTTGCATATTTAACATATACTGTGTGAAACACTTATATACTATATAGTCAATAAGAGGTGTAACCACCAGAAAACAATAACGTGCACAAATGCATTATTATATACAGTAATCTGACTGATTAACTGAGTCTGTGGACAGGAGTCTTTCTTAAAGGTGACTATGTAGGTGGGGTACTCGGTACCGGGTCCAGTACTTAAAGGGGATGTCACGGTGGCTGCGACCCGGTCTGTGGCCCTGGGCGCCCAATTAAAGGGAAGGGTCTTTTAACGGGTATTGTGAATAAAGTGTATTGTTTGTGATTCCACCTGTGGTTCTCGGTCAAAAGGGATCGACACCGCTTAAAGGGGTCCTCTGGGGTGATGGCTAGATGGTAACGCTTCCCACAGGTGAAGCGGGGTCCCCAGGGCTCCCAAGGTGTGTGGCAAGGATGTTGTATGCCAATGAATAAGTGGAGGATTCAAGTTGTAAAGTCTTTACCTGGTTTACTGATGGTAGTAGTGCATCTCAGTCCAGAGTACCAGGTACAAGTGTAGCTGTGGTCTGGCCAGCTTGGAGGCAATAGAGAATCCCTTTCCCAGTTGAGGTCCATGAGCCTTTCCTCCTTGCACTGTTGTATGAGGTCCCTGCTGCCTGAAGCTTACTGGCAAAGTCCTCTTTCCCCTGTCCTAGAACAGGTACTTGCATGATGGGCAGCTTGAGCTGTTTTATAGGGACTCTATCATGCCCCGGGCTCTTCAGGTGCTGCTGCGTCTCAGGTGTGGTGTGGGCCAATCGCATAAAGATCTTAGCCCTCCAGTTCTGCTAAGTGTCCTAGAGTCCCACTAAAGCCTCGGGCTCCCAGTGCCCGGTTGCTGTGCTCTGTGTTGTGAATTCTGTGGCAGAGCTCCCTCCTGTGGTCACAAGTGGTACTTCGGCTGGTTCTCTCTGTGAGCTTCCGTTGGTGGAGGAAAGTGGTACTGCGGCTTCTGAGTTTCCTTCCTCAGGTGATGTGGTGAAGTCGTTAGGTGCTGCTCTATTTAACTCCACCTAGTGCTTTGATCCTGGCCTCCAGTCAATGTTCTAGTATTGGACCTGTTTCCTCCTGGATCGTTCCTGTGGCCTGCTGCTCTGCATAGCTAAGTTACTCTTTGCTATTTGTTTGCTGTTTTTTTCTGTCCAGCTTGTCTATTTGTTTTTTACTGCTTGCTGGAAGCTCTGGGACGCAGAGGGTGTACCTCCGTGCCGTTAGTTCGCTACGGAGGGTCTTTTTGCCCCTTTGCGTGGTTTTTGTAGGGTTTTGTGTTGACCGCAAAGTTACCTTTCCTATCCTCGCTCTGTTCAGAAAGTTGGGCCTCACTTTGCTAAATCTATTTCATCTCTACGTTTGTCTTTTCATCTTAACTCACAGTCATTATATGTGGGGGCTGCCTTTTCCTTTGGGGTATTTCTCTGAGGCAAGGTAGGCTTATTTTCTATCTTCAGGCTAGCTAGTTTCTCAGGCCGTGCCGAGTTGCATAGGGAGCGTTAGGCGCAATCCACGGCTGCCTTTAGTGTGGTTGGAGAGGATTAGGGATTGCGGTCAACAGAGTTCCCACGTCTCAGAGCTCGTTCTCGTTTTTTGGGTTATTGCCAGGTCACTGTATGTGCGCTGACCTCTATGTCCATTGTGGTACTGAATTACCTTTCATAACAGTACTGGAGGCCAAAAGTACTAATGATTCTCAATAGAGGGAAAAAAGAAGTTCTGAGACCATTTTTTTTTCTTTGCACTGTGTTTTGCCTTTTTTTTCCCCTAGACATTTGGGTGGTTCAGGACACAGGTGTAGCAATGGACATTAAAGGTCTGTCTTCATGTGTGGATCAGCTCACGGCAAGAGTACAAAGTAGGGTTGAGCGACCTTGACCTTTTTAGAGTCGAGCCGTGTTTCGCGAAACCCGACTATCTTAGAAGTCGAGTCGAGTGGAATCGGCCGATTATCGCGAAAAGTCGGGTATCGCCCGAAACACGAAACCCAATGAAAGTCAATGGTTGAGCATAGTCGGCAGTGAGTGGAGGCCAGGAAAACACCTACACTGCCCATTTTAATGGCAAAAACATCCATTCTTGTTAAAGAAGCTTGTCAATCGTAATTTACCTTATAACAATTGGAAGGCATTTGAAATTGGGGGTCATTTGGCTAAAGTTGTGGGGGGTAGGGCTGGTTCAAGTAATTAGTGGGCCCAGTAAATCTGGACCACGTCACGGCAGTGGAGCAGGGAGAGGTAAGTATTTAAACTTTGCAAGTGCTGTGATCCTGAGCAAGCAGGGGGGCCCACTCGTTGGCATTGGCACTGGCACAGGGCCCCTCAAAGTACAGCGGTGTGTTTGCACGGCGGGGGCGCCTCCCACCGGCAGCAACACTTTTGCGTACTATGAGAGGCCCTGTGCCAGTGACGTCGCCAACTAGTATTCCTCCCCCCACCTGATGAAGGAACCTGCACTTTCATCTGCACCTTCCTCTTTGTCCCCGTGTAAGGTGGTATGGTATGCGGGAAGAGGAACCTGACTTTCAGCAGGGTCACAATCTTGCTGTGTAGCGTGCACGGGGAATTTTGCGTTATGGGTCAATGTACCAGCAGACTCATCTATCACTGGCTGGGCAATGGGCAGGATGAGGAGGAAACACAGATATAGGCCCAAAGAATAAAGTGGGCTAAATGCAGTTCAAAATTGGTAACACAGGACTAACCAGGGGGCATTGCAGTGGAGGACAACTGGAATGAGAGGCTGACACAGAGAGTAGGCCCAAATCAGTAAGTAGTCGACATGCAGTTCAAAATTGGCAACCGTAGTAAACAGGCGGCCCAGCTTTGTTCAGTTGAGGAGAACAGCAAGGAGTGGCAGACACCGATAGTAGGCCCCAACCCAACTAGTAGGCCAAATGCAGTCTAACATTAACAACTACTTAACAAGAGCCTGAAAATGGAATTTCAGGACAGGAAACCAGGAGAACAGCAAGGAGTGGCAGACACCGATAGTAGGCCCCAAACCAACTAGTACGCCAAATGCAGTTGTTCCATTTAACTACAATTTAATGAGAGCCTGAAGATAGAAGTTCAGGAAAGGCAACCTGGAGAACACCTTGGAGTGGAACACACCATCTCTCTACACCCCATACCCAATTTGTAGGCCTAATGCAGTGTAGTTTTCAACAACTACTAAACGAGAGTCGGAAGATCGAAGCAATGTGGACGAAACCTGGGGAACACCTTGGAGTGTAACACACCGTCTCTCTACACCCCATACCCAATTTGTAGGCCTAATGCAGTGTAGTTTTCTACAGCTACTAAACGAGAGCATGAAGATCGAAGCAATGGAGAGGAAACCTGGGGAACACCTTGGAGTGGAACACACCATCTCTCTACACCCCATACCCAATTTGTAGGCCTAATGCAGCGTAGTTTCCAACAACTACTAAACGAGAGCATGAAGATCGAACCAATGGCGATGAAACCTGGGGAATACCTTGGAGTGGAACACACCATCTCTCTACACCCCATACCCAATTTGTAGGCCTAATGCAGCGTAGTTTCCAACAACTACTAAACGAGAGCATGAAGATTGAAGCTCAGGAAAGGCAACCTGGAGAACACCTTGGAGTGGAACACACCATCTCTCTACACCCCATACCCAATTTGTAGGCCTAATGCAGCGTAGTTTCCAACAACTACTAAACGAGAGCATGAAGATCGAAGCAATGGAGAGGCAACCTGGAGAACACCTTGGAGTGGAACACACCATCTCTCTACACCCCATACCCAATTTGTAGGCCTAATGCAGCGTAGTTTCCAACAACTACTAAACAAGAGCATGAAGATTGAAGCTCAGGAAAGGCAACCTGGAGAACACCTTGGAGTGGAACACACCATCTCTCTACACCCCATACCCAATTTGTAGGCCTAATGCAGCGTAGTTTCCAACAACTACTAAACGAGAGCATGAAGATTGAAGCTCAGGAAAGGCAACCTGGAGAACACCTTGGAGTGGAACACACCATCTCTCTACACCCCATACCCAATTTGTAGGCCTAATGCAGCGTAGTTTCCAACAACTACTAAACGAGAGCATGAAGATTGAAGCTCAGGAAAGGCAACCTGGAGAACACCTTGGAGTGGAACACACCATCTCTCTACACCCCATACCCAATTTGTAGGCCTAATGCAGCGTAGTTTCCAACAACTACTAAACGAGAGCATGAAGATTGAAGCTCAGGAAAGGCAACCTGGAGAACACCTTGGAGTGGAACACACCATCTCTCTACACCCTATACCCAATTTGTAGGCCTAATGCAGCGTAGTTTCCAACAACTACTAAACGAGAGCATGAAGATTGAAGCTCAGGAAAGGCAACCTGGAGAACACCTTGGAGTGGAACACACCATCTCTCTACACCCCATACCCAATTTGTAGGCCTAATGCAGCGTAGTTTCCAACAACTACTAAACGAGAGCATGAAAATCGAAGCAATGGAGAGGAAACCTGGGGAACACCTTGGAGTGGAACACACCATCTCTCTACACCCCATACCCAATTTGTAGGCCTAATGCAGCGTAGTTTCCAACAACTACTAAACGAGAGCATGAAGATCGAAGCAATGGCGATGAAACCTGGGGAACACCTTGAAGTGGAACACACCATCTCTCTACACCCTATACCCAATTTGTAGGCCTAATGCAGCGTAGTTTCCAACAACTACTAAACGAGAGCATGAAGATTGAAGCTCAGGAAAGGCAACCTGGAGAACACCTTGGAGTGGAACACACCATCTCTCTACACCCCATACCCACTTTGTAGGCCTAATGCAGCGTAGTTTCCAACAACTACTAAACGAGAGCATGAAGATTGAAGCAATGGAGAGGAAACCTGGGGAACACCTTGGGGAGGCAGACACCGTTAGTAGGCCCTACCAAAGTTGTACACCCAATGCAGTTTTAAAATTCCTAGAGGCTGAAAACAAGACTATTGACGCTCAGCTTTTTTCAAAGGAACACAGCTGAATTGAGTGGCGCAGACAGACACAGGTAGTAGGACTCAAACCAAAAATGTGGCTCACTGCAGCAGAAAAAAGTTACAGGGGTACACAAGCTGCAGTGCTCTGGGCAGTGGAGGACAATTTCAATAGTGAACCGCAGACAGACTTTGTACGCCTACTATTAAAAAAAGGATGCTCTATGCAATTATAAATAGGTTCCAGGGGTACACGGGCAGCAGTGGTGTGGTCAGTGGAGGCCTAGTGGAAGGAGTGACCGCAGACAGGCATCGAAGGCCTAAAATAATAACACATGGCTGTAGGCAATTTTAAATTGGTTCCAGGGGTACACGGGCAGCAGTGGCCTGGTCAGTGTAGTAGTAGTAGAAAGAACGGACCGCAGACAGGCATCGAAGGCCTAAAATAAAAAAATTGGGCTGGCTGTAGGCAATTTTAAATTGGTTCCAGGGGTACACGGGCAGCAGTGGTGTGGTCAGTGGAGGCATATTGTAAGGCGTGACCGCAGACAGGCATCGAAGGCCTAAAATAATAACACATGGCTGTAGGCAATTTTAAATTGGTTCCAGGGGTACACGGGCAGCAGTGGTGTGGTCAGTGGAGGCCTAGTGGAAGGAGTGACCGCAGACAGACATCGAAGGCCTAAAATAATAACACATGGCTGTAGGCAATTTTAAATTGGTTCCAGGGGTACACGGGCAGCAGTGGCCTGGTCAGTGTAGTAGTAGTAGAAAGAACGGACCGCAGACAGGCATCGAAGGCCTAAAATAAAAAAATTGGGCTGGCTGTAGGCAATTTTAAATTGGTTCCAGGGGTACACGGGCAGCAGTGGTGTGGTCAGTGGAGGCATATTGTAAGGAGTGACCGCAGACAGGCATCGAAGGCCTAAAATAATAACACATGGCTGTAGGCAATTTTAAATTGGTTCCAGGGGTACACGGGCAGCAGTGGTGTGGTCAGTGGAGGCATAGTGGAAGGAGTGACCGCAGACAGGCTTCGAAGGCCTAACATAACAAAAATGTCAATACAATGGTATTGTCAGTGGCAGGCATTGAAGGATGTCAGCGCATAGACTAAACATTGGTGGAGCTGTGAGATAATTTTGCAAGTGGTAGAGCACTGTTTGAGCTGGGGGGGGGAACTGTCTTGTGGCCGGCGGTACAGGCCCAGGGCCCCTCATATTACAACGGTGTGTCTGACGTTGGGTGCGCACCACCACCGCCAGAGACACTTTATTGTACTAGGAGGGACCCAGTGGCAGTGCCGTCGACCAAAAGCGGGCACACCCACCTCTTCAGACAAACAGCACTCTCACGGGTGCTGTCGCCAAGTGTCGATACCACGGCCCCGTGTGGGGAGTTTGGCCATTTAGTGAGGTGTAAACATGTCGTATGCTGGACAATCAGGTGCAGAAAATTTCGAGATTGGAAAAGGCATTCAGAATAGTCCACAGGCAAGACCTTTTCATAGGAAAGCTAGGTGTCAGCCGGGCAAGGTGGGGCAAAAGATTTCGAAATCCAGTTGTGGTTCATTTTAATGAAGGTTAGATCATCTACATTTTGGGTAGCCAGACGAGTCCTTTTTTCTGTTAGTATTGAACCTGCAGCACTGAATACTCTTTCTGATAGGACACTAGCTGCCGGGCAAGCAAGCTCCTGCAATGCATATTCTGCCAATTCTGGCCAGGTGTCTAATTTTGATGCCCAGTAATCAAATGGGAATGACGGTTGAGGGAGAACATCGATAAGGGATGAAAAATAGTTTGTAACCATACTGGACAAATGTTGTCTCCTGTCACTTTGAATTGATGCTGCAGTACCTGTCCTGTCTGCGGTCATAGCAAAATCACTCCACAACCTGGTCAGAAAACCCCTCTGGCCAACTCCACTTCTGATTTCTGCCCCTCTAACTCCTCTGGTCTGCTGGCCCCTGCAGCTCGTGTGAGAACGATCACGGGCGCTGTGTGCAGGGAATGCCAGAAGCAAACGGTCAACAAGAGTTGATTGTTTGGTTGCTAATATTAGTTCCAAGTTCTCATGTGGCATTATATTTTGCAATTTGCCTTTATAGCGAGGATCAAGGAGGCAGGCCAACCAGTAATCGTCATCGTTCATCATTTTAGTTATGCGTGTGTCCCTTTTGAGGATAAGTAAGGCATAATCCGCCATGTGGGCCAAAGTTCCAGTTCTCAAATCTGCGGTTGTGCTTGGTTGAGGGGCAGTTTCAGGCAAATCCACGTCACTTGTGTCCCTCCAAAAACCAGAACCCGGCCTTGCCGTGCCACCAATTTCCAGTGGCCCCGGAAAAGCTTCCTCATTAAAAATATAATCATCCCCATCATCTTCCTCGTCCTCCTCCTCCTCTTCGCCCGCTAACTCGTCCTGTACACTGCCCTGGCCAGACAATGGCTGACTGTCATCAAGGCTTTCCTCTTCCTCAGCTGCAGACGCCTGATCCTTTATGTGCGTCAAACTTTGCATCAGCAGACACATTAGGGGGATGCTCATGCTTATTATGGCGTTGTCTGCACTAACCAGCCGTGTGCATTCCTCAAAACACTGAAGGACTTGACACATGTCTTGAATCTTCGACCACTGCACACCTGACAACTCCATGTCTGCCATCCTACTGCCTGCCCGTGTATGTGTATCCTCCCACAAAAACATAACAGCCCGCCTCTGTTCGCACAGTCTCTGAAGCATGTGCAGTGTTGAGTTCCACCTTGTTGCAACGTCTATGATTAGGCGATGCTGGGGAAGGTTCAAAGAACGCTGATAGGTCTGCATACGGCTGGAGTGTACGGGCGAACGGCGGATATGTGAGCAAAGTCCACGCACTTTGAGGAGCAGGTCGGATAACCCCGGATAACTTTTCAGGAAGCACTGCACCACCAGGTTTAAGGTGTGAGCCAGGCAAGGAATGTGTTTCAGTTGGGAAAGGGAGATGGCAGCCATGAAATTCATTCCGTTATCACTCACTACCTTGCCTGCCTCAAGATCTACAGTGCCCAGCCACGACTGCGTTTCTTTCTGCAAGAACTCGGACAGAACTTCCGCGGTGTGTCTGTTGTCGCCCAAACACTTCATAGCCAATACAGCCTGCTGACGTTTGCCAGTAGCTGCCCCAAAATGGGAGACCTGGTGTGCAACAGTGGCAGCTGCGGATGGAGTGGTTGTGCGACTGCGGTCTGTGGACGAGCTCTCGCTTCTGCAGGAGGACGAAGAGGAGGAGGAGGGGGTGCGAACGGCTACAGCCAACTGTTTCCTAGACCGTGGGCTAGGCAGAACTGTCCCAAACTTGCTGTCCCCTGTGGACCCTGCATCCACAACATTCACCCAGTGTGCCGTGATGGACAAGTAACGTCCCTGGCCATGCCTACTGGTCCATGCATCTGTTGTCAGGTGCACCTTTGTGCTCACAGATTGCCTGAGTGCATAGGACGATGCGCTCTTTAACATGCTGGTGGAGGGCTGGGATGGCTTTTCTGGAAAAAAAGTGTCGACTGGGTAGCTCGTAGCGTGGTACAGCGTAGTCCATCAGGGCTTTGAAAGCTTCGCTTTCAACAAACCGGTAGGGCATCATCTCTAACGAGATTAGTCTAGCTATGTGGGCGTTCAAACCCTGTGTACGCGGATGCGAGGCTAAGTACTTCCTTTTTCTAACCATAGTCTCATGTAGGGTGAGCTGGACTGGAGAGCTGGAGATCGTGGAACTAGCGGGGGTGCCGGTGGACATGGCAGACTGAGAGACGGTGGGAGATGGTATTGTTGCCGCCGGTGCCCTAGATGCAGTGTTTCCTACTACGAAACTGGTGATTCCCTGACCCTGACTGCTTTGGCCTGGCAAAGAAACCTGCACAGATACTGCAGGTGGTGCGGAAAATGGTGGCCCTACACGGCCGGAAGGGATGTTGCGTTGCTGACTAGCTTCATTGGCCGAGGGTGCTACAACCTTAAGGGACGTTTGGTAGTTAGTCCAGGCTTGCAAATGCATGGTGGTTAAATGTCTATGCATGCAACTTGTATTGAGACTTTTCAGATTCTGTCCTCTGCTTAAGGTAGTTGAACATTTTTGACAGATGACTTTGCGCTGATCAATTGGATGTTGTTTAAAAAAATGCCAGACTGCACTCTTTCTAGCATCGGATACCTTTTCAGGCATTGCAGACTGAGCTTTAACCGGATGGCCATGCTGTCCTCCAACAGGTTTTGGCTTTGCCACGCGTTTTGGGCAAGATACGGGCCCGGCAAATGGAACCTGTTGCGATGTTGATGCCTGCTGCGGCCCCTCCTCCTCCGCTTCAGAACTGCTGCCGCCTGCACCCTGTTCCCCCAATGGCTGCCAATCGGGGTCAAGAACTGGGTCATCTATTACCTCTTCTTGTAGCTCGTGTGCAACTTCGTCTGTGTCACCGTGTCGGTCGGTGGTATAGCGTTCGTGATGGGGCAACATAGTCTCATCAGGGTCTGATTCTTGATCATTACCCTGCGAGGGCAATGTTGTGGTCTGAGTCAAAGGACCAGCATAGTAGTCTGGCTGTGGCTGTGCATCAGTGCACTCCATGTCAGATTCAACTTGTAATGGGCATGGACTGTTAACTGCTTCACTTTCTAAGCCAGGGACGGTATGTGTAAAGAGCTCCATGGAGTAACCGTTGTGTCGCCTGCTGCATTCTTCTCTGTTGTTGTTTTTGCTGAAGAGGACAAGGAAGCGACTTGTCCCTGACCGTGAACATCCACTAACGACGCGCTGCTTTGACATTTACCAGTTTCACGAGAGGAGGCAAAAGAGCTAGAGGCTGAGTCAGCAAGATAAGCCAAAACTTGCTCTTGCTGCTCCGGCTTTAAAAGCGGTTTTCCTATTCCCAGAAAAGGGAGCGTTCGAGGCCTTGTGTTGCCAGACGACGAACCTGGCTCCACAGCTCCAGACTTAGGTGCAATATTTTTTTTCCCACGACCAGCTGATGCTCCACCACTACCACTACCCTCATTACCAGCTGACAATGAACACCCCCGGCCACGACCTCTTCCACCAGACTTCCTCATTGTTTTAAAAACGTAACCAAACGAACGGTATTTGTTGCTGTCACACAACTTACACGGTGAGCTATAACTTCAGTATGATTTAGCTACCCCTTTACAGGTGAGTGAGACCACAACGAAAATCAGGCACAATGTTACACACTCTGTTGTTGGTGGCAACAAATGAGAGAGATGCCACACACACAGGACTGTCACTGAAGCACAAATGTAAATATTAATCTCCCACTGATTTGATTTTTTTTTTTTTTCAGGGAGACTTTAGGAAAAAAAATAGAATAAAATGATTTTTTCAGGAAGAATTTAGAAACCAAATAAAATAAAATGATTTTTTCAGGGAGAATTTAGAAAACAAATAAAACAAAAAAAGGCTTTCTATGGCCCACTGAGTGAGAGATGACGCACACAGGAGTCAGGAATGGCACACAAGCCCAGAGGCCAATATTTATCTCCCACTGATTGATGTAGTGATTTTTTCAGGTAGATTTTGGAACCCATATCAAGCTAAAAAAATAATAGGCTTTCTATGGCCCACAATTGGAGAGAGAGAGAGAGATGGCACACCCAGGAGTCAAGACTGGCACACAAGCAGAAAGGGCAATATTAATCTCCCACTGATTTGATTTTTTTTTTTTTTTTCAGGGAGACTTTAGGAAAAAAAAATAATAGAATAAAATGATTTTTTCAGGAAGAATTTAGAAACCAAATAAAATAAAATGATTTTTTCAGGGAGAATTTAGAAAACAAATAAAACAAAAAAAGGCTTTCTATGGCCCACTGAGTGAGTGATGATGCACACAGGAGTCAGGAGTGGCACACAAGCCCTGAGGCCAATATTTTTCTCCCACTGATTGATGTAGTGATTTTTTCAGGTAGATTTTAGAACCCAAATCAAGCAAAAAAATAAATAGGCTTTCTATGGCCCACTATCTGAGAGAGAGAGATGGCACGCTTAGGACTGGCACACAAGCCCAAAGGCCAATATTAATCTCCCTTTTTTTTTCAGGGAGAATTTATAAAACAAATAAAACAAAAAATAGGCTTACTATGGCCCACTGAGTGAGAGATGACGCACACAGGAGTCAGGAGTGGCACACAAGCCCAGAGGCCAATATTTATCTCCCACTGATTGATTTATTGATTTTTTCAGGTAGAATTTAGAACCCAAATCAACCAAAAAAATAAATAGGCTTTCTATGGCCCACTATTTGTGAGAGAGATGGCACGCTCAGGACTGGCACACAAGCCCAGAGGCCAATATTAATCTCCCACTTTTTTTTTTTTTTTCAGGGAAAATTTATAAACCCAATAAAAAAAATAATAAATAGGCTTTCTATGGCCCACTATCTGAGAGAGAGAGATGGCACGCTTAGGACTGGAACACAAGCCCAAAGGCCAATATTAATCTCCCTTTTTTTTTTCAGGGAGAATTTATAAAACCAAAAAAAATAAATAAATAGGCTTTCTATGGCCCACTATTTGTGAGAGAGATGGCACGCTCAGGACTGGCACACAAGCCCAGAGGCCAATATTAATCTCCCACTTTTTTTTTTTTGTTCCAGGGAAAATTTATAAACCCAATAAAAAAAATAATAAATAGGCTTTCTATGGCCCACTATCTGAGAGTGAGAGATGGCACGCTTAGGACTGGCACACAAGCCCAAAGGCCAATATTAATCTCCCACTGATTGATTTATTGATTTTTTTCAGGTAGAATTTAGAACCCAAATAAAGCAAAAAAAAAAAAATAGGCTTTCTATGGCCCACTGAGTGAGTGATGATGCACACAGGAGTCAGGAGTGGCACACAAGCCCTGAGGCCAATATTTTTCTCCCACTGATTGATGTAGTGATTTTTTCAGGTAGATTTTAGAACCCAAATCAAGCAAAAAAATAAATAGGCTTTCTATGGCCCACTGACTGAGAGATGGCACACACAGGAGTCAAGAGTGGCACACAAGCCCTGAGGCCAATATTTTTCTCCCACTGATTGATGTAGTGATTTATCAGGTAGATTTTAGAACCCAAATCAAGCAAAAAAATAAATAGGCTTTCTATGGCCCACTGAGTGAGAGATGGCACACACAGGGATGGCACTCTAGCAGAAATGTCAATCTTAATCTCCCACAAAAAAAAAAAAAAACAGGGAGTGTCCAACAATTACTATCTCCCTGCAGTAATCTCAGCCAGGTATGGCAGGCAGCAATAAGGAGTGGACTGATGCACAAATTAAATAAAAAGTGTGGACAAACAAAAAAGATAGCTGTGCAGAAAGGAAGGAACAAGAGGATTTGTGCTTTGAAAAAAGCAGTTGGTTTGCACAGCGGCGTACACACAGCAATGCAGGTATCAGGGAGCCTTCTAGGGCAGCCCAATGAGCTACAGCGCTGAGGGGAAAAAAAAAATGTAGCTTCCACTGTCCCTGCACACCGAAGGTGGTGTTGGGCAGTGGAAATCGCTACAGCACAAGCGGTTTGGTGGTTAATGGACCCTGCCTAACGCTATCCCTGCTTCTGACGAAGCGGCAGCAACCTCTCCCTAAGCTCAGATCAGCAGCAGTAACATGGCGGTCGGCGGGAACGCCCCTTTATAGCCCCTGTGACGCCGCAGACAGCAAGCCAATCACTGCAATGCCCTTCTCTAAGATGGTGGGGACCAGGACCTATGTCATCACGCTGCCCACACTCTGCGCTTACCATCATTGGCTGAGAAATGGCGCTTTTCGCGTCATTGAAACGCGACTTTGGCGCGAAAGTCGCGTACCGCATGGCCGACCCCGCACAGGGGTCGGATCGGGTTTTATGAAACCCGACTTTGCCAAAAGTCGGCGAATTTTGAAAATGAACGACCCGTTTCGCTCAACCCTAGTACAAAGTATTCAAGACTTGTGGTTCAGAATTCTGTGTTAGAACCGAGAATTCCTATTCCTGATTTGTTTTTTGGAGATAGAACTAAATTTCTGAGTTTCAAAAATAATTGTAAACTATTTCTGGCTTTGAAACCTCGCTCCTCTGGTGACCCAGTTCAACAAGTTAGGATCGTTATTTCTTTTTTGCGTGGCGACCCTCAGGACTGGGCATTTTCTCTTGCGTCAGGAGATCCTGCATTGAGTAATATCGATGCATTTTTCCTGGCGCTCGGATTGCTGTACGATGAGCCTAATTCTGAGGATCAGGCAGAGAAGAATTTGCTGGCTCTGTGTCAGGGTCAGGATGAAATAGAGGTATATTGTCAGAAATTTAGAAAGTGGTCCGCACTCACTCAGTGGATTTCCTATGCCTGCTGGTCTGAATGAGTCTATGTCTTTGGCCATTCAGATCGGTCAATGCTTGCGCGAGCGTAAATCTGTGCACCATTTGGCGGTATTACCTGAGCTTAAACCTGAGCCTATGCAGTGCGATAGGACTTTGACCAGAGTTGAACGGCAAGAACACAGACGTCTGAATGGGCTGTGTTTCTACTGTGGTGATTCCACTCATGCTATCTCTGATTGTCCTAAGCGCACTAAGCGGTTCGCTACGTCTGCCACCATTGGTACGGTACAGTCAAAATTTCTTCTGTCTGTTACCTTGATCTGCTCTTTGTCATCATATTCTGTCATGGCATTTGTGGACTCAGGCGCTGCTCTGAATTTGATGGACTTGGAGTATGCTAGGCGTTGTGGGTTTTTCTTGGAGCCCTTGCAGTGTCCTATTCCATTGAGAGGAATTGATGCTACGCCTTTGGCCAAGAATAAGCCTCAGTACTGGACCCAGCTGACCATGTGCATGGCTCCTGCACATCAGGAGGTTATTCGCTTTCTGGTGTTGCATAATCTGCATGATGTGGTCGTGTTGGGGTTGCCATGGCTACAAGTCCATAATCCAGTATTAGATTGGAAATCCATGTCTGTGTCCAGCTGGGGTTGTCAGGGGGTACATGGTGATGTCCCATTTCTGACTATTTCGTCATCCACCCCTTCTGAGGTTCCTGAGTTCTTGTCTGATTACCGGGATTTATTTGATGAGCCCAAGTCCGATACCCTACCTCCGCATAGGGATTGTGATTGTGCTATCGATTTGATTCCTGGTAGTAAATTCCCAAAAGGTCGACTGTTTAATTTATCTGTGCCTGAGCACGCCGCTATGCGGAGTTATGTGAAGGAGTCTTTAGAGAAGGGGCATATTCGCCCGTCATCGTCGCCATTAGGAGCAGGGTTCTTTTTTGTAGCCAAGAAGGATGGTTCACTGAGACCTTGTATAGATTACCGCCTTCTAAATAAGATCACGGTTAAATTTCAGTACCCCTTGCCATTGTTATCTGATTTGTTTGCTCGGATTAAGGGGGCTAGTTGGTTCACCAAGATAGATCTTCGTGGTGCGTATAATCTTGTGCGTATTAAGCGAGGCGATGAGTGGAAAACTGCATTTAATACGCCCGAGGGCCATTTTGAGTATCTAGTAATGCCGTTCGGACTTGCCAATGCTCCATCAGTGTTTCAGTCCTTTATGCATGACATCTTCCGAGAGTACCTGGATAAATTCCTGATTGTGTACTTAGATGACATTTTGATCTTCTCGGATGATTGGGAGTCTCATGTGAAGCAGGTCAGAATGGTGTTTCAGGTCCTGCGTGCTAATTCTTTGTTTGTGAAGGGATCAAAGTGTCTCTTTGGTGTTCAGAAGATTTCATTTTTGGGGTTCATCTTTTCCCCTTCTACTATCGAGATGGACCCTGTTAAGGTCCAAGCCATCCATAATTGGACTCAGCCGACATCTCTGAAAAGTCTGCAAAAGTTCCTGGGCTTTGCTAATTTTTATCGTCGCTTCATCTGCAATTTTTCTAGTATTGCTAAACCATTGACCGATTTGACCAAGAAAGGTGCTGACGTGGTCAATTGGTCTTCTGCTGCGGTGGAAGCTTTTCAAGAGTTGAAGCGTCGTTTTTCTTCTGCCCCTGTGTTGTGTCAACCAGATGTTTCGCTTCCGTTCCAGGTCGAGGTTGATGCTTCTGAGATTGGAGCAGGGGCTGTTTTGTCGCAGAGAAGTTCTGATTGCTCGGTGATGAAACCATGCGCCTTCTTTTCCAGGAAGTTTTCGCCTGCTGAGAGAAATTATGATGTGGGCAATCGAGAGTTGCTGGCCATGAAGTGGGCATTCGAGGAGTGGCGTCATTGGCTTGAAGGAGCTAAGCATCGCGTGGTGGTCTTGACTGATCATAAGAACTTGACTTATCTCGAGTCCGCCAAGCGGTTGAATCCTAGACAAGCTCGTTGGTCGTTGTTTTTTGCCCGTTTTGACTTTGTGATTTCATACCTTCCGGGCTCTAAAAATGTGAAGGCGGATGCTCTGTCTAGGAGTTTTGTGCCCGACTCTCCGGGTGTATCTGAGCCGGCGGGTATCCTCAAAGAGGGAGTAATTGTGTCTGCCATCTCCCCTGATTTGCGGCGGGTGCTGCAAAAATTTCAGGCTAGTAAACCTGATCGTTGCCCAGCGGAGAAACTGTTTGTCCCTGATAGGTGGACGAATAAAGTTATCTCTGAGGTTCATTGTTCGGTATTGGCTGGTCATCCTGGAATCTTTGGTACCAGAGAGTTAGTGGCTAGATCCTTTTGGTGGCCATCTCTGTCGCGGGATGTGCGTACTTTTGTGCAGTCCTGTGGGATTTGTGCTCGGGCTAAGCCCTGCTGTTCTCGTGCCAGTGGGTTGCTTTTGCCCTTGCCGGTCCCGAAGAGGCCTTGGACACATATCTTTATGGATTTTATTTCAGATCTTCCCGTCTCTCAAAAGATGTCAGTCATTTGGGTGGTCTGTGATCGCTTCTCTAAGATGGTCCATTTGGTACCCTTGTCTAAATTGCCTTCCTCCTCTGATTTGGTGCCATTGTTTTTCCAGCATGTGGTTCGTTTACATGGCATTCCAGAGAATATCGTTTCTGACAGAGGTTCCCAGTTTGTTTCAAGGTTTTGGCGAGCCTTTTGTGGTAGGATGGGCATTGACTTGTCTTTTTCCTCGGCTTTCCATCCTCAGACTAATGGCCAGACCGAACGAACCAATCAGACCTTGGAAACATATCTGAGATGCTTTGTTTCTGCTGATCAGGATGACTGGGTGTCCTTTTTGCCTTTGGCTGAGTTCGCCCTTAATAATCGGGCCAGCTCGGCTACCTTGGTTTCACCGTTTTTCTGCAACTCTGGGTTCCATCCTCGTTTCTCTTCAGGGCAGGTTGAGTCTTCGGACTGTCCTGGTGTGGATACTGTGGTGGACAGGTTGCAGCAGATTTGGACTCATGTAGTGGACAATTTGACTTTGTCCCAGGAGAAGGCTCAACGTTTCGCTAATCGCAGATGCTGTGTGGGTTCCCGACTTCGGGTTGGGGACTTGGTTTGGTTATCTTCTCGTCATATTCCTATGAAGGTTTCCTCTCCTAAGTTTAAACCTCGTTTTATTGGTCCGTATAGGATTTCTGAGGTTCTTAATCCTGTGTCTTTTCGTCTGACCCTTCCAGATTCTTTTTCCATACATAACGTATTCCATAGGTCATTGTTGCGGAGATACGTGGCACCTATGGTTCCATCTGTTGTTCCTCCTGCCCCGGTTTTGGTGGAGGGGGAGTTGGAGTATATTGTGGAGAAGATTTTGGATTCTCGTGTTTCAAGGCGGAAACTCCAGTATCTGGTTAAGTGGAAGGGTTATGCTCAGGAAGATAATTCCTGGGTCTTTGCCTCTGATGTCCATGCTCCCGATCTTGTTCATGCCTTTCATATGGCTCATCCTGGTCGTCCTGGGAGCTCTGGTGAGGGTTCGGTGACCCCTCCTCAAGGGGGGGTACTGTTGTGAATTCTGTGGCAGAGCTCCCTCCTGTGGTCACAAGTGGTACTTCGGCTGGTTCTCTCTGTGAGCTTCCGATGGTGGAGGAAAGTGGTACTGCGGCTTCTGAGTTTCCTTCCTCAGGTGATGTGGTGAAGTCGTTAGGTGCTGCTCTATTTAACTCCACCTAGTGCTTTGATCCTGGCCTCCAGTCAATGTTCTAGTATTGGACCTGTTTCCTCCTGGATCGTTCCTGTGGCCTGCTGCTCTGCATAGCTAAGTTACTCTTTGCTATTTGTTTGCTGTTTTTTTCTGTCCAGCTTGTCTATTTGTTTTTTACTGCTTGCTGGAAGCTCTGGGACGCAGAGGGTGTACCTCCGTGCCGTTAGTTCGGTACGGAGGGTCTTTTTGCCCCCTTTGCGTGGTTTTTGTAGGGTTTTGTGTTGACCGCAAAGTTATCTTTCCTATCCTCGCTCTGTTCAGAAAGTTGGGCCTCACTTTGCTAAATCTATTTCATCTCTACGTTTGTCTTTTCATCTTAACTCACAGTCATTATATGTGGGGGCTGCCTTTTCCTTTGGGGTATTTCTCTGAGGCAAGGTAGGCTTATTTTCTATCTTGAGGCTAGCTAGTTTCTCAGGCCGTGCCGAGTTGCATAGGGAGCGTTAGGCGCAATCCACGGCTGCCTTTAGTGTGGTTGGAGAGGATTAGGGATTGCGGTCAACAGAGTTCCCACGTCTCAGAGCTCATTCTTGTTTTTTGGGTTATTGCCAGGTCACTGTATGTGCGCTGACCTCTATGTCCATTGTGGTACTGAATTACCTTTCATAACAGCTCTGGCTCTGAGGGTGCCCGGTCACAGTTCCCCTCTGAGCCCTTTTCCACTCCTGTGCTCCTTTCCTCTGTAGCTCCACCGCATACAACCTGAACGTCAGGTTATCTCTCTTTCCAGAGGCTACAGCTCCAGTTATGAAAGGCAATTCAGTACTACAATGGACATAGCGGTCAGAGCACATACAGTGATCTGACAATAACCCAAAATCATAGAACGAGCTCTGAGACGTGGGAACTCTGCAGACCGCAATCCCTAATCCTCTCCAAACAACACTAGAGGCAGCCGTGGATTGCGCCTAACTCTGCCTATGCAACTCGGCACAGCCTGAGAAACTAACTAGCCTGAAGATAGAAAATAAGCCTACCTTGCCTCAGAGAAATACCCCAAAGGAAAAGGCAGCCCCCCACATATAATGACTGTGAGTTAAGATGAAAAGACAAACGTAGAGATGAAATAGATTCAGCAAAGTGAGGCCCGACTTTCTTAACAGATCGAGGATAGAAAAGGTAACTTTGCGGTCTACACAAAACCCTAAAGAAAACCACGCAAAGGGGGCAAAAAGACCCTCCGTACCGAACTAACGGCACGGAGGTACACCCTTTGCGTCCCAGAGCTACCAGCAACAAATTAGACAAGCTGGACAGAAAAAATAGCAAACAAATAGCAAAGAAGAACTTAGCTATGCAGAGCAGCAGGCCACAGGAATGATCCAGGGAAAAGCAAGTCCAACACTGGAACATTGACAGGAAGCCAGGATCAAAGCATTAGGTGGAGTTAAGTAGAGAAGCACCTAACGAGCTCACCAGATCACCTGAGGGAGGAAACTCAGAAGCCGCAGTACCACTTCCCTCCACCAACAGAAGCTCACAGAGAAAATCAGCCGAAGTACCACTTGTGACCACAGGAGGGAGCTCTGCCACAGAATTCACAACAAGCTCCCACGTGGCTGCTAGGCCTCTTAATCTGTTCCAGACATCCTTCCTCTATCTCTCCCTCCTGGATACTAACTAGCTCCTCCTCCAGGCCAGGATACATAAAATCTAAGGAAGCTCCCCTGAATCCGGGTTCTGAGCTCCCCCTTCTGGGCTGGATTTGGAATGTGTTGCACGTGGGTGCCTTACCTGATAAAGAGGAAGGCAACATCACTGTAACAACCGGTTACCTGGGGTGTTACATAGGACCTTAGTGATCCCAATGATAACCATAAAGGGGTTCTCCAACTTAGAAAACTAATTTTCACAAAGCTTATTAGGTTTGATATAAAAAAATCTTGTTCAGGATCCTCATTTCCTAGCTAAACAGGAGAGCAGTTATAAATCACTTGCTCTGTCCATTCATACATCACACAGAAAATCCATTACTTTGAAGGGATACTCTATGTTTAATTTCCCATGTGGTGGTGCTGTAGGGAATTTGGAAACTTACAGTAGAGTTTCTCCACAGATTTCAGCTGATGTCTTTATGGACGTCTATGGTTTGATTTCTTTGCCTGTGTGGATTGGAAGGGTTGTTATTGACATTTGTTGAGCATTTCATTTCAATAGCACCTTTAGGAATATATTTACTTAGAAAATTGGTGATGCGTTTATGGAGGCACGGGGGGTCAGCAGGCGCCCCGGGTCCACTATGCGGTTCAGCTGCTATTATCCCAGGGAGTTCAGTGGAAGGGTGAGACTGTAATGTGCACCATCTTGGGTACTGTGCTGGGACTGTTCTATGTGTTATCTGCCTGTTTTATGGCTCAATAAAGCATTGCCACACTGTTTTACCCTCACCCTGTGTTGCCTGAGTAGTGTTACGCCCACATTAAAAGGAGAGAGGGCGTACGGTGGGACGATCCCTGGTCCATGCAGTTCCGGCTAGCGGACCCGCAGTGCTCGCCGACCCCCTGTGTCTCCACATTATGGTGGCAGCAGGGGGATACTACTCAGCCTGGCGGAACTGGGGGAGCTGCAGGGGATTGGTGTGCTCACACACCTTCTAGGGCTCCACAACCAGTGAGGTATACAGACAGACCCAGCAGAACATCGATGAGGCATACACAGCAGGTTTCAGGTGCCACTATTTCCAACCGCACCAACTGGGCCTTGGGAAGAAGACCAGAGTGGATGAATGGCTCAGTGGTTAGTACTGCAGCCTTGGAGTTCTGGGTTCAAATCCCAGCAAGGACAACATCTGCAAGGAGTTTGTATATTCTCCCCGTGTTTGCATGACTTTCCTCCTGCTACTCCGGTTTCCTCCCACGCTCCAAAGACATACTGATAGGGAATTTAGATTGTGTGCAAAAAAACTGTAAAGCGCTGCGCAATATGTTAGCGCTATATAAAAATAAAGATTATTATTATTATGTATAACCTCAACAAGAAATGGAAACTACAGGAGCTGTGACAGCTTCGAGAAATTGAATGGGATTTAATCCAGGAACTATGGAAAGTGGAGTAAGCCATGTGTGGACACAATGGATTGGTTCTCATCAACTATGTGTGGAGTTTATTTTCGCAAGGAGGACATGAAATATGCTCTCAGGAAACTGGATGATAGAAAGTTTTGAGTCATAATGGTGAGACCTCTTACATGTTGTGGACTGTCCCTGAGTGGAGAAGGATGATCGAAATCCTATCACATCTGTCTAATTAAAATGGGACAGCAATGTGAAGACACACAGCATTGTATCTTAATTAAACAGACGACTGTTTTTAGCAAACCAAGAATAATAGAATGTATTCTGTATGTTGGCTTTCGAATTTAAGTGTTGATTTCTGGTTGGTCAAGAAAACAGACTTTTGTTTGTGTAAGCCGGTAATATGGACTTGTATTGTGCACTTATGCTCGATCACAAGTAATGTTTACTGATATGGAGCGAGTTTGTTGACTTCAAAAGCAGAGGGAAAAACTATGTAAATAGTTTAAATAATCAAGTAATGCTACTTGATCTCATCTCCATTCTTACCCTTTTATGTAAATACTTAATGAGCTACACTTGTTAAGTCTCAAAATAGGTTACATGCTTCTGTATAAAGAGACTGAGAGAGAAAAACAGCCAGGGAGATTCTGCAAAGATATCCATACATCCAAAGGACCGACAGGAGAGCAGCCATTTTACATCATGGCTCCATCACGAGGGACACGGATCTATCATTCTACAGGAAACAACCTAGGTGTTTTCAGCCTTAGTTGGAAGAATACAGATCTGCTCCATTGTCCATTGCTGAACCATGGATACTTTTGGAGAAGCCAGGTTGTGATCCTTGGATCAACTGGCCTTGTACCTTGTATGGACTCAATGTACTTTCATCTTCCTATGCTTGTCGTTACCTTCTCTCTGCGTGCGTGCCACTGGTGGAGTAACCGACCATTGATGATGAAGCCAGGCAGGGGCGGACACAGACAACTTGGGGCCCTTTGTGCAAGAAATGTATCCCCCCTCCTTTCATGACAACCAAGCTACAGTTTTACATATTTTTTTTTACAGTCTCCTCTTCTATATATTGCCGCCCCTTATTACAAGGTGCCCTCTCTTTATATATAGCACCATCCCTTATTACATAGTTCCCTCTTGTTATGTACTGCACTGTCCCTTGCATATCAGATTCTCGTTATTTATACCTCCGTGTTCTTTATTACATATCGTCCACACTTGTTAGATATAAACTGAAATGATGACTGATGGAGCATGGAAAAGCTTCTTTTGTGATGGATGCGGCTGATGGACTGGTCTTCTGATCAGATGCTGCTTCATCAGCTGTCATTTTACATTTTACAGGAGAGGACACTATGCAATAAAGAGAGGGTGCTGTGAATAACAAAAATAATGAGAATACTCAATGTAAGGGATGGTGCTGTAGAGGACAAGAGATGATACTGTGTAATAATGGATGACGCTCCACATAACAGGACGCTATATAATAAAGGATGGCACCATACATAAACAGAGAGGATGTTATGTAAATGAGGGAATAATAATAATAATAATTTTTATTTATATAGTGCCAACATATTCCGCAGCACTTTACAGTTAAGCGGGGATATGTACAGACAATAAATTCAATACAAGTTAAAGGGAACCTGTCACCCCGTTTTTTCAGATTGAGATATAAATACTGTTAAATAGGGCCTGCGCTGTGCGTTACTATAGTGTATGTAGTGTACCCTGATTCCCCACCTATGCTGAGAAATACATTACCAAAGTCGCCGTTTTCGCCTGTCAATAAGGCTGGTCAGGTCGGATGGGCGTGGTGACATTGCTCTTTTCTTCCCCAGCTTTCCGTTGGTGGCATAGTGGTGTGCGCATGTCCAAGTTCCGAATTCCCTGCGCGCACGTGAAGAAACAGCGCGCGATCTGCGCTGTTATCCCTTTCATCGGTGGGGGCGGCCATCTTCCTGGGGCCGCGCGTGCGCAGATGGAGTGCTCTGCTGCACGGGGCTTCAGGAAAATGGCCGCGGGATGCCGCGCGTGCGCAGAAGAGATCGCGGCGGCCATTTTCCCAAAGCCGAGTTTGCATGGAGTAACGATCTGAGTGGAGTTAAATAGAGCAGCCAGCCAAAGAATAAACTACGTCACCTGTGGAGGGAACCTCAGAAGCAGCAGCTCCACTCACAGCCACCAGAGGGAGTCCATGGACAGAACTCGCCGAAGTACCATTCATGACCACAGGAGGGAGTTCGATAACAGAATTCACAACAATTTACCATGTGCGCGTGCTGCCCCTATTAGAACAGGGGAGCACGCGCACATGCACCCTAGGCACACCGTCAGGACACAGTGCAGCATGCATTGTGGAGGGAGAAGGCAGGAGCTGGAGACAGCGCCATGGGCCGGTGAGTAAGTTGTCGTCCCTGCATGGAGGGAGGAGGGGACACCATGTCGGGCATAGCGCTACATGCCCCTTTCTCTGATAATTTGTCTTGTTCTTCTGCAACACATGAAAAAATACCCGATTCTACTCACCTTTCTCCTCTCCCACACCACACGGCGTCCTCTTCTGCAACTGGCGCAAGAGCCACCAGCAGATTTCAGCATCCCCACCATCGCTCATCTCATGACTTCCATATGCCCCCCAGTCATGGATACACCGAGGTCAGATCCTGGATGCAAATTGGTCAGTGGCGTGTACTGCAGCGGAACAAGTGGATCAACTGTGCTTCAATATATTTCAGCTGAATGTGTGTCTGAGGATGGAGAGCAAGCTGAAATATTCGCTGGTGTCAGTGGCCTCACTCCACTTCTGGGCCCGATGCAGCTGTATTGGCAATTTGTCTGGCCCCGGGAATGCCCCATTAAAGTGAACCTTTCACCCGGTTTGGCCAATATAAGATATGGCCACCGCCTTTCAGGGCTTATGTAAAACATTCTATAATGCTGTAGATAAGCCCCTGATCCGACCTGAAAGATAAGAAAAATAAGTTTCATTATACTCAACTGGGGGCAGTCCGGCCCAATGGCTGTCGCAGGTCTGGGTCCGGCACCTCCCATCTTCTTATGATTGTCACCATCCTGCTTGCTTCATGGCTCCCCGGCATTGCGCTCCTGCGCAGGCTTACTTCTCTGCCTCGTTGAAGGCAGACCAAAGTACTGCAGTGCGCAGATGCTGAGAAAGGTCAGAGAGGCCCGGCGCCTGCTCACTGCCGTAGGTTACTCTGCCCTCAACAGGGCAGATAAGTACGCCTGCGTAGGAGCGCAATGCTGGGGAGCCATGAAGCAACAGGAGGGCAGTGATCATAAGAAGATGGGAGGCGCCGGACCCAAACCTGCGAGACCCATGGGACCGGACTGCCCCCCAGGCGAGAATAATAAAACTTACTGTTCTTATCTTTCAGGTCAGATCAGGGGCTTATCCACAGCATTATAGAATGCTGTAGATAAGCACTGAAAGGTAGTGGCCACATCTTATATCATCCAAAACTACTGACAGGTTCCCTTTAAGTGATATTTACCTTCACACATACTGTCTACTGTGTCTGTGGTACTAAAATATTATATATGTATAACATATATATATACAGTATATACGGTATATATTTTTTGTACTATTACCAGTACACATACATGCACAGATAACCAATGTACACATCGATACATGAAAACACATATATATATATATATATACATATATATATATATATGTATATATATATATATAATATATATATATGTATATATATATATATATATAAAATTATACACACAGATAACTACTGTACACTCAGATAGTGTCCCTCTGTCAGGTGCATTCTTCCATCTCCAGCAGCTCCATCCTGATCATTTTCAGTCCTCCATCAGCACTTACTGGCCAGATCTCCAGCTGTCGCCAGTCCTTCTGCCTCTTCACTACCTCTGATAGCTGCAGAGTATAGCCTCCCAGCAGTCAGTACATCTGACACTTCTTCCTCCTGAGAAGTTCTGACAGGTGACTCACCCATGTGAACATGGGCCATCACATCAACCTCCCCTCCCCCCCTTAGCCACTTACCATCCCTGTACTGAGGGGTCTTTATTGAGGAATGGTCCAGTCAGGAAGCATTCACACTGCAGCTCCTGCTTCTGAATGGGCCAGTGCAGTGGTTTTCTAATAAAGCCCCCTCAGTACAGGAGGTGGAGGTAGCAACAGGTGGATTGATGTGATCTCTCATGTGAACATTGATCAGGCAGTTCAGTTGTCAGAACTGCTCATGTGGCAGGAGAGGTGACAGATCTACTGACTGCTCAGAGGCTGTTCCCAGCAGCAGTCAGAGGCAGTGAGGAGGCAGGAGACAGGACTGGCTGAGATCAGCCATACTTACAAGCAGAAAAACCGGGGGCATATCCAGGGATCCCGAGGGCATGTCCAGGACTCCCTGGCTCCTTCATCATAGAGGGAGTGGCAGCATCAACTCAGAGGAGAGGAAGGGGCCCCTCTCTGACAGCAAAAGACTCCAGTACGGACACCCTTCCTCTCCTCTTAGTGTAGATGTTGCTGCTGGCTCTATCCGACAACAAGATATTTCAGCAGCTGATAGGGCCCCCTGTCCTGCTGGGCCCCTGTGCAGCTGCATCGGCTGCACATGCGGTATGTCCGCCTATGAAGCCAGATTGTGATCCTTGGATCAACTGGCCTTGTATGGACCGACTGGACAGTAATCTTCCTACGCTTGTTGTTACCTCTTGTCTGTGTGAGTGCCACAGGTGAGATAGCGACCCTGCTAGATCTGAAGTAACAGCTGCTATTATCCTGGTGAGTCAATGTAAGGGTGAGATTCTGGAATGTGCACCATCTTGGTTACTGTTCTGGGACTGTTATATGTGTTATCTGCCTGTTTTGTGGTTCAATAAAGTATTGCCACACTGTTTTACCCTCACCCTGTGTTGTCTGAGTAGCGTTATGCCCACACTAAAGGGAGAGCGGGCGTATGGCGGGAAAATCCCTGGTCCATGTGATTCTGGCTAGAGGACCAGGGGCGCCTGACGACCCCCATGTTTCCACAGCGTTCAATAAATATTTTACCCACTGTAAATATACTTTATATAAAAATATACAGTACCATGGAAAGGTTTTGGGAAGATGTGTAAAAATGCAGAATGTTTCAAAAATAGAAGTAGTAATCTCATAGATACTCAATTGTGTTTACTGAGATTGGGGCATTTGGAGGCCAAATTAACACCTTTGAGTCTTTCTTTGTTCTTCAAACTATTCCTGAAAAATATTGGTGTGTTGCAGGGCACATTGTCCAGCTGAAAGCCGTCACTGCCATCAGGAAAGTGTGCGCTTGTTTTCCACAATTTCAGCTAAGTGGCACATGTCAAAGTAACAACCACGTGAATGCCAGGACCTAACGTTTGCCAGCAGAACATTCCCAGGTTCTCACATGGCCTGTGTTGGATTACATGCCTTCAGTAGTACATCTTGATGCCATCTATTTCCCAGATAAACAACACACACATAGCCATCCATATGAAGTGAAATTAAACCAGGCGACCTTCTTCCATTGCTAAAATGTTCAGTTCTTTTAATTGCACACCCAATTGCAGCACCTACAGAAGTGATTGGGGGTTATTGAAGGCAAACTCTGCAGTCTGTGGCTGCATAGCCCCACATAAACCAAGATGTGATGCACTTAATATTTTTACATCTTTGTATAATAGCCAGCATTAACCCTTTGGGAAATTTGGACTACAGTAGCTCAACTCGGGTCTTGCCACTCGATTCTTCTTTCGGGTCTTGTGTTTTGATTCTTCTTTCAGGTCTGGTCAAGAGTAATAGCGGCTATAAGCCAACCTTGCTGCAATAGATGTCTGTTCTGCTACAGCTGCCGACTCCTCCCCTTCTGTGCCCTCCTGGACCCTTTGTAATTTCCAGCTGTGACACAGCTATCACCTGACCTGATATCTCTTCCAATGTCTTCCGCCAGAGAACACGCTCTTCACTCTTCAGTTCCTGTCAATGCAATTCTCTCTGCCTTTTCCTATCATCTTTGACCAGCAGATGGCAGCGATCACCTGAAAACACTTTGTGGGTCATTAGCTGTGTGAGTCTTCTCACTTGTCTATCTCCTTACATCAGCATAATGTCATCTGATTCTCATCAAAATGTCTCTATTCTGTGAGTTTGTGGAAATTGAAATGCACTCAGATGTCATCCGAGTGCAATCTGATGATCTCCACTCATCCATTGACTTGAATGGGTGGGTGGCATCGGATTTCAAAGTGAAATTGCAGCATGTTTGAGTTTTTTTTCACTGACAGATTCGGTCAGAGAAAAAAATCCAGCATCAGTACTGCTCCATTGAATTACATTGGTCGAGATCTATCCGATAAAAAATCGGTTAGCACTCTCTGATGTATAAGCTCGTGCCCATAAAGTTATATTAAAATAGAAAAGGGCACATTTTATATTTCATAAAATAATTTATGAATTTATACTGTTTAGTGTAGAACTGTGCCCTAAGTAATAGCAGCATAGAATGGGGACAGTTTCCTATTAGCCAAAACAGCACAAAAGAAAATTGTGTTATTTAGGTAATAAGAGTGATTAATGAACACACAGAACACATTTACAGCACATAAACTATATGTTAGGTGTACTCCCTGTTCACTCTAAATAAGTCTGATAAGACCTTGTTACATTATTGAAGTAAATAGGAAATACACCATTAATTTTGTTCGTAAATCAATAGTACACGGGAGGTACAAGGTACACAATAAGAAACTTTGTCACCAATCATTGTTTAGTCTAGCCAGTGAGTTGTTAGTCATGCAGAAAACAGTGACACTAGGTAGCGAATAGAATAGACCGGAAACCGGGAGTTCCCCTTCTTGAGGGATGATACAAACACAGCATGTACCACCAATTCTCAGTATGTTTAATATCCATTTAATTATTCAAGACATACCTCTCTGTTGATTGAACTAGTGTGTACATATATATAAGATTGCTTCCCTCTCCTATAATCACACCCCCTGATGAAGCAGGGCGAAACACGTGTTGGGGCGTGAGTATGAATGCTTCAGATAACAGCTAGGTATGCTTTGTCTATAAGTTGTTGTGTGGAGATATGTATTAGTTGTGGCATTTCTTTTATATACACAAATGTATTTCTTTATGAGACATTCGTTTTTGGTTTAGGGTTAGTATATAAAAACAATATGTACATGTAGGAGTTTTTTGGTATTATGCACAGTGGTACCTACTTCTCTGCACATGCACTTTGTCTATATTAGAAATTGCCTATATTATACTTTTTATATGTATCTTATATGTATGATGTGTGCATATGTGTATATACTGTATATATCTATATATGAATATATATATTATATTTGTGAAATAGATCATATATTGTGATGTAGTTACTAGATTACTTGTTGCCTCTATAACTTTATAATTTACAAACTAGGTATTTATAGTAGTTATTGAATTACCTTTTTTATTTGTCATTTATCCTCTTTTTTAAGCTACATTACTTGTTTTATTCATTTACCTATAAAGTTTAATCTTTTAATCATGTTCTAAGTAAAAAAAATATATATTTTAATCACTTTGGGATTTTTTTCACTCATTTAATTCTGAGGTAGCTCTCAGCACTCTTTTAGTTGAAATTGCATAAATAGAGTGTTTTCCCAATTACTAGTGGACGGATCTGATTTAGCCATTTTCCTTGCTGTATTTTAGGGAATAGAATAGAGTCTGGGAGGCAAAAACTTGGGATTTGATTTGTTCACTCATGTTGATTAAAACAAGATTTGTTTTGGCTTTGAAGTGGTGAATATTATAAATGAAGGTACAGATTCACTTATCTTTCAAAAAGGTAAATGACCATATAAGCGTTTGGCGGGTTTGAAAGGGGACTGAATATCTGGACAGATTCAGATGAGAATAGCCCTTTAAAATATTGTTTATTTGTATAAAGTGCACCAAAAATACCATATTTTCTTAGGAGCTAACACTTCCATAGTGACCATTTTTTCTAGTCAAAAAATGCCGACCTTGGAATCAGAGGTCTGAGTATTTGGAGTATAAATGGGGTTCATAGTTGGAGCAGGAGCTCCAAACATGTCAGGACATACACTGGATATAAAAGGACTACATATTTAATTTGTCAGGTTTTTGTCATGTAAAAAAAATCACACAAGGTAAAATCATTTCAGAAAGTTTTCCACCTTTAGCCCCTTAACCCCCAAGGGTGGTTTGCATGTTAATGACCAGGCCAGTTTTTACAATTCTGACCACTGTCCCTTTATGAGGTTATAACTCTTGAACACTAGCATGGATCCCGGTGATTCTGACAATGTTTTCTCAGGACATATTATACTTCATGATAGAGGTAAAATTTCCTCAATATTGCTTGTGTTTATTTGTGAAACAAAACGAAATTTGTCAAAAATGTTGAAAATTTAGCAATTTTCCAACTTTGAATTTTCATGCCCTTAAATCACAGAGATATATCACACAAAATACTTAATAAGAACAATTTCCACATGTCTACTTTACATCAGCACAATTTTGGAACCAATATTTTTTTTTGTTAGGAAGTTATAAGGGTTAAAAGTTGACCACCATTTTTTTAGGGACCACATCTCATTTGAAGTCATTTTGAGGGGTCTATATGATAGAAAATACCAAAATGTGACACCATTCTAAAAACTGCACCCCTCATGGTGCTCAAAATCACATTCAAGAAGTTTATTAAGGCTTCAGGTGCTTCACAGGAATTTTTGGAATGTTTAAAATAATGAACATTTAACTTTTTTCACAAAAAATTTATTTCAGATACAATTTGTTTTATTTTACCAAGAGTAACAGGAGCAATTGGACCCCAAAAGTTGTTGTGCAATTTGTTCTGAGTGCGCTGATACCCCATATGTTGGGCTAAACCACTGTTTGGGCCCATGGCAGAGCTCGAAAGGGTTTGACTTTTCAATGCAAAATTGGCTGGAATTGAGATAGGACACCATGTCGCGTTTGGAGAGCCCCTAATGTGCCTAAACAGTGGAAACCTCCCACAAGTGACACCATTTTGGAAAATAGACTCCCTAAGGAACTTGATTCAAATGAAGAGAAGGACAGCACAACAGCAAATGTGAAAAAAAGCTCACATGTTTATTCTGCCTCCTGCGGCAACGTTTCGGTTCGAGGACCTTTATCAAGCACAGTGAAAGGACAATCCAACCACCATTATATACCCTTAGACCCAACCCATTAATTAACTAACAACCAATGGGGTAGCTCCATCCAATTAGAAAAATACACCATAATATAATATACATATACACATATAAAAACCATCCCACATGACCAGCCCTCCGTATATACTAACCACTAACATAGTCCAACTGCCTCTGATCACTCCCCACTATCAAATTACGTTCACAAATCCACAATACATCCCCAGTATTCACAGTGTAAACAAAGCAGATCGGACCAATCGGAGCAGAGCATCAGCGGTTGTCATAGCATCATGGGCGTATTCAAAACGGGAGCAGTCCAATCCGATCGTAAAGCTCTCAGATCATGTGATCGCCAAATGTCCAGCATGCAGCGCTCATCATTGCGCTAGTCCATAGGCTGCTTTCCCAGTACGTCAGTTCCATAAACAAATCCGCCCACTTCTGTCAGATGGTGCCGCCGTACTGCGCATGTCCATGACGTTACATTCTTCAAAAGCTCATATGCGCATGTCATAGTTCCGGATCCCGGTGATATCAGCGCACAGAGCATACTGCATCAGTCAGTGTGCATGACAGAAGGATTTCCCAAACATTACTTCACTCCAGGTGATATCAGTGCACAGAGCATACTGCAACAGTCAGTGCGCATGACAGAAAGGATTCCCAAAGCATTTCTTCACTCCAGGTCCATATCATATGGTACAATGCGACGCATCTCCAATAAATAATTTGTGCAGATCCTCTTTGATGGCTATTAGGGTTGAGCGAAACGGGTCGTTCATTTTCAAAAGTCGCCGACTTTTGGCAAAGTCGGGTTTCATGAAACCCGATCCGACCCCTGTGCGGGGTCGGCCATGCGGTACGCGACTTTCGCGCCAAAGTCGCGTTTCAATGACGCGAAAAGCGCCATTTCTCAGCCAATGAAGGTAAACGCAGAGTGTGGGCAGCGTGATGACATAGGTCCTGGTCCCCACCATCTTAGAGAAGGGCATTGCAGTGATTGGCTTGCTGTCTGCGGCGTCACAGGGGCTATAAAGGGGAGTTCCCGCCGACCGCCATGTTACTGCTGCTGATCTGAGCTTAGGGAGAGGTTGCTGCCGCTTCGTCAGAAGCAGGGATAGCGTTAGGCAGGGTCCATTAACCACCAAACCGCTTGTGCTGTAGCGATTTCCACTGCCCAACACCACCTTCGGTGTGCAGGGACAGTGGAAGCTACATTTTTTTTTTTCCCCCTCAGCGCTGTAGCTCATTGGGCTGCCCTAGAAGGCTCCCTGATAGCTGTATTGCTGTGTGTACGCCGCTGTGCAAACCAACTGCTTTTTTCAAAGCACAAATCCTCTTGTTCCTTCCTTTCTGCACAGCTATCTTTTTGGTTTGTACACACTTTTTATTTAATTTGTGCATCAGTCCACTCCTTATTGCTGCCTGCCATACCTGGCTGAGATTACTGCAGGGAGATAGTAATTGAAGGACACTCCCTGTTTTTTTTTTTTTTTTTGTGGGAGATTAAGATTGACATTTCTGCTAGAGTGCCATCCCTGTCTGTGTCATCTCTCACTCAGTGGGCCATAGAAAGCCTATTTATTTTTTTGCTTGATTTGGGTTATAAAATCTACCTGAAAAAATCACTACATCAATCAGTGGGAGAAAAATATTGGCCTCAGGGCTAGTGTGCCACTCTTGACTCCTGTGTGCATCATCACTCACTCAGTGGGCCATAGAAAGCCTATTTATTTTTTTGCTTTATTTTGGTTCTAAAATCTACCTGAAAAAATCACTACATCAATCAGTGGGAGAAAAATATTGGCCTCAGGGCTTGTGTGCCACTCCTGACTCCTGTGTGCATCATCACTCACTCAGTGGGCCATAGAAAGCCCTTTTTTTTTTTTTTTTGCTTTATTTGGGTTCTAAATTCTACCTGAAAAAATCAATAAATCAATCAGTGGGAGATTAATATTGGCCTTTGGGCTTGTGTGCCAGTCCTAAGCGTGCCATCTCTCTCTCTCAGATTGTGGGCCATAGAAAGCCTATTTATTTTTATTTTTTTTTATTGGGTTTACAAATTTTCCCTGGAAAAAAAAAAAAAAAGTGGGAGATTAATATTGGCCTCTGGGCTTGTGAGCCAGTCCTGAGCGTGCCATCTCTCTCACAAATAGTGGGCCATAGAAAGCCTATTTATTTTTTTTTTTTTGGTTTTATAAATTCTCCCTTAAAAAAAAAGGGAGATTAATATTGGCCTTTGGGCTTGTGTGCCAGTCCTAAGCGTGCCATCTCTCTCTGTCTCTCAGATAGTGGGCCATAGAAAGCCTATTTATTATTTTTTTTATTGGGTTTATAAATTTTCCCTGGAACAAAAAAAAAAAAGTGGGAGATAAATATTGGCCTCTGGGCTTGTGTGCCACTCCTGACTCCTGTGTGCGTCATCTCTCACTCAGTGGGCCATAGAAAGCCTTTTTTTGTTTTATTTGTTTTCTAAATTCTCCCTGAAAAAATCATTTTATTTTATTTGGTTTCTAAATTCTTCCTGAAAAAATCATTTTATTCTATTTTTTTTTTCCTAAAGTCTCCCTGAAAAAAAAACAAAAAAAAAAACAAATCAGTGGGAGATTAATATTGCCCTTTCTGCTTGTGTGCCAGTCTTGACTCCTGGGTGTGCCATCTCTCTCTCTCTCTCCAATTGTGGGCCATAGAAAGCCTATTATTTTTTTAGCTTGATTTGGGTTCCAAAATCTACCTGAAAAAATCACTACATCAATCAGTGGGAGATAAATATTGGCCTCTGGGCTTGTGTGCCACTCCTGACTCCTGTGTGCGTCATCTCTCACTCAGTGGGCCATAGAAAGCCTTTTTTGTTTTATTTGTTTTCTAAATTCTCCCTGAAAAAATCATTTTATTTTATTTGGTTTCTAAATTCTTCCTGAAAAAATCATTTTAATCTATTTTTTTTTTCCTAAAGTCTCCCTGAAAAAAAAAAAAAAAAAAAAAAATCAGTGGGAGATTAATATTGCCCTTTCTGCTTGTGTGCCAGTCTTGACTCCTGGGTGTGCCATCTCTCTCTCTCTCTCTCTCCAATTGTGGGCCATAGAAAGCCTATTATTTTTTTTAGCTTGATTTGGGTTCCAAAATCTACCTGAAAAAATCACTACATCAATCAGTGGGAGATAAATATTGGCCTCTGGGCTTGTGTGCCACTCCTGACTCCTGTGTGCGTCATCTCTCACTCAGTGGGCCATAGAAAGCCTTTTTTTGTTTTATTTGTTTTCTAAATTCTCCCTGAAAAAATCATTTTATTTTATTTGGTTTCTAAATTCTTCCTGAAAAAATCATTTTATTCTATTATTTTTTTTTCCTAAAGTCTCCCTTAAAAAAAAAAAAAAATCAAATCAGTGGGAGATTAATATTTACATTTGTGCTTCAGTGACAGTCCTGCGTGTGTGGCATCTCTCTCATTTGTTGCCACCAACAACAGAGTGTGTAACATTGTGCCTGATTTTCGTTGTGGTCTCACTCACCTGTAAAGGGGTAGCTAAATCATACTGAAGTTATAGCTCACCGTGTAATTTGTGTGACAGCAACAAATACCGTTAGTTTGTTTACGTTTTTAAAACAATGAGGAAGTATGGTGGAAGAGGTCGTGGCCGGGGGCGTTCATTGTCAGCTGGTAATGAGGGTAGTGGTAGTGGTGGAGCATCAGCTGGTCGTGGGAAAAAAAATATTGCACCTAAGTCTGGAGCTGTGGAGCCAGGTTCGTCGTCTGGCTACACAAGGCCTCGAACGCTCCCTTTTCTGGGAGTAGGAAAACCGCTTTTAAAGCCGGAGCAGCAAGAGCAAGTTTTGGCTTATCTTGCTGACTCAGCCTCTAGCTCTTTTGCCTCCTCTCGTGAAACTGGTAAATGTCAAAGCAGCGCGTCGTTAGTGGATGTTCACGGTCAGGGACAAGTCGCTTCCTTGTCCTCTTCAGCAAAAACAACAACAGAGAAGAATGCAGCAGGCGACACAACGGGTTACTCCATGGAGCTCTTTACACATACCGTCCCTGGCTTAGAAAGTGAAGCAGTTAACAGTCCATGCCCATTACAAGTTGAATCTGACATGGAGTGCACTGATGCACAGCCACAGCCAGACTACTATGCTGGTCCTTTGACTCAGACCACAACATTGCCCTCGCAGGGTGCTGATCAAGAATCAGACCCTGATGAGACTATGTTGCCCCATCACGAACGCTATACCACCGACCGACACGGTGACACAGACGAAGTTGCACACGAGCTACAAGAAGAGGTAATAGATGACCCAGTTCTTGACCCCGATTGGCAGCCATTGGGGGAACAGGGTGCAGGCGGAAGCAGTTCTGAAGCGGAGGAGGAGGGGCCGCAGCAGGCATCAACATCGCAACAGGTTCCATCTGCCGGGCCCGTATCTTGCCCAAAACGCGTGGCAAAGCCAAAACCTGTTGGAGGACAGCGTGGCCATCCGGTTAAAGCTCAGTCTGCAATGCCTGAAAAGGTATCCGATGCTAGAAAGAGTGCAGTCTGGCATTTTTTTAAACAACATCCAATTGATCAGCGCAAAGTCATCTGTCAAAAATGTTCAACTACCTTAAGCAGAGGACAGAATCTGAAAAGTCTCAATACAAGTTGCATGCATAGACATTTAACCACCATGCATTTGCAAGCCTGGACTAACTACCAAACGTCCCTTAAGGTTGTAGCACCCTCGGCCAATGAAGCTAGTCAGCAACGCAACATCCCTTCCGGCAGTGTAGGGCCACCATTTTCCGCACCACCTGCAGTATCTGTGCAGGTTTCTTTGCCAGGCCAAAGCAGTCAGGGTCAGGGAATCACCAGTTTCGTAGTAGGAAACACTGCATCTAGGGCACCGGCGGCAACAATACCATCTCCCACCGTCTCTCAGTCTGCCATGTCCACCGGCACCCCCGCTAGTTCCACGATCTCCAGCTCTCCAGTCCAGCTCACCCTACATGAGACTATGGTTAGAAAAAGGAAGTACTTAGCCTCGCATCCGCGTACACAGGATTTGAACGCACACATAGCTAGACTAATCTCGTTAGAGATGATGCCCTACCGGTTAGTTGAAAGCGAAGCTTTCAAAGCCCTGATGGACTACGCTGTACCACGCTACGAGCTACCCAGTCGACACTTTTTTTCCAGAAAAGCCATCCCAGCCCTCCACCAGCATGTTAAAGAGCGCATCGTCCATGCACTCAGGCAATCTGTGAGCACAAAGGTGCACCTGACAACAGATGCATGGACCAGTAGGCATGGCCAGGGACGTTACGTGTCCATCACGGCACACTGGGTAAATGTGGTGGATGCAGGGTCCACAGGGGACAGCAAGTTTGGGACAGTTCTGCCTAGCCCACGGTCTAGGAAACAATTGGCTGTAGCCGTTCGCACCCCCTCCTCCTCCTCTTCGTCCTCCTGCAGAAGCGAGAGCTCGTCCACAGACCGCAGTCGCACAACCACTCCATCCGCAGCTGCCACTGTTGCACACCAGGTCTCCCATTATGGGGCAGCTACTGGCAAACGTCAGCAGGCTGTATTGGCTATGAAGTGTTTGGGCGACAACAGACACACCACGGAAGTTCTGTCCGAGTTCTTGCAGAAAGAAACGCAGTCGTGGCTGGGCACTGTAGATCTTGAGGCAGGCAAGGTAGTGAGTGATAACGGAAGGAATTTCATGGCTGCCATCTCCCTTTCCCAACTGAAACACATTCCTTGCCTGGCTCACACCTTAAACCTGGTGGTGCAGTGCTTCCTGAAAAGTTATCCGGGGTTATCCGACCTGCTCCTCAAAGTGCGTGGACTTTGCTCACATATCCGCCGTTCGCCCGTACACTCCAGCCGTATGCAGACCTATCAGCGTTCTTTGAACCTTCCCCAGCATCGCCTAATCATAGACGTTGCAACAAGGTGGAACTCAACACTGCACATGCTTCAGAGACTGTGTGAACAGAGGCGGGCTGTTATGTTTTTGTGGGAGGATACACATACACGGGCAGGCAGTAGGATGGCAGACATGGAGTTGTCAGGTGTGCAGTGGTCGAAGATTCAAGACATGTGTCAAGTCCTTCAGTGTTTTGAGGAATGCACACGGCTGGTTAGTGCAGACAACGCCATAATAAGCATGAGCATCCCCCTAATGCGTCTGCTGATGCAAAGTTTGACGCACATAAAGGATCAGGCGTCTGCAGCTGAGGAAGAGGAAAGCCTTGATGACAGTCAGCCATTGTCTGGCCAGGGCAGTGTACAGGACGAGGTAGCGGGTGAAGAGGAGGAGGAGGACGAGGAGGATGATGGGGATGATTATATTTTTAATGAGGAAGCTTTTCCGGGGCCACTGGAAATTGGTGGCGCGGCAAGGCCGGGTTCTGGTTTTTGGAGGGACACAAGTGACGTGGATTTGCCTGAAACTGCCCCTCAACCAAGCACAACCGCAGATTTGAGAACTGGAACTTTGGCCCACATGGCGGATTATGCCTTACGTATCCTCAAAAGGGACACACGCATAACTAAAATGATGAACGATGACGATTACTGGTTGGCCTGCCTCCTTGATCCTCGCTATAAAGGCAAATTGCAAAATATAATGCCACATGAGAACTTGGAACTAATATTAGCAACCAAACAATCAACTCTTGTTGACCGTTTGCTTCTGGCATTCCCTGCACACAGCGCCCGTGATCGTTCTCACACGAGCTGCAGGGGCCAGCAGACCAGAGGAGTTAGAGGGGCAGAAATCAGAAGTGGCGTTGGCCAGAGGGGTTTTCTGACCAGGTTGTGGAGTGATTTTGCTATGACCGCAGACAGGACAGGTACTGCAGCATCAATTCAAAGTGACAGGAGACAACATTTGTCCAGTATGGTTACAAACTATTTTTCATCCCTTATCAATGTTCTCCCTCAACCGTCATTCCCATTTGATTACTGGGCATCAAAATTAGACACCTGGCCAGAATTGGCAGAATATGCATTGCAGGAGCTTGCTTGTCCGGCAGCTAGTGTCCTATCAGAAAGAGTATTCAGTGCTGCAGGTTCAATACTAACAGAAAAAAGGACTCGTCTGGCTACCCAAAATGTAGATGATCTAACCTTCATTAAAATGAACCACAACTGGATTTCGAAATCTTTTGCCCCACCTTGCCCGGCTGACACCTAGCTTTCCTATGAAAAGGTCTTGCCTGTGGACTATTCTGAATGCCTTTTCCAATCTCGTAATTTTCTGCACCTGATTGTCCAGCATACGACATGTTTACACCTCACTAAATGGCCAAACTCCCCACACGGGGCCGTGGTATCGACACTTGGCGACAGCACCCGTGAGAGTGCAGTTTGTCTGAAGAGGTGGGTGAGCCCGCTTTTGGTCGACGGCACTGCCACTGGGTCCCTCCTAGTACAATAAAGTGTCTCTGGCGGTGGTGGTGCGCACCCAACGTCAGACACACCGTTGTAATATGAGGGGCCCTGGGCCTGTACCGCCGGCCACAAGACAGTTTCCCCCCACCCCAGCTCAAACAGTGATCTACCACTTGCAAAATTATCTCACAGCTCCACCAATGTTTAGTCTATGCGCTGACATCCTTCAATGCCTGCCACTGACAATACCATTGTATTGACATTTTTGTTATGTTAGGCCTTCGATGCCTGTCTGTGGTCACTCCTTCCACTAGGCCTCCACTGACCACACCACTGCTGCCCGTGTACCCCTGTAACCAATTTAAAATTGCCTACAGCCATGTGTTATTATTTTAGGCCTTCGATGCCTGTCTGCGGTCACTCCTTCCACTAGGCCTCCACTGACCACACCACTGCTGCCCGTGTACCCCTGGAACCAATTTAATATTGCCTACAGCCATGTGTTATTATTTTAGGCCTTCGATGCCTGTCTGCGGTCACTCCTTCCACTAGGCCTCTACTGACCACACCACTGCTGCCCGTGTACCCCTGTAACCAATTTAAAATGGCCTACAGCCATGTGTTATTATTTTAGGCCTTCGATGCCTGTCTGCGGTGACTCCTTCCACTAGGCCTCCACTGACCACACCACTGCTGCCCGTGTACCCCTGTAACCAATTTAAAATTGCCTACAGCCATGTGTTATTATTTTTGGCCTTCGATGCCTGTCTGCGGTCACTCCTTCCACTAGGCCTCCACTGACCACACCACTGCTGCCCGTGTACCCCTGGAACCAATTTAAAATTGCCTACAGCCATGTGTTATTATTTTAGGCCTTCGATGCCTGTCTGCGGTCACTCCTTCCACTAGGCCTCCACTGACCACACCACTGCTGCCCGTGTACCCCTGGAACCAATTTAAAATTGCCTACAGCCTTGTGTTATTATTTTAGGCCTTCGATGCCTGTCTGCGGTCACTCCTTCCACTAGGCCTCCACTGACCACACCACTGCTGCCCGTGTACCCCTGGAACCAATTTAAAATTGCCTACAGCCATGTGTTATTATTTTAGGCCTTCGATGCCTGTCTGCGGTCACTCCTTCCACTAGGCCTCCACTGACCACACCACTGCTGCCCGTGTACCCCTGGAACCAATTTAAAATTGCCTACAGCCATGTGTTATTATTTTAGGCCTTCGATGCCTGTCTGTGGTCACTCCTTCCACTAGGCCTCCACTGACCACACCACTGCTGCCCGTGTACCCCTGGAACCAATTTAAAATTGCCTACAGCCATGTGTTATTATTTTAGGCCTTCGATGTCTGTCTGCGGTCACTCCTTCCACTAGGCCTCCACTGACCACACCACTGCTGCCCGTGTACCCCTGGAACCAATTTAAAATTGCCTACAGCCTTGTGTTATTATTTTAGGCCTTCGACGCCTGTCTGCGGTCACTCCTTCCACTAGGCCTCCACTGACCACACCACTGCTGCCCGTGTACCCCTGGAACCAATTTAAAATTGCCTACAGCCATGTGTTATTATTTTAGGCCTTCGATGCCTGTCTGCGGTCACTCCTTCCACTAGGCCTCCACTGACCACACCACTGCTGCCCGTGTACCCCTGGAACCAATTTAAAATTGCCTACAGCCATGTGTTATTATTTTAGGCCTTCGATGCCTGTCTGTGGTCACTCCTTCCACTAGGCCTCCACTGACCACACCACTGCTGCCCGTGTACCCCTGGAACCAATTTAAAATTGCCTACAGCCATGTGTTATTATTTTAGGCCTTCGATGCCTGTCTGCGGTCACTCCTTCCACTAGGCCTCCACTGACCACACCACTGCTGCCCGTGTACCCCTGGAACCAATTTAAAATTGCCTACAGCCATGTGTTATTATTTTAGGCCTTCGATGCCTGTCTGCGGTCACTCCTTCCACTAGGCCCCCACTGACCACACCACTGCTGCCCGTGTACCCCTGGAACCAACATCAGAAAATATAAAAATAAGTATTTTGCTTATAAAAAAGAAAATACTGGAGAGATATCAAATGCAGACATTTTAACATTAAAAACAAACACATACAACAAAAATCTGGTACAGTACTAAAAATGGCCACCAGCTACAATAACTTTCTCCTGCAAGTAGTTAACTGAAAGGTTTTTTCAATTTTAAACACAGATATGGCATCCACCGAGTGTTGTCCTGTCGCGTCTTCTTTATATTATTGCCAAGAAGATGCAAAACAATGAAAATAATAAAATCATTATTTACCAAAAAAATAGAGTAAGTCAAAACTACATTGCAAATAAACATTCATTACAAATAAAGAAGCAGGGCGCGTCCGAGGGTGAGTATATACCTAATAAGAATATAATCACCCTCGGACGCGCCCTGCTTCTTTCCGACAGCCTTCCTTCCTAAGAATCAGCCCTTCCGTGGTGTAGAGAGAGGGTTTGTTACACTCCAAGGTGTTCCCCAGGTTGCCTTTCCTGAGCTTCGATCGTCCGGCTCTCGTTTAGTAGTTGTTGGAAACTACGCTGCATTGGGCCTACAAATTGGGTATGGGGTGTAGAGAGATGGTGTGTTCCACTCCAAGGTGTTCCCCAGGTTGCCTTTCCTGAGCTTCGATCTTCCGGCTCTCGTTTAGTAGTTGTTGGAAACTACGCTGCATTAGGCCTACAAATTGGGTATGGGGTGTAGAGAGATGGTGTGTTCCACTGTAGAGAGATGGTGTGTTCCACTCCAAAGTGTTCCCCAGGTTTCCTCGCCAATGCTTCGATCATCATGCTCTCGTTTAGTAGTTGTTGGAAACTACACTGCATTAGGCCTACAAATTGGGTATGGGGTGTAGAGAGATGGTGTGTTCCACTCCAAGTTGTTCCCCAGGTTTCCTCTCCATTGCTTCGCTCTTCATGCTCTCGTTTAGTAGTTGTTGGAAACTACACTGCATTAGGCCTACAAATTGGGTATGGGGTGTAGAGAGATGGTGTGTTACACTCCAAGGTGTTCCCCAGGTTTCCTCTCCATTGCTTCGATCTTCCGGCTCTCGTTTAGTAGTTGTTGGAAGCTACGCTGCATTAGGCCTACAAATTGGGTATGGGGTGTAGAGAGATGGTGTGTTACACTCCAAGGTGTTCCCCAGGTTTCCTCTCCATTGCTTCGATCTTCCGGCTCTCGTTTAGTAGTTGTTGGAAACTACGCTGCATTAGGCCTACAAATTGGGTATGGGGTGTAGAGAGATGGTGTGTTACACTCCAAGGTGTTCCCCAGGTTTCCTCTCCATTGCTTCGATCTTCCGGCTCTCGTTTAGTAGTTGTTGGAAACTACGCTGCATTAGGCCTACAAATTGGGTATGGGGTGTAGAGAGATGGTGTGTTACACTCCAAGGTGTTCCCCAGGTTTCCTCTCCATTGCTTCGATCTTCCGGCTCTCGTTTAGTAGTTGTTGGAAACTACGCTGCATTAGGCCTACAAATTGGGTATGGGGTGTAGAGAGATGGTGTGTTCCACTCCAAGGTGTTCCCCAGGTTGCCTTTCCTGAGCTTCGATCTTCCGGCTCTCGTTTAGTAGTTGTTGGAAACTACGCTGCATTAGGCCTACAAATTGGGTATGGGGTGTAGAGAGATGGTGTGTTCCACTGTAGAGAGATGGTGTGTTCCACTCCAAGGTGTTCCCCAGGTTTCCTCGCCAATGCTTCGATCATCATGCTCTCGTTTAGTATTTGTTGGAAACTACGCTGCATTAGGCCTACAAATTGGGAAATTGGGTATGGGGTGTAGAGAGATGGTGTGTTCCACTCCAAGGTGTTCCCCAGGTTTCCTCTCCATTGCTTCGATCTTCATGCTCTCGTTTAGTAGTTGTTGGAAACTACGCTGCATTAGGCCTACAAATTGGGTATGGGGTGTAGAGAGATGGTGTGTTACACTCCAAGGTGTTCCCCAGGTTTCCTCTCCATTGCTTCGATCTTCCGGCTCTTGTTTAGTAGTTGTTGGAAACTACGCTGCATTAGGCCTACAAATTGGGTATGGGGTGTAGAGAGATGGTGTGTTACACTCCAAGGTGTTCCCCAGGTTTCCTCTCCATTGCTTCGATCTTCCGGCTCTCGTTTAGTAGTTGTTGGAAACTACGCTGCATTAGGCCTACAAATTGGGTATGGGGTGTAGAGAGATGGTGTGTTACACTCCAAGGTGTTCCCCAGGTTTCCTCTCCATTGCTTCGATCTTCCGGCTCTCGTTTAGTAGTTGTTGGAAACTACGCTGCATTAGGCCTACAAATTGGGTATGGGGTGTAGAGAGGTGGTGTGTTACACTCCAAGGTGTTCCCCAGGTTTCCTCTCCATTGCTTCGATCTTCCGGCTCTCGTTTAGTAGTTGTTGGAAACTACGCTGCATTAGGCCTACAAATTGGGTATGGGGTGTAGAGAGATGGTGTGTTCCACTCCAAGGTGTTCCCCAGGTTGCCTTTCCTGAGCTTCGATCTTCCGGCTATCGTTTAGTAGTTGTTGGAAACTACGCTGCATTAGGCCTACAAATTGGGTATGGGGTGTAGAGAGATGGTGTGTTCCACTGTAGAGAGATGGTGTGTTCCACTCCAAGGTGTTCCCCAGGTTTCCTCGCCAATGCTTCGATCATCATGCTCTCGCTTAGTATTTGTTGGAAACTACGCTGCATTAGGCCTACAAATTGGGTATGGGGTGTAGAGAGATGGTGTGTTCCACTCCAAGGTGTTCCCCAGGTTTCCTCTCCATTGCTTCGATCTTCATGCTCTCGTTTAGTAGTTGTTGGAAACTACGCTGCATTAGGCCTACAAATTGGGTATGGGGTGTAGAGAGATGGTGTGTTACACTCCAAGGTGTTCCCCAGGTTTCCTCTCCATTGCTTCGATCTTCCGGCTCTCGTTTAGTAGTTGTTGGAAACTACGCTGCATTAGGCCTACAAATTGGGTATGGGGTGTAGAGAGATGGTGTGTTACACTCCAAGGTGTTCCCCAGGTTTCCTCTCCATTGCTTCGATCTTCCGGCTCTCGTTTAGTAGTTGTTGGAAACTACGCTGCATTAGGCCTACAAATTGGGTATGGGGTGTAGAGAGATGGTGTGTTACACTCCAAGGTGTTCCCCAGGTTTCCTCTCCATTGCTTCGATCTTCCGGCTCTCGTTTAGTAGTTGCTGGAAACTACGCTGCATTGGGCCTACAAATTGGGTATGGGGTGTAGAGAGATGGTGTGTTCCACTCCAAGGTGTTCCCCAGGTTGCCTTTCCTGAGCTTCGATCTTCCGGCTCTCGTTTAGTAGTTGTTGGAAACTACGCTGCATTAGGCCTACAAATTGGGTATGGGGTGTAGAGAGATGGTGTGTTCCACTGTAGAGAGATGGTGTGTTCCACTCCAAGGTGTTCCCCAGGTTTCCTCGCCAATGCTTCGATCATCATGCTCTCGTTTAGTAGTTGTTGGAAACTACACTGCATTAGGCCTACAAATTGGGTATGGGGTGTAGAGAGATGGTGTGTTCCACTCCAAGGTGTTCCCCAGGTTTCCTCTCCATTGCTTCGATCTTCATGCTCTCGTTTAGTAGTTGTTGGAAACTACGCTGCATTAGGCCTACAAATTGGGTATGGGGTGTAGAGAGATGGTGTGTTACACTCCAAGGTGTTCCCCAGGTTTCCTCTCCATTGCTTCGATCTTCCGGCTCTCGTTTAGTAGTTGTTGGAAGCTACGCTGCATTAGGCCTACAAATTGGGTATGGGGTGTAGAGAGATGGTGTGTTACACTCCAAGGTGTTCCCCAGGTTTCCTCTCCATTGCTTCGATCTTCCGGCTCTCGTTTAGTAGTTGTTGGAAACTACGCTGCATTAGGCCTACAAATTGGGTATGGGGTGTAGAGAGATGGTGTGTTACACTCCAAGGTGTTCCCCAGGTTTCCTCTCCATTGCTTCGATCTTCCGGCTCTCGTTTAGTAGTTGTTGGAAACTACTCTGCATTAGGCCTACAAATTGGGTATGGGGTGTAGAGAGATGGTGTGTTACACTCCAAGGTGTTCCCCAGGTTTCCTCTCCATTGCTTCGATCTTCCGGCTCTCGTTTAGTAGTTGTTGGAAACTACGCTGCATTGGGCCTACAAATTGGGTATGGGGTGTAGAGAGATGGTGTGTTCCACTCCAAGGTGTCCTCCAGGTTGCCTTTCCTGAGCTTCGATCTTCCGGCTCTCGTTTAGTAGTTGTTGGAAACTACGCTGCATTAGGCCTACAAATTGGGTATGGGGTGTAGAGAGATGGTGTGTTCCACTGTAGAGAGATGGTGTGTTCCACTCCAAGGTGTTCCCCAGGTTTCCTCGCCAATGCTTCGATCATCATGCTCTCGTTTAGTAGTTGTTGGAAACTACGCTGCATTAGGCCTACAAATTGGGTATGGGGTGTAGAGAGATGGTGTGTTCCACTCCAAGGTGTTCCCCAGGTTTCCTCGCCAATGCTTCGATCATCATGCTCTCGTTTAGTAGTTGTTGGAAACTACGCTGCATTAGACCTACAAATTGGGTATGGGGTGTAGAGAGATGGTGTGTTCCACTCCAAGGTGTTCTCCAGGTTGCCTTTCCTGAACTTCTATCTTCAGGCTCTCATTAAATTGTGGTTAAACGGAACAACTGCATTTGACGTACTAGTTGGTTTGGGGCCTACTATCGGTGTCTGCCGCTCCTTGCTGTTCTCCTGGTTTCCTGTCCTGAAATTCCGTTTTCAGGCGCTTGTTAAGTAGTTGTTAATGTTAGACTGCATTTGGCCTACTAGTTGGGTTGGGGCCTACTATCGGTGTCTGCCACTCCTTGCTGTTCTCCTCCACTGAACAAAGCTGTGCCGCCTGTTTACTACTGTTGCCAATTTTGAACTGCATTTCGACTACTTACTGATTTGGGCCTACTCTCTGTGTCAGCCTCTCATTCCAGTTGTCCTCCACTGCAATGCCCCCTGATTAGTCCTGTGTTACCAATTTTGAACTGCATTTAGCCCACTTTATTCTTTGGGCCTATATCTGTGTTTCCTCCTCATCCTGCCCATTGCCCAGCCAGTGATAGATGAGTCTGCTGGTACATTGACCCATAACGCAACATTTCCCGTGCACGCTACACTGCAAGATTGTGACCCTGCTGAAAGTCAGGTCCCCCTTCCCGCATACCATACCACCTTACACGGGGACAAACAGGAAGGTGCAGATGAAAGTGCAGGTTCCTTCATCAGGTGGGGGGAGGAATACTAGTTGGCGACGTCACTGGCACAGGGCCTCTCATGGTACGCAAAAGTGTTGCTGCCGGTGGGAGGCGCCCCCGCCGTGCAAACACACCGCTGTACTTTGAGGGGCCCTGTGCCAGTGCCAATGCCAACGAGTGGGCCCCCCCTGCTTGCTCAGGTTCACAGCACTTGCAAAGTTGAAATACTTACCTCTCCCTGCTCCACTGCCGTGACGTGGTCCAGATTTCCTGGGCCCACTAATTACTTGAACCAGCCCTACCCACCACAACTTTAGCCAAATGACCCCCAATTTCAAATGCCTTCCAATTATTATAAGGTAAATTACACTTGACAAGCTTCATTAAGAAGAATGGATGGTTTTGACATTAAAATGGGCACTCTAGGTGTTTTCCTGGCCCCCACTCACTGCCGACTATGCTGCCCCATTGACTTGCATTGGGTTTCGTGTTTCGGTCGATCCTGACTTTACGTCATAATCGGCCGATTTCACTCGACCCGACTTTTGAGATAGTCGGGTTTCGCGAAACCCGGCTCGACTCTAAAAAGGTCAAGGTCGCTCAACTCTAATGGCTATATTACACCCCAGACGATATCATATATATAACTTAGTTAATCACTTTTAATTGCCATATTTAGACCTTTCTATATGGACCTGAAATGAGAAATAATATATGCAGAGGGAAAAACAACCATCCCAATATACCAAATCCACCCAAGATCCTTGTACAGATATCAAAACATTCATATATAGCATATATTAACCATAAGGACTTATCAAAGCAATTATTGAAAAATATGTATCTAATGGAATGGGACAGGCAAGCCAGAGGAAAAAGATCGTAACAATATCCCATAATTTATCAGAAACTCACATGACCTTCCCGATGTCAATAATTTAAACTACCAGACTCTTGTGAATTTGGGTGGATATAGGGGGAACATCATATCTAAGATATTAACCGTACTGACTTCTGTGGGAATAATATACACCTGATAAACCAAGGCAGTCAAGTCACAAAAGCCCTATATCAAAATATCACAAAATATAATATTTAAGTATATATACACTGTTTGGGCGCATGGCAGAGCTCAGAAGGGAAGGAACACTGTTTTACTTTTTCAACGCAGAATTGGCTGGAATTCAGATCAGATGCCATGTCGCCTTTGGAGAGCCCCTGATGTGACTAAACAGTGGAGACCCCCCAATTCTAATTCCAACCCTAACCTGAACACACCCCTTACCCTAATCCCAACCCTAACCCTAACCTTAATCACACCCCTAACCCGAACATGCCCCTATCCCTAATCCCAACCCTAACCACACCCCTAACCCCAACACACCCCTAACCCTAATCCCAACCCTAACCAATACCTTAACCACACCCCTAACCCTGACACACCCCTAACCCTAATCCCAATATTAATCACAAACGTAAATGTAATCCATCCCCTAACCCCATCTCTAGCCCCAACCCTAACCATAACTTTAGCTCCAACCCTAACCCTAATTTTAGCTCCAACCCTAACCCTAACTTTAGCCCCAACCCTAACCTTAACTTTAGCCCCAACCCTAACCCCATCTTTAGCCCTAACCCTAATGGGGAAATAGAAATATATATTTTTTTATTTTATAATTTTTCCCTAACTAAGGGGGTGATGAAGGGGATTTGATTTACTGTTTATAGTGGGTTTATATAGCGGGTTTTTGTTTGGCAGCTGTCACACACTAAAAGACGCTTTTTATTGCAAAAAATAGTTTTTGCATCACCACATTATGAGAGCTATAATTTTTCCATATTTTGGCCCACAGAGTCATGTAAGGTTTTGTTATTTGCGGGACAAGTTGACGTTTTTATTGGTACCATTTTTGGGCACATGACATTTTTTGATCGCTTTTATTACGATTTTTGGGAGGCAGAATGAGCAAAAACCAGCATTTCATGAATTTCTTTTTGGTGGGGCATTTATAACGTTCCGCGCGTGGTAAAATTGATAAGGCAGTTTTATTCTTCGGGTCAGTACAATTACAGCGATACTTCATTTATATTTTTTTACGTTTTGGCACTTTTATACAATAAAAACTATTTTATATAAAAAATAATTATTTTTACATCGCTTTATTCTGAAGGCTATAAATTTTTATTTTTTTGCTGATGATGCTGTATAGAAGCTTGTTTTTTGCAGGACAAGATGCTATTTTCTGCGGTACCATGTTTATTTATATCTGTCTTTTTGATCGCATGTTATTCCACTTTTTGTTCGGCGGTATGATGATAAAGCAGTGTTTTTTGTCTCGTTTGTTTTTTTTTGCAGTGTTCACTAAAGGGGTTAACTAGTAAGATAGTTTTATAGGTCGAGTCATCATGGATGCGGCGATACTAAATGTGTGTACTTTTATTGTTTTTTTAATTTACATAAAGAAATGTTTTTTTTTTTTGAAAAATATATATATATTTTTTTTTATTTAGGAATGTTTTTAAAAATATTTTTACACATGTTAATTTTTTTAAACTTTTTTACATTGTCCCAGGGAGGGACATCACTGTATAAAGTCAGATCGATGATCTGACACTTTGCAGGGCACTGTGTCAGATCGGCGATCTGACAGGCAGTGTAGGAGGCTTGCCAGCGCTTACTCTCAGCAGGCACTGACAAGCCACCTCCCTGCAGGACCCGGAAGGACCCTGCGGCCATCATGGATCTGGGGGTCTGCAGGGAGGAGATTCTAGGAGCAATGCAATCACATCGGGTTGTTCTGAGGGTCTCAGGGAAGCACGCAGGGAGCCCCCTCCCTGCGCGATGCTTCCCTATGCCACTGGAATGCTGCAATCTTGTTTGATCGCAGTGTTCCAGGGTTTAAAGTGCTGGGAGCGGTCCATGACCGCTCCAGGTTATAGTGCCAGGTGTGATAATCAGCTGATACCTGGCCACGATCAGCTGCGCTCCCCCCATGAGCGCTGCTGATCATGTATGACGTACTATCCCATCCATAGGAATTAAGTCCCAGGTTACATGGATGGGATAGTACGTCCGATGGCAGAAAGGAGTTAATGTCACCAATAATCTGTACAAACAGATGACGGAAAAGATGACAGCACTCACCAAGTATGGATGTCTGCTCTCGATCCAAGGAACCCACTTGGAAGAGTAACAGCAGTCAAAGTAAATGAGAACAGCGTCCAGTCCAGGTGAAGAAATCCAAAGTTGTTTTATTCCACCATAGATACAACATTTTGACCTGTATCTATGGCAGAATACAGCATCTTTTAATTTCTTCAACTGGTCTGGATGCTGTTCTCATTTATTTTGACTGCCATAATCTGTACAAATTCATTGAGAAACAAACTGAAATGTTTTAAGGGGAAAAATGAAAATATCAAAACTAGAATAACGTGCTTGCATAAGTGTGAATAACTTCCTATAATTGAGGAAGTGGTTGTGTTCAGAATTAGCTAATTACATTTAAACTCATGTTAAATAGTAGTCAGTGCACAGCTGCCATCATTTACAGTGATTCTGATTAACTCCATATAAAGTTTAGCTGTTCTAGCATAATATTCCTGACATTTTCTTAGTTGCATGATAATACAAAAGCTATGGTCTGTAACCAGCTTACAACACAGCATTGTTCAAATGTATCCATCAGGTGAAGGTAGAAAAAAAAATTCCAATTAGGTATACCATAGAACACTTTGAAGACAGTGATCAAGAAGTAGCTTAAATTTGGCACAACGCTGATGTTACCTAAAACTGGACATCACTCAAAAATTGATGAAAAGACAAGAAAATTGGTTCTGTAGGTTGCGCAGAGGCCTATAACAACATTAAAGGAGTATGAGAAAATTCTGGCAAGTACTGGTTGTGTAATGAATATGATAACAATCTCCCATATTCTTCATACAGTCATGGTCGAAAGTGTTGAACTTTTTGGCCATAATTTCAAAAGGTATGTTTACAAATCATCAAAATAACATCACACCACAGTGAAGCATGGTGCAGCCCGAATTATGCATTGTTTTTGGCAGCTCAGCCTGGGACTTTACTCAAAGTGGAGAGGGGCAGCACGGTGGCGCAGTGGTTTAGCACAGCAGCCTTGCAGCGCTGGAGTCCTGGGTTCTAATCTCATCCAGGACAACATCTGCAAAGAGTTTGTATGTTCTCTCCGTGTTTGCGTGGGTTTCCTCCGGGCACTCCGGTTTCCTCCCACATTCCAAAGACATACTGATAGGGATTCTAGATTGTGAGCCTCGTCGGGGACAGTGATGATAATGTGTGCAAACTGTAAAGCGCTGCGGAATATGTTAGCGCTATATAAAGATTATTATTATTATTATTAGAATTATCAGTCAATGTCGAAACAAAACCTTTAGGCCTTTGCTAAAGAGATGAAGAGGATTTTCTCCTTTCAGAATAACAACAAACTTAGGTATGCCTCCAAATTAACTAAAACAAAAAAGAATGGCTTCCCCAGAATAAGATCAAAGCTTTGGAATGGTCCAGCCACAGCTCAGACCTGAATCCAATTGAAAATCTGTCGATTGACCTGAAGAGGGCTGTATACAGGTGATGTCCTCCTAATCAAACTGTCACGCTTCCACCGCTCATTGTGTCTGGGATGCAGTTACTGACAGCCCGTCCATCTAAGCTGGTATAGGGGTGTTAGAAACTGTCAGTACTTTGATTGACAGCTTGGCCATACAATCTGGTACAGAGATGTTCTGAGCTGCCAGTGTGCTGATTGACAGCTCGACTATCCAATCTGAGACTGTGAGGCGTCTCGAGGTGTTCATTACTTCAGGTAATTACCATGCTTCTTAACTGAGCTGTGTCTCCCAGAACTCTGCCAGACATACATTCAGCTTGTGAGGTTTGTGCTTTCCTGTGTCTTGAGTTCTGTAGTTATGTATGCTTGATCTGTTGCCTGGCCTTGGACTTCGTTCTGACTATCCACCTGTTTAACCCCTTCAGCTCTGATCCGTTATCCTCCCCGTACTCTAACCTCAGAACGTTACCTGACTATGCTTTTGTCTCTTCCTTCTGTTTATGACGTACCCTCTTGGCTTCTGACCTTGGACTCCTTGACCACTCTAACTCACGGCTTGGCTGTGAGAAGTGACTAGCATCACATTACGTCTGGCCAATACCTTTTTCTTTTTTGCCAGCATGGATCCTATTCATATTCTTTGTGACCAGGTGGTGAATTTGAGGCAGATGACTCAGGATCTGGTGAAGGATTGACAGAGTCTAGAGACATCACAATATCAGTTGCAGAGACAGATAAATAACTTGATGAAGACCCCCTTATAGCCACCCACTGCTGGCAGTGGCTGTGACATCAGTACCCTCTGATGTACAGTTGGTATCTCCAGAACCTGTGATATCCCTCCCTGATAAAGAGAAAGACCAGTTTAGGGTTTTCAGGGAGAGCTGTAAGTTATTTTTTACCGTGTGTCCCCAGGCATCTGGGGAGGGGTTCCAGCAGGTAGGAATAATCATGTCCCTACTGCAAGGGGGTCCTCAGACCTGGGCATTTTCTTTGTCCCCATAAGCCTCAGAATGGTTTTCTGTTGATACCTTTTTTACAGTTTAGGTCTGATATATAACGAACCTGACAGAATCCAGGTCGCCGAGGGTAAGATCATGAACCTGGCACAGGGGGGTCGCACAGCTGAGGACTACTGTACTACTGAAGTTCTATGGAACGATGCGGCTCTCAGGTGCCAGTTCCAAAGAGGCCTTTCTGAGACACTCAAGGATGCTCTGGTCCTCCATGTTACCCCATGTTATCTGATGGAGGCCATGACTCAGGCCATACAAATGGACCACAGAATCCGAGAGAGACATGGTGAACAGCAGGCCACATGTTATACTTCCCTGAAGCAGATCCATTTACCCGAGGTTAGAGTGGCCAGTTTTCTTGTTGTGGAGAGAAGACGGCGACAAGATCTCAGACTCTGTCTATACTGTGATCTCTCTGGAAATTTTTCTTAAGAATTGCCCAACTCATCTTCAAGCTATCAAACCATCAGGAGAACATCTGAGTCTAGGTGACGGCCGAGGAGGTCACCCAAACTCCCAGGTACCTTTATCTTCTTATTATAAAGTACTGATAAATATGATGATTTCCTTCGACAACCAGGTGTTATCAACACTGGCGTTCATTGACTGTGGGTCTGCTGCTAACTTTATTGATTCGGGACAGCAAAGAAATTATTTTAGTTATTTCTTTTGCCACCTGAAAAGATTTCAGTTTATTTTCAATGGATTTATACAGATTATGGTTGACATTAAAGGTGAAAAAAGTTCTGAAATGATTCTTCTTGGTATGATTTTTTTACAGGACAAAAACTTATCATTTTAATAGGGGTTTGTCAACTTTTTCTATATCCACCATAAATAAATTAAGTTGTGAAGAATAAAAAAAACTGAAAATCCAAAGCTTTATTCAAATACATAGAGATATAAAAATGCCAGTATACTTTATACTTGCTAAGCTTAATATGACATTTTCAATGGAAATTCAAAGTTAAACTGAAAATGTGTTTCCTTTTGTAAAAGCACAATACTCATTGTACAATGTAATTTTATGTTACTTTGGCTAGAATTCATGGATAAAATAGAACTCATATTCTTGTGTGATTCACCAAGTAAATTACTATTCTTTCTGTTTAACTAGTTAAAAATTTACAAGAAGGCTGTCATTATGAACTTTTCTTTAACAAGTACACCATATAAGATCAAAGCTAGCTACGTCTTTTGCATGGGCTATGGGGATTAAATCAAAAACTAATTCTGTTTGAAACAAAAATAAGATTTCATCACTCTTCTATGTGAGGTGCAATCGTATTCTCTATGATATGAAAGTAATCTGATTTATGGAGAAGGATTTTTAAAATTCAGGGTTATAATACTTACAATTACTTATTATTTATGTAAATGTATTCAAAGCAGTAGACCGACCTAAAATGAAAGACTGTTCTCCTATTACAACTTTATTCTATGGCTTTAGATCTCTAACAGTGACTGGCTGGGGTCAGTGCTTGAGGTCACGAGCAACATTTTTAGTGGCACATGAGATGTTAGGTAAATGAAAAAAAGGTTCCAAAAGTCAAAGCAGTAACAAGATCTTCAGAGAGCGAGTATCACAAATTTTCTTGTGTTAGGCAGAATATGTAATGTGTTTTGCATTATACTCAAGAGTGTAAGTCATTTAGTAAACTGCGAGTATATAGAACTTGTGCTATACATTAGTAATATCTTTCCAGTGATGGCTCCTGCACGTCTACTTTGCCAATGCCAAAACTGTGAAGTACAATTACTGTGGTTTACATTAACCCCTTAACGACCGCCAATACGCCTTTTAACGGCGGCCGCTAAGGGTACTTAAACCACAGCGCCGTTAATTAACGGCGCTGTGGAAAAAGTAAATAGCGCCCCCAGAGTCTGATTTTCTCCGGGGTCTCGGCTGCCGGGGGTAGCCGAGACCCCAGAGAACATGATTCAGGTTGGTTTTTACCGACCCTGCTTTTGCGATCGCCGGTAATTAACCGTTTACCGGCGATCGCAAATCGATTTCTTTTTAACACGATTTCTTTTTAATTTCTCTTTCCTCCGATGTGATCGCACATCAGAGGACAGAGAAATGGGGTCCCAGGTAGCCCCCCAATACTTACCTGTCTCCCCCGGTGCTCATCATGGCTCCCCATGGGCGCCGCCATCTTTTTCCGGCACAAAAATGGCGGGCGCATGCGCAGTGCGCCCGCCGGCCGGCACCGGGAGAATCTTTGGGGTCTCGGCTGCCGGGGGTAGCCGAGACCCCAAAAAACATGATCGGGGTCGGTTTTACCGACCCCTGTTTTGCGATCGCCGGTAATTAAACTGTTTACCGGCGACTGCAAAAAAAAAAAAAGTAATGTGTAATTCTCTGTCCTCTGATGTGATCGCACATCAGAGGACAGAGAAATAGGGGGATTCGGGGACCCTGCCATACTTACCGGTGTCCCTGGGTCCTCCTGCTGCTCCTCCTGGCCGCCGGCGTCTTCATGGCGAAAGAAAATGGTGGGCGCATGCGCAATGCGCCTGCCATCTGTCGACATCTGCTGGCCGGCAGGAGAAGAGCAGTTGGGGCTAAAATTAGGGTTAGGGTTAGGGCTAGGGTTAGGGCTAGGGCTAGGGTTAGGGCTAGGGTTAGGGCTAGGGTTAGGGCTAGGGTTAGGGTTAGGGTTATGGCTAGGATTGGGGCTAAATTTAGGGTTGGGGCTAAATTTAGGGTTAGGGTTGGGGCTAAATTTAGGGTTAGGCTTCTTTCACACTTACGTCGGTACGGGGCCGTCGCAATGCGTCGGCCCGACATACCGACGCACGTTGTGAAAATTGTGCACAACGTGGGCAGCGGATGTAGTTTTTCAACGCATCCGCTGCCCAATCTATGTCCTGGGGAGGATGGGGCGGAGTTACAGCCACGCATGCGCGGTCAGAAATGGCGGACGCGACGTACAAAAATACATTACATTGAACGTTTTTTTGTGCCAATGGTCCGCCAAAACACAACTGATCCAGTGCACGATGGACGCGACGTGTGGCCATCCGTCACGATCCGTCGGCAATACAAGTCTATCGGACAAAAACGCATCCTGCGGGCACATTTGCAGGATCCGTTTTTTGTCCAAAACGACGGATTGCGATGGATGCCAAACGACGCAAGTGTGAATGTAGCCTTAGGGCTAGGGTTAGGGTTGGGGCTAAAGTTAGGGCTAGGGTTGGGGCTAAAGTTAGGGTTAGAGTTGGGATTAGGGTTAGGGTTTGGATTAGGGTTGGTATTAGGGTTAGGGTTGGCATTAGGGTTACGCTTGGGATTAGGGTTAGGTTTGGGATTAGGGTTAAGGTTAGGGTTGTGATTAGGGGTGTATTGGGATTAGGGTTAGGTTTGAGGTTGAGGTTGAGATTAGGATTAGGGGTGTGTTGGATTTAGGGTTTTGATTAGGGTTATGGTTAGGGTTGACATTAGGGTTGTTTTGGGGTAAGGGTTGTGATTATCGTTAGGGTTAGTGATTAGGATTATGGATCGGGTTGGGATTAGGGTTAGGGGTGTGTTGGGGTTAGGGTTGGAGCTAGAATTGGGGGGTTTCCACTGTTTAGGTACATCAGGGGGTCTCCAAACACGACAGCCAATTTTGCGCTCAAAAAGTCAAATGGTGCTCCCTCCCTTCTGAGCTCTGCCGTGCGCCCAAACAGTGGGTTACCCCCACATATGGGGCATCAGCGTACTCGGGATAAATTGGACAACAACTTTTGGGGTCCAATTTCTCCTGTTACCCTTGTGAAAATAAAAACTTGGGGGCTACAATATCTTTTTTGTGGAAAAAAAATATTTTTTTATTTTCATGACTCTGCATTCTAAACTTCTGTGATGCACTTGGGCATTCAAAGTTCTCACCACACATCTAGATAAGTTCCTTGGGGGTCTAGTTTCCAAAATGTGGTGACTTGTGGGGGGTTACTACTGTTTAGGTACATCAGGGCCTCTGCAATCGCAACATAACGCCCACAGACCATTCTATCAAAGTCTGCATTCCAAAACGGCGCTCCTTCCCTTCCGAGCTCTGCCGTGCACACAAACAGTGGTTTACCCCCACATATGGGGCATCAGCGTACTCGGGATAAATTGGACAACAACTTTAGTGGTCCAATTTCTCCTGTTACCCTTGTGAAAATAAAAACTTGGGGACTACAAAATCTTTTTTGTGGAAAAAAAAATATTTTTTTATTTTCACGACTCTGCATTCTAAACTTCTGTGATGCACTTGGGCATTCAAAGTTCTCACCACACATCTAGATAAGTTCCTTGGGGGTCTAGTTTCCAAAATGTGGTGACTTGTGGGGGGTTACTACTGTTTAGGTACATCAGGGGCTCTGCAATCGCAACATAACGCCCACAGACCATTCTATCAAAGTCTGCATTCCAAAACGGCGCTCCTTCCCTTCCGAGCTCTGCCGTGCACACAAACAGTGGTTTACCCCCACATATGGGGCATCAGCGTACTCGGGATAAATTGGACAACAACTTTAGTGGTCCAATTTCTCCTGTTACCCTTGTGAAAATAAAAATTTGGGGACTACAAAATCTTTTTTGTTGAAAAAAAAATATTTTTTTATTTTCACGACTCTGCATTCTAAACTTCTGTGAAGCACTTGGGCATTCAAAGTTCTCACCACACATCTAGATAAGTTCCATGGGGGGTCTAGTTTCCAAAATGGGGTCACTTGTGGTGGGTTTCTACTGTTTAGGCACATCAGGGGCTCTCCAAACGCAACATGGCGTCCGATCTCAATTCCAGCCAATTCTACATTGAAAAAGTAAAACGGCACTCCTTCTCTTCCAAGCTCTGCGGTGCGCCCAAACAGTGGTTTACCCCCACATATGGGGTATTGACGTACTCAGGAGAAATTGCACAACAACTTTTGTTGTCTAATTTCTCCTGTTACTCTTGTGAAAATAAAAATTTAGGGGCAAAAAGATCATTTTTGTAGAAAAAATGCGATTTTTTATTTTCACGGCTCTACGTCATAAACTTCTGTGAAGCACCTGGGGGTTTAAAGTGCTCACCACACATCTAAATAAGTTCCTTGAGGGGTCTAGTTTCCAAAATGGTGTCACTTGTGGGGGGTTTCCACTGTTTAGGCACATCAGGGGCTCTCCAAACGCGACATGGCGTCCGATCTCAATTCCAGACAATTCTACATTGAAAAAGTAAAACGGCACTCCTTCTCTTCCAAGCTCTACGGTGCGCCCAAACAGTGGTTTACCCCCACATATTGGGTATTGACGTACTCAGGAAAAATTGCACTACAACTTTTGTGGTCTAATTTCTCCTGTTACCCTTGTGAAAATAAAAATTTGGGGGCAAAAAGATCATTTTTGTGTAAACTAATGCGATTTTTTATTTTCACAGCTCTACGTTATAAACTTCTGTGAAGCTCTTGGGGGTTCAAAGTGCTCACCACACATCTAGATAAGTTCCTTAAGGGGTCTAGTTTCCAAAATGGTGTCACTTGTGGGGGGTTTCTACTGTTTAGGCACATCAGGTGCTCTCTAAACGTGACATGGCGTTTGATCTCAATTCCAGCCAATTCTGCATTGAAAAAGTCAAACGGCGCTCCTTCACTTCCAAGTTCTGTGGTGCGCCCAAAAATGTGGTTTACCCCCACATATGGGGTATTGGCGTATTCAGGAGAAATTGCATAACAAAATTTATGGTTACATTTCTGTTTTTACACTTGTGAAAATAAAAAAAATGGTTCTGAATTAAAATGTTTGCAAAAAAAAAGTTAAATGTTCATTTTTTCCTTCCACATTGTTTCAGTTCCTGTGAAGCACGTAAAGAGTTAATAAACTTCTTGAATGTGGTTTTGAGAACCTTGAGGGGTGTAGTTTTTAGAATGGTGTCACAGTTGGTTATTTTCTATCATATAGACCCCTCAAAATGACTTCAAATGTGATGTGGTCCCTAAAAAAAAATGGTGTTGTAAAAATGAGAAATTGCTGGTCAACTTTTAACCCTTATAACTCCCTAACAAAAAAAAAATTTGTTTCCAACATTGTGCTGATGTAAAGTAGACATGTGGGAAATGTTATTTATTAACTATTTTTTGTGACATATCTCTCTAATTTAAGGGCATAAAAATACAAAGTTTGAAAATTGCAAAATTTTAAAAATTTTCGCCATATTTCCGTTTTTTTCATAAATAATCGCAAGTAATATCGAAGAAATGTTACCACTATCATGAAGTACAATATGTCACAAAAAAAACATTCTCAGCGGGATCCGTTGAAGCGTTCCAGAGTTATAACCTCATAAAGTGACTGGTCAGAATTGTAAAAATTGGCTCGGTCATTAAGTACCAAATTGGCTCTGTCACTAAGGGGTTAAAGGGGTTTTGGGTGAAAACAAGTTTCCACCAGTAAATATTTATCATCACATCTATATTATTTTTTGGTGGAGGTCCGCTCCATTAATTCTATAGGGGGCTGCCAGGAAAAGGCCAGAACTGTGGTTGACAGCCACATTGGGAATGAAAGGAGCAGTGGTCAAAAATGAAGCTACATTCAAGCTTTTCTTTTTCTGGAAATCCTTGTGAAGTTCATCTCTGCCAATGTGTAATAGTATGTCACAGGAAAGATGGGGGTTAAACTTCCAAGTATCAGCACATTGTGTATTCCCAGGGATGTATAATTTATGCAGAAACTGGCAGTAATAGCTGACTGTTTCCTGCATCACCACTGCCTCCCTGGGATGCGTATACCAGACTTACTGTTCATTGTCAAATATTTAGATGTGAGAGTCCTCAGTGGTTGATACCTTTTAATGGCTAACTGAAAAGATCTTAACAAATTGCAAGCTTTCGAGATTACGCAGGTCTCTTCATCAGGCAGAGACTAATGCAAAATCTGGAGAATCACATACATATATACAACACAGCACAGAGAGAAAGAAGGCAATAGATAAGATAAATGATGTGAAGCAGAATTATCATGCGAGAGGGACAGACATAGATATTGAAACAGTTCATAGACAAGGAAGTCTTAATGTTTTATGATCCTCTGAATGGGTCTGGTTCTGTGCTGTGATGACCCCAGAAGGTCTGTAGAGCAAATTCCTTAATTGATGTAAAAATACATAAATCCATGAGACACATTCACTCCTGCACAGAGTATGTCAAAGGTCGTCATGAGTTTATACTCACAGACTCTTCTGTCTTTCTAAGATTTGAAATTACCTTTTAAAACATACCTTAAATGGGACACTTTCCATCCAAAACACATAAAAAACTCTATTGTCTACAGCCAAACCATCTGATACAATCGTGTATGTTCCAACCCCATGTATAGAGACAAACACCTTGGTTGCCTCAAAAAGACTTTTTTGAATCAGGGCTACCATCCAAGAACAATTGAAAACCAAATTACAAGAGCCACCAGAATATCAAGGAATCACCTGCTACATTACAAAGCGAAAGAAGAAAATAATTGGGTGCCTCTAGTAGTCACCTACAATCCAAATCTGGAGGTGCTACGGGGAGCTGCACGGAAATTACAACCTTTACTACAAAAGATGCCCATTTACAATCCATTTTTCCAGACCCTCACTACTGTGTTTTAGGCAGCCCCCAAATTTAAGAACCATCATTGTCAGAAGCTCCCTGTCCTCTCCAACAGCTGCAGGAACCTTTCCTTGCAACCAGAAAAAATGTAAAATTTATCCATTTATAAGACCAAGATAAAGATCCCCAACTAAATGTTTAACTGGGGGTCTGTATGTTGGGGAGACAGGGCAAAAACTTAGAACAAGAATGAATTCTCATCACCACACAATAGGAGAAAAAAGAATGGACCTACCGGTAGCAAAACATTTTTGTATCCACAATCATAGCATCATGGACATGAAATTACTTGTTTTAAAAGGTAATTTCAAATCCCAGAAAGACAGAAGAGTCTGAGTATAAATTCATGACGACCTTTGACACACTCAGTGCAGGAATGAATGTGTCGCATGGACTTATGCCTTTTTACATCAATTAAGGAATTTGCTCTTCAGACCTTCAGGGGCAGGGTCGGACTGGGGCACCGGGACACCGAAGAATCCTCCGATGGGCCCCGCCCTCAGCTCCTGCCTCCTTCAATTGTGCCTGCCCTGCATCATGCTCATAGCTTGCGCACAGCAGTGCGCACTTTATTGTATAGTCGGCACAGCTGGCAGACTGCACAGGTGATGGGAAGTGCAGGAGCAGCTCCTTCACATCACCTGCTGCCGCTGCCATTACTCTGCCAGGAGAGCTGTGTGCAGAGTGCCGACTCCCACTTCAGCCAGCAGTCAGAGGAACAGCTGACTGTGAGGCTGAGAGGAGACACACACACAGCAGCTGACCCACAGTCACCTGTTTCCTGTGCTGCCTATCTCTGCTCCTCTTCCACAATCCACAAAGCCCTGGAAAGCAGGGTAAACGTTGATTGGCTGCAATTCAGCCAATCAGCGTTAGTTTTCTTTGTGTGAGCTCACAGCACAGCTCAGGCAAGGAGCTGTGCTGTGATTGGTCAGCAGTCCTACTACCCAAGCAGCAGTGGAGCAGAGGGAGTCTGATGGCTGCAGTCAGTGTGACTGTAAGTAAATAACTGTATGATGCCTGCACCTGAGTAGATCTCCGGCCACAGAGGCAGTTAGGGGAGGGGGTCCCATGCATCCTAAAGGTGACATGGGGAGGGGGCCCACAGTGATATTCTAATTTTCTTGTGGGCCCCCTCCCCTATTGTGTCATCCACCTCTATTTTACTGTGGCTCCCCTTTCCCTCTCTGACTAGGCCCATAGGAAATCAGAGGTGACATAGTGGGGGAGGGGCCCACAGAATATTGGGTGACACAGTGGGGGAGGGGGCCCACAGGAAAATAGAGGTGACAGTGGGGGAGGGGGCCCACAGGAAAATAGAGGGGACACAGTGGGGGAGGGGGCCCACAGGAAAATAGAGGTGACACAGTGGGGGAGGGGGCCCACAGGAAAATAGGTGACACAGTGGGGGAGGGGGCCCACAGGAAAATAGGTGACACAGTGGGGGAGGGGGCCCACAGGAAAAAAGAGGTGACACAGTGGGGGAGGGGGCCCACAGCAAAATAGAGGTGACTGTTGTGAATTCTGTGGCTGAATTCACTCCTGTGGTCACAAGTGGTATTGCAGCCTCTGGGCTTCCTCCCTCAGGTGTTTTGGTGAGCTCGTTGGCTGCCTTGCTATTTAACTCCACCTGAGTCTGTCTTCCTTGCTCCTTGTCAATGTTCCAGTGTTGGATCTGAGCTACTGCATCTTTCCTGTGGCCTGCTGCTCTGCTAGATAAGTGTTACTTTGTTTTTGCTTCCGTTTTTTCTGTCCAGCTGTGCTATTCTCTTTTGCTGGAAGCTCTGAGACGCAAAGGGTGCACCGCCGTGCCGTTAGTTCGGCACGGTGGGTCTTTTTGCCCCCCTTTGCGTGGTTCTGCTTTAGGGTTTTTTGTAGACTGCATAGTTCTCTTTGCTATCCTCGCTCTGTCTAGAATATCGGGCCTCACTTTGCTGAATCTATTTCATTCCTACGTTTTGTCTTTTCATCTTGCTAACAGTCATTATATGTGGGGGGCTGCCTATTCCTTTGGGGTATTTCTCTGAGGCAAGTCAAGCTTGTATTTCTATCTTCAGGCTAGTCAGCTCCTCAGGCAGTGCCGAGTTGCATAGGTAGTGTTAGGCGCAATCCACTGCTGCTTTTAGTTGTGTGAGGATAGGTTCAGGTATTGCAGTCTGCAGAGATTCCACGTCTCAGAGCTTGTTCTATTGTTTTTGGGTTATTGCCATATCACTGTATGTGCGCTGATTACTGCACACTGTGTTGCCTGATAGCACAGCATAACAGTACAAGGAGCCCAAACCAATGATTCTCAATAGAGGGAAAAAAGAAGTCCTGACATCATTTTTTTTTCCTCAGCTCTGTCTTCAGTTTTTTGTTTTTTTTTTTCCCCTAGACATTAGAGTGCTTCAGGACACAGCTGTGGACATGGATATTCAGGCTCTGTGCTCCTCAATGGATAATCTCGTTATAAATGTACAAAAGATTCAAGATACAATTGATCAGAAATCTATGCTAGAACCAAGAATTCCTATTCCTGATTTGTTTTTTGGTGACAGAACTAAGTTCCTGAGCTTCAAAAATAATTGTAAGCTATTTCTGGCCTTGAAACCTCATTCTTCTGGTAATCCTATTCAACAGGTTTTGATTATTATTTCTTTTTTGCGCGGCGACCCACAGGACTGGGCGTTTTCTCTTGCGCCAGGAGACCCTGCATTGAGTAATGTTGATGCGTTTTTCCAGGCGCTTGGATTGCTTTACGATGAGCCTAATTCAGTGGATCAGGCTGAGAAAAATTTGCTGGCTTTATGCCAGGGTCAGGATGATGTAGAAGTATATTGTCAGAAATTTAGGAAGTGGTCAGTACTCACTCTGTGGAATGAATCTGCACTGGCGGCTTGGTTCAGAAAGGGTCTCTCTGAAGCTCTTAAGGATGTCATGGTGGGATTTCCTATGCCTGCTGGTTTGAATGAGTCTATGTCCTTGGCCATTCAGATCGGTCGTCGCTTGCGCGAGCGTAAATCTGTGCACCATCTGGCGGTATTGTCTGAGAGTAAACCTGAGCCTATGCAGTGTGACAGGACTATGACTAAAGTTGAACGGCAAGAACACAGACGTCTGAACAGGCTGTGTTTCTACTGTGGTGATTCCACTCATGCTATTTCTAATTGTCCTAAGCGCACTAGGCGGTTCGATAGCTCTGCCGTCATTGGTACTGTACAGTCCAAATTCCTTCTGTCCATTACCTTGATATGCTCTTTGTCATCGTATTCTGTCATGGCGTTTGTGGATTCAGGCGCTGCACTGAATCTGATGGATTTGGATTATGCTAAACGTTGTGGATTTTTCTTGGAGCCTTTGCGGTGTCCTATTCCGTTGAGAGGAATTGATGCTACACCTTTGGCCAAGAATAAGCCTCAGTACTGGGCCCAGCTGACCATGTGCATGGCTCCTGCACATCAGGAAGTTATTCGCTTTCTGGTACTGCATAATCTGCATGATGTGGTCATGTTGGGGTTGCCATGGCTACAAACCCATAATCCAGTATTAGATTGGAACTCTATGTCGGTAACCAGCTGGGGTTGTCAGGGAGTACATGGTGATGTTCCATTTTTGTCTATTTCGTCATCCATTCCTTCTGACATCCCAGAGTTCTTGTCTGACTTTCAGGATGTATTTGAAGAGCCCAAGTCTGATGCCCTACCTCCGCATAGGAATTGTGATTGTGCTATCAATTTGATTCCTGGTAGTAAATTCCCTAAGGGTCGTTTATTTAATTTGTCCGTGCCTGAACACACCGCTATGCACAGTTATGTGAAAGAATCCCTGGAGAAGGGACATATTCGCCCATCGTCATCACCATTGGGAGCAGGGTTCTTTTTTGTAGCCAAAAAGGATGGTTCGCTAAGACCGTGTATTGATTACCGCCTTCTTAATAAGATCACTGTTAAGTTTCAGTATCCCTTGCCATTGATATCTGACTTGTTTGCTCGGATTAAGGGGGCTAGTTGGTTTACTAAGATTGATCTTCGTGGTGCGTATAATCTGGTGAGAATCAGGCAGGGAGATGAATGGAAAACGGCATTTAATACGCCCGATGGTCATTTTGAGTATCTGGTGATGCCGTTCGGACTTGCCAATGCTCCATCTGTTTTTCAGTCTTTTATGCATGACATTTTCCGTGAGTATCTGGATAAATTCCTGATTGTTTACTTGGATGACATTTTGATCTTCTCTGATGATTGGGAGTCTTATGTGAAGCAAGTCAGAATGGTTTTCCAGGTACTGCGTGCTAATTCCTTGTTCGTGAAGGGATCAAAGTGTCTCTTCGGTGTGCAGAAAGTTTCATTTTTGGGGTTCATCTTTTCCCCTTCTACTATCGAGATGGATCCGGTTAAGGTCCAGGCCATCCAGGATTGGACTCAGCCGACATCTCTGAAAAGTCTGCAGAAATTCCTGGGCTTTGCTAATTTTTATCGTCGCTTCATCTGTAATTTTTCTAGCATTGCCAGACCATTGACCGATTTGACCAAGAAGGGTGCTGATTTGGTTAATTGGTCTTCTGCTGCCGTGGAAGCTTTTCAGGAGTTGAAGCGTCGTTTTTGCTGTGCCCCTGTGTTGTGTCAACCAGATGTTTCTCTTCCGTTCCAGGTCGAGGTTGATGCTTCTGAGATTGGAGCAGGGGCGGTTTTGTCACAGAGAGGTTCTGGTTGCTCAGTGTTGAAACCATGTGCTTTCTTTTCCAGGAAATTTTCTGCTGCTGAGCATAATTATGATGTGGGCAACCGAGAGTTGCTGGCCATGAAGTGGGCATTCGAGGAGTGGCGTCATTGGCTTGAGGGAGCTAAGCATCGCGTGGTGGTATTGACTGATCATAAGAATCTTACTTATCTCGAGTCTGCCAAGCGCTTGAATCCTAGACAGGCCCGTTGGTCGTTATTTTTTGCTCGTTTTGATTTTGTGATTTCGTACCTTCCGGGCTCTAAAAATGTGAAGGCGGATGCTCTGTCTAGGAGTTTTGTGCCCGACTCTCCGGGGTTATCTGAGCCGGCGAGTATCCTCAAGGAAGGAGTCATTGTGTCTGCCATCTCTCCTGATTTGCGGAGAGTGTTGCAGAAATTTCAGGCTAATAAACCTGATCGTTGTCCGGCCGAGAAACTGTTCGTCCCTGATAGGTGGACTAGTAAAGTTATCTCTGAACTTCATTGTTCGGTGCTGGCTGGTCATCCAGGAATCTTTGGTACCAGAGAGTTAGTGGCTAGATCCTTCTGGTGGCCATCTCTGTCACGGGATGTGCGTGCTTTTGTGCAGTCCTGTGGGATTTGTGCTAGGGCTAAGCCCTGCTGTTCAAGTGCCAGTGGGTTGCTTTTGCCCTTGCCGGTCCCGAAGAGGCCTTGGACACATATTTCGATGGATTTCATTTCTGACCTTCCCGTTTCTCAAAAGATGTCGGTCATTTGGGTGGTCTGTGATCGCTTTTCTAAAATGGTCCATCTGGTGCCCTTGGTTAAATTGCCTTCCTCCTCTGATTTGGTGCCTTTGTTCTTCCAGCATGTGGTTCGTTTGCATGGCATTCCTGAGAATATTGTTTCTGACAGAGGTTCCCAGTTTGTCTCGAGGTTCTGGCGAGCCTTTTGTGGTAGGATGGGCATTGACCTATCTTTTTCCTCGGCCTTCCATCCTCAGACTAATGGCCAGACCGAACGAACCAATCAGACCTTGGAAACATATCTGAGATGTTTTGTTTCTGCTGACCAGGATGATTGGGTGTCATTTTTGCCGTTGGCTGAGTTCGCCCTTAATAATCGGGCCAGCTCGGCTACCTTGGTCTCTCCATTTTTCTGCAATTCTGGGTTCCATCCTCGTTTCTCTTCAGGACAGGTTGAGTCTTCGGACTGTCCTGGTGTGGATTCTGTGGTGGACAGGTTGCAGCAGATCTGGACTCAGGTAGTGGACAATTTGACCTTGTCCCAGGAGAAGGCTGAGCTTTTCGCTAATCGTAGACGCCGTGTGGGTCCCCGACTTCGTGTTGGGGATCTGGTTTGGTTATCTTCTCATCATATTCCTATGAAGGTTTCCTCTCCTAAATTTAAACCTCGTTTTATTGGTCCGTATAGGATTTCTGAGATTCTCAATCCGGTGTCTTTTCGTCTGACCCTCCCAGACTCCTTTTCCATACATAATGTATTCCATAGGTCGTTGTTGAGAAGATACGTGGCACCTATGGTTCCATCTGTGGAGCCTCCTGCCCCTGTTTTGGTGGAGGGGGAATTGGAGTATATTGTGGAGAAAATTTTGGATTCTCGTGTCTCTAGACGGAAACTCCAGTATCTGGTCAAATGGAAGGGTTATGCTCAGGAGGATAATTCCTGGGTTTTTGCCTCTGATGTCCATGCCCCAGATCTTGTTCGTGCCTTTCATGTGGCTCATCCTGGTCGGCCTGGGGGTTCTGGTGAGGGTTCAGTGACCCCTCCTCAAGGGGGGGGTACTGTTGTGAATTCTGTGGCTGAATTCACTCCTGTGGTCACAAGTGGTATTGCAGCCTCTGGGCTTCCTCCCTCAGGTGTTTTGGTGAGCTCGTTGGCTGCCTTGCTATTTAACTCCACCTGAGTCTGTCTTCCTTGCTCCTTGTCAATGTTCCAGTGTTGGATCTGAGCTACTGCATCTTTCCTGTGGCCTGCTGCTCTGCTAGATAAGTGTTACTTTGTTTTTGTTTCCGTTTTTTCTGTCCAGCTGTGCTATTCTCTTTTGCTGGAAGCTCTGAGACGCAAAGGGTGCACCGCCGTGCCGTTAGTTCGGCACGGTGGGTCTTTTTGCCCCCCTTTGCGTGGTTCTGCTTTAGGGTTTTTTGTAGACTGCATAGTTCTCTTTGCTATCCTCGCTCTGTCTAGAATATCGGGCCTCACTTTGCTGAATCTATTTCATTCCTACGTTTTGTCTTTTCATCTTGCTAACAGTCATTATATGTGGGGGGCTGCCTATTCCTTTGGGGTATTTCTCTGAGGCAAGTCAGGCTTGTATTTCTTTCTTCAGGCTAGTCAGCTCCTCAGGCAGTGCCGAGTTGCATAGGTAGTGTTAGGCGCAATCCACTGCTGCTTTTAGTTGTGTGAGGATAGGTTCAGGTATTGCAGTCTGCAGAGATTCCACGTCTCAGAGCTTGTTCTATTGTTTTTGGGTTATTGCCATATCACTGTATGTGCGCTGATTACTGCACACTGTGTTGCCTGATAGCACAGCATAACAGGTGACACAGTGGGGGAGGGGGCCCACAGGAAAATAGAGGTGACACAGTGGGGGAGGGGGCCCACAGGAAAATAGAGGTGACACAGTGAGGGAGGGGGCCCACAGGAAAATAGGTGACACAGTGGGGGAGGGGGCCCACAGGAAAATAGAGGTGACACAATGGGGGAGGGGGCCCACAGGAAAATAGGTGACACAGTGGGGGAGGGGGCCCACAGGAAAATAGAGGTGACACAGTGGGGGAGGGGGCCCACAGGAAAATAGAGGTGACACAGTGGGGGAGGGGGCCCACAGGAAAATAGAGGTGACACAGTGGGGGAGGGGGCCCACAGGAAAATAGAGATAGCACAGTGGGGGAGGGGGCCCACAGGATATTGGGTGACACAGTGGTGACGGGGGTCCTTAGGTAACACCTTTACGACATCAGCCTTACCTGTATGGCGCGTGTTAAATGCCAGTGTCAATCTCTGACAGCAGCATATAACAAATGCCAACATGCGTGCGTATCATTCTCTGACCCATTGGCACCCATGATGTTATCGTGGGTCGCCAATGGGTTGTCATGACAGCCTGGGGTCTTCTTCCTGTAGCCGGGCTTTAAAGGAGACTGTGATTTCTGCTATATGCAGTGATGCTGTGGCAGCACTGTATATAATAGCACATGGGATCGGATGATCGCATCCTCATGTCCTCTAAGGGGGCTATCTGTACCAGTGAAAGGTAAAAACAAAATTTAAAAAATTCCTAAAAGTTCAAATCACCCCTTTTTATTCAATTTTCCGGCGTATAAGACGACTGGGCGTATAAGACGACCCCCAACTTTTCCTGTTAAAATATAAAATTTTCTCAAAAGTCGGGGGTTGTCTTATATGCCGGGTGTCGTCTTATAGGGTGGGTGCGGAGCAATTTGCGGTTGACGTATATAGTGGGGGGAGTGGTCCCGATGACGAGGTGAGGGAGCGCCTCACCAGGAAGGTGTAAGTGAAGCAAACTGTCAGTGTCTGGGATGCCAGGGGTATGCAAAAAAGAGAGAGAGCGGTGCTGTGCCTAGAAAAACACTCCTCTTTCACTAATCTGGCTCGCCCTTTTATCCTATTATCTCCTTCTCTGCCTCTGCTTCACTTACACCTTCCCGGTGAGGTGCCCCCTCACCTGGTCATTGGGACCGCTCCCCCCACAATATGCCGCGACCGCAGATTACTCCGCATCTGCCCTATAAGACGACACCTGGCGTATAAGACGATACCCGACTTTTGAGAAGATTTTCAGGGGTTAAAAAGTAGTCTTATACGCCAGAAAATACAGTATTTAAAAAATAAAAAAACAACACATATTTGGCATTGCTGGGTTCAGAAAAGTCCGATCTATCAAAATATAAAAACAATTAACTCGATCAGTAAACACCGTAAACAGAAACAACTCAAAAATTCCAAATGTCCTTTTTTCGGGTCGCCACAATTCCACAAAAAAAGCTATAACAAGTGATGAAAAAAATCACATCTATACCAAAATCATACTAATAAAAACAATGTCTCGCCCCATCAGAAACCTTCCCTGTGTATAATAAAGTACGCAGCAGTCGCCGTCTTCTGCCGCTGTGTCGTTGCTTCTGTCTTCTTCATTGCAGTGGAATATGGCCACCGGTAAGTATTTTACTACACATAGTGGACCTACATTACTGCTCTCCTGTGTAATGTAGTATATAGAGGATCTGTCAGCTCTCCCATGTGGTGTAGTATATAGAGGATCTGTCAGCTCTCCCGTGTGGTGTAGTATATAGAGGATCTGTCAGCTCTCCCGTGTGGTGTAGTATATAGAGGATCTGTCAGCTGTCCTGTGTGGTGTAGTATATGGAGGATCTGTCAGCTCTCCTGTGTGGTGTAGTATATAGAGGATCTGTCAGCTCTCCCGTGTGGTGTATTATATAGAGGATCTCTCAGCTCTCCTGTGTGGTGTAGTATATAGAGGATCTGTCAGCTCTCCCATGTGGTGTAGTATATAGAGGATCTGTCAGCTCTCCCATGTGGTGTAGTATATAGAGGATCTGTCAGCTCTCCCGTGTGGTGTAGTATATAGAGGATCTGTCAGCTCTCCTGTGTGGTGTAGTATATAGAGGATCTGTCAGCTCTCCTTTGTGGTGTAGTATATAGAGGATCTGTCAGTTCTCCTGTGTGGTGTAGTATATAGAGGATCTGTCAGCTCTCCTGTGTGGTGTAGTATATAGAGGATCTGTCAGCTCTCCTGTGTGGTGTAGTATATAGAGGATCTGTCAGTTCTCCTGTGTGGTGTAGTATATAGAGGATCTGTCAGCTCTCCTGTGTGGTGTAGTATATAGAGGATCTGTCAGCTGTCCTGTGTGGTGTGGTATATAGAGGATCTGTCAGCTCTCCTGTGTGGTGTAGTATATAGAGGATCTGTCAGCTCTCCTGTGTGTGTAGTATGAAGAGGATCTGTCAGCTCTCGTGTGTGGTGTAGTATATAGAGGATCTGTCAGTTCTCCTGTGTGGTGTAGTATATAGAGGATCTGTCAGCTCTCCTGTGTGGTGTAGTATATAGAGGATCTGTCAGCTCTCCCGTGTGGTGTAGTATATAGAGGATCTGTCAGCTCTCCTGTGTGGTGTAGTATATAGAGGATCTGTCAGCTCTCCCGTGTGGTGTAGTACATAGAGGATCTGTCAGCTCTCCTGTGTGGTGTAGTACATAGAGGATCTGTCAGCTCTCCTGTGTGGTGTAGTATATAGAGGATCTGTCAGCTCTCCTGTGTGTGTAGTATGAAGAGGATCTGTCAGCTCTCGTGTGTGGTGTAGTATATAGAGGATCTGTCAGTTCTCCTGTGTGGTGTAGTATTTAGAGGATCTGTCAGCTCTCCTGTGTGGTGTAGTATATAGAGGATCTGTCAGCTCTCCCGTGTGGTGTAGTATATAGAGGATCTGTCAGCTCTCCTGTGTGGTGTAGTATATAGAGGATCTGTCAGCTCTCCCGTGTGGTGTAGTATATAGAGGATCTGTCAGCTCTCCTGTGTGGTGTAGTATATAGAGGATCTGTCAGCTCTCCTGTGTGGTGTAGTATATAGAGGATCTGTCAGCTCTCCTGTGTGGTGTAGTATATAGAGGATCTGTCAGCTCTCCCGTGTGGTGTAGTACATAGAGGATCTGTCAGCTCTCCTGTGTGGTGTAGTACATAGAGGATCTGTCAGCTCTCCTGTGTGGTGTAGTATATAGAGGATCTGTCAGCTCTCCTGTGTGGTGTAGTTTATAGAGGATCTGTCAGCTCTCCCGTGTGGTGTAGTATATAGAGGATCTGTCAGCTCTCCCGTGTGGTGTAGTATATAGAGGATCTGTCAGCTCTCCCGTGTGGTGTAGTATATAGAGGATCTGTCAGCTCTCCTGTGTGGTGTAGTATTTAGAGGATCTGTCAGCTCTCCTGTGTGGTGTAGTATTTAGAGGATCTGTCAGCTCTCCCATGTGGTGTAGTATATAGAGGATTTGTCAGCTCTCCTGTGTGGTGTAGTATATAGAGGATCTGTCAGCTCTCCCGTGTGGTGTAGTATATAGAGGATCTGTCAGCTCTCCTGTGTGGTGTAGTATATAGAGGATCTATCCTGTGTGGTGTAGTATATAGAGGATCTGTCAGCACTCGTGTGTGGGGTGGTATATAGAGGATCTGTCAGCTCTCCTGTGTGGTGTAGTATATAGAGGATCTGTCAGCACTCGTGTGTGGGGTGGTATATAGGATCTATCCTGTGTGGTATTTTTAAACGGCATGGTGGGCCCCAAGAATGATTTTTCTCTGGTGGGCCCAAGGTACTCCAGTCCGACGCTGCATGTGATACATGCAGCACAGTCTTATTGTATTGTATGTGATGTATAGAGGTGATTCTCAGCCTACCAAATGTATCATATACATAATATGTATATAGTAGACTTTTAGTGTATCCAATGTAATGTAAACAGCAGTTTCTCAATGTATGCTATGGGATGTATATATTAGAGTCTCAGTGAATGCTATGTGATATATGAAGCAGAGTCTCTATGTATCCCATGTGATGTATATACCAGAGTATCAGTATACACTATGTAATACACAGTGGCATGTAAAAGTTTGGGCATCATATTACTATTATTGTGAAGTTAAGCAAAATGAAGATGAAATTATCTCTAAAAGGCCTAAAGTTAAAGATGACACATTTCCTTTGTATTTTAGGCAAATAAATATATATTTTCACCTTTTACATTTTAAAAATCACAAAAAGGAAAATCAATGGAAAAGTTTGGGCACACTTCGAGATTTGTGTGTTCAGATAACCAAGGGTTCAGACCTTAATCAGCCTGTTAGTGTTATGGTTTGTTCACTATCATCATTAGGAAAGGCCAGGTTATGGAAATTTCCCAGCTTTATAAAAACCTAGACTCCTCTAACCTCGTGCCAATAAACAGCATCCATGGGTTCTTCTAAGCAGCTGCCTAGCACTCTGAAAATGAAAATGGTGGAGGTCCACAACGCAGGAAAAGGCTACAAGAAAATAGCAAAGAGTGTTAATGTCCTTTTCTCCATTCGAAATGTAATTAAGAAATGGCAGTTAACAAGAACAGTGGAGATCAAGATAAGTTCTGGAAGATCAAGTAAAGTTTCAGTGAGAGCTGCTCGTAGGATTGCTAGAGAGGCAAATCAAACCCCTGCTTGACTGCAAAAGACTTGCAGACAGATTTAACAGACTCTGGAGTTGTAGTGCATTTTTCTACTGTTCAGAGACACCTGCACAAATATGACCTTCATGGAACAGTCACGAGAAGAAAACCTATACTGCATCCTTACCATAAAATTCAGCAAAAGAACATCTAAACAAGCCTGATACATTTTAGAAACAAGTTGTCAAGATCCGCTGCGGCCACAAATGCGGCCCAGCCCATAGACGCCCCCAAGCCGACCAACCTCAGAAGGCGGACCCATTAAACCGCAGTGGGGGACTCGGGACTACCCGAACTAGGGGAGGGCAGAGACTGGGGTTCTGTGGCAGCTGAGCATGTGGACAAGGAAAGAGACACATAGGACTTGATTACACCACACATCTTCAGGTATAGAGAAAGTAAAGTTTACTAAAGTAAAATCACACAGTACATAAACAAAACATGACGATGTCAGGCTCCTGATTCCACACCTCAGAAGGGTACCACCCAGTGGACCCCAAGGCACCAACGGATCACCGAGGCACACATAGGCGGGACATCAGGACACAGGCAGGACATCAGAGTACACGAGGACATCAGGGCGCAGGCAAGACATCAGGATACAGACAGGACATCAGGACATCTGGACTCAGGAAAGACCTCAGGACATCAAAACACAGGCAGGGCATCAGGACACAAGAATACTGGACAGACATCTGGGACACTGGCGTGACAGCCCAGGACATCAGCTGGGACAATGGCATGGCAGCCCAGGTAAACAGGATAAATCAGGACATCAGGAATACTGGATAGATATTTGGGACACTGATGTGGCAGCCCAGGTCATCAGCTGGGACACTGGCATGGCAGCTACACAGTTACATCAGGATATCAGACACAGGGAGGACATCAGGACATCAGGGAACAGACAGGATATCAGGACATCAGGGTCCATGAGGTCATCAAGACACAGGCAGAACATCAGGGTACAAACAGGACATCAGGACATCTGGACCCAGGATCACCGGTAGACATCAGACAGGAGTCGTTCAGTTCCGGACATCCAACACGACCTACAGGCACCACCAGAGACATCAAGCTCCAAGCTCCAGACAGCGGTCATCAGGTTCCGGGCATCGGACCTAGGAAGGAACTCAAGCATGATGGTGCAAGAACCGCCATACTGGACATGAGCCAGACAGAGTTAACACCGCATGGTAGTCAGAGCACAGAGTAGTAGATGCTCAACAGAAACACCGGTTTCAAGAGACTCAAAGTCACTGGGAGTGAGGCTCCAGATGCAGGGGGATTTCAGGAACATAATCACAGCAGACACAGTTCAGACAGGTTCAGGTACAGGACAGGTACAGGATCAAGGATTCGGGCCTGGATATACCACCTCCTGGACAGACACCAGAACAGGACAAAACAGGAATCATGGCAAGGACTTTGGTACCAAAACATAGACAGGAGAGGTGCAGGAGCACAAACACACATAGCAAGGTTCAGGAGCTTTGTGAGTGTAGCTCAGGCCCTGCCCATAGGGCAGGGGAACTGTATATACGAGCTGCCCTGTTATGAAAGGCAATTCAGTATCACAATGGACATGGAGGTCAGAGCACATACAGTGATCTGACAATAACCCAAAATAATAGAACGAGCTCTGAGACGTGGGAACTCTGCAGACCGCAATCCCTGATCCTCTCCAAACACAACTAGAGGCAGCCGTGGATTGCGCCTAACGCTACCTATGCAACTCGGCACAGCCTGAGAAACTAACTAGCCTCAAGATAGAAAAAATAAGCCTACCTTGCCTCAGAGAAATACCCCAAAGGAAAAGGCAGCCCCCCACATATAATGACTGTGAGTAAGATGAAAAGACAAACGTAGGGATGAAATAGATTCAGCAAAGTGAGGCCCGATATTCTAGACAGAACGAGGATAGGAAAGATAACTTTGCGGTCTACACAAAACCCTCAGGAAAACCACGCAAAGGGGCAAAAAGACCCTCCATACCGAACTAACGGCACGGAGGTACACCCTTTGCGTCCCAGAGCTTCCAGCAAAACAAATAGACAAGCTGGACAGAAAAAATAGCAACAAATAGCAAAGAAGCACTTAGCTATGCAGAGCAGCAGGCCACAGGAATGATCCAGAGAAACACAAGTCCAACACTGGAACATTGACAGGAAGCATGAATCAAAGCATTTGGTGGGGTTAAGTAGAGAAGCACCTAACGACCTCACCAGATCACCTGAGGGAGGAAACTCAGAAGCAGCAGTACCAGTTTCCTCCACAAACGGAAGCTCCCAGAGAGAATCAGCCGAAGTACCACTTGTGACCACAGGAGGGAGCTCTGCCACGGAATTCACAACAGTACCCCCCCCTTGAGGAGGGGTCACCGATCCCTCACCAGAGCCCCCAGGCCGACCAGGATGAGCCACATGAAAGGCACAAACAAGATCGGGAGCATGGACATCAGAGGCAAAAATCCAGGAATTATCCTCCTGAGCATAACCCTTCCATTTAACCAGATACTGGAGTTTCTGTCTTGAAACACGAGAATCCAAAATCTTCTCCACAATATACTCCAATTCCCCCTCCACCAAAACCGGGGCAGGAGGGTCAACAGATGGAACCATAGGTGCCACGTATCTCCGCAACAATGACCTATGGAAGACGTTATGTATGAAAAAAGAATCTGGGAGGGTCAGACGAAAAGACACAGGATTAATAACCTCAGAAATCCTATAAGGACCAATGAAACGAGGTTTAAACTTCGGAGAGGAAACCTTCATAGGAATATGACGAGAAGATAACCAAACCAGATCCCCAACACGAAGTCGGGGACCCACACGGCGTCTGCGATTAGCGAAACGTTGAGCCTTCTCCTGGGACAAGGTCAAATTGTCCACTACATGAGTCCAAATCTGCTGCAACCTGTCCACCACAGTATCCACACCAGGACAGTCCGAAGACTCAACCTGTCCTGAAGAGAAACGAGGATGGAACCCAGAATTGCAGAAAAATGGCGAAACCAAGGTAGCCGAGCTGGCCCGATTATTAAGGGCGAACTCAGCCAAAGGCAAAAAGGACACCCAGTCATCCTGATCGGCAGAAACAAAGCATCTCAGATAGGTTTCCAAGGTCTGATTGGTTCGTTCGGTCTGGCCATTAGTCTGAGGATGAAAAGCCGAGGAAAAAGACAAGTCAATGCCCATCCTACCACAAAAGGCTCGCCAAAACCTCGAAACAAACTGGGAACCTCTGTCAGAAACGATATTCTCTGGAATGCCATGCAAACGAACCACATGCTGGAAGAACAATGGCACCAAATCAGAGGAGGAAGGCAACTTGGACAAGGGTACCAGATGGACCATCTTAGAAAAGCGATCACAGACCACCCAAATGACTGACATCTTTTGAGAGACGGGAAGATCTGAAATAAAATCCATAGAGATATGTGTCCAAGGTCTCTTCGGGACCGGCAAGGGCAAAAGCAACCCACTGGCACGAGAACAGCAGGGCTTAGCCCGAGCACAAATCCCACAGGACTGCACAAAAGAACGCACAACCCGCGACAGAGACGGCCACCAAAAGGATCTAGCCACTAACTCTCTGGTACCAAAGATTCCAGGATGACCAGCCAACACCGAACAATGAACCTCAGAGATCACTTTATTTGTCCACCTATCCGGGACAAACAGTTTCTCCGCTGGACAACGATCAGGTTTATTAGCCTGAAATTCCTGCAGCACCCGCCGCAAATCAGGGGAGATGGCAGACACAATTACTCCTTCCTTGAGGATACCCGCCGGCTCAGATAAACCCGGAGAGTCGGGCACAAAACTCCTAGACAGAGCATCCGCCTTCACATTTTTAGAGCCCGGAAGGTACGAAATCACAAAGTCAAAACGGGCGAAAAACAGCGACCAACGAGCCTGTCTAGGATTCAAACGCTTAGCAGACTTGAGATAAGTCAGGTTCTTATGATCAGTCAATACCACCACGCGATGCTTAGCTCCTTCAAGCCAATGACGCCACTCCTCGAATGCCCACTTCATGGCCAGCAACTCTCGGTTGCCCACATCATAATTCCGCTCAGCAGGCGAAAACTTCCTGGAAAAAAAAGCGCATGGTTTCATCACTGAACAATCAGAACCTCTCTGCGACAAAACAGCCCCTGCTCCAATCTCAGAAGCATCAACCTCGACCTGGAACGGAAGAGAAACATCAGGTTGACACAACACAGGGGCAGAAGAAAAACGACGCTTCAACTCTTGAAAAGCTTCCACAAAAGCAGAAGACCAATTGACCAAATCAGCACCCTTCTTGGTCAAATCGGTCAATGGTTTGGCAATACTAGAAAAATTGCAGATGAAGCGACGGTAAAAATTAGCAAAGCCCAGGAACTTTTGTAGACTTTTCAGAGATGTCGGCTGAGTCCAATCATGGATGGCTTGGACCTTAACAGGATCCATCTCGATAGTAGAAGGGGAAAAGATGAACCCCAAAAATGAAACCTTCTGCACACCAAAGAGACACTTTGATCCCTTCACAAACAAAGAGTTAGCACGCAGGACCTGAAAAACCGTTCTGACCTGTTTCACATGAGACTCCCAATCATCCGAGAAGATCAAAATGTCATCCAAGTACACAATCAGGAATTTATCCAGGTACTCTCGGAAGATGTCATGCATAAAGGACTGAAACACTGATGGAGCATTGGCAAGTCCGAATGGCATCACTAGATACTCAAAATGACCCTCGGGCGTATTAAATGCAGTTTTCCATTCATCGCCTCGCCTGATTCGCACCAGATTATACGCACCACGAAGATCAATCTCGGTGAACCAACTAGCCCCCTTAATCCGAGCAAACAAATCAGATAACAAAGGCAAGGGGTACTGAAATTTAACAGTGATCTTATTAAGAAGGCGATAATCTATACAAGGTCTCAGCGAACCATCCTTTTTGGCTACAAAAAAGAACCCTGCTCCTAATGGCGACGATGACGGGCGAATATGCCCCTTCTCCAGGGATTCCTTCACATAACTGCGCATAGCGGTGTGCTCAGGCACGGATAAATTAAACAGTTGACCTTTTGGGAATTTACCACCAGGAATCAAATTGATAGCACAATCACAATCCCTATGCGGAGGTAGGGCATCGGACTTGGGCTCATCAAATACATCCCGGTAATCAGACAAGAACTCTGGAACCTCAGAAGGGGTGGATGACGAAATTGACAAAAATGGAACATCACCATGTACCCCCTGACAACCCCAGCTGGACACCGACATGGATTTCCAATCCAATACTGGATTATGGGCTTGTAGCCATGGCAACCCCAACACGACCACATCATGCAGATTATGCAACACCAGAAAGCGAATATCCTCCTGATGTGCAGGAGCCATGCACATGGTCAGCTGGGTCCAGTATTGAGGCTTATTCTTGGCCAAAGGCGTAGCATCAATACCTCTCAATGGAATAGGACACTGCAAGGGCTCCAAGAAAAACCCACAACGCTTAGCATATTCCAAGTCCATCAAATTCAGAGCAGCGCCTGAATCCACAAACGCCATGACAGAATATGATGACAAAGAGCAGATCAAGGTAACGGACAGAAGAAATTTTGACTGTACCGTACCAATGGTGGCAGACCTAGCGAACCGCTTAGTGCGCTTAGGACAATCAGAGATAGCATGAGTGGAATCACCACAGTAGAAACACAGCCCATTCAGACGTCTGTGTTCTTGCCGTTCAACTCTGGTCAAAGTCCTATCGCACTGCATAGGCTCAGGTTTAAGCTCAGGTAATACCGCCAAATGGTGCACAGATTTACGCTCACGCAAGCGTCGACCGATCTGAATAGCCAAAGACATAGACTCATTCAAACCAGCAGGCATAGGAAATCCCACCATGACATCCTTAAGGGCTTCAGAGAGACCCTTTCTGAACATAGCTGCCAGCGCAGATTCATTCCATTGAGTGAGCACTGACCATTTTCTAAATTTCTGACAATATACCTCTATCTCATCCTGACCCTGACAAAGAGCCAGCAAATTCTTTTCTGCCTGATCCACTGAATTAGGCTCATCGTACAGCAATCCGAGCGCCAGGAAAAACGCATTGATATTACTCAATGCAGGATCTCCTGGCGCAAGAGAAAATGCCCAGTCCTGGGGGTCGCCGCGCAAAAAAGAAATAATAATCAAAACCTGTTGAACTGGATCACCAGAGGAACGAGGTTTCAAGGCCAGAAATAACTTACAATTATTTTTGAAACTCAGAAACTTAGTTCTATCTCCAAAAAACAAATCAGGAATAGGAATTCTTGGTTCTAACATAGAATTCTGATCAATAGTGTCTTGAATCTTTTGTACTCTTGCCGAGAGCTGATCCACAAATGAAGACAGACTTCTAATGTCCATCGCTACACCTGTGTACTGAACCACCCAAATGTCTAGGGGAAAAAAAAGACAAAACACAAAGCCAAGAAAAAAAAATGGTCTCAGAACTTCTTTTTTCCCTCTATTGAGAATCATTAGTACTTTTGGGCTTCCTGTACTGTTATGAAAGGCAATTCAGTATCACAATGGACATGGAGGTCAGAGCACATACAGTGATCTGACAATAACCCAAAATAATAGAACGAGCTCTGAGACGTGGGAACTCTGCAGACCGCAATCCCTGATCCTCTCCAAACACAACTACAGGCAGCCGTGGATTGCGCCTAACGCTACCTATGCAACTCGGCACAGCCTGAGAAACTAACTAGCCTGAAGATAGAAAAAATAAGCCTACCTTGCCTCAGAGAAATACCCCAAAGGAAAAGGCAGCCCCCCACATATAATGACTGTGAGTAAGATGAAAAGACAAACGTAGGGATGAAATAGATTCAGCAAAGTGAGGCCCGATGTTCTGTCTAGAACGAGGATAGGAAAGATAACTTTGCGGTCTACACAAAACCCTAAAGAAAACCACGCAAAGGGGCAAAAAGACCCTCCGTACCGAACTAACGGCACGGAGGTACACCCTTTGCGTCTCAGAGCTTCCAGCAAAACAAATAGACAAGCTGGACAGAAAAATAGCAACAAATAGCAAAGAAGCACTTAGCTATGCAGAGCAGCAGGCCACAGGAATGATCCAGAGAAACACAAGTCCAACACTGGAACATTGACAGGAAGCATGAATCAAAGCATTAGGTGGGGTTAAGTAGAGAAGCACCTAACGACCTCACCAGATCACCTGAGGGAGGAAACTCAGAAGCAGCAGTACCAGTTTCCTCCACAAACGGAAGCTCCCAGAGAGAATCAGCCGAAGTACCACTTGTGACCACAGGAGGGAGCTCTGCCACAGAATTCACAACACTGCCCCTCAGCAATTAGCTGGGGACAGCATTTGAAGTACACACCCTAACCCTGATAAAAGCAGGGGAGGTGTGGCCGCGCACGCCCTAAGCACAAACAGAAACCATTACAGAACAAACAGTGCAGGATCTGAGGCTCAGGGAACCTGACTGAAACTGCATGCACTGACCCACGTGGAAAGTCATGCACCAGCTGCAAATGACCTCACAACCCATGGACAGCTTCACAGCAGCAACCAGGGACCACACATGAGGAAGGTATGCAGCAGGGCAAATACCTAAACACCCATGTACGACTCTGCAGCAGAGCAGGGAACTGAGAAGTCTCCATCCAAGTAACAGCCAACATTATCCCAGCTCAAATTAGGGGGAAAAGAGTAAAGGGTTAAAGCAAACATGCATTGCCATGCCGTAAACCAGAAACAGACAGAACGGCATGACACAAGTACTGTGGACTGATGAGGTCAAAACAGGACTTTTTTTGCCACAATGCTCAAAAGGCATGTGTGTAGAAAAAAGGGCTTAGAATTTCAGGAAAAAAACATCTCGCCAACCATTAAGTATGGGCGTGATCAATCATGCTTTGGGGCTGTGTTGCAGCCAATGGCACAGGGAAAAATTCACAGGTAGAGGGAAGAATGGATTCAATGAAATTTCACCAAATTCTTTATGCAAACATAACACCATCTGTAAAAAAGCTTAAGTTGTTGAAAAGATGATGGCTTCCACAAATAGATAATGATTAGTGATGAGCAAGTGTGCTTGAATAAGGTGTTATCCGAGCACGCTCGTGTCCTAATCGAGTATTTTCAACGTGCTCGGAAAATATGCTTGGTTCGCCGTGGCTTTTTAACATCCGCAATACATGCAAGGATTGTCAGTTTATTATGGCTGTCGACCAGCTGCAAGACATGCAGCCACGATGACTCAAGCATATTTTCCCTGCATGGTGAAAATATTCAAATAGAACATAAGCGTGCTCAAAAAACACCTTAGGCACTTATTGGGAGATAATAGGTACTAACTATGCAGAGTTCACAAACCTTTTAAATTTTATAATATATATATATATATATATATATATATACAGTGGGGCAAAAAAGTATTTAGTCAGTCAGCAATAGTGCAAGTTCCACCACTTAAAAAGATGAGAGGCGTCTGTAATTTACATCATAGGTAGACCTCAACTATGGGAGACAAACTGAGAAAAAAAAATCCAGAAAATCACATTGTCTGTTTTTTTAACATTTTATTTGCATATTATGGTGGAAAATAAGTATTTGGTCAGAAACAAAATTTCATCTCAATACTTTGTAATATATCCTTTGTTGGCAATGACAGAGGTCAAACGTTTTCTGTAAGTCTTCACAAGGTTGCCACACACTGTTGTTGGTATGTTGGCCCATTCCTCCATGCAGATCTCCTCTAGAGCAGTGATGTTTTTGGCTTTTCACTTGGCAACACGGACTTTCAACTCCCTCCAAAGGTTTTCTATAGGGTTGAGATCTGGAGACTGGCTAGGCCACTCCAGGACCTTGAAATGCTTCTTACGAAGCCACTCCTTCGTTGCCCTGGCGGTGTGCTTTGGATCATTGTCATGTTGAAAGACCCAGCCACGTTTCATCTTCAATGCCCTTGCTGATGGAAGGAGGTTTGCACTCAAAATCTCACGATACATGGCCCCATTCATTCTTTCATGTACCCGGATCAGTCATCCTCGCCCCTTTGCAGAGAAACAGCCCCAAAGCATGATGTTTCCACCACCATGCTTTACAGTAGGTATGGTGTTTGATGGATGCAACTCAGTATTCTTTTTCCTCCAAACACGACAAGTTGTGTTTCTACCAAACAATTCCAGTTTTGTTTCATCAGACCATAGGACATTCTCCCAAAACTCCTCTGGATCATCCAAATGCTCTCTAGCAAACTTCAGACGGGCCCGGACATGTACTGGCTTAAGCAGTGGGACACGTCTGGCACTGCAGGATCTGAGTCCATGGTGGCGTAGTGTGTTACTTATGGTAGGCCTTGTTACATTGGTCCCAGCTCTCTGCAGTTCATTCACTAGGTCCCCCCGCGTGGTTCTGGGATTTTTGCTCACCGTTCTTGTGATCATTCTGACCCCACGGGGTGGGATTTTGCGTGGAGCCCCAGATCGAGGGAGATTATCAGTGGTCTTGTATGTCTTCCATTTTCTAATTATTGCTCCCACTGTTGATTTCTTCACTCCAAGCTGGTTGGCTATTGCAGATTCAGTCTTCCCAGCCTGGTGCAGGGCTACAATTTTGTTTCTGGTGTCCTTTGACAGCTCTTTGGTCTTCACCATAGTGGAGTTTGGAGTCAGACTGTTTGAGGGTGTGCACAGGTGTCTTTTTATACTGATAACAAGTTTAAACAGGTGCCATTACTACAGGTAATGAGTGGAGGAAAGAGGAGACTCTTAAAGAAGAAGTTACAGGTCTGTGAGAGCCAGAAATCTTGATTGTTTGTTTCTGACCAAATACTTATTTTCAACCATAATATGCAAATAAAATGTTAAAAAAACAGACAATGTGATTTTCTGGATTTTTTTTTCTCAGTTTGTCTCCCATAGTTGAGGTCTACCTATGATGTAAATTACAGACGCCTCTCATCTTTTTAAGTGGTGGAACTTGCACTATTGCTGACTGACTAAATACTTTTTTGCCCCACTGTATATATATATATATATATATATATATATATATTGTGATGCAGCGATGTCCTTGCTGTGCAGTGAGAAGGCAGTGACCCATATAAAGTTCAAAATAAAGTCTTGTTTATTTTATAGCATACTCACAAACCGAAAACATAAGCAAACAAGTCCTTTGGTATGCAGCCTGGAAAAACAAAGACAGTCCACAATCCGTTGCCGTGAACGTATTACCTCACTGTGTACGCTGGGGTGTCAGGCTTTTTAGGCTCTGCCTGGCCCGTGTTGCTCCACACGGAAAGAGCTCCTCATAAGCCTCCTGCTAGGTCTGACTCCCAGACCAATACTGACACGCCCAAACTCTCTTGCAGGGTTTTTTTTTCTCTCCTCCAGATTCTATGTCCATGGGCCACTATAAGATCTGGGCTGGAGGAAACGGACCGGCCCCACTACCTTCCTGCAGTCCATTTCAAAAATAAAAGCCCATACCGGGTTTTCCTGAATAATTTCTGGGTCAAATAACTTGACCCAGTTCACACTCACTTTTATTCTTCCCTGTGTCTCACAGACAACCTGCTGTGAGCACAGGGCACTCCAGCGGATCTAATATGCTTCTAAGCACATCCTGGGGAATACATAGCGACCCTCGCATATGACACTGGTCACTACCTCACATACCCCCCCTCTGTTCAGACTTGTGGGGTTGAACATTTGTCAGCATACATGGTGCCCGTGACAGGGCATCAGCATTTCCCTGTGATTTCCCAGCCCGATGTTCCACAGAGAAGCTGAAGTTTTGTAGGGACAAGAACCATCTGGTGACACGGGCATTCCTCTCTTTTGCATTTCTCATCCAGATGAGGGGTGAATGGTCCGTTACCAACCGAAACTGACGCACCGAGCAAATAGTAGCGTAGGGACTCCAAGGCCCATTTAATCGCCAAGCACTCCTTCTCCACTACGCTATAATTTTTCTCTGCCGGGGTCAGTTTCCTGCTTAAATAGGTGACTGGATGCTCATCCCCGTTCACCTCTTGTGACAGCACCGCTCCTAAGCCTACCTCTGAGGCATCAGTTTGCACAATAAAGGTTTTCTTGAAGTCGGGGCTGATGAGGACCGGCTGTCCACACAACGCCGACTTCAGACACTGGAATGCTTCCTCTGCTTGAGGATTCCACTTGACCATCACCGTTTTCTTCCCTTTTAACAGGTCCGTTAGGGAAGCCGATTTACCTGCAAAATTGGGTATAAATCCACGGTAATGCCCAATGATGCCAAGGAATTCTCTCACTTGTTTGGTACTTAAGGGCTTAGGCCAGTTTTGAATGGTCTCAATTTTGTTCACTTGAGGTTTCATAACCCCCCGGCCGATCACGTATCCTAAGTACCGGGCTTCCGTGAGACCTATCGCGCATTTCTTTGGGTTTGCTGTTAACCCTGCAGCTCTAAGAGACTCCAGCACTGCTTGTACCTGGGACAGATGTGTATCCCAGTCGGTACTAAAGATGACTATGTCATCCAAATAGGCCGACGCGTAATCTCTATGTGGTGCTAACACAATGTCCATCAGCCTCTGGAATGTGGCCGAAGCCCCATGTAAGCCAAAAGGTAAGACAACGTATTGATAGAGACCCTCTGGGGTTATAAAAGCAGTCTTTTCTTCGCTGACTCTGTTAAGGGAACCTGCCAGTAACCTTTTGTGAGATCCAGCGTGGTGAAGTACTGGGCCTTCCCCAGTCTCTCAATTAGCTCGTCCACCCATGGCATGGGATAGAGGTCAAATTTTGACACTTCATTTAACTTCCTACAGTCATTACAGAAGCGTAATGACCCATCTGGTTTTGGTATTAGAACAATGGGGCTAGCTCACTCACTTCGGTACTCCTCAATGACTCCCAACTGAAGCATTTGCTTTACCTCGGCCGCGATGGCTTGCCTTCGGGCTTCTGGCACTCGGTACGGTTTCATCCGCACCTTTACCTGGGGCTCAGTGACAATGTCATGCTGAATCACCAAGGTTCGCCCTGGCAGCTCTGAGAATACATCCATATTCTGCTGTACCAAAGCTCGAGCCTCCCGCTGCTGCTGTTTTGTGAGGGCATCATTGACTTTTACCTCACAGCCGGCTGTGTCCTTGGCCAGTGCCAGAGGGACCTCCGATGGTATGACCGTAGTTGCCTCTGTGACCAAACATTCTCGGTCCTTCCAGGCCTTTAGCAGGTTTAAATGGTACAGCTGCTCGGGTTTTCTTTTCCCGGGTTGGTACACTTTGTAATTCACTTCCCCCACCTTCCCCCGTATCTCATAAGGCCCTTGCCACTTGGCCATGAGTTTACTCTCTGGGGTGGGTACTAGTACCAACACCCGGTCTCCTTCTTTAAAGGTCCTGACTGTGGCCCTTTTATTATATGTACGGCTCTGAGCGGCCTGGGCATCCAACAGATGCTCCTTTACTATGGGTCGCACCACCGCAATCCGATCCTGCATACTTGCCACATACTCGATGACACTCTTATGTGGAGTGGGCTCCTGTTCCCACGTCTCTTTGGCTACATCCAGAAGTCCCCTCGGGTGCCTGCCATACAATAACTCAAATGGGGAGAATCCCGTGGATGCCTGCGGTACCTCGCGTATGGCGAACATTAAATATGGCAATAACATATCCCAATCCCTCCCATCCTTGGCGACCACCTTTTTGAGCATGGCCTTGAGGGTTTTATTAAACCTCTCAACCAACCCATCGGTTTGTGGATGGTACACTAACGTACGTAATTGTTTAATTTGGAGTAATTTACATAGCTCCTTAGTCACTTTAGACATAAAAGGAGTTCCCTGATCCGTAAGAATCTCCTTGGGTAGCCCAAGGCGACAAAACATGGCAAACAGTTCACGGGCTATTAATTTAGCTGAAGTGTGCCGGAGCGGTATCGCCTCTGGGTATCGGGTGGCGTAGTCTACGACTACTAATATATGTGCTGGTGGCCCCGGGCGGATTTTACTATTGGTCCTACCAGATCCATCGCTATCCGCTCAAAAGGTACTTCTATGATGGGCAGAGGCACTAATGGACTCCGGTAGTTCGTGGTGGGTGAGGTTAGTTGACACTCAGGACATGTGTCACAGTACTTTGTAACCTCAGCGTAGACACCAGGCCAAAAAAACCTCTGTAATATGCGCTCTAACGTCTTTTTAGCCCCCAAGTGCCCCCCCAACATGTGAGTGTGAGCCATGTCGAGCACTGCCCGACGATAGGGTTGGGGCACTACCAGTTGTTCCACCATCTCATCCCGGATTTTATCAACCCTGTACAGTAACTCCTGGTTGATCATCATCCGGGGAAACTCCTTTTCTGCACCAGGTTGTTGTGCCACCCCATTCACCTCGATTACTCTTTCCCTTGCCCGGGTCAGAGTGGGATCCTGGAGCTGGGCATACATAGCGACCCTCGCATATGACACCGGTCACTGCCTCACATATATATATATATATATATATATATATATATATATATATACAGGTCTGGCAAAAATTAAGAGACCACTGCCACATTTTCAGTTTCTCAGATTTTTCTCTTTTATAGGTATATTTTTGAGTAAAATGTAAATTGTTCTTTTATTCTTTTAGCCTATAAACTTCTGACAACATGTCTCCAAATTTCCAAGCAATAAATTTTGTATTTTTTTTTCTGAAAAAGAGAAATGATCAAAATTACAAAAAAAACTGTGCTTTCAGACCTCAAATAATGCAAGGAAAACAAGTTCATAATAATTTAGAAACAACAATACTTATGGTTTAGAAATCAATATTTTGTGGAATAACCATGATTTTTAATAACAGCTTTAATCTGTCTTTACATGCTTTCCACCAGTCTTTCATACTGCTTCTGGTGCAAAAATGTAAGCAGTTCTTCAACTTTGTTTGATGACTTGTGACTGACTATCCATCATCCTCTTGATTATATTCCAGAGGTTTTCAATGGGGTTCAGGTCTGGAGACTGGAGAATGTGCTGCCCATGACAGGGTATTGAGGTGGTGGTCTCTTAACCCTGCTGTTTTGTTCGCATTTACTATACACTTGTAGTGTTCCGGATCACTATGACCCGGCTTATTAAACCTTGATTTTAGACACTCTAACTCCATTTTTTTATACTTTTTGCTTACTAGACTGTTTGTGAACATGTTTGGTAGTAAAAAAAAAAAGAAAAATGAACTAGAAATCTTTTTTTTTTTGTTTTTATTCTGAAAAAACAGATCCATCCAATGAGCATAACGAAAATAGAAAACTACACATATTTTGTAAAAAAACAAAAAACAAAACAATCAAATCAAACATTTTGTGATAAAAAATTAAAGATAATAAACATTACAATGTGAATATATTTACATGATCATATAAATTTATGGATTCTTGCATGAAAAACAATACACATGATTTTTGCATAGAAATGTTTTATAGCCAGAACATGTTATACTCGTCTTGTTGTCACAAGTAGAAGGGCAATAGCTGCATCTTTTTCTTTTGATGCCGGAAGAGGCCATGGGGGTAGAAGCACACAGCTGCTCTCCAAAGAAACTGAAAGGTAACATGTCTGGGCTAGCATATGTGTACTGATAAGAGCAGAGAAGATAAGAACCCTTCTGAAAACAAGCAGATAAGCCAGGAAGACAGACTTACTTAGCAAAAAAAAATTATTTGCAAGACTTTACAGCTCAGCTTTACAAAAAAAAAACGTCTTAGACAGCGCATTCTGAGCAGTCCGTTCTGCGCATAATATACACGTGTAGTGCACACCTAGTGATCTCTCCGGATGCACTCTACATTTTAGAATAGACTGCGCACCAAAAATAATCAATATAAAGCCATTTTTATGGTGCGCAGATCTCAATGCATACCCCCGGTAGAGCGCGTGTACGACCCCATTGAAATAATTTAGGAAATAAATCAATTGATATACAATAGTAGATTGTTGTGAATTCTGTGGCCAAGCTCCCTCCTGTGGTCGTGAGTGGTACTGCGGCTGGTTCTGTCTATAAGCTTCCTTTGGTGGATGAGAGTGGTACTGCGGCTTCTGAGTTTCCTTCCTCAGGTGATGAGGTTAAGTCGTTAGGTGCTGCTCTATTTAACTCCACCTGGTGCTTTGATCCTGGCCTCCAGTCAATGTTCTAGTATTGGTCTTGCTTCCTCCTGGATCGTTCCTGTGGCCTCTCTATCCTGCATAAGCTAAGTTCTGCTTGTGTTATTTTTGTTTGCTATATTTTCTGTCCAGCTTGCTTATTGGTTTTTTCTTGCTTGCTGGAAGCTCTGAGACGTAGAGGGAGCACCTCCGTACCGTTAGTCGGTGCGGAGGGTCTTTTTGCTCCTCTGCGTGGTTGTTTGTAGGTTTTTGTGTTGACCGCAAAGCTATCTTTCCTATCCTCGGTCTATTCAGTAAGTCGGGCCTCACTTTGCTAAATCTATTTCATCTCTGTGTTTGTATTTCATCTTTACTCACAGTCATTATATGTGGGGGGCTGCCTTTTCCTTTGGGGAATTTCTCTGAGGCAAGGTAGGCTTATTTTTCTATCTTCAGGGCTAGTTAGTTTCTCAGGCTGTGCCGAGTTGCATAGGGAGCGTTAGGCGCAATCCACGGCTACCTCTAGTGTGGTGTGTTAGGATTAGGGTTTGCGGTCAGCAGAGTTTCCACGTCTCAGAGCTTGTCCTATGTTTTTGGTAAATGTCAGGTCACCTTGTGTGCTCTGAACTTCAAGGTCCATTGTGGTTCCGAATTACCTGTTCATAACAGTACTGGAGGCCCAAAGTACTAATGCTTCTCAATAGAGAGAAAAGAGAAGTTCTGAGACCATTTTTTTTTCTTTGCACTGTGTTCTGTCTTTCTTTTCCCCTTTACATCAGGGTGGTTCAGAATACAGGTGTGGACATGGATATTCAGGGTCTGTCCTCTTTGATGGATAATCTCACTATAAGAGTACAGAACATTCAAGATTTAGTGGTTCAGAATCCTATGTTAGAACCTAAAATTCCTATTCCTGAGTTAATTTCTGGAGATAGAGCTAAGTTTTTGAATTTTAAAAATAATTGTAAACTGTTTCTGGCTTTGAAACCTCGCTCCTTTGGTGACCCAGTTCAACAAGTTAAAATCATTATTTCTTTATTACGTGGCGACCCTCAAGACTGGGCATTTTCCCTTGCGCCAGGAGATCCTGCATTATGTAATATTGATGTGTTTTTTCTGGCGCTCGGATTGCTGTACGACGAACCTAATTCAGTGGATCAGGCAGAGAAAAATTTGCTGGCTCTGTGTCAGGGTCAGGATGAGATAGAGATGTATTGTCAGAAGTTTAGAAAGTGGTCCGTGCTCACTCAATGGAATGAATGTGCGCTGGCAGCTATTTTCAGAAAGGGTCTCTCTGAAGCCCTTAAGGATGTCATGGTGGGATTTCCTATGCCTGCTGGTCTGAATGAGTCTATGTCTTTGGCTATTCAGATCGGTCGACGCTTGCGCGAGCGTAAATCTGTGCACCATTTGGCGGTATTATCTGAGCATAAACCTGAGCCTATGCAGTGCGATAGGACTTTGACCAGAGCTGAAAGGCAAGAACACAGACGTCAGAATGGGCTGTGTTTCTACTGTGGTGATTCCACTCATGCTATCTCCGATTGTCCTAAGCGCACTAAGCGGTTCGCTAGGTCTGCCACCATTGGTACGGTACAGTCGAAATTTCTTTTGTCCGTTACTTTGATCTGCTCTTTGTCTTCCTATTCTGTCATGGCATTTGTGGATTCAGGCGCTGCTCTGAATTTGATGGACTTGGAGTATGCTAGGCGCTGTGGGTTTGTCTTGGAGCCCTGGCAGTGTCCTATTCCATTGAGAGGAATTGATGCTACGCCTTTGGCCAAGAATAAGCCTCAGTATTGGACCCAGCTGACCATGTGCATGGCTCCTGCGCACCAGGAGGATATACGCTTTCTGGTGTTGCATAATCTGCATGATGTGGTCGTGTTGGGGTTGCCATGGCTACAAGTCCATAACCCAGTATTAGATTGGAAATCAATGTCTGTGTCCAGCTGGGGTTGTCAGGGGGTACATGGTGATGTTCCATTTCTGTCTATCTCATCATCCACCCCTTCTGAGGTCCCAGAGTTCTTGTCTGATTACCGGGATGTATTCGATGAGCCCAAGTCCAATGCCCTACCTCCGCATAGGGATTGTGATTGTGCTATCGATTTGATTCCTGGCAGTAAGTTTCCTAAGGGTCGACTGTTTAATTTATCTGTACCTGAGCACGCCGCTACGCGGAGTTACGTGAAGGAGTCTTTGGAGAAGGGTCATATTCGCCCGTCATCGTCGCCATTGGGAGCGGGTTTCTTTTTTGTGGCCAAGAAGGATGGTTCGCTGAGACCTTGTATTGATTACCGCCTTCTAAATAAAATTACGGTCAAATTTCAGTACCCCTTGCCGCTGCTGTCTGATTTGTTTGCTCGGATTAAGGGGGCTAGTTGGTTCACCAAGATAGATCTTCGTGGTGCGTATAATCTTGAGCGTATCAAACGGGGCGATGAATGGAAAACAGCATTTAATACGCCCGAAGGCCATTTTGAGTACCTGGTTATGCCATTCGGACTTTCTAATGCTCCATCAGTGTTTCAGTCCTTTATGCATGACATCTTCCGAGAGTACCTGGATAAATTCCTGATTGTATACTTGGATGATATTTTGGTCTTCTCGGATGATTGGGAGTCTCATGTGAAGCAGGTCAGAATGGTGTTCCAGGTCCTGCGTGCTAATTCTTTGTTTGTGAAGGGGTCAAAGTGTCTCTTTGGTGTTCAGAAGATTTCATTTTTGGGGTTCATTTTTTCTCCTTCTACTATCGAGATGGACCCTGTTAAAGTTCAGGCCATTTATGATTGGACTCAGCCAACATCTCTGAAGAGTCTGCAGAAGTTCCTGGGCTTTGCTAATTTTTATCGTCGCTTCATCGCTAATTTTTCTAGCATTGCTAAACCGTTGACTGATTTGACCAAGAAGGGTGCTGATGTGGTCAATTGGTCTTCTGCTTCTGTGGAAGCTTTTCAGGAGTTGAAGCGTCATTTTTCTTCTGCCCCTGTGTTGTGCCAACCAGATGTTTCGCTTCCGTTCCAGGTCGAGGTTGATGCTTCCGAAATTGGAGCAGGAGCTGTTTTGTCGCAGAGAAGTTCTGATTGCTCGGTGATGAAACCATGCGCCTTCTTTTCTAGGAAATTTTCGCCTGCTGAGCGAAATTATGATGTTGGCAATCGAGAGTTGCTAGCCATGAAGTGGGCATTTGAGGAGTGGCGTCATTGGCTTGAAGGAGCTAAGCATCGCGTGGTGGTCTTGACTGATCACAAAAACTTGACTTATCTCGAGTCTGCCAAACGGTTGAATCCTAGACAGGCTCGTTGGTTGCTGTTTTTCTCCCGTTTTGACTTTGTGGTTTCGTACCTTCCGGGCTCTAAAAATGTGAAGGCGGAAGCCCTGTCTAGGAGTTTTGTGCCCGATTCTCCGGGTTTGTCTGAGCCGGCGGGTATTCTCAAAGAGGGGGTAATTTTGTCTGCCATCTCCCCTGATTTGCGGCGGGTGCTGCAAAAATTTCAGGCTAATAGACCTGACCGTTGCCCAGCGGAGAAACTGTTTGTCCCTGATAGGTGGACGAATAAAGTTATCTCTGAGGTTCATTGTTCGGTGTTGGCTGGTCATCCTGGAATCTTTGGTACCAGAGATTTGGTGGCTAGATCCTTTTGGTGGCCGTCTCTGTCGCGGGATGTGCGTTCTTTTGTGCAGTCCTGTGGGATTTGTGCTCGGGCTAAGCCCTGCTGTTCTCGTGCCAGTGGGTTGCTTTTGCCCTTGCCGGTCCCGAAGAGGCCTTGGACACATATCTCTATGGATTTTATTTCGGATCTCCCCGTCTTTCAAAGAATGTCGGTCATTTGGGTGGTTTGTGATCGCTTCTCTAAGATGGTCCATTTGGTGCCCTTGTCTAAATTGCCTTCCTCCTCTGATTTGGTGCCATTGTTTTTTCAGCATGTGGTTCGTTTACATGGCATTCCAGAGAACATCGTTTTTGACAGAGGTTACCAGTTTGTTTTGAGGTTTTGGCGAGCCTTTTGTGCTAGGATGGGCATTGATTTGTCTTTTTCCTCGGCTTTCCATCCTCAGACAAATGGCCAGACTGAACGAACCAATCAGACCTTGGAAACATATCTGAGATGTTTTGTTTCTGCTGATCAGGATGATTGGGTGTCCTTTTTGCCTTTGGCTGAGTTCGCCCTTAATAATCGGGCCAGCTCGGCTACTTTGGTTTCGCCGTTTTTCTGCAATTCTGGGTTCCACCCTCGTTTCTCTTCAGGGCAGGTTGAGTCTTCGGACTGTCCTGGTGTGGATACTGTGGTGGATAGGTTGCAGCAGATTTGGACTCATGTAGTGGACAATTTGACTTTGTCCCAGGAGAAGGCTCAACGTTTCGCTAACCGCAGGCGCTGTGTGGGTCCCCGACTTCGTGTTGGGGATTTGGTTTGGTTGTCATCTCGTTATATTCCTATGAAGGTTTCCTCTCCTAAATTTAAGCCTCGTTTCATTGGTCCATATAGGATTTCTGAGGTTCTTAATCCTGTGTCTTTTCGTTTGACTCTTCCGGCTTCGTTTTCCATCCATAACGTGTTCCATAGGTCATTGTTGCGGCGATACGTGGCACCTGTGGTTCCATCTATTGATCCTCCTGCTCCGGTTTTAGTTGAAGGGGAATTAGAGTATATTGTGGAGAAGATTTTGGATTCTCGTGTTTCGAGACGGAAACTCCAGTATCTGGTTAAGTGGAAAGGTTATGGTCAGGAAGATAATTCCTGGGTCTTTGCCTCTGATGTCCATGCTGCCGATCTGGTTCGTGCCTTTCATGTGGCTCATCCTGGTCGGCCTGGGGGCTCTGGTGAGGGTTCGGTGACCCCTCCTCAAGGGGGGGTACTGTTGTGAATTCTGTGGCCAAGCTCCCTCCTGTGGTCGTGAGTGGTACTGCGGCTGGTTCTGTCTATAAGCTTCCTTTGGTGGATGAGAGTGGTACTGCGGCTTCTGAGTTTCCTTCCTCAGGTGATGAGGTTAAGTTGTTAGGTGCTGCTCTATTTAACTCCACCTGGTGCTTTGATCCTAGCCTCCAGTCAATGTTCTAGTATTGGTCTTGCTTCCTCCTGGATCGTCCCTGTGGCCTCTCTATCCTGCATAAGCTAAGTTCTGCTTGTGTTATTTTTGTTTGCTATATTTTCTGTCCAGCTTGCTTATTGGTTTTTTCTTGCTTGCTGGAAGCTCTGAGACGCAGAGGGAGCACCTCCATACCGTTAGTCGGTGCGGAGGGTCTTTTTGCCCCTCTGCGTGGTTGTTTGTAGGTTTTTGTGTTGACCGCAAAGCTATCTTTCCTATCCACGGTCTATTCAGTAAGTCGGGCCTCACTTTGCTAAATCTATTTCATCTCTGTTGTGAATTCTGTGGCAGAGCTCCCTCCTGTGGTCACAAGTGGTACTTCGGCTGATTCTCTCTGGGAGCTTCCGTTTGTGGAGGAAACTGGTACTGCTGCTTCTGAGTTTCCTCCCTCAGGTGATCTGGTGAGGTCGTTAGGTGCTTCTCTACTTAACCCCACCTAATGCTTTGATTCATGCTTCCTGTCAATGTTCCAGTGTTGGACTTGTGTTTCTCTGGATCATTCCTGTGGCCTGCTGCTCTGCATAGCTAAGTGCTTCTTTGCTATTTGTTGCTATTTTTTCTGTCCAGCTTGTCTATTTGTTTTGCTGGAAGCTCTGGGACGCAAAGGGTGTACCTCCGTGCCGTTAGTTCGGTACGGAGGGTCTTTTTGCCCCCTTTGCGTGGTTTTCTTTAGGGTTTTGTGTAGACTGCAAAGTTATCTTTCCTATCCTCGTTCTGTCTAGAATATCGGGCCTCACTTTGCTGAATCTATTTCATCCCTACGTTTGTCTTTTCATCTTAACTCACAGTCATTATATGTGGGGGGCTGCCTTTTCCTTTGGGGTATTTCTCTGAGGCAAGGTAGGCTTATTTTTTCTATCTTCAGGCTAGTTAGTTTCTCAGGCTGTGCCGAGTTGCATAGGTAGCGTTAGGCGCAATCCACGGCTGCCTCTAGTTGTGTTTGGAGAGGATCAGGGACTGCGGTCTGCAGAGTTCCCACATCTCAGAGCTCGTTCTATTATTTTGGGTTATTGTCAGATCACTGTATGTGCTCTGACCTCCATGTCCATTGTGATACTGAATTGCCTTTCATAACAGTACAGGAAGCCAAAAGTACTAATGATTCTCAATAGAGGGAAAAAAGAAGTTCTGAGACCATTTTTTTTTCTTGGCTTTGTGTTTTGTCTTTTCTTTCCCCTAGACATTTGGGTGGTTCAGTACACAGGTGTAGCGATGGACATTAGAAGTCTGTCTTCATTTGTGGATCAGCTCTCGGCAAAAGTACAAAAGATTCAAGACACTATTGATCAGAAATCTATGTTAGAACCAATAATTACTATTCCTGATTTTTTTTTTGGAGATAGAACTAAGTTTCTGAGTTTCAAAAATAATTGTAAGTTATTTCTGGCCTTGAAACCTCGTTCCTCTGGTGATCCAGTTCAACAGGTTTTGATTATTATTTCTTTTTTGCGCGGCGACCCTCAGGACTGGGCATTTTCTCTTGCGCCAGGAGATCCTGCATTGAGTAATATCAATGCGTTTTTCCTGGCGCTTGGATTGCTGTACGATGAGCCTAATTCAGTGGATCAGGCAGAAATGAATTTGCTGGCTCTTTGTCAGGGTCAGGATGAGATAGAGGTATATTGCCAGAAATTTAGAAAATGGTCAGTGCTCACTCAATGGAATGAATCTGCGCTGGCAGCTATGTTCAGAAAGGGTCTCTCTGAAGCCCTTAAGGATGCCATGGTGGGATTTCCTATGCCTGCTGGTTTGAATGAGTCTATGTCTTTGGCTACTCAGATCGGTCGACGCTTGCGTGAGCGTAAATCTGTGCACCATTTGGCGGTATTACCTGAGCTTAAACCTGAGCCTATGCAGTGCGATAGGACTTTGACCAGAGTTGAACGGCAAGAACACAGACGTCTGAATGGGCTGTGTTTCTACTGTGGTGATTCCACTCATGCTATCTCTGATTGTCCTAAGCGCACTAAGCGGTTCGCTAGGTCTGCCACCATTGGTACGGTACAGTCAAAATTTCTTCTGTCCGTTACCTTGATCTGCTCTTTGTCATCATATTCTGTCATGGCGTTTGTGGATTCAGGCGCTGCTCTGAATTTGATGGACTTGGAATATGCTAAGCGTTGTGGGTTTTTCTTGGAGCCCTTGCAGTGTCCTATTCCATTGAGAGGTATTGATGCTACGCCTTTGGCCAAGAATAAGCCTCAATACTGGACCCAGCTGACCATGTGCATGGCTCCTGCACATCAGGAGGATATTCGCTTTCTGGTGTTGCATAATCTGCATGATGTGGTCGTGTTGGGGTTGCCATGGCTACAAGCCCATAATCCAGTATTGGATTGGAAATCCATGTCGGTGTCCAGCTCGGGTTGTCAGGGGGTACATGGTGATGTTCCAATTTTGTCAATTTCGTCATCCACCCCTTCTGAGGTTCCAGAGTTCTTGTCTGATTACCGGGATGTATTTGATGAGCCCAAGTCCGATGCCCTACCTCCGCATAGGGATTGTGATTGTGCTATCAATTTGATTCCTGGTGGTAAATTCCCAAAAGGTCGACTGTTTAATTTATCCGTGCCTGAGCACACCGCTATGCGCAGTTATGTGAAGGAATCCCTGGAGAAGGGGCATATTCGCCCGTCATCGTCGCCATTAGGAGCAGGGTTCTTTTTTGTAGCCAAAAAGGATGGTTCGCTGAGACCTTGTATAGATTATCGCTTCTTAATAAGATCACTGTTAAATTTCAGTACCCCTTGCCTTTGTTATCTGATTTGTTTGCTCGGATTAAGGGGGCTAGTTGGTTCACCAAGATTGATCTTCGTGGTGCGTATAATCTGGTGCGAATCAGGCGAGGCGATGAATGGAAAACTGCATTTAATACGCCCGAGGGTCATTTTGAGTATCTAGTGATGCCATTCGGACTTGCCAATGCTCCATCAGTGTTTCAGTCCTTTATGCATGACATCTTCCGAGAGTACCTGGATAAATTCCTGATTGTGTACTTGGATGACATTTTGATCTTCTCGGATGATTGGGAGTCTCATGTGAAACAGGTCAGAACGGTTTTTCAGGTCCTGCGTGCTAACTCTTTGTTTGTGAAGGGATCAAAGTGTCTCTTTGGTGTGCAGAAGGTTTCATTTTTGGGGTTCATCTTTTCCCCTTCTACTATCGAGATGGATCCTGTTAAGGTCCAAGCCATCCATGATTGGACTCAGCCGACATCTCTGAAAAGTCTGCAAAAGTTCCTGGGCTTTGCTAATTTTTACCGTCGCTTCATCTGCAATTTTTCTAGTATTGCCAAACCATTGACCGATTTGACCAAGAAGGGTGCTGATTTGGTCAATTGGTCTTCTGCTGCTGTGGAAGCTTTTCAAGAGTTGAAGCGTCGTTTTTCTTCTGCCCCTGTGTTGTGTCAACCTGATGTTTCTCTTCCGTTCCAGGTCGAGGTTGATGCTTCTGAGATTGGAGCAGGGGCTGTTTTGTCGCAGAGAGGTTCTGATTGTTCAGTGATGAAACCATGCGTTTTTTTTTCCAGGAAGTTTTCGCCTGCTGAGCGGAATTATGATGTGGGCAACCGAGAGTTGCTGGCCATGAAGTGGGCATTCGAGGAGTGGCGTCATTGGCTTGAAGGAGCTAAGCATCGCGTGGTGGTATTGACTGATCATAAGAACCTGACTTATCTCGAGTCTGCTAAGCGTTTGAATCCTAGATAGGCTCGTTGGTCGCTGTTTTTCGCCCGTTTTGACTTTGTGATTTCGTACCTTCCGGGCTCTAAAAATGTGAAGGCGGATGCTCTGTCTAGGAGTTTTGTGCCCGACTCTCCGGGTTTATCTGAGCCGGCGGGTATCCTCAAGGAAGGAGTAATTGTGTCTGCCATCTCCCCTGATTTGCGGCGGGTGCTGCAAAAATTTCAGGCTAATAAACCTGATCGTTGTCCAGCGGAGAAACTGTTTGTCCCGGATAGGTGGACAAATAAAGTGATCTCTGAGGTTCATTGTTCGGTGTTGGCTGGTCATCCTGGAATCTTTGGTACCAGAGAGTTAGTGGCTAGATCTGCTTGGTGGCCGTCTCTGTCGCGGGATGTGCGTTCTTTTGTGCAGTCCTGTGGGATTTGTGCTCGGGCTAAGCCCTGCTGTTCTCGTGCCAGTGGGTTGCTTTTGCCCTTGCCGGTCCCGAAGAGACCTTGGACACATATCTCTATGGATTTTATTTCAGATCTTCCCGTCTCTCAAAAGATGTCAGTCATTTGGGTGGTCTGTGATCGCTTTTCTAAGATGGTCCATCTGGTACCCTTGTCCAAGTTGCCTTCCTCCTCTGATTTGGTGCCATTGTTCTTCCAGCATGTGGTTCGTTTGCATGGCATTCCAGAGAATATAGTTTCTGACAGAGGTTCCCAGTTTGTTTCGAGGTTTTGGCGAGCCTTTTGTGGTAGGATGGGCATTGACTTGTCTTTTTCCTCGGCTTTTCATCCTCAGACTAATGGCCAGACCGAACGAACCAATCAGACCTTGGAAACCTATCTGAGATGCTTTGTTTCTGCCGATCAGGATGACTGGGTGTCCTTTTTGCCTTTGGCTGAGTTCGCCCTTAATAATCGGGCCAGCTCGGCTACCTTGGTTTCGCCATTTTTCTGCAATTCTGGGTTCCATCCTCGTTTCTCTTCAGGACAGGTTGAGTCTTCGGACTGTCCTGGTGTGGATACTGTGGTGGACAGGTTGCAGATTTGGACTCATGTAGTGGACAATTTGACCTTGTCCCAGGAGAAGGCTCAACGTTTCGCTAATCGCAGACGCCGTGTGGGTCCCCGACTTCGTGTTGGGGATCTGGTTTGGTTATCTTCTCGTCATATTCCTATGAAGGTTTCCTCTCCGAAGTTTAAACCTTGTTTCATTGGTCCTTATAGGATTTCTGAGGTTATTAATCCTGTGTCTTTTCGTCTGACCCTCCCAGATTCTTTTTTCATACATAACGTCTTCCATAGGTCATTGTTGTGGAGATACGTGGCACCTATGGTTCCATCTGTTGACCCTCCTGCCCCGGTTTTGGTGGAGGGGGAATTGGAGTATATTGTGGAGAAGATTTTGGATTCTCGTGTTTCAAGACGGAAACTCCAGTATCTGGTTAAATGGAAGGGTTATGCTCAGGAGGATAATTCCTGGGTTTTTGCCTCTGATGTCCATGCTCCCGATCTTGTTCGTGCCTTTCATGTGGCTCATCCTGGTCGGCCTGGGGGCTCTGGTGAGGGTTCGGTGACCCCTCCTCAAGGGGGTGTACTGTTGTGAATTCTGTGGCAGAGCTCCCTCCTGTGGTCACAAGTGGTACTTCGGCTGATTCTCTCTGGGAGCTTCCGTTTGTGGAGGAAACTGGTACTGCTGCTTCTGAGTTTCCTCCCTCAGGTGATCTGGTGAGGTCGTTAGGTGCTTCTCTACTTAACCCCACCTAATGCTTTGATTCATGCTTCCTGTCAATGTTCCAGTGTTGGACTTGTGTTTCTCTGGATCATTCCTGTGGCCTGCTGCTCTGCATAGCTAAGTGCTTCTTTGCTATTTGTTGCTATTTTTTCTGTCCAGCTTGTCTATTTGTTTTGCTGGAAGCTCTGGGACGCAAAGGGTGTACCTCCGTGCCGTTAGTTCGGTACGGAGGGTCTTTTTGCCCCCTTTGCGTGGTTTTCTTTAGGGTTTTGTGTAGACTGCAAAGTTATCTTTCCTATCCTCGTTCTGTCTAGAATATCGGGCCTCACTTTGCTGAATCTATTTCATCCCTACGTTTGTCTTTTCATCTTAACTCACAGTCATTATATGTGGGGGGCTGCCTTTTCCTTTGGGGTATTTCTCTGAGGCAAGGTAGGCTTATTTTTTCTATCTTCAGGCTAGTTAGTTTCTCAGGCTGTGCCGAGTTGCATAGGTAGCGTTAGGCGCAATCCACGGCTGCCTCTAGTTGTGTTTGGAGAGTATCAGGGATTGCGGTCTGCAGAGTTCCCACGTCTCAGAGCTCGTTCTATTATTTTGGGTTATTGTCAGATCACTGTATGTGCTGTGACCTCCATGTCCATTGTGATACTGAATTGCCTTTCACAACACATCTCTGTGTTTGTATTTCATCTTTACTCACAGTCATTATATGTGGGGGGCTGCCTTTTCCTTTGGGGAATTTCTCTGAGGCAAGGTAGGCTTATTTTTCTATCTTCAGGGCTAGTTAGTTTCTCAGGCTGTGCCGAGTTGCATAAGGAGCGTTAGGCGCAATCCACGGCTACCTCTAGTGTGGTGTGTTAGGATTAGGGATTGCGGTCAGCAGAGTTTCCACGTCTCAGAGCTTGTCCTATGTTTTTGGTAAATGTCAGGTCACCTTGTGTGCTCTGAACTTCAAGGTCCATTGTGGTTCTGAATTACCTGTTCATAACAGTAGATGCAATAAATAGACCCAACTGAGGTTATAACTCCTTTATTTCACTGAAAATATGGCCTCACAGCTGTAAAAAATGATGTCGGGTCACTATGACCCGAACACAACAAGTGTAACTTTTTGCGTGTAGCAAAAAGTAAACGAAAAAAAAAAATACTCATAGGTAGGTCCCCCCAAATGAGGAAAAGTCAAGGAGTCTCAAGTTTTAGAGACTTACAGAAAAAAATCTACAGGGCCGCAAAAAGTCTGTTCGGGTCACTATGACCCGAACACAACAGAAGGGTTAATTTTTTGCCATAGCTGTATATATATATTTTTATATATATATACAAAAACACTGCTCAAAAAATAGAGGGAACACTTAAACAGAATATAACTCCAAGTAAATCAAACGTCTGTGAAGTCAAACTGTCCACTTAGGAAGCTACACTGTTTGACAATCAATTTCACATCCTGTTGTGCAAATGGAATAGACAACCGATGGAAATTATTGGCAATTATCAAGACACACTAATTAAAGGAGATGGTTCTGCAGGTGGGGACCACAGACCACATCTCAGTACCATTGCTTTCTGGCTGATGTTTTGGTCAATTTTGAATGTTGGTTGTGCTTTCACACTTTTGGTAGCATGAGACGGACTTTACAACCCACACAAGTGGTACTGGAGCTCATCCAGGATGGCACATCAATGCGAACTGTGGCAAGAAGATTTGCTGTGTCTGTCAGCGTAGTGTCCAGAGGCTGGAGGCACTACCAGGAGACAGGGCAGTACACCAGGAGATGTGGAGGGGGCCATAGGAGGGCAACAACACAGCAGCAGGACCACTTCCTCAGCCTTTTCACAAGGAGGAATAAGAGGAGCACTGTCAGAGCCCTGCAAAATTACCTCTAGCAGGCCACAAATGTGAATGTGTCTGCACAAACGGTTAGAAACTGACTCCATGAGGATGGTCTGAGTGCTCAACATCCACAGGTGGGGGTTGTGCTCACAGCCCAACACTGTGCAAGACGATTGGCATTTGCCTCAGAACACCAGGAATGGCAAATTCGCCACTGGCACCCTGTGCTCTTCACAGATGAAAGCAGGTTCACACTGAGCACAAGTGACAGACATGACAGTCTGCAGACGCTGTGGAGACCGATCTGCCTTCAACATCCTTCAGCATGACGGGTTTGGCAGTGGGTCAGTAATGGTGTGGGGTGGCATTTCTTTAGAGGGCTGCACAGCCCTCCATGTGCTTGCAAGAGGTAGACTGACTGCCATTAGGTTCCAAGATGAGATCCTCAGACCTCTTGTGAGACCATATGCTGGTGAGGTTGGCTCTGGGTTCCTCCTAATGCAGGACAATGCCAGACCTCATGTTGCTGGAGTGTGTCAGCAGTTCCTGCAAAATGAAGGCTTTGAAGCTATGGACTGGCCCACCCATTCCCCAGACCTGAATCCAATTGAACACATCTGTGACATCATGTCTCACACCATCCACCAATGTCACGTTGCACCACAGACTTGTGTCATTGGCTGCTGAAATCACATGTCTCTCTCCATATAAATAGTGGACATCTTGTTTTAGCGCCATTTTGACACTGTAACAGCGCAGAGAGGCTGCTCCTGACGCTGGCACTGTTAACAGCAAGATTTTAGCTAGTTAGGTGGTTGTATATCAGTTAGATAGTGTAGCTAGCTAGTGTCCAATGTGGCTGTAAAATTTACCTTCCAGAACTTTTTTTTTTTTTTTTTTTGGGGGGGGGCATTACTGAGGTCCACAGACAAAGCCAGCAGGGCACATGTCCTACAAGTGTGTTGTGCACTGCTTCTATTGTGCTCTATGCTTGAGTATAGCATTCTAATTAATATTTTTTCACTAACTAAATGTGAAAAAGCCTGCTATATCCCACATTTTAGCTAGTTAGCTAGGTGGCTGTATATCAGTCAGATAGTGTAGCAAGCTACTATCCAGTGGTCATGTTAAATTTACCTTCCAGCATTTTTTTTCTTTTTGTCATTTAGTGCTGTGGTGATATGAAACTGTCTGCAGACCTAAGGCACATTAATGAAAAAAGTTATAATTTTTCTGTTGCTAAATGTGAAACAGCCTGCTGTATGCCACGTTGTCATTTTGTGGCAGTGATATCAACCTGTCTGCAGACCTAAGGCACATTAAAAAAAATTGTAATTTTTTTCTGGTGCTGAATGTGATACTGCCCACTGTATCTCGCATTGCAATATTGTGGCAGTGACCTGTTGATAAACGTGATAAAGCCCGCTATATCCAACTTTTTCATTTAGTGGTCTTGAAATTGTTCGGTGTGCATTGCTGTTGCACATTAAAATTAATTAATTTTATTTTTTTTACAAAAGTGATACAGCAGCCGAGATCTGAGTTTGAAATTGTGCCTATCTTCTAGATTATGTGTATCTTTGGCATCCAATTTCTCACGGGCATCTTTTATACCTAGCTTGAGAAGCGCATCTGTTACACCTATCTTCTGATGAGCACCAAGCGCTCCCTGGTAATTGGTGATGGGTAAATGAGTAATCATTGTAGGCTGGATCTCGTACTTCCCATAGCCTCCCTGTTATTGATCCTGTTGTACGTTCCCATTCTCGCCGTCATCATGGCCCTTTTCCTGATCTGTTCATGAAATAACAAGTTGGCCATATTTCTTCAGCAAACCTGCACCTTACCAGCAGCAACTGGTGGAAAGAGGGCGTTTCAACGCCACGGACAATCTTCTAAATTATACAGGCCTCATCCACAATAATAAAAAAAAATTTATGTTACTAACTGAATACAGAAAGAGAGATCTCAGTTTGAAATTGTTTTAAGCACCTCGCCAATGTTATACAGGCCTTATCAACCTAAAAATTCTTCTGCTACTAACATCATACAATAGGGGACCTGATTTTAAAATAGTTTGTAGCATTTAGTGTGTTATAGAGGACTGATCCATAGGCCACAAAAAACTCTTCTGTTCTTGACGTCATACAGTAAAGGACCTGACTTTAAAATTGTTTATGCATAACTTCTTTGTCATACAGGCCTCATTCACACTAAAACAATTCCTTTTTCTGTGACTAACACGATACAGCACGCCATATTTCAACTTTGAATTTGCTGTCGCTGAAATTCAGTTGTTTGCAGAGGTGGTGCAGAGTTTGAAATCTAATTTTTTGTTGCTAATACTGTGCTCCTACCACACTATCTGAGCCACATGACTGGGAAAAAGCAAGGCCATGGTGAAAGGGGAAATAAGCTTGGTGTTCAAGGTGTACGTGGGGTAGTGATGAACGAATATACTCGTTACTCGGGTGTCCTCTGAGTATTTTTTAGTGCTCAGAGATTTAGTTTTTTTTTGCTGAATGATTTACATCTGTTAGGCAGCATAAGTACATGTGGGGATTCCCTAGCAACTAGGCAACTCCCACATTCTTATGCTGGCTAACAGATGTAAATCATTCAGCTGTGGCAAGAAAAACTAAATCTCTGAGCACTAAAAAATACTCGGAGGACCCCCGAGCATGCTCGAGAAATCTCGAGTAACGAGTATATTCGGTCATCACTAGAAGGTGGTAATGTTGGTGAAAGCACTAGTGAAGCAACATCACGTCCTATGCAAAGACAACTGACAACTTATGCTATTGGACTGAGTACACCACTACCTTTCTTTGGCAGAAGCACAGTGGTATGCCTTGTTGATGATGCCCAGAAAGTTCTCGAGTGGATTGCAAGTGTGGATTCAAGTGGCCCTTCCTCCTCTTCCTCCACCTAAACATCATACCCAGTACAGTCCATAGAGGTGGCACCCAAATTCCCCTTGCTTCCCCCCCATGTCCCACCTATCCAATTGTTCAACTGACTGTACAGAACCACAGATGTGTGAGTCTGAAGAGATGTACACACATTGTATGCCATGTACATCAGAAGTATACTCAAAAACTTTGCAGAGTCAAAAGGAGGAAATCTATACCGATGCCCAATTTTTTTTAGATTGGATCTGGGGAAGAACAAAGTATGGTCTGAACAGCATCCTGTCCCTCAACATCAGACGTTAACCCCTGGGGGAAAGGTGATCCTGATGAGACTCAGATATCTGAGGCTCACGTGGACTGTACTGTGCTGTTAGGGTAAGAAGAGGAGGAGGTTGACTCCCATGGCTAAGAATGTGATAACACAGAGGATGATGATGAGGTGTTAAATCCCAGTTGGTGTGAACATAGAGGTACACAGCTGAGTAGGTCATCTGAGGAGGAAGACAAGGAGTTACCTTGAGGCATATGTCGCATACACGTAGTGATGCAGTGACGACGAGCAATGCATCCTCAGCCGCAACTGTGCATGTGACCAGCAGCATCTGCTGGTCTGCAGCTCACAGGGCGAAGAAGCAGGGCGGCGAAACGTGCGTGTCGGGGCGAGAGGTTTAGGTCCAAAAACCAACACACTCAGCAGACTTTGATTCTTACAGGTAATTATTTGCGGTGTTTAAAAATTCCAATTCATTAATCATATCAGCCATTTGTATTTCCTACTTTGCAGGACACAATCTGGTTTGATTTATAAACAGCAACATGTATTTATTTGGACTGCACACTGCACCTTATAATATATGCATAGTTTAAACATTCAAATATACCATATTTTCCCGACTATAAGATGCACTTTCCCCCCCAAAAAAAGGGGGGAAAATGGGGGGTGCGCCTTATAGTCGTAATGCAGGCTTACCGGCAGTGGTGTGGCGGCGGCAGAGGTGCAGCAGCGGCAGAGGTGCGTGGATGAGGAGGCGGTATGGGGTGAGCGGGTCACTTCCACAGGTGAGGTGATGCAGCAGCCCGGTAAGCAGCAGAGCCGGGTGAATCATGGCGTTATCGGTGGTGGCAGCCATCTTCCTGAGGCCGCGTGTGTGTAGATGGAGTGTTCTGCTTCCTGGGGCTTCAGGAAAATGGCCACGGGAGGCCGTGCGTGCGCAGATGGAGATAGCGGCGGCCATTTTCCTGAAGCCGAGTTCGCAAATTTCCATAGCCTGGTCCAACGGCATGGGGATCAGGGCCCACTTCAGGGTCACGAAAACCATTCAGCATTACAGTTGGCCCATTGAGATTTTCATTCTTTTCCGGTGCCTCTAATGACTCCTGTCGGCTGTTGTTTTTCACAATAGCGCTAACTGCTGGAACATCAGGGCCTGAAATAGACTGGTTCCCCTGGGGAGCTGCTTCAGAAAGCACAGAAGCTGTGTGCTCATTTCTACCGTTCGCACCCCTCAGGTCATCGACTTGCATCGATACAGAAGTCTTTGTCAATGCCAGTTAACACATTTATTTGCTATGTGCCTACACAGTGGAATTCCACTCACACAGTTTGTCATCTCATAAAGCCTGGGCCAACGCACTACGGACGTGGCGCATATCACTTTTACCGAGTGGGCACAGATTAAGGACCTCTGCACCCTTCTGCACAGTTTTGATATGGCTACTAAGGTGGTTAGGGCTGATGTCGCCATCATCAGCCTCACTAATCTGGTCATCTATATGCTGGAGCACTTTGAATAGCCTGCGGGAGGAGATGGTGGTCCCAGAAGAAGAGGAGAAGGCAGAGGAGAATGCAGAAGGGATAGCATAGTCCCTAGGTTCCAGACTGTCGTTACACAGGTGGGTGCCAAGAGAGGGTGGATTACTGCGATCAAGAGGGTTTGGTGATAAAAGACAAACTGTTATCGAAGGTGCAAGATCCGAGGAACAAATGGAGGCGGAAGAGGTGATGGGCGAGCAACTGTTAGACGCAGAGGATAATCCTCCCCTCTCTGTTGTTCGTGGTTGGCAGGAGGGAACGGAGGAAACTAGCATAAGTGTTACCCAGCCAACAACATAGCATGGGCTTGTACCTCATGGTAGAGGCTGACATATGAGTGCCTTATTGCTGCATTATCTGCAACATGATCCCCATATAGTTATGATTAGGACTAATGTTGTCTACTGGGTTGCCACTCTGTTAGATCCAAGTTACAAAACCAAATTTTGTCAGATGCTTCCTGCCGTGGGAAGGGACCCGCAAATGTTAGAGTATTGAAACACGCTTTTACACAATCTTGAGAGAGCTTTTCCCCAAGACAGCAGTGAAGCACACAGTTCACATCGCAGCTCTAGACTTCCAACCTCCGGCACGTCAATTTGTCAATGCCAAAACATGAGCAGGATCAGCAGTAGTATAAGAGGAAGAAGCAATTTCTCAGAGTCCGTTGACACTTTTTTTCAGACCAGCTCGTGCACCAACACAACAGAGTCCAAGTCTTACACGTGGTGAACAAATGGAGAGGATGGTGCAGGAGTATCTAGAACTGAATATCAATACCATCAGGGAGGGTTTGGGTCCTTTTACATTTTGGTCTTCCAAAATGGATGAGTTGCTTGAGCTCGCCTCACATGCCTTGGAGGTTTTATCGTGCCTGGCAGCAAGCGTTCTCTCATGTCTTCAGCGCTGCTGGTGGTGTCCTGACAGATTAGCTGGCTGTCCCCTGAAAGTGTAGAATGCATAACGTACATCAAGATGAACAAGTCATGGACCTCCAAGGAATTTTGCACCACAACCGCAGAATGTACAGACTAGGTGATATTGTATTTTTTGGCATGATGCCTTAATGTCACTTAGCTGTGGAAGAAAAATAAAAGAGAACATGCCCACAGAATGGGAACACCCGTAACAGGTAAACATACTTTATTATACAAAAAATTCACAATTCAAACAATTTTGAACAGGACACAGCAACAACAGTGTTAAAAACATTTAATAACCATCAAAGATGCATGTGCTAGTCATGCCTTGTGGTAATGGCAATAACAACCCACAAAACAACCCCTCACAGCATAATGGTATAATATGTCTCACAAAAAGGATAGAACAGATGATAGCAATATAATGCTACACAAAACTAAGGCACGGTCAAATAAACTTATGAAAAACCGTGCTTATTCACAGTACCATATTGGAAATAGAAAGGGGAGTTGCCATTCCTTTTCTCCTAATAAGAAAAAAAAAAGAAACAAAAACCAAAATACTCAGACCAAAAAATGTGGGAATCCTCAAGTCCTGGATGGAGCCATAGTAGCTGGGTGAGGAGAGAGTGTGGGATAGATACCCACACGTATCGCCGCACTGACTGCAGCTTCTTCAGGGAAAATAGTGTAGTGTGTCCCAGAATTATGAGGTATATACAAAAGTAGCAACAGGTTAATTGGTCACCTGGAAGAGAGTGCCAGCTGGCAATGGAACAGAAAGAAAGCACATGGTGGCTGCCATCTTGTCAGTGTCAGTCTGTCGTCAATGGTCAATAAAGTCAATTGGGAAAAAAAAAAAGACTGAAAAAAGAAAAAAGGGCCACACAGAAATTGCGTATATACAACCAAAATGTCAAACATGAGGTTGATATGCATCGGCAGTGGTTCTGATACACACTGGGGAATCACACTGGGGAAAAATTTAGAAGAATGCAAGAAAAAAAAATTATAATGAAAAATAAAATAATATAACAGAAAATGTTTTTAAATAATATATTGAAATTACACAGGACCACATAAAAGTGCTAATTGACTATCACATCACACAGTATAATGCATACTAAACCTTAACTATCCCATTGGGTAAAATACATGCAGATCAATGGGAGCCTAAAAGTCTCCTTCAACAAACTACCGCAGATTAAACATAGTTTTTATATACCGTAGATGAAAAAGGATAAAAACAACAACAACATCAAAAATTAAAGGGAATCAGGGAGAATCGTCAAATGACATCTCATAGTACATAATCACATATCTCAGATAATGCTGAGCTGCTGATTCTTCCACAATAAATGGTCCAAGATACAAAGAGCAGATGCTTGTTGAATAAGTATCAGACCTGGCTGGTCAATTGAAATAGGGGAAGACACCAGAAATGTAAATAAAGATATGGTACTGTGAATAAATGCATCTGGAAAAAAAGCCCGATGATTGGACAATAACTCCCAGATGAAGGATAGCCATAATACTGCAACCAAACTTATGTATATGAAGACGTGTATATGTATGGAAAAATGCATATGCATGAATTAATGGTACTCTGAAGATAACCAATGGGTATATATATATATCAGAATATTCAGAACAGTGTCCAAGGTGGTCCAGGTAAGTCCAAATGATAGCCTTGTGATAGAGTCCTTGTGACTATGACCATTAAATTAAATTAAAAGTGAGCTGTAGATCCTTTCCAGGGTAGGTGAAATCTGCTTCCATCGGAGCAAAAAATGCCACTGTCTACTTATCCAGGGTGACTAAAAAGTGGCTTGATTATAATTAAACAGACCAAGATGTTCAATGGGGGTCAAATTCCGAAATATGTAAGGCCCAGAAAGGTCAAAAAATCTGTGAACAGGAAAAATAAATGTAAATCAATGAAATAATGAAAAAAAAAAATAGCATAAGAACTTAGTGTATGTTTGAAAAGAAGAACCCAGAAAACGAGAATTCCTCATTTAAACCTCCTGGGGCCATACTCCTTAGATTGAAGATCCACCGGGACTCCCGACGTAGCAGTTCCTTGGTTAGATTCCCACTCCAAATATTACTAATGACCTGATCCAACACCATTACACGTATTTTGTGGTGTCTACTCCCATGATGTTCCAGAAAGTGAGATGCAACTGAAGAAATTGTCTTACCCTTTTCCTTGTCAACCTTTGTTTTGCCGAGTGTGGTTCAGCATGAAAGCAGGTAGAGGTATTGCATGTGGTATCAGGGCTCCCAGCTTAGGGGGCCTACACTGATCTCTCATCCACCTCGTCTTACTGTAACATTCATGCCTGGCTGATTGCTGCAGTTCCATGCTAAAATTTGTATTGTGGGTGAATTGAGGCCATTTTCCTGGTGTCTATCCCTCATTATGTGTTTTGGAAACATTTGGGGCCTTTATAAGGTGTTGTGCATGTGTTTGTTTTTTCCTCCCATTGACCTGAATGGCATTTAGTTATGTTTGGCGAATATTCAATGAATTAATCGGTGGATATTGCAAATTTTGCAATCATAATCCGAATTGAACATTGAAATATTTGCTCATCTCTATACGCCACTCCTCATGTGCCACCGGAAACCACACAATTTGAGGAGTATATTGGTTAGGGCTGACATTGGCTCAAACCGATCAGACAATTTTCAGACTTTCTTAGCTACTCCACGTAATGGGACTTTTCCCTGCCTCCATTGTCTTCAATGCTCCAACATCACTAAGGGAGAATCATTTTCTCAAGGATGGGCTGGCGATTCCCCATCAATGGCTTTTACACCTGTGATTCATTATACGTCATATATATTATCAAATGTCCTTGCGGTGTTGGGTATGTTGGCGAGACCACTCAGCATATCCGAGATCGTGTAAGGGGAAGAAACTAACCAGGTTTGCCTCATCCATAACGAGTCTATAACTGTCGGGCCTGTCACCTAGGATACAGGGGGAGAGCTAGGGGTGTCACTGTGCTCGAGAGAAGAGGGTGTGGCTAAGCAGACAGTTAATACACGTGCAGGCGGGAAAGGCACGTGTGCGAGAGTCCTGTCAGAGTAGATCAGCTGTGAGGTGATGGGGCAGTGCTGACTGGAGCCGGGGACGAGAGGACGCGCTGACAGGAAATGGCTGACTGGGTCCCGCTGAGACACCACAGATAACGCTGTCCTTGCTAACACCGCTGTCCCCGCTTACATTGCGGACCTTTAAGAGACTGCTGACTCAGTCGAGAATGCTGACAAGACTGCCCCGGCCAGGAGTACTGACCGAGAGAGGCAAGGTCTGTGTACGGGATACAAGTGCTCATTGGTACGGCACAGCGGACAGAGCTGGCCATTAAATTATGTCGGGACTAGGGTAGGGAAGAGACTATTCCTCCTCCCTCCCTTCATCCGTTGGGGCCAGATAATACCACAGACTATCACCACCATCGCCAGGTTCACCAGAGGACATCGCCACTACCAGGACCACCAGAGAACACCATCATCATCAGGACCACAGGAGGACACCATTAAGGCCAGGGAAATTTCCCTCATTGTTTTCACAGAACTGTGACAGATCCTTTTTTTTGTCACTTAATCTAAACGTCCTCAGTCACGGGCAGGAGCACACCTGTGGCTGATGCCCAAAGTGTTAAGAGTATTATTTGTATTATTCTCCCCTGTTCGTTATAAAACCTTCCCCCCTATTAGTTCTCTCTGTATTAGGTATAACCTTACTCCTTGTGTACATATCTTCCTGCGAGAAGTAACTACTGTTTATTAAACCCCTTGTTAACCCTTGGTCTGCCTCCTGTCCGTCACTGCATCCCGCAACCTGCTTATAACCGTTTCTCACAACACAAATCTACTATTCACTGTAAGAAGAACATACTTCTCATTCCAGCACATTTCATGGCTGCCAACCACAGTGTAGCACAATTACGCTATCAAGTGATTGAGTCAGTCCCCTTAGCAAGGAGGGGAGGTAGTAGGATTCACAGGTGAAAGGAACGGGAGGCTTTCTGGATATACACACTCAACACTATGGAACCATATGGCCTTAATAGAGACTAAGAGGTTTTCCACTTGGTATCCTTTTACAAGGCCCCCCTATTTTTCTTTCAGCTTTATATAATTTTTTTAAATAATTTTGTTATATAATTTTATTTACTAACTATTTCTACTTTTTGACTCCTCCCTTGTTTTCCCTAGGTCAACTAGCAGATTATCAGGTATCCACGGTGTTTTTCATGGCTTCTTTATGTTTTTCATACAGTCCCTATCCCTTTCCTTATTTCCTTGCTTAGTCCATTTTCTATATCTCTCTTTTTATGTCTCCTATCTCCTCAATTACATTTCTTTCTTTTTACTTCTCGATTTATTGCATTCATGTACATCTTTACAATTTTTAGCCTCCTGACTATTTCTCCGGTTCAATCTTCCTTAGCTGCCTTATTAGCATCTAGCGCTATGTTTTCTTGCGCGCACACGCACTGTCCTTTTCTTCTCTCTTACCGTTTGTAACATTACATACTCACCGCAAAGTATATTGCGCATGTGCACCGTACATTTGCTCTTGGTGTCCAACACAAGTGCACTATAGCTTATGGCCTTTCCTCCCTCTCCATTGCTCATAAGCTCCACGTGCGTGCCTTTTGCAATAGCTCTCCGGGCTTCGCACATGCTTGTATTGGTCATACGGCCTTTTCCGCCCTTACACCTTTACACTACTGCACATGTGCGTGCTTTAATTTTCTCTTGCGCGCTTCTATGACCTAATTGAACAGTTGTCTCTCCCTCACTGTTCTATTTAAACTGACCCAGACTGTTCGGTTTCACACTCTGCAAGTTGCATTGTACCACGGGCTACGTTCTTCTGCAGGTGACTTAGGTAACTGTCCTCTGCTTCTCAACCTTATTTGATGTCATGTGGCACTTTAACTATTTAGACTCATCCCCCTTCCCTTTACATCTTGCATACTTCATCCTTCTCAATCCCGAATAAGGTATTGTTTTGGTCTCCATATATTAGATATGTGTATTTTCAGCTGTTTACATACCTGTTTTTCTTGCAGGCTGTGATTATTCTGACTGCCCTCGTTTAACACTTTGTCCTTTTCATGCTTCTTATACTTGATACCGGATTGACCTGCTTTTGACTTTTTCTTCCTTTTTTTACTTTCATCTTTTTATGTATAGCCTTCTTTTTCTCTCTATATATATATTTATATATACTGTGTGTATATATATATATATATATATATATATATATATATATATATATATATATATATAGTACCGTATTTGAGATATAATTCCTTAGGCCGGCGTCACACACAGCGTAAAACAATACGGTCCGTATATTACGGCCGTAATACACTGAAAAGTCCCGAAAAAAGTGGTCCGTAGCTCCTCCGTAGGCAGGGTGTGTCAGCGTTTTTTGCGCATGGCATCCTCCGTATGTAATCCGTATGGCATCCGTACTGCGTGGTTTTCTCGCAGGCTAGCAAAACCAACATACCGCTATAGAAGTGATCCATGTGTCCCAAAAAGAAAAGAAAATATATATATACTGTCTATATATATATATATATATATATATACATATATATATATATATATATATGTCAGTAGACACATATATTAGAGAGAAAAGCCGGTAATTCAGTGCGGTGTACAGTAAAATCACACTGACAGCTTACAGTAGAATAGGTAGAATAAATGTGTACACATAGAATAGGTATATATATATATATGTCAGTGAGACACATATATGTATATATATTAATATTTATTCCAGCGCTAGACAGCTTGAAAGCCGGTAATTCAATTACCGGCTTTTTCCTTCTCCTTCCTAAAACCCGACATGATTTGAGACATGGTTTACATACAGTAAACCATGTCTTCTCTCCATTTTTTTTGCAGATTCCACACTACTAATGTCAGTAGTGTGTATCTGCAAAATTTGGCCGTTCTAGCTCTTAAAATAAAGGGTTAAATGGCGGAAAAAATTGGCGTGGGCTCCCGCGCAATTTTCTCCGCCAGAGTAGTAAAGCCAGTGACTGAGGGCAGATATTAATAGCCTGGAGAGGGTCCATGGTTATTGGCCCCCCCCTGGCTAAAAATATCTGCCCCCAGCCACCCCAGAAAAGGCACATCTGGAAGATGCGCCTATTCTGGCACTTGGCCACTCTCTTCCCATTCCCGTGTAGCGGTGGGATATGGGGTAATGAAGGGTTAATGCCACCTTGCTATTGTAAGGGGACATTAAGCCTAATTAATAATGGAGAGGCGTCAATTATGACACCTATCCATTATTAATCCAATTGTAGTGAAGGGTTAAATAAAACACAAACACATTATTTAAAATTATTTTAATGAAATAAAAACAATGGGTGTTGCAGTATTTTATTCAACGCCCAATCCAGTCACTGAAGACCCTCGTTCTGTGAGTAAAAAAACATAATAAACCAACAATATACTTACCCTCCGCAGATCTGTAACGTCCAACGATGTAAATCCTTCTGAAGGGGTTAAAACATTTTGCAGCAAGGAGCTGTGCTAATGCAGGCTGCTCCTCGCTGCAAAACCCCAGGGAATGAGGCTAAAAATAGATCAATGATCTATATTTAGCTTTATTTGCGGTGAGGCGCCCTCTGCTGGCTGTTCATAGATCGTGGGAAATTACCTAGAAAGCCAGGGAGCTTTCTAGGTAATTTCCCACGATCTATGAATAGATCATTGATCTATTTTTAGCCTCATTCCCTGGGGTTTTGCAGCGAGGAGCAGCCTGCATTAGCACAGCTCCTTGCTGCAAAATGTTTTAACCCCTTCAGAAGGATTTACATCGTTGGACGTTACAGATCTGCGGAGGGTAAGTATATTGTTGGTTTATTATGTTTTTTTACTCACAGAACGAGGGTCTTCAGTGACTGGATTGGGCGTTGAATAAAATACTGCAACACCCATTGTTTTTATTTCATTAAAATAATTTTAAATAATGTGTTTGTGTTTTATTTAACCCTTCACTACAATTGGATTAATAATGGATAGGTGTCATAATTGACGCCTCTCCATTATTAATTAGGCTTAATGTCCCCTTACAATAGCAAGGTGGCATTAACCCTTCATTACCCCATATCCCACCGCTACACGGGAATGGGAAGAGAGTGGCCAAGTGCCAGAATAGGCGCATCTTCCAGATGTGCCTTTTCTGGGGTGGCTGGGGGCAGATATTTTTAGCCAGGGGGGGGCCAATAACCATGGACCCTCTCCAGGCTATTAATATCTGCCCTCAGTCACTGGCTTTACTACTCTGGCGGAGAAAATTGCGCGGGAGCCCACGCCAATTTTTTCCGCCATTTAACCCTTTATTTTAAGAGCTAGAACGGCCAAATTTTGCAGATACACACTACTGACATTAGTAGTGTGGAATCTGCAAAAAAAATGGAGAGAAGACATGGTTTACTGTATGTAAACCATGTCTCAAATCATGTCGGGTTTTAGGAAGGAGAAGGAAAAAGCCGGTAATTGAATTACCGGCTTTCAAGCTGTCTAGCGCTGGAATAAATATTAATATATATACATATATGTGTCTCACTGACATATATATATATATACCTATTCTATGTGTACACATTTATTCTACCTATTCTACTGTAAGCTGTCAGTGTGATTTTACTGTACACCGCACTGAATTACCGGCTTTTCTCTCTAACAGCGCTGCGTATTTCTCGCAAGTCACACTGCTTGTCCGTGTGTAATCCGTATTTTTCACGCTTCCATAGACTTTCATTGGCGTATTTCTTGCGCAGTACGGTGACAAACGCAGCATGCTGCGATTTTGTACGGCCGTAGAAAGCCGTATAATACTGATCAGTAAAATACGGCAAATAGGAGCTGGGGCATAGAGAATAATTGTGCCGTATTTTTTGCGAGTTTTACGGACGTAGATTCTGCGCTCTTACGTCCGTAAAACTCGCATGTGTGACGGCGGCCTTATACTGACATTTATATGTCTTAAATCATTGTGGCTTATATACTGTCGATCTCTATATTAGTGCATATCATTATTGATGGGATGTTTAAGAAACTTGATAATCATTTTACAGTTATTTGAGCCTAATGTTCTGTCTGTCATTTTCTTCTTTATTTTTTCAGCTTTTGTTTACTTGAAGAATGGTGTTCCCTCTGCGACTTGTCATTTCTAGTTTTTTTTCACATTTAGTTTCCATGATAATGTCCATAATTATCGCTATTATATTTCTGCATTTTTTTCATTTTGTTCTCTTTATGTTACTATTTTGGTATATTTTTGCTTATTTTAGATAACCGTGAAGAGGGCCTATGTTGGCGGAAACGTTGTTTCTATTACTTATGGCAAACATGTGTTAATAATCATAATAAATACGAATTATATCTTTGAATTCACGCATGTACCTCAAGCTTTCTCTATACTACTAAAACCTGAAGCAAAAGATCATGTGAGTTTTTGACTGCGGTTTTCAACATTTACTTCATTCAAATCAATCAAAATTGAAGACAAAAATACATAAGAAGCGAGTGTTTTTTGCAGCTGCATTTTTCCTGCCAAGATATGCAGAAATTTAACTCAACTTGTGCACATACTTTTATCGGTATTATATTGCTCACCCATAGACTATTCCATGGTCTGAAGTACATTTCCTTAGCATAAAACTCTCAAAAGTGCATAGCCTTTATGAGTCTAGGAGTACCAATACATTACAATTTGACCAAATGTGTATAAGGCCCTCCTTTATGTCTAAGGCCGGTGTCACATTTTCAACTGCAATGCGAGAAACTCACGCAAGTCTCTCGCCTCAATACCCGGCACTGCCGCTGGCACACGAGACCGGAGTGTGCGGCTGCATGTATTTCTATGCAGCTGAACGCTCCAGTCCAAAGCGCCGGCGGCAGTGGAGGACAGGGCAAGAATAACACTGATAGTCCCCTTTTGGCCAAGAAGAACTTGGTTCTCCTGGCTGAGGATGATGTCCACCAGATGTTTGACCGGAAATCCCGGACCTTCTTTCTCAGGGACCGGTGTTTCAGCGAACCTACAATTAACAGCATGGAATTTTAAAGGGCGCTGTTGAGGGACAGAGGTTTTTCCCCAAACTTGCTATCCACCTCAGGGGTGAGAATCCAGGATGGAGTCCCAATTACAGCAATCCTGGAGTTTCTATAGGAGGGTTGGAATGAGGCCTGGTGACCAGCACCCTAAAGTTCAGGTAGCAGATCTGGGGGCCTTATACAATCATGACATAGCAGGCAATCTATGGGTAGCACAATTTATTAGAGCCTCTGCAAGATCTAGGCTCATTATCAGCCAGAAATTAGCACCATGGGATCTAAATTTAGTTCTATCAGCCCTAACAGGTCCTCCCTTTGAATCCCTGGATTCGACCCCACTCAAGGTTCTGTCCCTTAAAACGGTCCTTCTAGTGGCTCTAACATCAACTCTGAAAGTGAGCGACATACAGGCCTTATCTACAGGACCTCCCTTTACTAAGCTCCTAGATGATAGGGTTATTTTAATACCTGACCCTGCTTACTTGCCCAAGGTAGCATCTCATTTCTACAGGTCTCAAGAGGTAGTCCTTCCTTCTTTTTGCTCCAACCCAAAAAATATGGAGGAAGAGAAATTCCACACTTTAGATGTAAAAAGTTGTTTGGCTCAGTATCTAGAGTCTACCTGGGGGTCTAGGAAGGAGAGATCTCCTTTTATATGCTTTCAGAGGCCTAGGAAGGGACTCAAGGCCTCCAAAAGTATCTTGGCAAAATGGATAAGTGATGCAATATCGTTGGCCTACTCATCTAGTGGGAATGTTGCCCCAGACGATCTGAGAGCTCATTCCACAAGAGCAGAAGCAACCTCCTGGGCAGAAAGGGCGGAGGTATCGATAGAGCAGATCTGTAAGGCTGCCACTTTGTCATCACCTTTTTTTTTTCAAACACTATCGGCTGGAACTAGCCTCTTCTTATGACCTAACCTTTGGGAGAAGGGTTCTACAGGCTGTGGTCCCTCCCTAAAAGATACAATTTTCTGTAATTCTCTCCATGGCGCTGTCATGTGGGAAGGAGAAAGACATAATTACTTACCCATAACGGGATTTTTCAGACCCCATGACAGCACCCATATATTTCCTCCCGTCACATGTGAGTGAGCACGCTTTCACTGTTTGTGGTGTGATTTATGTATAAACACGGTGTGTTTCTGATAAGTAGTCTGATAACAATGTTTAATCGTTGTCAATAACCTGGAGGTCCTCCTATGCTCTGTAAACCAACTGAGTTACCGCCCTTTTTATCTGTAGGTTTTCTGTCCCTGTGGGGCGGATCCCCTCTCTCCGTGGTGCTGTCATGGGCTCTGAGAAATCCCATTACCGGTGAGTAACTGTCTTTTTTAGGGAAGAGTTGACATTTTTATTCGTACCATAACGTTTTTTGATCGCTTTCTATTCCGATTTTTGGGAGGCTGAATGAACAAAAGCCAGCAACTCAGGATTTTTTGGGGGGAGGGGTTTTATGCCATTCCGTGTGTGGAAAAATTGATAAGGCAGTTTTATTCTTCGGGTCAGTACAATTACAGTTATGCCACATTTATATCTTTTTTTTATGTTTTGGCGCTTTTACACAATAAAACTATTTATAGAAAAAATAATTATTTTCACCCCACTTTATTCTGAGAGCTATAACTTTTTAATTTTTCCGCTGATGGAGCTGCATGGCAGCTTGTTTTTTGCGGGACAAGATGATGTTTTTCAGCGGTACCATTTTTATTTATATCCGTCTTTTTGTTCGCATTTTATTCCATATTTTGTTCATTGGTATTATGATAAAGCATTGTTTTTTTACTTTTTTTATGGTGTTCACTAAAGGAGTTAACTAGTAGGACAGTTCTATAGGTCGGGTCGTTGTGGATGCAACAATACCAAATGTGTGTACTTTTATTGTTTATATATTTTTTTTTTTCATACCAGTATTTATTTATGGATAGAATATCTTTTGATTTTTTTTTTTTATCATTTTAGATTTTTTTAAATATTTTTACAATTATTATTATTTTTTTTAACTATGTTACTTTGTCCCACTATGGGACTATCATTTTTTGCAGGCTGATTGCTTGTACAGCATTGGGATGCAGCAGCATCCCTGTGCTATACAAACTGTCAGCTCTGCACTAACAGAGAAAGTTGTTGATCATACACTGCGCATGATCAAGCAACTTTCCTAGCTCTGGTGACCCGGATGTCATCATGATGACATCAGGTCACCATGGCAACTATCAGGACCTTGCGTCACATCACGCTGTCATCTCTGCAGGCTCGCAGAAAGCTATTATCGCATTCAATTGCAGCATTTAGGGGGTTATAGCACCAGGAGCGGTGCATGACATGATTAGTGCCGAGTGTGAGCTGTCAGAATCAGCTGTCACCCAGCGACGATCACCTGTGCACAGCACGTAATAATCAAATAGGCCCAGGGCACAGTGACAGATTATTATTACAAATGTCAGAAAGAAATTAAAAAATGGTTCAGCCTCTGCTCTTATAATAATAATAATTTTTATTTATCTTATGTGCAAAATGTTGCCGATTGTATCATGTATCTGGAACATCAGAATCGACAATTAGTGCTATGTTTTATCCTTTGCATTGATGCACCAATCAAGTTGTATGGGCCCCAAAGATTGAAACATCCATAGTCCCCTAGGTGTTATACAATTTTATTCTAGTATTTAACCCCTTTCTGACCTCGGACGGGATAGTACGTCCGAGGTCAGAAGCCCCACTTTGATGCAGGGCTCCGCGGTGAGCCCGCATCAAAGCCGGGACATGTCAGCTGTTTTGAACAGCTGACATGTGCCCGTAATAGGCGCGGGCAGAATCGCGATCTGCCCGCACCTATTAACTAGTTAAATGCCGCTGTCAAACGCAGACAGCGGCATTTAACTACCGCTTCCGGCCGGGCGGCCGGAAATGACGTCATCGCCGACCCCCGTCACATGATCGGGGGTCGGCGATGCGTCAGGATGGTAACCATAGAGGTCCTAGAGACCTCTATGGTTACTGATCACCGGTGGCTGCGAGCGCCACCCTGTGGTCGGCGCTCACAGCACACCTCCATTTCTGCTACATAGCAGCGATCAGCAGATTGCTGCTATGTAGCAGAGGCGATCGAGTTGTGCCTGCTTCTAGCCTCCCATGGAGGCTATTGAAGCATGGCAAAAGTTAAAAAAAAAGTTAAAAAAAATGTGAAAAAAATAAAAAAAATATAAAAGTTTAAATCACCCCCCTTTCGCCCCAATCAAAATAAATCAATAAAAAAAAATCAAATCTACACATATTTGGTATCGCCGCGCTCAGAATCGCCCGATCTATCAATTAAAAAAAAGCATTAATCTGATTGCTAAATGGCGTAGCGAGAAAAAAAATCGAAACGCCAGAATTACGTTTTTAGGTCGCCGCGACATTGCATTAAAATGCAATAATGGGCGATCAAAAGAACATATCTGCACCAAAATGCTATCATTAAAAAACATAATCTTGGCACGCAAAAAATAAGCCCTCAACCGACCCCAGATCACGAAAAATGGAGACGCTACGGGTATCGGAAAATGGCGCAATTTTTTTTTTTTTTTTAGCAAAGTTTGGAATTTTTTTTCACCACTTAGATAAAAAATAACCTAGTCATGCTAGGTGTCTATGAATTCGTACTGACCTGGAGAATCATAATGGCAGGTCAGTTTTAGCGTTTAGTGAACCTAGCAAAAAAGCCAAACAAAAAACAAGTGTGGGATTGCACTTTTTTTGCAATTTCACCGCACTTGGAATTTTTTTCCCGTTTTCTAGTACATGACATGCTAAAACCAATGATGTCGTTCAAAAGTACAACTCGTCCCGCAAAAAATAAGCCCTCAAATGGCCAAATTGACGGAAAAATAAAAAAGTTATGGCTCTGGGAAGGAGGGGAGTGAAAAACGAACACGGAAAAACGAAAAATCCCAAGGTCATGAAGGGGTTAAAGGAAATAATGTCTTCAATTCCCCCCCCCCCCCAAAAAAAAAAAAAAAAATGGTTAAAGAAGCGTACAATTGGATCAAAGATGGAAGATGCACAAGATAAAACATGGGTCACAACCATTCATTTGTTTGGGGCCTGTATGCTTGTGATGGCAATCCTATATGTAATCAGTTATATCACATGCTGATCTAGAGCAATGAGAACACAGTCACCATCTTCATTATCTCTAGAGCTCATTTTCAAGATTTTATAATCAACATCTTCTCTGGCAAATGTCATCTGGAGGCACAAAGTCATTAGGACAAATGACCTGTTGTCAAGTACTGACAAGAACAAAATGTATACTTGCTTAAAATCTGTGCATCTGCTGCTATTGAACTCTGCCAAGCCTGCAAGACAGCAGCCTAGTTTTTCCTGGCAGCCATCTGGATGACAAGACAACTGATCACTGCTGTTAGTGTTCAGTATTCAATATGCTGCATCAAGACGTGCAATTCATCATCAATACATTGTGCTTGAGAACATAACAAAAATTAGGTAGCAGCAGGCTGCTTTCACATAAAGTTCTCATTGCATTTCCATTTGATCTTTAGCAGTATTTGTGGGGTGATCAATATGAAACTAGCATAACACCCAATAGAAACATGACTCTTTCCGTGGTATAAAAACCTGTGGATGTGAGATAAGACTTTGACTTTGGAGTTTCTGCTGTGGGAACTTTTTTGAGAAAGAAGTCATTAAGGCTCATAATGCAACAGTGGATATTGGACTCTAGATTTTAATGTTAATTCTGACCACCTTATAGATAATTCATAGAGTGATAGTTTAAGATTTAAAAATGAGTTTAATAATAGGAACAAATTAACCCTTTCAGCCCCCAAGCCTGTATTCACCTTCATGACCAGGCCAAATTTGCAATCCTGACTAGGGTTGAGCGCCTTTTCTTTTTATAGGATCGGGTCGGGTTTCACGAAACCCGACTTTTTCAAAAGTCGGGTCGAATGAAATCGGCCGATCCTATAGAAAAGTCGGGGTCGGGGTCGGCCGAAACCCGAATCCCAATGCAGTGCATTGGGTTTCTAATGGTTCCCAGGGTCTGAAGGAGAGGAAACTCTCCTTCAGGCCCTGGGATCCATATTTAAGTGTAAAATAAAGAATCAAAATAAAAAATATTGAAATACTTACCCTCGGACGAGCCCTGGTTCTCACTGGCAGCCTTCCTTCCTAAGAATGAGCGCCTGAAGGACCTTCGATGACGTCGCGGCTTGTGATTGGTCGCGTGAGCGGTCAAATGGGCGTCACGCGACCAATCACAAGCCGCGACGTCATCTAAGGTCCTTCAGGCGCTCATTCTTAGGAAGGAAAGCTGCGGGTTAGAACCAGGGCGCGTCCGAGGGTGAGTATATACCTATTAGGAATATACTCACCCTCGGACGCGCCCTCGGACGCTTCCTTCCTAAAAATTAGCGCCTGAAGGACCATAGATGACGTCGCGGCTTGTGATTGGTCGCGTGACGCCCATGTGACCGCTCACGCGACCAATCACAAGCCGCGACGTCATCGAAGGCCCTTCAGGCCCTCATTCTTAGGAAGGAAGGCTGCCGGTGAGAACCAGGGCGCGTCCGAGGGTGAGTATATCAATATTTTTTAATTTTTATTCTTTATTTTACACTTAAATATGAATTCCGATACCGATTCCCGATATCTTAAACATATCGGAACTCAGTATCGGAATTCCGATTCCAGATCAGAAGATTGCAGACCTCATGGCTGACCCCACACAGGGGTCGGGTCGGGTTTCATGAAACCCGACTTTGCCCAAAAGTCGGCGACTTCTGAATCTGGCCGACCCGTTTCGCTTAACCCTAATCCTGACTACAGTCACTTTATAAGGTAATAACTTTGGAACACTTCAACAGATCCCACTGATTCTGTAAATGTTTTTTCATGATATCTTGTACTTCATGATAGTGGTAAAATTTCTTTGATTTGACTTGTGATTATTTGTTGAATAAAATGGAAATTTGGAGAAAGTTTCACAATTTTAACATTTTTAAATTTTAAGCTCTTAAATCAGAGAGTCATGTCACACAAAGTAGTTCATAAATAACATTTCCCACATGTCTACTTTACATCAGCAACATTTTTGTTAGAAAGTTATAAAGGTTAAAAGTTGACTAGCGATTTCTCATTTTTTCAACAAAATCTATTTTTTTTAAGGTCACATCCCATTTCAAGAGACTTTGAGGGGTTAAAATGACAACATTTTAAAAACTGCACCCCTCAAGGTGCTCAAAACCACATTCAAGAAGTGTATTAACCCTTTAAGTGCTTCACATGTAAAAAAATATATAATTTAATTAAACAATTTTTTTTATTTAAAAAATAGGACATTTCAGTTTAATTTATGAAGCAAGAATTGCCAAAAATGAGTGACTCAGATACACAATGTATTAGGCCGGTCACCGCACACATCAAATCGCCACATGCGGACGCATCCGCATACAACGCACGTCCCTGCATACCCAATGTTAAAGATAGGTATGCAGGGAAACGCATGATGCATACAGAATTAGGCGGAGCTTCACGGAGGAGGAAGGAAGGAAGTACACAGCCATCCGCAGCCCTCCTGAACACAAATGTGATCCCGGCCTTAGTTAGCGTTTTTTGATCAAAAAGCGCAAAAATGATCCAACCAAATAGTTATACCTAAATATGGATGGTCCATATCACTAATTCTGTACCTCCCAATGTGCCAAACCATTCCTCATCTGAATGTGGAAGTGAAAAACAACAGATTTATCAAGAAACTTGTTTCCTTTCAGAGTCAACATTTTCTATGGGATACCATACCACAAAATACTCCCACAAATGTGCTCCATTGATTGCAAACAAAATTTTGTATTTTGCACACCCAAACAAATTCATTTAAGACCATGATGCAAAACTGAGTATACCCCAACAAAAATTTTAGGAGCAAAGCTTAAGTTTAGACTACACAATTTTAATTAACAAGGATTCAACCACAGGTAAGTTTAATTATTCATTAAACAGGTGTCTAGCAGACAGTTGACTTACTTTACAAAGAAAACACTAACTTATTTCATGCTGCCAGTATTGGCACCGTATGAAAGAGAAATGTCACAGGACCCGAGAAAGAAAATAATTGCTTTACACAAGAAAGGTGAAGGCTGCAAAAAAGATCAGCAAAACTTTACTTATGAGTCAGAATACTGTAGCAAAAGTGATGCAAAAATGTAACAAAGATGGAACTGCAAGTCTGCAACCATCTCATAGGCTGACCACTGGCGTTGGCACCTAGACTTGGGAATATTGTGATGACAAGTATTGAAAAAATCGACATGCAAGTTCACTGCAGTTAGTTAAAGAAGCAGAAAGCAAAACCTTGGGGTGTGTTTCTTGTAACACAATACAGCATGCACTGAATAATAATAATCTTTATTTTTATATAGCGCTAATATATTCCGCAGTGCTTTACAGTTTTGCACACATTATCATCGATGTCCCCAATGGGGCTCACAATCTAAATTCCCTATCAGTATGTCTTTGGAATGTGGGAGGAAACTGGAGTGCAAACACGGGGAGAGCATACAAACTCCTTGCAGATCTTGTCCTTGGTTGGATTTGAACCCTGGATCCCAGCTCTGCAAGGCTGCAGTGATAACCACTGAGCCACTGTGACAGTGGAAAGGCATGCATGAATATCTTTTGGAAAGGAACTCCCTGCTAGAGCCCATGCACAAAGAAGCCCACCTACAATTTTCCAGGGCTCATGCTTAAAAATATGAAGACTACTGGGACTCTATACTATGAAGTGATGAGACCAAGATACATTTTTTTGGGACACCAACCAAGAATGTATTGTGAAAAAAAATGTACAATATAATACTTCAGTAATGAATATTAAAACATGATTACACAACAAAAGAATCATAAAACATAATTCACAGCATGATAATAAAATATGAATCATAAAATAATATATGTATGATAGGCAAGTAAATAAGGCAGCACACTGTAGCGCTAAAACATGCAAACATGAAACAAGAAAACTGAACTGCATTACTGCACTAGAAATATGAAAAATGAGAGCATTTAGCGCATAAAAATGGCCAATTTCATGTGTACCTGGTAGCCACTTTACGGCATCTCTCTTATACCAGATCCTACACTTGCCTTTCCTCGCTGAGAATAAACGTCTCCATCTGAATGGGTACCTGTGAAACCTCTTCTTAGACTAAAATTCTCTCTCTCTGTGGAGGGTTATTGGACCTGCTGTAATTAAAACATCTGTGGCTAGGAGGCGGAGTGCTCGATCAGAAGGCTAAAGAATACATTTCAAAAAACTGACCGTCACATCCAAACATAGACTAAGTGTGAACAGGTGCTGAACCTAGAGTCGCCAACTCGTATATAGTCAAGTAAATAAGGCAGCACACTGTAGCGCTAAAACAAGCAAACATGAAACACGAAAACTGAACTACATTACTGCACTAGAAATATGAAAAATGAGAGCGTTTAGCGCATAAAAATGGCCAATATTATGTGTACCTGGTAGCCACTTTACAGCATCTCTCTCATACCAGGTCCAACACTTGCCTTTCACCCTGAGCACGTTCACCCTGGTGATCTAGTGGCAGGTACAGGACACATTGCAGAAGACCGAGTTAAGAAGTAGGCCCAAAGTAATGTCATGCCCAATTCCCCAATGTGTTGTCCTTTTTGGACTTAAAAATATAGTGCCATCACAGCCCACTTGCCCAAAATTCACTGACCTATAACAGTACAGACCACGTTCACCCTGGTGATCTAGTGGCAGTTAAACAAGAGACATTGCAGAAGACAGAGTTAAGAAGTAGGCCCAATGGAATGCCATGCCCAATTCCACAATGTGGGGTCCTTTTTGGACTGATTAAAATAGTGCCATCATAGCCCCCTAGCCTAAATGCACCATACAGACCACATTCACCCTGGTGGTCTACTGGCAGGAACAGGACAGATTTCAGGAGACCGAGTTAAGAAATAGGCCCAATGGAATGCCATGCCCAATTCCCCAATGTGGTGTCCTTTTTGGACTGATTAAAAGAGTGGCATGACAGCCCCCTTGGCCAAAATGCACTGTACAGAGCACGTTGACCCTGGTGATCTAGTGGCAGGTACAGGACAGATTGCAGGAGACCGAGTTAAGAAGTACGCCCAAAGTAATGTCATGCCCAATTCCCCAATGTAAAATCCTATTTTTTTTAAATAAGAGTGGCATGACATTCCCCTTGGTCAAAATGCACCATACAGAGCACGTTCACCCTGGTGATCTAGTGGCAGGTACAGGACAGATTGCAGGAGACTGAGTTAAGAAATAGGCCCAATGGAATGCCATGCCCCATTCCCCAATGTGGTGTTCTTTTTGTACTGATTAAAATAGTGCCATTACAGCCCCCTTGGCCAAAATGCACCGTACAGAGCATGGTGACCCTGGTGATCTACTGGCAGGAACAGGACAGATTGCAGGAGACCGAGTTAAGAAAAAGGCCCAATGGAATGCCATGCCCCATTCCCCAATGTGGTGTCCTTTTTGGACTGATTAAAATAGTGCCATTACAGCCCCCTTGGCCAAAATGCACCGTTCAGATCACGTTGACTGTTATGAACAGGTAATTCAGAAACACAAAGGACCTTGAAGTTCAGAGCACACAAGGTGACCTGACATTTACCAAAAACATAGGACGAGCTCTGAGACGTGGAAACTCTGCTGACCGCAATCCCTAATCCTAACACACCACACTAGAGGTAGCCGTGGATTGCGCCTAACGCTCCCTATGCAACTCGGCACAGCCTGAGATACTAACTAGCCCTGAAGATAGAAAAATAAGCCTACCTTGCCTCAGAGAAATTCCCCAAAGGAAAAGGCAGCCCCCCACATATAATGACTGTGAGTAAAGATGAAATACAAACACAGAGATGAAATAGATTTAGCAAAGTGAGGCCCGACTTACTGAATAGACCGAGGATAGGAAAGATAGCTTTGCGGTCAACACAAAAACCTACAAACAACCATACAGACCACGTTCACCCTGGTGGTCTACTGGCAGGAACAGGACAGATTGCAGGAGACCGAGTTAAGAAATAGGCCCAATGGAATGCCATGCCTAATTCCCCAATGTGGTGTCCTTTTTGGACTGATTAAAATAGTGCCATTACAGCCCCCTTGGCCAAAATGCACAGTACAGAGCACGTTCACCCTGGTGATCTAGTGGCAGGTACAGAACACATTGCAGGAGACCGAGTTAAGAAGTGGGCCCAAAATAATGCCATGCCCAATTCGCCAATGTGTTGTCCTTTTTGGACTTAAAAATATAGTGCCATCACAGCCCACTTGCCCAAAATTCACTGGCCCATAACTGTAAAGACCAAATTCACCCTGGTGATCTATTGGCCGTTAAACAAGAGACATTGCAGGAGACAGAGTTAAGAAGTAGGCCCAATGGGATGCCATGCCCAATTCCCCAATGTGTTGTCCTTTTTGGACTTAAAAATATAGTGCTCTCACTGCCCACTTGCCCAAAATTCTCTGGCCCATAACTGTAAAGACCACATTCACCCTGGTGATCTATTGGCAGTTAAAGAAGAGACATTGCAGGAGACAGAGTTAAGAAGTAGGCCCAATGGAATGCCATGCCCAATTCCCCAATGTGTTGTCTTTTTTGGACTTAAAAATATAGTGCCATCACAGCCCACTTGCCCAAAATTTACTGGCCCATAACTGTAAAGACCACATTCACCCTGGTGATCTAGTGGCAGTTAAACAAGAGACATTGCAGGAGACAGAGTTAAGAATTAGGCCCAATGGAATGCCATGCCCAATCCCCCAATGTGGGGTCCTTTTTGGACTGATTAAAATAGTGCCATTACAGCCCCCTTGGCCAAAATGCACAGTACAGAGCACGTTCACCCTGGTGATCTAGTGGCAGGTACAGAACACATTGCAGAAGACCGAGTTAAGAAGTAGGCCCAAAATAATGCCATGCCCAATTCGCCAATGTGTTGTCTTTTTTGGACTTAAAAATATAGTGCCATCACAGCCCACTTGCCCAAAATTCACTGGCCCATAACTGTAAAGACCACATTCACCCTGATGATCTAGTGGCAGTTAAACAAGAGACATTGCAGGAGACAGAGTTAAGAAGTAGGCCCAATGGAATGCCATGCCCAATCCCCCAATGTGGGGTCCTTTTTGGACTGATTAAAATAGTGCCATCATAGCCCCCTAGCCCTAAATGCACCATACAGACCACGTTCACCCTGGTGGTCTACTGGCAGGAACAGGACAGATTGCAGGAGACCGAGTTAAGAAATAGGCCCAATGGAATGCCATGCCTAATTCCCCAATGTGGTGTCCTTTTTGGACTGATTAAAATAGTGCCATTACAGCCCCCTTGGCCAAAATGCACAGTACAGAGCACGTTCACCCTGGTGATCTAGTGGCAGGTACAGAACACATTGCAGGAGACCGAGTTAAGAAGTGGGCCCAAAATAATGCCATGCCCAATTCGCCAATGTGTTGTCCTTTTTGGACTTAAAAATATAGTGCCATCACAGCCCACTTGCCCAAAATTCACTGGCCCATAACTGTAAAGACCACATTCACCCTGGTGATCTATTGGCCGTTAAACAAGAGACATTGCAGGAGACAGAGTTAAGAAGTAGGCCCAATGGAATGCCATGCCCAATTCCCCAATGTGTTGTCCTTTTTGGACTTAAAAATATAGTGCTATCACTGCCCACTTGCCCAAAATTCTCTGGCCCATAACTGTAAAGACCACATTCACCCTGGTGATCTAGTGGCAGTTAAACAAGAGACATTGCAGGAGACAGAGTTAAGAAGTAAGCCCAATGGAATGCCATGCCCAATCCCCCAATGTGGGGTCCTTTTTGGACTGATTAAAATAGTGCCATTACAGCCCCCTTGGCCAAAATGCACAGTACAGAGCACGTTCACCCTGGTGATCTAGTGGCAGGTACAGAACACATTGCAGAAGACCGAGTTAAGAAGTAGGCCCAAAATAATGCCATGCCAAATTCGCCAATGTGTTGTCTTTTTTGGACTTAAAAATATAGTGCCATCACAGCCCACTTGCCCACAATTCACTGGCCCATAACTGTAAAGACCACATTCACCCTGGTGATCTATTGGCAGTTAAAGAAGAGACATTGCAGGAGACAGAGTTAAGAAGTAGGCCCAATGGAATGCCATGCCCAATTCCCCAATGTGTTGTCTTTTTTGGACTTAAAAATATAGTGCCATCACAGCCCACTTGCCCAAAATTTACTGGCCCATAACTGTAAAGACCACATTCACCCTGGTGATCTAGTGGCAGTTAAACAAGAGACATTGCAGGAGACAGAGTTAAGAATTAGGCCCAATGGAATGCCATGCCCAATCCCCCAATGTGGGGTCCTTTTTGGACTGATTAAAATAGTGCCATTACAGCCCCCTTGGCCAAAATGCACAGTACAGAGCACGTTCACCCTGGTGATCTAGTGGCAGGTACAGAACACATTGCAGAAGACCGAGTTAAGAAGTAGGCCCAAAATAATGCCATGCCCAATTCGCCAATGTGTTGTCTTTTTTGGACTTAAAAATATAGTGCCATCACAGCCCACTTGCCCAAAATTCACTGGCCCATAACTGTAAAGACCACATTCACCCTGATGATCTAGTGGCAGTTAAACAAGAGACATTGCAGGAGACAGAGTTAAGAAGTAGGCCCAATGGAATGCCATGCCCAATCCCCCAATGTGGGGTCCTTTTTGGACTGATTAAAATAGTGCCATCATAGCCCCCTAGCCCTAAATGCACCATACAGACCACGTTCACCCTGGTGGTCTACTGGCAGGAACAGGACAGATTGCAGGAGACCGAGTTAAGAAATAGGCCCAATGGAATGCCATGCCTAATTCCCCAATGTGGTGTCCTTTTTGGACTGATTAAAATAGTGCCATTACAGCCCCCTTGGCCAAAATGCAAAGTACAGAGCACGTTCACCCTGGTGATCTAGTGGCAGGTACAGAACACATTGCAGAAGACCGAGTTAAGAAGTAGGCCCAAAATAATGCCATGCCCAATTCGCCAATGTGTTGTCTTTTTTGGACTTAAAAATATAGTGCCATCACAGCCCACTTGCCCAAAATTTACTGGCCCATAACTGTAAAGACCACATTCAACCTGGTGATCTATTGGCAGTTAAACAAGAGACATTGCAGGAGACAGAGTTAAGAAGTAGGCCCAATGGAATGCCATGCCCAATTCCCCAATGTGTTGTCCTTTTTGGACTTAAAAATATAGTGCTATCACTGCCCACTTGCCCAAAATTCACTGGCCCATAACTGTAAAGACCACATTCACCCTGGTGATCTAGTGGCAGTTAAACAAGAGACATTGCAGGAGACAGAGTTAAGAAGTAGGCCTAATGGAATGCCATGCCCAATTCCCCAATATGGGGTCCTTTTTGGACTGATTAAAATAGTGCCATCATAGCCCCGTAGCCCTAAATGCACCATACAGACCACGTTCACCCTGGTGGTCTACTGGCAAGAACAGGACAGATTGCAGGAGACCGAGTTAAGAAATAGGCCCAATGGAATGCCATGCCCAATTCCCCAATGTGGTGTACTTTTTGGACTGATTAAAATAGTGCCATTACAGCCCCTTGTCCAAAATGTACCGTACAGAGTACGTTGATCCTGGTGATCTAGTGGCAGGTACAGGACAGATTGCAGGAGACTGAGTTAAAAAGTAGGCCAAAAGTAATGTTATGCCCAATTCCCCAATGTTAAATCCTTTTTTTAAAATAAAAGAGTGGCATGACAGCCCCCTTGGCCAAAATGCACCGTACAGAGCATGTTCACCCTGGTGATCTAGTGGCAGGTACAGGACACATTGCAGGAGACCGAGTTAAGAAGTAGGCCCAAAGTAATGCCATGCCCAATTCCCCAATGTGTTGTCCTTTTTGGACTTAAAAATATAGTGCCATCACAGCCCACTTGCCCAAAATTCACTGGCCCATAACAGTAAAGACCACATTCACCCTGGTGATCTAGTGGCAGTTTAACAAGAGACATTGCAGGAGACAGAGTTAAGAAGTAGGCCTAATGGAATGCCATGCCCAATTCCCCAAGATGGGGTCCTTTTTGGACTGATTAAAATAGTGCCATCATAGCCCCGCAGCCCTAAATGCACCATACAGACCACGTTCACCCTGGTGGTCTACTGGCAAGAACAGGACAGATTGCAGGAGACCGAGTTAAGAAAAAGGCCCAATGGAATGCCATGCCCAATTCCCCAATGTGGGGTCCTTTTTGGACTGATTAAAAGAGTGGCATGACAGCCCCCTTGGCCAAAATGCACCGTACAGAGCACGTTGACCCTGGTGATCTAGTGGCAGGTACAGGACAGATTGCAGGAGACTGAGTTAAAAAGTAGGCCCAAAGTAATGTTATGCCCAATTCCCCAATGTAAAATCCTTTTTTTTTAAATAAAAGAGTGGCATGACAGCCCCCTTGGCTAAAATGCACCGTACAGAGCACGTTGACCCTGGTGATCTAGTGGCAGGTAAAGGACAGATTGCAGGAGACCGAGTTAAGAAGTACGCCCAAAGTAATGTCATGCCCAATTCCCCAATGTAAAATCCTATTTTTTTTAAATAAAAGAGTGGCATGACAGTCCCCTTGGTCAAAATGCACCGTATAGAGCACGTTCACCCTGGTGATCTAGTGGCAGGTACAGAACACATTGCAGGAGACCGAGTTAAGAAGTAGGCCCAAAATGATGCCATGCCCAATTCGCCAATGTGTTGTCCTTTTTGGACTTAAAAATATAGTGCCATCACAGCCCACTTGCCCAAAATTCACTGGCCCATAACTGTAAAGACCACATTCACCCTGGTGATCTATTGGCAGTTAAACAAGAGACATTGCAGGAGACAGAGTTAAGAAGTAGGCCCAATGGAATGCCATGCCCAATTCCCCAATGTGTTGTCCTTTTTGGACTTAAAAATATAGTGCTATCACTGCCCACTTGCCCAAAATTCACTGGCCCATAACTGTAAAGACCACATTCACCCTGGTGATCTAGTGGCAGTTAAACAAGAGACATTGCAGGAGACAGAGTTAAGAAGTAGGCCCAATGGAATGCCATGCCCAATCCCCCAATGTGGGGTCCTTTTTGGACTGATTAAAATAGTGCCATCATAGCCCCCTAGCCCTAAATGCACCATACAGACCACGTTCACCCTGGTGGTCTACTGGCAGGAACAGGACAGATTGCAGGAGACCAAGTTAAGAAATAGGCCCAATGGAATGCCATGCCTAATTCCCCAATGTGGTGTCCTTTTTGGACTGATTAAAATAGTGCCATTACAGCCCCCTTGGCCAAAATGCACAGTACAGAGCACGTTCACCCTGGTGATCTAGTGGCAGGTACAGAACACATTCCAGGAGACCGAGTTAAGAAGTAGGCCCAAAATAATGCCATGCCCAATTCGCCAATGTGTTGTCTTTTTTGGACTTAAAAATATTGTGCCATCACAGCCCACTTGCCCAAAATTCACTGGCCCATAACTGTAAAGACCACATTCACCCTGGTGATCTATTGGCAGTTAAACAAGAGACATTGCAGGAGACAGAGTTAAGAAGTAGGCCCAATGGAATGCCATGCCCAATTCCCCAATGTGTTGTCCTTTTTGGACTTAAAAATATAGTGCTATCACTGCCCACTTGCCCAAAATTCACTGGCCCATAACTGTAAAGACCACATTCACCCTGGTGATCTAGTGGCAGTTAAACAAGAGACATTGCAGGAGAAAGAGTTAAGAAGTAGGCCTAATGGAATGCCATGCCCAATTCCCCAAGATGGGGTCCTTTTTGGACTGATTAAAATAGTGCCATCATAGCCCCGTAGCCCTAAATGCACCATACATACCACGTTCACCCTGGTGGTCTACTGGCAAGAACAGGACAGATTGCAGGAGACCGAGTTAAGAAATAGGCCCAATGGAATGCCATGCCCAATTCCCTAATGTGGGGTCCTTTTTGGACTGATTAAAAGAGTGGCATGACAGCCCCCTTGGCCAAAATGCACCGTACAGAGCACGTTGACCCTGGTGATCTAGTGGCAGGTACAGGACAGATTGCAGGAGACTGAGTTAAAAAGTAGGCCCAAAGTAATGTTATGCCCAATTCCCCAATGTAAAATCCTTTTTTTTTAAATAAAAGAGTGGCATGACAGCCCCCTTGGCCAAAATGCACCGTACAGAGCACGTTGACCCTGGTGATCTAGTGGCAGGTAAAGGACAGATTGCAGGAGACCGAGTTAAGAAGTACGCCCAAAGTAATGTCATGCCCAATTCCCCAATGTAAAATCCTATTTTTTTTAAATAAAAGAGTGGCATGACAGTCCCCTTGGTCAAAATGCACCGTATAGAGCACGTTCACCCTGGTGATCTAGTGGCAGCTACAGGACAGATTGCAGGAGACTGAGTTAAGAAATAGGCCCAATGGAATGCCATGCCCCATTCCCCAATGTGGTGTCCTTTTTGGACTAATTAAAATAGTGCCATTACAGACCCCTTGGCCAAAATGCACCGTACAGAGCACGGTGCCCCTCGTGATCTATTGGCAGGCACAGGACAGATAGCAGTAGACGGAGTTAAGAAGTAGGCCCAAAGAAATGTCATGCCCAATTCCAGAATGTGTTGTCCTTTTTGGACTTAAAAATATAGTGCCATCACAGCGCACTTGCCCAAAATTCACCGGCCTATAACAGTACTGAGCACCTGCACCCTGGTCATCTAGTGGCAGTTAAAGGACACATTGCAGGAGACAGACTTAAGAAGTAGGCCCAATGTAATGTGATGCCCAATTCCCCAATGTGGGAACCTGTTTTTACAAAATAAAAGAGTGCCTTCACAGCCCCCGTGCCTTAAAATCACCGGCCTATAACAGTACAGCGCACGTTCACCCTGGTCTTCTAGTGGTTCTGGATGATGAGGATGAGGATGAGGAGGAGGAGAACAATCAGCAGACCAAATGTGGAAGCGTATACCCATGTGTGGTTGTGAAAAGGTGCATGAGAATGCACCTCCCCAAAAGAGAGAATGTATTTGAGGTTATGTTTTGCTGGTTTCACTTGGTGGTGTACAGAAGTCTTTCCCAATCCAGGCCTTGTTCATTTTTATAAGAGTCAGCCTGTCAGCATTTTCAGTTGACAGGCGGATGCGCTTATCTGTGATAATTCCATCAGCGGCACTAAAAACCCACTCTGACAGAATGCTAGCAGCAGGACAGGACTTCCAAGACGTAGAGAGCCAGTTCATGCCCCGTGTCCAGCTTGGATATCCAATAATTAAAAGGCACAGAGGAATCACAGAGGATGCTTGTACGATCTGCAAGGTACTCCCTCACCATCTTCCCAAACATTGCACTTCTTGTGACAGCACCCCTTGCCTCTGTGCCTCCACGATGGGAGGGTCTGAGAAAACTGTCTCAGAACTTGGCCATTGTTCCCCTGCCTGAGCTGGATTGTACTTCTGTCTCTCTCGCTTGGACTCCTTGGTTGTACAACAAACTCTGACGTCTGCTGCCAGCATTCTCACATGGGAATTTTCTAAGTAATTCTACAACAAGGGCCCTCTGATACTGCAACATTTTAGTACACCTCTCTGCCTCAGGCAGAAGAGATTGAAAGTTCTCCTTGTAGCGTGGGTCTAGAAGTGTCACCAACCAGTAATGATTGTCACCCAAAATTTTGATAATTCAAGGGTCACGTGAAATGCAGCGCAACATAAAGTCAGCCATGCGTGCCAGACTGCTAACAGGCAAGACTTCCGTGTTCTCACCAACATGATGACAGACCATGCTGTCCTCCTTCTCCTCATCCTCCTCCTCCCTGTCCCCAGGCCATCCCCGCTGAACAGAAGTGTAGGGATTCGGACAGAAATCCGAGAGTGGACCCTCTGGGTCGTGACTCTAGAGCCCCCGGGGTCGAGCGGACCAGATGGAATCACCCCCTATACAGGGAGCGTTAGGAGCAGGACCTCGGGGGAATGGAGACACAACAGCTAGAGAGCCAAAGGGACGACCCAAGATAGATGGAGACTACAGAGCTATTAGAGTGGCGGGGCATAAAAGGAAAACAGGACTTAACTGAAGATGACAGGAACACAGACGATGTAGAACACGGCAGGACCACAGGACTTGGCAGGTGATTGCAGGAACACGGAACTGGGTAGGACACACAGCAGGAAGACGGAACTTGGCGGGAGAGAGCAGGAACACGAAACTCGGCAGGGCACAGCAGGTACACGGAACTTGGCAGGACACAGCAGGAACACGGAACTAGGCAGGACACAGCAGGAACACGGAACTTGGCAGGACACAGCAGGAACACGGAACTTGGCAGGACACAGCAGGAACACGGTACTAGGCAGGACACAGCAGGAACACGGAACTTGGCAGGACAAGCCGGCGGAGGAGGAAGCAGAGCGGCGCGGGACAGGATCGCTAGTGCGCCGAGGGATGAGAGAAGCCGGGTAAGTATGTGCGGCGGTCGTAACAGTACCCCCCTCCTTAGTCCCCCTCTTTTTAAGGCTGGAAAGGAATCTTTTCATGATAAGAGGAGCATTGATGTTCTCTCGAGGCTCCCAGGACCTCTCCTCAGGACCAAATCCCTCCCAATCAATCAAAAAATAAGTCTTACCCCTAACTACCTTTTTAGCAAGAATATCTTTAACATTAAAGATTCCATCAGAAGTACAGAGCTGAGGAGAGGGAGAGGTAGCAGACTGAAAATGATTAAAGACTGCGGGTTTGAGAAGAGACACATGGAAGGCATTGGGAATGCGCAAAGAGGCAGGTAGCTTCAACTTATAAGAGACATCATTAATGCGACTCAAGATAGGAAAAGGACCAATATAGCGAGGACCCAGTTTGCAAGAGGGAATTTTAAGCTTGATATAGCGAGAGGAGAGCCAAACTTTATCACCCGGAGAATATGGCGGAGCATCCAAACGCTTCTTGTCAGCAAACTTTTTCATATTAAGGCTAGCTCTCTCAAGAGCCACTTTGGTCTCATCCCAAATCGTAGAGAATTCCCGGGACAAGAAATCCGCTGCCGGTACCCCCGAGGAAAGAGAAACAGGAAGAGGAATGTTCGGATGTTGACCATAGACTACAAAAAAAGGAGTTTTGGAGGAAGACTCGCTGGGAAGATTGTTATATGAGAATTCGGCCCAGGGGAGAAGAGAGACCCAGTCATCTTGGTGTGCGTTGGAGAAATGTCGCAGATATGTAGTTAGAACTTGATTAACTCGCTCCACTTGTCCGTTGGACTGAGGGTGATAGGCGGAAGAGAAATCCAAGTTAACCTTTAATAGACTGCAGAGAGCTCTCCAAAAACGTGAGGTAAATTGTACTCCACGGTCTGAGACGATATGATGTGGAAAACCATGAAGACGGAAGGCTTGGTGTAAAAAGATCTTTGCCAACTCTGGAGCGGAAGGCAGACCAGGCAATGCGATGAAGTGAGACATCTTAGAGAACCGATCTACAACAACCAAGATGACAGAGCAATTCGAGGAACACGGTAGATCAGTGATGAAGTCCATAGCTATATGACTCCAAGGGATGGAAGGCACAGGCAGAGGATGCAGGAGACCGGAAGGAAGCTGCCTAGGGACTTTATTCTTGGCACAAGAAGGACAAGAGGCGCGACCGCGCATGCGCAGCGAGACCGGACGCCGTGAGCCGGCGGAGGAGGAAGCAGAGCGGCGCGGGACAGGATCGCTAGTGCGCCGAGGGATGAGAGAAGCCGGGTAAGTATGTGCGGCGGTCGTAACAGTACCCCCCTCCTTGTCCGTTCTTTTGCATGTTGCGGGCAAGGGCATTTCTTTGGATGCGTATGTGGATTCGGGCGCAGCAGGGAATTTTATCAGGTTGGAAGAGGTTTTGAAATTCTCCGTTCCAGTCAAAACCTTAGAGGCTCCTGTGATTCTTGCATCTGTGGATGGTAAACCTTTACAGGAGACCATTACTCAAGTAACACTTGAGGTGGAACTTCAAGTTGGGGCTCTGCACAAGGAGAGAATTGCATTTTATGTTTTAGCTGGCCTGTCTCATCCTATGCTCTTAGGTCTTCCTTGGTTACGGAACCACGAGCCCATTTTAGATTGGCGCAATGGCAATATCTTGCGCTGGGGTGAGTTTTGTCGGGAACGTTGTCTGCTGCCGGTGCGTCCTGTGGGGTTTTCCTCTAATTCTTCTCCTTCCTCTTCTCTTCCCGCCTTACCCTGTGTCTACAGCTCTTTTTCTGATGTCTTCAACAAGAAGGAGGCTGAGGGTCTTCCGCCTCACCGTCTCTATGATTGTCCCATAGATCTCGTGCCTGGAACTAACCCGCCCAGGGGCAGAATCTATCCTCTCTCTCCTGCTGAGACTCAAGCTATGTCTGAGTACATTCAAGAAAATCTTGCTAAAGGATTAATTCGCAAGTCTTCTCCGGCCGGAGCAGGGGTTTTTTTCGTGAAGAAGAAAGACGGTTCTCTCCGTCCCTGCATTGATTATCGAGGCCTTTGCTTACTGTAGGGATTCGGACAGAAATCCGAGAGTGGACCCTCTGGGTCGTGACTCTAGAGCCCCCGGGGTCGAGCGGACCAGATGGAATCACCCCCTATACAGGGAGCGTTAGGAGCAGGACCTCGGGGGAATGGAGACACAACAGCTAGAGCCAAAGGGACGACCCAAGATAGATGGAGACTACAGAGCTATTAGAGTGGCGGGGCATAAAAGGAAAACAGGACTTAACTGAAGATGACAGGAACACAGACGATGTAGAACACGGCAGGACCACAGGACTTGGCAGGTAAGGGCAGGAACACGGAACTGGGTAGGACACACAGCAGGAAGACGGAACTTGGCGGGAGACAGCAGGAACACGAAACTCGGCAGGGCACAGCAGGTACACGGAACTTGGCAGGACACAGCAGGAACACGGAACTAGGCAGGACACAGCAGGAACACGGAACTTGGCAGGACACAGCAGGAACACGGAACTTGACAGGACACAGCAGGAACACGGTACTAGGCAGGACACAGCAGGAACACGGAACTTGGCAGGACACAGCAGGAACACGGAACTAGGCAGGACACAGCAGGAACAAAGCGAACACTGAGCAGGGAAAAGATATCGGAATAGGGGAGCCTAGGACATAGGGACACTGACGGCAGACAGTGCACCTACAAAGCAAAGGCGTCTTACCTAGGAAGACGCTGGGAAGAAATACCCGATGGGCGCCGCCATGTTGGGGCGGAGCCACCGGGTCGCGACCTCCCAGAAGGCTGTGCGATGGAGGAGACGCGACCGCACATGCGCAGTGAGACCGGACGCCGTGAGCCGGCGGAGGAGGAAGCAGAGCGGCGCGGGACAGGATCGCTAGTGCGCCGAGGGATGAGAGAAGCCGGGTAAGTATGTGCGGCGGTCGTAACAAGAAGCTAATACAGATGTGTTTGTAGTACCGTCTATAGCGCATGAAAGTAGCTCCTGTTCTTCCTCCTCCTCATTGCCTACCAATCCACGTTGTGAAGACATGAGGCTGGGCTGAGTGTAATCCCCTTGTATGTCTCCTTGCTCCATGTCCTTATGCTCCGCCTGCAATGCATCCTCTTTGATTGTGAGCAGAGGGCTTTTCAGAATGCTGAGAAGTGGGATGGTGACACTAATTATGGCATTATCGCCGCTCACCATCTTGGTGCAGTCCTCAAAGTTTTGGAGGATGTTACATATGACATCCATGTCCACTCCTGAGGTCTTATGTGTGGAGTTTATTAACATAAGGATGAATGACCTCGGGGAGATCAAAACATCCAACACCGCGGAGACACCACCACGTGTTTCTCAAAGCAGTGATCCAGAACACTGCCCCCATCCATTATGGGAAATATGCAAATGCATGTAGAAAAGCCGCGGAGACAACATCACGTGTTTCTCAATGCAAGCAATAAATAGCCAGGTCTTTCACCGGGAAGGAACAACCACGGGAAGGGCAGCATCCAAAAAAGGAAACCCACCTAGGCACTGCTACTAATAGCCAGTTTCCTACTCCACACTGATGAGGGGCAAATACCCCGAAACAGCTGTCTGTGGATGGATACCATGTTTTGGCATAGGTGGTTTTCCTTTTTCGAATGCTGTCCTTCCCGTGGTTGTTCCTTCCTGGTGAAAGACCTGGCTATTTATTGCTTGCGTTGAGAAACACGTGATGGTGTCTCCGCGGCTTTTCTACATGCATTATGTGTGGAGTCTGACCTGAAATTCGACGGCCTTGTTGATGTTGGTAGTCAACAACGGCCCTCTCCTCCTCACAAATCCTTTCCAACATATGCAGTGTAGAGTTCCAGCGCGTGGGGAGCTGGAAGCTAAAACGCTGCTGAAGTACGGCAAGGGTGGCTGAAGCTGTAGCTGACTTTCTAAAATGGGCAGACAGACGGCATACTTTCACTAGCCGATCCGGCAGCTCTGGGTAGCTTTTCAGAAAACGTTGAACCACGAGGTTAAGCACATGGGCCAAGCAAGGTAAGTGTGTGAGCTCACCTTACCTCAGAGCCGCCACCAGGTTACGGTCATTGTCACACATGACCATGCCTGGCTGTAGGTTCAGCGGCGTCATCCAAACATCTGACTGCTCTTTCAGCACTGTCCACAACTCTTCTACATTGTGTGGTTTGTCCCTAGGCAGATTAGCTTCAGCACAGCCTGTTGCCGCTTGGCTGAGGAAGTGCTGCAGTGCTTCCAGATTCTGACTCATGTGTTGATTTTAGACATGGAGGATGAAGAGGAGGAGGAGGAGGAGGAGGTGGTGCAGAAGAGTAGACTGTGGGGGCAACCCTGATTGATGTAGGGTCAGCAATCCTCGGCGTGGAGAGGATGTGTTCCAATCCAAGGTCCGACTGGATCCCGGCTTCCATTATGTTAACCCAGTGTGCCGTCATTGAGAAGTATCATCCCTGCCCACAAGCACTTGTCCACATGTTCGTGGTTAGGTGGACTTTCCCTCTAACTACATTGTTGAGGGCACGGGTAATGTTGTGGGACACGTAATGTCGGTACGGCACACCGGAATAGTGGCGACTGGGGACCACGTACCTTGGGACGGTCGCCGCCATCAGGTTGCAGAAAGCTTCCATCTCAACAAGCCTAAAAGGCAGTATTTCTAGCGCAAGCAGAAGAGAAATATTAAAATTGAGGACTGTGGCCTGTGGGGCGTTGGCGGGGTATTTCCGCTTGCGTTCCAAAGACTGGGTTATAGACAACTGAACACTGTGCTGGGACAAGGATGTGGACGGGCTTGCTGATGGTGCTGCTTGACTGTGGGCCACAACAGGTGCAGGGCTAGAGGCATCTTCACATTCACGGTGTACTGGGGATTGGGTTCTACACAAAACAGTGGAAGAAGCAGTGGTGTGACCAGCAGGCAGTGGTCCTGGAGCCTGGGGTTCGGCCCACAAAGTTGGGTGCTTTGCTTGCATGTGCCTGATCATGCTGGTGGTGGTCAGGCTGGTTGTTTTGCTACCCCTGCTGATACGGGCATGGCAGGTGCTGCAAATGGCCTGTTTGGGGTTATCGGCAGAGTCTTTAAAAAATAACCAGACTCGGGAAGATCTAACAGTTGGAATGGCAACTTCCCTCATGTCAGTGTTACTGGGAACGGATGCACGCCTTTGTAAGGATTCCAGACTTTCATGGTGTCTGTTTGCCCTGATCCAAGATGGAGTCTTGGATCTCGCCCTGTCATGGAACTTCCTGTCTGTCCTGACTATTTAAGTCCGGGTCTTGTGTTCACCTGTGCCTGAGTATTTTGTGCTGCTGGCTCTTGAGCATCTGCCTGTTTGCTGGTTAACTCCCTGCTTCTGCTGCTCACTACTCGGTGGTCTGCCTCACCCCATTCAGCTACCTCTCTCCTCTGGAACTGCTGCGATGGGCTGCGCACCAGTGAAAGGATCTCCTTTGTTTACAAAACTTTTCCCAGTGTTGTGCCTCTTTGCAAAACCACACCAGGTGAGCAAGATTCAAGTTCTGCTTTTCTCTCCAAGAAAGATCTACTCATCTACTACGCTTAGATAGCGCTCTCCCTCGTCCTTTCTTTTCCAGGACGTCATTCACATGACGCATCATCTGTGAACAATTGGTCTTCTACTAACAAGTACTGTGCGCACGTGTGAGCAAGTTTTGCTGGACTTCATCATTTAAGTACTGTGTGCATTCACACTAATAACCTTATTGGACTTCCTCGTTTAAGTGTCTTGTTTGCTTCCACATTTCCTTGCTGGACTGGTTCACATTAGCGGTCGCGCCCCGCTACTCTGTTTGCTGTGACTTTCTATATAGAGCTGAGGACCTCGTAACTATTGCAGGAATATCTGTACTATGTTTTGTTCGCTACTCTGTTTTCTGTGATTTTCTATATAGAGCTGAGGACCTCGTTACAATTTCAGAAATATCTGTTAGTTCTGTTTTTGAGTAAATACATCTTTTGTTGCAACTTTGCTCTCAGACTGGCTTTATCCCATGCTATCAGATTCCGTAGTACCCATATAATTATTACAGCCTTCTGTCTGTGGCCACCATACTTCTTCTTCCTGCCTGTTGGGGGGATATGCCTCCTTCCCCATTTGTGCTGCTGTCCTCGCTATGCATGTCCTCCTGCCACCTGTCAAAGTGCTCAAAACTACATTCAAGAAGTATATTACTCCTTTGGGGACTTCACCAGATATGAAGCAATGTGAAAGAAAAAAAATGAAAATTTTACTTTTTCCCAAAAATATTGCTTTAGTCCCAAATTTAGCATTTTCAAAAAGTTAACGAGAGAAAATGAACAGTACAATTTTTTTTTTGTGCAGTTTCTTCTGAGTACACCGATACTCCATATATATATATTGTTTGGGTGCAGGGCTTGGCAGGGAGGAAGCATCATTAAACCTTTTGAGCGCAAAATTGTGTGTAATCGAGAGCAGATGCCAGGTCACATTTGCAGAGCCCCTGATGTGCCTAAACTGTGGAAACTCCCTACAAGTGACCCCACTTTGGAAACTACACCCCTCAATTAACTTATCTGGAAGTGTGGTGAGCACCTTGAAACAGGAAGTGTTTCAGAGAATTTTATCACATTAAGCCGTGAATATGAAAAAATAAATTTTTCCTGCAAAAATTATGCTTTAGCGTCCTTAGTGCCTCCATCTGCCTCATTAGAAGGAATCTTCCTCTGGGGAAATCATGTATTTCAGAGATTTACATGGGAACCCTGGTGTAAGTGCTCAGCGCAGAGCGCAAAATAAATGAGAGCCGAGCCTTGCTGCAATCTTTAGGAAGTAGAGTAAACAAATCAACAGCAGGTCAAGAATTGTTTTTATTTATCTTTTACGCCATTTGTCATGGAGTATAAGTGATTATACAACATTATTCTTCTGATCAGTGCAACTTGACGTTTTTATTGATAACATTTTCGGGCACACAAACATTGTTTGATCACTTTCTATTCCAATTTTGCGGAGACAGAATGAACTAAAACCAACAATTCAGGAATTGTTTTTTTTATGTTGTTCACCATATGGTAAAAGTGATACAACAGTTTTATTCTTTATTATTGGATCAGTACGTTTGCTGTGATACCACATTTATATAATTTTTTTATGCGTTGACACTTTTATACAATAAAAACTATTTTATAGAAAACAGAATTGTTTTTCTATCACTATATTCTGAGAGATATTGTTTTATTTCTCTGCTGATGGAGTTGTATGGTGTCTTATTTTGTGCGGAGCAAAATGCCATTTTCAGTGATATCATTTTTATTTCCATTTGACTTTTTGTATGTGTTTTATTCCACTTTATTTGGAAGTATGATGAAAAGTGTAAAAACGCATGCTTAGTTTAAAAAAACGGAATCCGTCACCGGATTCCATCAATTGACAGATCCGGCGCCATAGGCTTCCATTCTAGCAAACGCTGGATGGCGCCAGATCCGTCACTGTCCGTTTTTTCGACGGACACAAAACGTTCCTCTGTACGTTATCTCCGGCTGCCGGACCGACAATTTTTGACGGAGCCGGAGAACGTCGGATGAAACGTGAGGCCATCCATCGCAATCCATCACTAATACAAGTCTATGAGAAAAAAACGGATCCAGCAGCATCATTCGCCGGATCTGTTTTTTTCAAAATTCGCCGGATTGAGCCTGACAGCAAAAAACTGATGTGTAAAAGCAGCCTTATACCTGCTTTCTCTTTTTTTTAATGCAGCAACTTGTATCCTCTGCTGTTCTATCTTGTATGTTACTAGTCAGTATCCAGAATACTAAAATATGCATGTGTCTCTAGAAGCCGCATTGTATGTTAATCCCATCTGATATTTTACAACTCGCTTAAAATTCAGAATGAAAAGCAGTAGAATTTGGTAATCTCTTAAGGTACTGTCACACATAGCGACGCTGCAGCGATACCGACAACGATCCGGATCGCTGCAGCGTCGCTGTTTGGTCGCTGGAGAGCTGTCACACAGACAGCTCTCCAGCGACCAACGATCCCGAGGTCCCTGGTAACCAGGGTAAACATCGGGTAACTAAGCGCAGGGCCGCGCTTAGTAACCCGATGTTTACCCTGGTTACCATCCTAAAAAGTAAAAAAACAAACGCTACATACTTACCTACCGCTGTCTGTCCTCGGCGCTCTGCTTCTCTGGTCTGGCTGTGAGCGCCGGGCAGCCAGAAAGCAGAGCGGTGACGTCACCGCTCTGCTTTCCGGCTGACCGACGCTCACAGCCAGAGCAGGAGGAGAGCAGAGCACAGCGCTGGAGGACAGACGGCTGTAGGTAAGTATGTAGTGTTTGTTTTTTTTACTTTTAGGATGGTAACCAGGGTAAACATCGGGTTACTAAGCGCGGCCCTGCGCTTAGTTACCCGATGTTTACCCTGGTTACCAGCAAAGACATCGCTGAATCGGTGTCACACACGCCGATTCAGCGATGTCTACGGGGAGTCCAGCGACGAAATAAAGTTCTGGACTTTCTTCCCCGACCAGCGATCTCCCAGCAGGGGCCTGATCGCTGCTGCCTGTCACACTGGACGATATCACTAGCGACGACGCTGCAACGTCACGGATCGCTAGCGATATCGTCTAGTGTGACAGTACCTTTAGAACTAAATGTTGGAGACTTTGATTAGAGTAGATTTCTGCATATTATACAATGGCAAGCACCTTGATTTGCTGAAAGCTTTTGCAGATTTTCATTGAAGCACTTTGCATAACTTGCATCACTTCTGCCATTTGGGTAACACTGACTATGAAACTACAGGATGATTACAATTAAGGCTTCTTTCACACTAGCGTCGGAATCTCCCCGTCGCAATGCGTCGGGGAGAGATTCCGACGCTAGCGTTTAACGCTTTGCACAATGGGTGCAGCGGATGCATTTTTCTGGCGCATCCGCTGCCCCATTGTAAGGTGCGGGGAGGTGGGGGCGGAGTTCCGGCCGCGCATGCGCGGTCGGAAAAAGCGGTCCGTCGGGAGAAAAAAACGTTACATGTAGAGTTTTTTTTCTCCCGACGGTCTGCCAAAGCACGGCGCATCCGTCGCAAGACGGATGCGAAGTGTGCAAATGCGTCGTCAATAGAAGTCTATGGGGAAAAAACGCATCCTGCAAGCACTTTTGCAGGATGCGTTTTTTCTGCAAAACATCGCATTGTGACGGATTTAAAAAAACGCCAGTGTGAAAGTAGCCTAAGATTAAAGCAAACCAATTCAGAAAAGTACTGATTCTTATCATGTTCTGATTGAAAACAAGCTTGTATTAGTAATACTAATTTATTCAGCATTTTTATGCTCATCATATTTCTCTTCTATTTATTTGTCAAATTGTATTCTCTCCTTTAGGAATTTATAATACAGGTGTGGCCTGCTAACTGCCAGACAGCTGTAAAGGTCGGCTAGAGCTGAGTTACTTGGGCTTAGCATGCTCACCTGCTGTTCCATTCTCTGCACTGGCAGATCTTCTACTCGGCTCCAGTCCAGTCGGACTGCTCCAATCCCTTTGGGAATAACTGAGACACAGTCCAAGGATAATTCCAAACACAACAGTTTACTTTTGTTTCTTCGCAGCTCATCCAATTCCATTACAACAATTACATAAGGTTTTACAGGATACGTCATTTCAGCTTTCCCTTTTATCCTTTCCTCCTCACACGTCTCGAGCCCGGGGCCTACCATCTCATACAGCATTTCAGCATCCTCCCTGTCCAGATTCCTTGCCTTATATGGGGGTTCCCTCCTCAGCTGTTTCGCCTCAGCTCCGAGGGCATCAGCCCACGCAATCACCTACCACATGGAGAGTGACCTGCCCGTCTTTCCTGCCTTGTCTACCAGTAAGTAAATAAAGCTTTCATCCAGAAGCTGCTGACACTTGCATGGCTTTGGCCAATCTGGTAATGGAGGTACTGGATGGCTGGGCACTATGCTTAAGCACCAACGTTGCATGGTATTTATCTTGTCTCAGGGCACTTGAGCCCTTCTGAGCTGTATGAGCACTCAGGCCCTCCTGACTGAAACCAGGAAGATCCCTTCCACTATCCTAAGTGACCCCTCCTACAGTTAACTATTTACTCTGTAACACCCCATCTAGTGGCCTATATCCATCACTGCACTTTCCCTATGTCCAATGCAGTACACCAACATAAATGCATTATAGAAATACACATAAATATCAATATACATTCAGCAGAATAAGAATATGTATTTCTGCACAGAATGGACAAAATATACATTTACGCGTTTTGTACACTGGAAGGGCATAGAGGTTCAGAATAACTCCCGCAACCCCCTTACACAGCCACAATAATCTTGGTCTGGGGGAAATAAGTATTTGATCCCTTGCTCATTTTATCAGTTTGCCCACTGACAAAGACATGAACAGTCTATAATTTTAAGGGCAGGTTAATTTTAACATTGAGAGACAGAATATAAAAAATAAAATCCAGAAAATCACATTTTATAAATTACCGTATATACTCGAGTATAAGCCGACCCCCCCCCTAATTTTGCCACAAAAAACTGGGAAAACTTATTGACTTGAGTATAAGCCTAGGGTGGAAAATGCAGCAGCTACCGGTGTATTTTAAAAATAGATGCTCCATACCGTTCATTATGGCCCCATAGATGCTCCATATAAAGCTGTGCCACATATAATGCTCTGCACCGTTCAGTATGGCCCCATAAATGCTCCATAGAAAGCTGTGCCATATATAATGCTCTGCACTGTTGATTATTGCCCCATAGATGCTCCATTTAAAGCTGTGCCATATATAATGCTCTGCATCGTTCATTATAGCCCCATAGATGCTCCATATAAAGCTGTGCCATATATAATGCTCTGCACCGTTGATTATTGCCCCATAGATGCTCCATAGAAAGCTGTGCCATATATAATGCTCTGCACCGTTCAGTATGGCCCCATAGATGCTCCATAGAAAGCTGTGCCATATACTGTATAATGCTCTGCACCATTCAGTATGGCCCCATAGATGCTCCATAGAAAGCTGTGCCGTACAGGTATCCACTCTATTTATTTAAAATTTAACCTTTATTAGACCTTAATAAATATACTAATAATAAACAACATACCAAACACCACGAGAAAGAAAACAACCAGGGGCGTGCCTACCCCTACACTGGCCTAACTGACCTTACCTATTTGCGGAGGTTGGCACCCTAAAAACCTGCGCAGTGGCGCCCCCGCTCCTCGACGGCTCTCCCTGCTCACCCTATAGGGCCCTATAGTGGCAGGAGGTGAAGAAGATGGTGAATAGGTAGGTGAGAAAGAGAAGAGGTATGTATCTGATCAATAGGTGTATAGACTGATTATACTATATGCAATCGTTCACTTAGTCCTCTAGTGGAGATATCCGATCCTGTTTGCAATTATCCTCAATATATATAGTCAGAATAACTAGTTGTAATAACTCAATCTTCCAGTGAATACACTAGATGGCAATTTGCAGTAGACCTAGTGGACTTCACTAATGTAGTTATAGTGGCTAAACTAATATTTCTGATGACACCCATATACTACACTTATAGCCATTCATAGCTATATACCATCCATATTTCCCCACATAGGGATGTATTTAATAAAGTGATGTTTCTATAGATCTTAATATATCTACAATATGCAAACTAATATAGAGGACATGCAGACTGATAGTCTAAATATACCTAACTCCAAGTGGTATTAATATATATGCATAGGCCAGGAAGATAAACTTATATATATAATAAATAACGAAAAAAAGGAACAAAAACACACACACCAACCACCCTTAAAACAGTATTAAACAATCTTAGTCAAATGGCAACTTAGGACAACCATTACATCCTTTGTCCAATATTAAAGTCCACTATCGACTTCCAGGGCATATTGCCCATATACATTCTGTATCAATTTTAAGTAGATAAATTGTACCAAGTTGAATTTAGTTACTCGACGCGTTTCCCCTCTTAACCGAGGTTCATCAGGAGGAGGATATACACAAGGTACTTATCTGCAGATACTGGTATACGGTGCGTGAATCCAGTAGCGTGGTCGGGACAATCCCCTGCCTCGGTATGATGCCATCGAGGAGCGGGGGCGCCACTGCGCAGGTTTTTAGGGTGCCAACCTCCGCAAATAGGTAAGGTCAGTTAGGCCAGTGTAGGGGTAGGCACGCCCCTGGTTGTTTTCTTTCTCGTGGTGTTTGGTATGTTGTTTATTATTAGTATATTTATTAAGGTCTAATAAAGGTTACATTTTAAATAAATAGAGTGGATACCTGTGAGACATTTATGATTTATCCCTCTGGTAATCAAATATTAGTTGTTTAAGTCATAGAAAGCTGTGCCATATATAATGCTCTGCACCATTGATTATTGCCCCATATATGCTTCATATAAAGCTGTGCCATATAGAATGCTCTGCACCGTTCAGTATGGCCCCATAGATGCTCCATAGAAAGCTGTGCCATATATAATGCTCTGCACCGTTGATTATTGCCCCATAGATGCTCCATAGAAAGCTGTGCCATATATAATGCTCTGCACCGTTAAGTATGGCCCCATAGATGCTCCATAAAAAGCTGTGCCATATATAATGCTCTGCACCGTTCAGTGTGGCCCCATAGATGCTCCACATAAAGCTGTGCCATATAGAATGCTCTGCACCGTTCAGTATGGCCCCATAGATGCTCCATGTAAAGCTGTGCCATATATAAGGCTCTGCACCGTTGATTATTGCCCCATAGATGCTCCATAGAAAGCTGTGCCATATAGAATGTTCTGCACCGTTGATTATTGCCCCATAGATGCTCCATATAAAGCTGTGCCATATAGAATGCTCTGCACCGTTCATTATGGCCCCATAGATGCTCCATATAAAGCTGTGCCATATTGTTATGATCTGGTGGCCTAGGAGCAGCATGAGAAGTACTCTGGAGAAGGTGGTACCTGTACTGACCGCAGACCCTGAACTTAGCACCGCAACTAGAAGTAGCCGTGGGATGTACCTAACACTCCCTAGACACCTCGACACAGCCTTAAGAACTAACTTCCCCTAAAGATAGAAACGGGAAAACTATCTTGCCTCAGAGAAAATCCCCAAAGGATAGACAGCCCCCCACAAATATTGACTGTGAGAGGAGAGGGAAATGACAAACGCAGACTGAAATCAGGATTTAGCAAAGGAGGCCATTCTAGCTAAAAAGAAAGAATAGGACAGAGTACTATGCGGTCAGTATTAAAACACTAGAAAATATCCACCACAGAAAATACAAATCTCCACATCTGACTGAAAACATGGAGGGGATATCTGCATCTCTAGAGACACAGCTTGGCTGCAGAAAATCCTTCACAGACAAAGCTGGACAAGACAAAACATGAAAATGCACTGAACTATAAGGTCCACAGCATGTGGACAGCAAAAACAAAGCCAGAACTTATCTTTGTTGAAATGAACAGCAAAACAGGAGAGACCACTGTAAGTACTCGGGCAGAAATCCGAGAGTGGACCCTCTGGGTCGTGACTCTAGAGCCCCCGGGGTCGAGCGGACCAGATGGAATCACCCCCTATACAGGGAGTGTTAGGAGCAGGACCTCGAGGGAATGGAGACACAACAGCTAGAGCCAAAGGGGCGACCCAAGACAAAGAAGGAAACCACAGGCTATAAGGATGGCAGGGAATAATAGGAAAACACGACTTAACTGAAAATGACTGGAACACGGAACGGCAGAACACAGCAGGAACACGGACTGGCAGGACACAGCAGGAGCACGGACTGGCAGGACACAGCAGGAGCACGGACTGGCAGGACACAGCAGGAGCACGGACTGGCAGGACACAGCAGGAACACGGACTGGCAGGATACAGCAGGAACACGGACTGGCAGGATACAACAGGAACACGGACAGGCAGGATACAGCAGGAACACGGGCTGGCAGGACACAGCAGAAACACGGGCTGGCAGGATACAGCAGGAACACGGACAGGCAGGGCACAGCAGGAACACGGACAGTCAGGACACAGCAGGAACACGGACTGGCAGGATACTGAGACAAAGAAAAGACTGGGCTGAGAAAAGACACTGGTACAGGGGAGCCTAGGGCATAGGGACACTGACGGCAGCCAGTGCACCTACAAAGCAAAGGCGTCTTACCTAGGAAGACGCCGGGAAGAAATACCCGATGGGCGCCACCATGTTGGGGCGGAGCCACCGGGTCGCGACCTCCCAGAAGGCTCTGCGATGGAGGAGACGCGACCGCGCATGCGCAGTGAGACTGGACGCCGTGAGCCGGCGAAGGAGGAAGCAGAGCGGCGTGGGACAGGATCGCTAGTGCGCCAAGGGATGAGAGAAGCCAGGTAAGTATGTGCGGCGGTCGTAACAGTACCCCTCTCCTTAGTCCCCCTCTTTTCAAGGCTGGAAAGCAATCTTTTCATGATAAGAGGAGCGTTGATGTTCTCTCGAGGCTCCCAGGACCTCTCCTCAGGACGAAATCCCTCCCAATCAATCAAAAAATAAGTTTTACCCCTAACTACCTTTTTGGCAAGAATATCTTTAACGTTAAAGATTCCATCAGAAGTACAGAGCTGAGGAGAGGGAGAGGTAGCGGAGTGAAAACGATTAAAGACTGCGGGTTTGAGAAGAGACACATGGAAGGCATTGGGAATGCGCAAAGAGGCAGGTAGCTTCAACTTATAAGAGACATCATTAATGCGACTCAAGATAGGAAACGGACCAATATAGCGAGGACCCAGTTTGCAAGAGGGAATTTTAAGCTTGATATAGCGAGAGGAGAGCCAAACTTTATCACCCGGAGAATATGGCGGAGCATCCAAACGCTTCTTGTCAGCAAACTTTTTCATATTAAGGCTAGCTCTCTCCAGAGCCACTTTGGTCTCATTCCAAATTGTAGAGAATTCCCGGGACAAGAAACCCGCTGCCGGTACCCCCGAGGAGAGAGAAACAGGAAGAGGAATGTTCGGATGTTGACCATAGACTACAAAAAAGGGAGATTTGGAGGAAGACTCGCTGGGAAGATTGTTGTAAGAGAATTCAGCCCAGGGGAGAAGAGAGACCCAGTCATCTTGGTGTGCATTGGAGAAATGTCGCAGATATGTAGTCAGAACTTGATTAACTCGCTCCACTTGTCCGTTGGACTGAGGGTGATAGGCGGAAGAGAAGTCCAAGTTAACCTTTAATAGACTGCAGAGAGCTCTCCAAAAACGTGAGGTAAATTGTACTCCACGGTCAGAGACGATATGATGTGGGAAACCATGAAGACGGAAGACTTGGTGTAAAAAGATCTTTGCCAACTCAGGAGCGGAAGGCAGACCAGGCAATGCAATGAAGTGAGCCATTTTAGAGAACCGATCTACAACAACCAAGATGACAGAACAATTCGACGAACAAGGTAGATCAGTGATGAAGTCCATAGCTATAAAACTCCAAGGAACGGAAGGTACAGGCAGAGGATGCAGGAGACCGGAAGGAGGCTGCCTAGGAACTTTATTTTTAGCACAAGAAGGACAAGAAGCGATGAATTTGGTGACGTCTTGTCGGAGAGATGGCCACCAGTAGTGCCGAGAGATAAGAGAAAGTGTTTTCTTGACTCCTACATGTCCTGCAATTTTGGAGGAGTGACCCCAACATAAAACTCTCTCCTTGTCTTGATTAGCCACAAGAGTCTTGCCAGGAGGAGTTGAAATCACTCTTAGAGGAGCAAGAGTGACGATCTTCGTAGGATCAATGATGTGAGCCGGAGAATCCTCAATGTCCTGAGGCTGAAAGGATCTCGAAAGAGCATCTGCTTTGACATTCTTATTTCCGGGTCGGAAATGAAGCTCAAACTCAAATCGTCCGAAGAATAAAGACCATCTGGCTTGTCGTGGATTTAGTCTTTGGGCTGACTGAATGTAGGCCAGATTCTTGTGGTCTGTGTAAATGGTGAATGGATGAAGAGACCCCTCAAGAAGATAACGCCATTCCTCCAAGGCTAGCTTGATAGCCAATAGTTCCTTATCCCCTATAGAGTAGTTACGCTCAGGAGTGGAAAAAGTTTTAGAAAAGAAACCACAGGTCACCAAACGTCCGGACGAAGATCTTTGCAAAAGTACTGCTCCAGCTCCAATAGAGGATGCGTCGACCTCAAGGACAAACGGTCTATTAGCAACAGGACGATGAAGCACAGGGGCCGTAGCGAAACTTTGTTTAAGGGACAGAAAGGACTCTTCAGCCTCAGGGGTCCAAAGACCGGAATTGACTCCCTTGCGAACTAGGGCAGAGATAGGCTTGGTCATGGAAGAAAAATGAGGAATAAATTGTCTATAGTAATTGGCAAAGCCAAGAAAACGTTGGATTGCTTTTGTTCCAAGAGGACGAGGCCAATTCAGGACAGCCGAAACCTTCTCTGGATCCATCTCTAAGCCAGATCTTGAGACAATATACCCAAGGAAGGGAAGAGAAGATTGTTCAAAGACGCACTTCTCAATCTTAGCGAACAGATGATTCTCTCTTAGCCTTTGCAAAACTCGGCGGACATCTCGCCTGTGAGTGGAGAGAAAAGATGAGAATGTCGTCAAGGTAAACCACGACTGAGGAGTAGAGAAGATCCCGAAATACATTGTTCACAAATTCCTGGAAAACCGCGGGGGCGTTGCAGAGACCAAACGGCATAACCAAGTATTCGTAGTGACCGTCACGAGTATTGAAGGCAGTCTTCCACTCGTCGCCTGCACGAATACGAACCAGATTGTATGCGCCACGTAGATCTAATTTGGTAAAAATTTGCGCACCCCGCAGACGGTCAAAGAGTTCCGGAATGAGTGGCAGAGGATATTTGTTCTTCACCGTGATGTTGTTTAAGCCTCGATAATCAATGCAGGGGCGGAGAGAACCGTCTTTCTTCTTCACGAAAAAAAACCCTGCTCCAGCCGGTGAAGAAGACTTGCGAATGAATCCTTTAGCAAGATTTTCTTGAATGTACTCAGACATAGCTTGAGTCTCAGCAGGAGAGAGAGGATAGATTCTGCCCCTGGGCGGATTAGTTCCTGGCACGAGATCTATGGGACAATCATAGAGACGGTGAGGCGGAAGGCCCTCAGCCTCCTTCTTGTTGAAGACATCAGAAAAAGCGCTGTAGACACAGGGTAAAGCGGGAAGAGAAGAGGAAGGAGAAGAATTAGAGGAAGACCCCACAGGACGCACCGGCAGCAGACAACGTTCCCGACAAAGCTCACCCCAGCGCAAGATATTGCCATTGCGCCAATCTGAAACGGGCTCGTGGAACCGTAACCAAGGAAGACCTAAGAGCATAGGATGAGACAGACCCGCTAAAACATAAAATGCAATTCTCTCCTTGTGCAGAGCCCCAACTTGAAGTTCCACCTCAAGTGTTACTTGAGTAATGGTCTCTTGTAAAGGTTTACCATCCACAGATGCAAGAACCACAGGAGCCTCTAAGGTTTTGACTGGAATGGAGAATTTCAAAACCTCTTCCGACCTGATAAAATTCCCTGCTGCGCCCGAATCCACATACGCATCTAGAGAAATGCCCTTGCCCGCAATATGCAAAAGAACGGACAAAGTAAGGGGTTGAGAGGAATCACATACACCTAGGAAGGCCTCTCTTACCTGACCTAGGCGGAGGAGTTTTCCGGACGTTCAGGGCAAGAGCGCAATAAATGAGCAGAACTTCCGCAGTAAAAACATAACCCCTGAGTGCGCCTCTCTTTACGACGTTGTTCAGACATCTTAAGACGGTCCACTTGCATAGGTTCTGGTGCGAACGCCTGAGAGGAGGTTCTAGGCTGAGGACTGAGTGGCTTACGGGTGGCAGAAGAAGGGCGAAGAGATCTCCGCTCGCGGGCGCGTTCTTGGAACCGAAGGTCAATACGGGTAGCTAAGGAAATTAATTCCTCCAAAACAGTAGGGGTGTCCCGACCAGCTAACTCATCTTTTATGCGCCCAGAGAGCCCCCGCCAGAAAGCACCCACCAACGCCTCATTGTTCCAGCCCAAGTCAGAGGAGAGGGTGCGGAACTGAATAGCGTACTGGCCTACGGATAACGATCCCTGATGGAGAGAAAATAGAGCTTCAGTTGTAGAGGCCAGACGTCCAGGTTCGTCAAAGACAAGACGGAAAGTCTCCAAAAATTCAGACAACCGGGAGACTAGGGGATCGTCTCTCTCCCAGAGTGGGTTAACCCATGCCAAGGCGTCACCCTCCAGATGGGAAATCAAAAACGCAACTTTGGACCGATCCGTCGGGTAATGCTGGGGCAGAAGCTCAAAGTGAAGACGGCATTGGTTTAGAAATCCTCGGCAGGACTTAGGATCCCCATTGTACCGAGGCGGTTTAGCCAAGTGGGGTGGAGGGTGGGACGCAGGAGCAGACGTAGAAGCGGCTGTCTGGATGGAAAGCAGCCGGTCGTCAATAGAAGACATATAACTAAGTATATGGGCCTGGGTGTCACGCTGCTGAGCTAACTCTTGCTGTAAGCCAACGAGTAGAGCGGCGTTGCCAGGATCGGAGGACTGGAGCGTGGACAAGCGAGAATCCATAGCTTTCATGAAAGACATCATGCGGGACTGATTCTCTCGCAAAAAGAGTAGCTCTTTCTGCGCAGCAGAGGCCCCAGCGGGGTCCATGGCCTTTGCTTACTGTAAGTACTCGGGCAGAAATCCGAGAGTGGACCCTCTGGGTCGTGACTCTAGAGCCCCCGGGGTCGAGCGGACCAGATGGAATCACCCCCTATACAGTGAGTGTTAGGAGCAGGACCTCGAGGGAATGGAGACACAACAGCTAGAGCCAAAGGGGCGACCCAAGATAAAGAAGGAAACCACAGGCTATAAGGATGGCAGGGAATAATAGGAAAACACGACTTAACTGAAAATGACTGGAACACGGAACGGCAGAACACAGCAGGAACACGGACTGGCAGGGTACAGCAGGAGCACGGACTGGCAGGATACAGCAGGAGCATGGACTGGCAGGATACAGCAGGAACACGGACTGGCAGGATACAGCAGGAACACGGACTGGCAGGATACAGCAGGAACACGGACTGGCAGGATACAACAGGAACACGGACAGGCAGGATACAACAGGAACACGGACAGGCAGGATACAGCAGGAACACGGGCTGGCAGGACACAGCAGGAACACGGACTGGCAGGATACAGCAGGAACACGGACAGGCAGGGCACAGCAGGAACACGGACAGGCAGGACACAGCAGAAACACGGACTGGCAGGATACTGAGACAAAGTAAAGACTGGGCTGAGAAAAGACACTGGTACAGGGGAGCCTAGGGCATAGGGACACTGACGGCAGACAGTGCACCTACAAAGCAAAGGCGTCTTACCTAGGAAGACGCCGGGAAGAAATACCCGATGGGCGCCGCCATGTTGGGGCGGAGCCACCGGGTCGCGACCTCCCAGAAGGCTCTGCGATGGAGGAGACGCGACCGCGCATGCGCAGTGAGACCAGACGCCGTGAGCCGGCGAAGGAGGAAGCAGAGCGGCGCGGGACAGGATCGCTAGTGCGCCGAGGGATGAGAGAAGCCGGGTAAGTATGTGCGGCGGTCGTAACAACCAGGTATGGATGTGAATCCTCCAAAAACAATGGACAACTGGCACTGACTAAAGGATCAAGCAAGACTAAATAGCCCAGTCCAAATTGCAATTAAGTGGACACACCTGATAAATGCTGCAATCCAAAGACAGCAGCACTACCACTCATAACCACCGGAGGGAGCCCAAGAACAGAATTCACAACAGTACCCCCCCTTGAGGAGGGGTCACCGAACCCTCACCAGAGCCCCCAGGCCGATCAGGATGAGCCAAATGAAAGGCACGAACCAAATTGTCAGCATGAACATTGGAGGCAACAACCCAAGAATTATCCTCCTGGCCATAACCCTTCCATTTGACCAGATACTGAAGCTTCCGCCTCGAAAAACGAGAATCCAAAATCTTCTCAACCACATACTCCAACTCCCCATCAATCAACACCGGGGCCGGAGGATCAACCGAGGGAACAACGGGCACCACATACTTCCGCAACAAAGATCTATGGAAAACATTATGGATGGAAAAAGAGGCTGGAAGGGCCAAACGAAAAGACACTGGATTGATAATCTCAGAAATCCTATAAGGACCAATAAACCGAGGCTTGAACTTAGGGGAAGAAACCTTCATAGGAACATGACGGGAAGACAACCAGACCAAATCCCCAACCTGAAGCCGGGAACCAACACACCGACGACGGTTAGCAAAACGCTGAGTCTCCTCCTGAGACAACACCAAATTGTCCACCACATGAGCCCAAATTTGCTGCAGCCTGTCAACCACAGAATCCACACCAGGACAATCAGAAGGCTCAACCTGCCCTGAAGAAAAACGAGGATGAAAACCAAAATTACAAAAAAAAGGCGAAACCAAGGTAGCAGAGCTAGCCCGATTATTAAGGGCAAACTCGGCCAATGGCAAGAAAGCCAACGAATCATCCTGATCAGCAGACACAAAGCATCTACTGTATATATATAATTGTCTAAGGGTTTTTCCGTCTGTCTGTCTTTCTGTCTGTCTGTCTGTCCTGGAAATCCCGCGTCTCTGATTGGTCGAGGCCTGGCGGCCTCGACCAATCAGCGAAGGGCACAGCGACGATGATGTCATAAAGGACGTAGACATCCCGCGTCTGATTGGTCGAGGCCACCAGGCCTCGACCAATCAGCAACGGGCACAGTATCGACGTAGATGTCATAATGGTTGCCATGGCGACGATGATGTCATAAAGGTTGCCTAGACCAATCAGCGACGGGCACAGTCTGCCGCGAATTCTGGAATCATCATTGTCCATATACTACGGGGACATGCATATCCTAGAATACCCGATGCGTTAGAATCAGGCCACAATCTAGTCTCAAATAAGTTTCCAAAGTCTGATTAGTTCGCTCAGTTTGGCCATTTGTCTGAGGATGAAATGCGGAAGAAAAAGACAAATCAATGCCCAGCCTGGCACAAAAGGCCCGCCAAAACCTAGAAACAAACTGGGAACCTCTATCGGACACAATATTCTCCGGAATGCCATGCAAACGAACCACATGCTGAAAAAACAACGGAACCAAATCAGAAGAGGAAGGCAATTTAGGCAAAGGTACCAAATGAACCATCTTAGAAAACCGGTCACAAACCACCCAGATAACCGACATCCTCTGGGAAACCGGAAGATCTGAAATAAAATCCATAGAAATATGCGTCCAATGTCTCTCAGGGACCGGCAAAGGCAGAAGCAACCCACTAGCGCGGGAACAGCAAGGCCCGCGCACAAATCCCACAGGACTGCACAAAAGAACGCACATCCCGCGACAAAGAAGGCCACCAAAAGGACCTACTGTTAGGGTTGGCGGAACGCACCAAATATATTGTTTATTAAAAGGAATTGGTGCGTTCGCAACCCGGGATCCACCGTGCAGGAAAGTACCTGCTGCTAAATAATGGCGGCCCTATAAGGCGGTATATACTAACTCTGTTAGCTTCACAGAGTAACCGCGAGAGGTGAGCTCTGTGCCCTGTTAGACTTTCACAGAGGCACAGGCCAACTACCCAGATGTGAGCAGTGAGTGGTCATGCATGCATACTCAATCTCCTCACCGGAGGAGCCAGCATTCTAGGGGCTTATTTCAGCCGGGTCCCTGAACACACTTATACACAATCTCCTCGCCGGAGGTGCCAGCATTCTAGGGGCTTATTTCAGCCGGGTCCCTGAACACATACAAACACATGACCACATTGGTGCAAAGCATATAGCAAAAGACGATACTAGCGCATGGCCGTGCGGTCATGCGCAGTTTATATAGTTGCAGCACAGGAAGCTGCTACTGAAGTTTTTGCCCTTTCAGGACCTTCCAGAAGGACCAATGGAAAGTGCTGCAGTACCTGAGCATGTTTTGCCCTTTCAGGACCTTCCAGAAGGACCAATGGAATGTACTGCAGCACCTGACCATGTGACCGAACATGTGGCCCTCGACCTCCAATGGGAGACCCTGCCCTGGGCATGCTCAGTGTGAGTAAACAAGGACTTAGTCCCAGAGAGGCTCGCTCGCCGCAGATCAGTGCAGGGTACCATAGGAAAGCCAGAAAAGGCAGTAGTGACCCTATGCACCGAATCAGCCCCAGCGAGACGCTGGGAGCGACGTCTCCGCTGAGCAGAGCCCACTGCGGCCGATACCGAATGGGAGACCGCAGCAGACACGGATCGAGATTCCCCCTGTGCAGCAGAGGAAACTCGACTCCTAACATTACCCCCCCCTCCTAGGGCCCCCCCCTCCTTGAGCCTCACTACGCTCAAAAGCTGCGATAAGCAGCGGAGCCCGAATGTGCTCCACAGGCTCCCAGGTTCTATCCTCTGGGCTGTGACCCTTCCAGTCCACCAGATAAAATTTCTTGCCACGTACCACCTTGCACCCCACAATAGCATTCACCTCAAACTCATCCGTGGATGAACTCGATGTCCCAGCAGATGACTCGGAAAACCGGGACAAATGAACGGGCTTTAAGAGGGAAATGTGGAAAGTATCGGTGATACCAAGGCGTGGAGGAATAGCCAAACGGTAGACCACAGGGTTGACCTGTTCCAGAACCTTAAACGGGCCAATGTAGCGAGGAGTAAACTTAGTGGACTCAACTCGCAGCCTGATGTTACGGGCGGAGAGCCACACTAAGTCGCCAGGAGCAAAGACCGGAGCGGGGCGCCGGTGTGTATCAGACGAAACCCTCATTCTCTCCTTGGAGGCCCGGATGGCATCCTGTGTGCGGTCCCAGATGTCACGTGCCTCCACCGCCCAGTCTGCCACCCTAGAATCGGTGGATGACACGGGCATGGGCACAGGGACACGCGGATGCTGGCCGTAATTAAGGAGAAAAGGAGTTTGACCAGTGGAATCGGCTACGGCGTTGTTCAGGGCAAATTCCGCCCAAGGTAGCAAAGATGCCCAGTCATCCTGCCTAGCAGAGACGAAATGTCGCAGATATGTCACCAGAGTCTGGTTGGTTCTCTCCACCAACCCATTCGTCTCGGGATGGTATGCAGAGGAGAGGTTTAACTCTATGCTGAGTAAACGGCAGAGCTCTCTCCAAAACCGAGATGTGAACTGGGAACCCCGATCGCTGACAATCTTATCAGGCATACCATGCAAATGGAAAACATGTTTAATGAACAACACCGCCAAGGCCCGTGCTGAGGGTAACCGAGGAAGCGGCACCAAATGCACCATCTTGGAGAAATGGTCAGTGACAACCCAAATAATGGAGCAGCCACGCGACTTGGGTAGACCCACCACAAAGTCCATCCCGACCATCTCCCAGGGCCTGTCTGCCACCGGTAGAGGGTAAAGCAACCCAGCAGGCCGTTGCCGAGGAGACCGATTCTGGGCGCAAGAAACGCACGCCTGAATATAGTCCTTGACATCTCGGGCCATATGCGGCCACCAGTATGTTCTCGCCAGAAGCTCAGATGTCCTCTTGGTCCCAAAATGCCCACCCACTCTGGAGGAGTGAGCCCAAGAGAGAACCTCCGGTCGCAAGTTAGCTGGTACGAAAGTCTTGCCCGGGGGCACAGACTCTAGCGAAACCGGAGCTACAGTTCACAGGCTCTCAGAAGGGACAATAAGCCGAGGCTCCTCCTCCTCCTCCGATGACACCACGGAGCGGGAGAGAGCGTCAGCACGAACGTTCTTCTCCCCGGAGAGGAAATGGAGAGTAAAATGGAACCCGGAGAAGAACTGGGACCATCTAGCCTGGTGAGAATTCAGCCGCTGGGCCGTTTGCAGATACACCAAGTTCTTGTGGTCAGTGAAGACTTGGAAGGGAAAGCGAGCTCCCTCCAAGAGATGTCTCCACTCCGAAAAAGCCAACTTCATGGCCAGCAACTCCCTGTCCCTGATGGAATAATTCCTCTCCGCTGGTGTGAAGGTCTTGGAGAAGAAGAAGCAAGGATGCTTCCGACCTTGAGCATCCTTTTGGAAAATGACTGCTCCAGCACCAACGGATGAGGCATCCACCTCCAAGATAAATGGCTTATCAACATCGGGGTGATGTAGGATGGGAGCGCTAGCGAAGTGTGACTTGATCGAGAGAAAGGCTTTGGAGACCTCCTCTGACCACAACTTGGGATTTGCTCCCTTCTTGGTGAGGGCAACCAAGGGAGCTACCAAAGTTGAGAAGTGTGGAATGAACTGGCGATAGTAATTAATGAACCCCATAAAGCGCTGCACCGCTTTAAGAGAATGGGGTTCCTGCCAGTCCATTACAGCTTGTAGCTTGGCAGGATCCATAGCCAAACCCTGGGCAGAGATGATATAACCAAGGAAAGGCAAGGACTCCTGCTCAAACACACACTTCTCCAACTTGGCGTAGAGGGAGTTTGCCCGTAAGAGGTCGAAGACTTTGCGAACATCTCTCCGATGGGAGTCAATATCTGGAGAAAAGATGAGAATATCATCCAGATAGACTACGACCGAGGTGGTGAGCATATCCCGGAAGATGTCGTTCACAAAGTCTTGGAAAACGGCTGGGGCATTACAGAGCCCGAAGGGCATCACCAGATATTCATAGTGCCCATCCCTGGTGTTAAAAGCCGTCTTCCATTCATCCCCCTCACGGATGCGAATCAGGTTGTAAGCACCCCGCAGATCTAACTTTGTAAATACCCTCGCTCCCCGTAGCCTATCAAACAGCTCAGATATCAGGGGTAGTGGGTACTTGTTCTTAACGGTGATGGCGTTAAGACCCCTGTAGTCTATGCATGGACGTAAGTCTCCAGTCTTCTTCTGTACGAAGAAGAACCCTGCCCCTGCCGGTGACACTGACTTCCTAATGAATCCTCTTGCCAGATTCTCCTGGATGTACTGGGACATTGCCTCCGTCTCTGGGAGAGATAACGGATAGACTCGACCCCGGGGAGGCTCAGCACCAGGCAAGAGGTCAATAGGACAGTCATAGGGGCGGTGAGGCGGAAGGGTCTCCGCAGCTCTTTTGGAGAACACGTCTGCATTGGGCCAATAGTGCTTGGGGAGAGAGGAAAGATCTGCGGGTACCTGTGTAGTAGCAACCTGAACGCACTCCCTCAGACATCTACCCTCGCAAGATTTACTCCAACCCAAAATTTTCCCAGAGGACCACTCAATATGAGGAGAATGGTAGCGAAGCCATGGTATCCCCAACAGGACCTCATCAATTCCCTCAGGAATGACTAATAGGGAGATTATCTCCTGATGTGATGGAGACACAGATAGCGTGAAAGGAATGGTTTGGTGGGTAATCTGTGAAGGTAGTGTTGACCCATTTACCACTCGAACGGTTACCGGCTTGGCGAGCATCACCAAGGGTATTGCGTGACGCTGGGCAAAAGCTGAAGACATAAAGTTACCCTCTGCCCCAGAATCCACGCATAGCTCGACCATAAGAGTGGATGGGCCTATGGTAATTGTCCCCTTGAAGGACAACTTTGAGGCAAACGTCGCCGTGTCTAGTGTACCTCCTCCAACTGCCACTAGACGCTGACATTTCCCCGACCGCTGAGGACCCTTGGAGGCAAGGTGTCCTGACTGCTGGCAAACATGACGGACCTTATGTGCACGGGCAGACTGAGACTTGGATCCCGCTCGTGTCACCTCTAAGGCCTCATGTGACTCGGATGCCTGGACTGGAGATTCCAAAGGTTTGGCAAAGGTGGGAGCCAGCCGAAACCTCTGCCTACACTGGGCTCGCTCCAACCTCCGCTCGTTAAAACGGAGGTCAATACGAGTAGATACGGCTATGAGCTCCTCCAGTGTGGCGGGAATCTCCCTAGTGGCCAAAGCGTCCTTCACATGGTCAGCCAGCCCCCTCCAAAATACGGGAATGAGGGTTTTATCTGGCCATTCCAACTCAGACGCTAATGTCCGGAAGTGAACAGCAAAATGGCTGACCATGGTTGAACCCTGAGTCAAAGCCAGCAGTTGGAGCGCTGTATCATGGGTGACTTGAGGTCCTAAAAAGACCTGTTTCAGAGTGTCCAGAAACCTAGGAACACTCCGCACCACATGATCGTTGCGCTCCCACAGCGGCGTAGCCCACTCCAACGCTCTGTCCGACAGGAGAGAGATTATGAATCCCACCTTTGCCCGCTCAGTAGGGAAACGTGCAGCCAGAAGCTCGAGGTGTATACCACATTGGCTCACGAAACCCCTACAGGACTTACTGTCCCCAGAGTATCTCTCAGGCAAAGGAAGGTGAGATAGGGTCGGAACAGAGGTGGCAGTGGGTAAAGCTGCTGCAGCCACGCTAGCAGCCTGAACAGCTATTGCGGTAACATCCACCGCCGAGGTTGCACGCTCAAGAGACGCCAACCGGCCCTCCAGCAGCTGGATGTACCCCTGCAATCGCTGTTCATCCGCCATTACTTAGCCAGATCCTGGCGCTAGTATACTGTTAGGGTTGGCGGAACGCACCAAATATATTGTTTATTAAAAGGAATTGGTGCGTTCGCAACCCGGGATCCACCGTGCAGGAAAGTACCTGCTACTAAATAATGGCGGCTCTATATGGTGGTATATACTAACTCTGTTAGCTTCACAGAGTAACCGCGAGAGGTGAGCTCTGTGCCCTGTTAGACTTTCACAGAGGCACAGGCCAACTACCCAGATGTGAGCAGTGAGTGGTCATGCATGCATACTCAATCTCCTCGCCGGAGGAGCCAGCATTCTAGGGGCTTATTTCAGCCGGGTCCCTGAACACACTTATACACAATCTCCTCGCCGGAGGTGCCAGCATTCTAGGGGCTTATTTCAGCCGGGTCCCTGAACACATACAAACACATGACCATATTGGCGCAAAGCATATAGCAAAAGACGATACTAGCGCATGGCCGTGCGGTCATGCGCAGTTTATATAGTTGCAGCACAGGAAGCTGCTACTGAAGTTTTTGCCCTTTCAGGACCTTCCAGAAGGACCAATGGAAAGTGCTGCAGTACCTGAGCATGTTTTGCCCTTTCAGGACCTTCCAGAAGGACCAATGGAATGTACTGCAGCACCTATGTGACCGAACATGTGGCCCTCGACCTCCAATGGGAGACCCTGCCCTGGGCATGCTCAGTGTGAGTAAACAAGGACTTAGTCCCAGAGAGGCTCGCTCGCCGCAGATCAGTGCAGGGTACCATAGGAAAGCCAGAAAAGGCAGTAGTGACCCTATGCACCGAATCAGCCCCAGCGAGACGCTGGGAGCGACGTCTCCGCTGAGCAGAGCCCACTGCGGCCGATACCGAATGGGAGACCGCAGCAGACACGGATCGAGATTCCCCCTGTGCAGCAGAGGAAACTCGACTCCTAACACCTACCAACCAAATCTCTGGTACCAAAAATCCCAGGATGGCCAGCCAACACAGAACAATGAACCTCTGAAATCACTTTACTAGTCCATCTATCAGGAACAAACAGTTTCCCCACAGGACAGCGGTCAGGTTTATTAGCCTGAAATTCCTGAAGAACATGTCGTAAATCAGGGGAGATGGCAGAAAGAATCACCCCTTCCTTCAGAATGCCGACCGGCTCAAGAACCCCAGGGGAATCAGGAAAAAAACTCCTAGAGAGGGCATCAGCCTTAACATTCTTAGAACCCGGAAGATACGAGACCACAAAATCAAAACGGGAGAAAAACAGGGACCATCGAGCCTGTCTAGGATTCAGTCGTTTGGCAGACTCGAGGTAAATCAGATTCTTATGATCGGTGAGGACCACAATACGGTGCTTGGCCCCCTCAAGCCAATGTCGCCACTCCTCAAATTCCCACTTTATAGCCAACAACTCCCAATTGCCGACATCATAATTGCGTTCCGCAGGCGAAAACTTCCGAGAAAAGAAGGCACACGGTTTCATCAAGGAACCATCAGAATTCCTCTGAGACAAAACGGCCCCTGCCCCAATCTCAGACGCATCAACCTCAACTTGAAATGGAAGAGAAACATCCGGCTGACGCAACACAGGGGCAGAAGTAAATCGGCGTTTAAGCTCCTGAAAGGCAGAAACAGCCGCGGAGGACCAATTCGTCACATCAGCGCCTTTCTTCGTCAAATCGGTCAGAGGTTTAACCACACTGGAGAAGTTGGCAATGAAACGATAAAAATTAGCAAAGCCCAAGAATTTCTGAAGGCTCTTCACAGATGTGGGCTGAATCCAATCATGAATGGCCTGAACCTTAACCGGATCCATTTCTATAGATGAGGGAGAAAAAATGAAGCCCAAAAAAGAAACCTTCTGCACTCCAAAGAGGCACTTTGACCCTTTCACAAATAAAGCATTATTACGGAGGATCTGAAATACCATCCTGACCTGTTTCACATGAGACTCCCAATCATCGGAAAAAAATCAAATATCATCCAAATATACAACCATGAATTTATCAAGATAACTCCGAAAGATATCATGCATGAAGGACTGGAACACAGATGGGGCATTAGAGAGTCCGAATGGCATCACAAGGTATTCAAAATGGCCTTCGGGCGTATTAAATGCAGTTTTCCATTCGTCACCCTGCTTAATACGAATAAGATTATATGCCCCTCGAAGGTCAATCTTAGTAAACCAACTAGCCCCCTTAATCCTAGCAAACAAATCAGTAAGCAAAGGCAAAGGGTATTGAAATTTGACCGTGATCTTATTCAAGAGGCGATAATCAATACAGGGTCTCAAGGAGCCATCCTTCTTGGCAACAAAAAAAAACCTGCTCCCAATGGTGAAGAAGATGGCCGAATATGCCCCTTCTCCAAAGACTCCTTAATATAGCTCCGCATGGCGGCATGTTCTGGCACAGACAGGTTGAAAAGTCGGCCCTTAGGGAACTTACAACCTGGAATCAAGTCAATAGCACAATCACAGTCACTATGCGGTGGAAGGGAACTGGATTTGGGCTCATCGAATACATCCTGGAAATCTGACAAAAACTCAGGTATTTCAGAAGAGGGGGAAGAGTAAATTGACATCAAAGGAACGTGACCATGAACCCCCTGACAACCCCAACTAGTCACAGACATAGATTTCCAATCTAACACCGGATTATGTACCTGTAACCATGGAAAACCCAGCACAATATCATCATGCAAATTATGCAACACCAGAAAACGACAATCTTGCTGATGGTCTGGCGCCATGCGCATGGTCAGCTGTGTCCAAAACTGAGGTTTATTTATAGCCAACAGTGTAGCATCAATCCCCCTTAAAGGAATAGGGTTCTGCGAAGGCTGCAAGGGGAAACCACAACGTCTGGCAAATTCTAAGTCCTAAGTCCATTAAGTTCAGAGCGGCGCCTGAATCCACAAATGCCATGACAGAAAATGATGATAATGAGCAGATCAAGGTCACAGATAACAGAAATTTAGGTTGTACAGTACTGATGGTAACAGAATTAGCGATTCTCTTTGTACGCTTAGGGCAATCAGAAATAACATGAGCAGAATCGCCGCAGTAAAAACACAACCTATTCTGACGCCTGAATCTTTGTCGTTCAGCTGTAGACAAAATCCTATCACACTGCATAGGCTCAGGGCTCCGCTCGGAGGACAACGCCACAGTGTGCAGAACTCTGCGCTCGCACAAGCGCCGATTAATCTGAATGGCCAGAGACATAGAATCACTCAGACCAGCAGGCGTGGGGAACCCCACCATAACGTCTTTAACGGATTCAGAAAGACCCTTTCTGAAAATTGCCGTCAAGGCATCCTCATTCCATTTAGTCAACACAGACCATTTTCTAAATTTCTGGCAATACGATTCTGCCGCTTCTTGACCCTGACACAGGGCCAACAATGTCTTCTCTGCATGATCCACTGAATTAGGTTCATCAAACAATAACCCTAGCGCCTGAAAAAAGGTGTCTACATTAAGCAAAGCAGGATTCCCAGATTCCAGGGACAATGCCCAATCCTGAGGATCACCACGCAACAGGGAAATAACAATTTTAACCTGCTGAATGGGATCACCAGAAGAACGGGGTTTCAGAGCAAAAAACAGTTTACAGTTATTTTTAAAGCTCAAAAATTTGGACCTGTCCCCAAAAAACAAATCAGGAGTTGGAATTCTAGGCTCTAAAACCGGAGTCTGAACGATATAATCGGAAATACCCTGTACTCTAGCAGCAAGCTGGTCCACACGAGAAACCAATTCCTGAACCTCCATGCCAGCGCTAAACTCCTGAGCCACCCAGAGGAAAAGAGGGAAGGAAAGACAAAACTGACTACAGATAAAAAAATTGTGTGTCAAACAGAAATCAGTCCCAGGAGCGCTGAAGGAAACTCAGACAACATATGTCGTTTGCAACAACGCGTTTCAACGGTAAACACCGTCTTCTTCAGGTGGGAGTTTGACGGTGTTTACCGTTGAAACGCGTTGTGGCAAACGACATATGTTGTCTGAGTTTCCTTCAGCGCTCCTGGGACTAATTTCTGTTTGACACACACTCTTATCCTCCTTTGGAGGTATTCAGCTGGAGCTGCGGTGGTGCTCGACAACTCCCTTTCATCTCCCCTTCCCTGGGTCAATTCCTCTGCGCTCCCCTCTGACTGCTTTCACTTATCTTGCTTCTACAGAAAAAAAAATGGCTCAGCACTTTTCTTCCCTTCTTCTGAGATGCGTTTAACTCATTGTTGGCCAGTTGTACTGTTATATTCTGGTGGCCTAGGAGCAGCATGAGAAGTACTCTGGAGAAGGTGGTACCTGTACTGACCGCAGACCCTGAACTTAGCACCGCAACTAGAAGTAGCCGTGGGATGTACCTAACACTCTCTAGACACCTCGACACAGCCTTAAGAACTAATTTCCCCTAAAGATAGAAACGGGAAAACTATCTTGCCTCAGAGAAAATCCCCAAAGGATAGACAGCCCCCCACAAATATTGACTGTGAGAGGAGAGGGAAATGACAAACGCAGACTGAAATCAGGATTTAGCAAAGGAGGCCATTCTAGCTAAAAAGAAAGAATAGGACAGAGTACTATGCGGTCAGTATTAAAACACTAGAAAATATCCACCACAGAAAATACAAATCTCCACATCTGACTAAAGACATGGAGGGTATATCTGCATCTCCAGAGACACAGCTTGGCTGCAAAAAATCCTTCACAGACAAAGCTGGACAAGACAAAACATGAAAATGCACTGAACTATAAGGTCCACAGCATGTGGACAGCAAAAACAAAGCCAGAACTTATCTTTGTTGAAATGAACAGCAAAACAGGAGAGACCAGGTATGGATGTGAATCCTCCAAAAACAATGGACAACTGGCACTGACTAAAGGATCAAGGAAGACTAAATAGCCCAGTCCAAATTGCAATTAAGTGGACACACCTGATAAATGCTGCGATCCAAAGACAGCAGCACTACCACTCATAACCACCGGAGGGAGCCCAAGAGCAGAATTCACAACACCATATATAATGCTCTGCACCGTTCAGTATGGCCCCATAGATGCTCCACATAAAGCTGTGCCATATATAATGCTCTGCACCGTTCAGTATGGCCCCATAGATGCTCCATAGAAAGCTGTGCCATATACTGTATAATGCTCTGCACCATTCAGTATGGCCCCATAGATGCTCCATAGAAAGCTGTGCCATATATAATGCTCTGCACCATTGATTATTGCCCCATAGATGCTCCATATAAAGCTGTGCCATATATAATGCTCTGCACCGTTCAGTATGGCCCCATAGATGCTCCACATAAAGCTGTGCCATATAGAATGCTCTCTGCACCGTTCATTATGGCCCCCATAGATGCTCCACATAAAGCTGTGCAATATAGAATGCTCTGCACCGTTCAGTATGGCCCCATAGATGCTCCATATAAATCTGCAATATAGAATGCTGCTGCTGCAATAAAAAAAATGACATACTCACCTCTCTTGCTGCCCGCATCTCCTCAGCCTCCCGTCTCGGCGTCTCTCCGCACTGACTGTTCAGGCAGAGGGCGGCGCGCACACTAGTACGTCATCGCGCCCTCTGACCTGAACAGTCACTGCAAGAGGACGCGGAAGACGGAGCGGCGCCCGGCGGGTGGAAGGTGGACAGGTAACTATGACATACTTACCTGCTCCCGGCGTCCCTGGCTCCTTTTCCCGGACAGCTGGTCTCCGGGTGCCGCAGCCTCTTCCTCTGTCAGAGGTCACCGTTACCGCTCATTAGAGGAATGAATATGCGGCTCCATTCCTATGGGAGTGGAGTCCATATTCATAACTTTAATGAGCGGTCCCACGTGACCGCTGAACAGGGGAAGAGCTGCGGCACCGAAGACCATGGGAAGGGCAGGGGGAGTGCCAGGAGCACCGGGACTAGGTGAGTATGCGACAGTCCTCTCTTCCCCTCACCCGCCGACCCCACCGCCAATCGTGACTCCAGTATAAGCCGAGAGGGGCAGTTTCAGCCCAAAAATTTGGGCTGAAAATCTCAGCTTATATTCGAGTATATACGGTATACATTTATTTGCATTTTGCAGTGAGAAATAAGTATTTGATCCCTCTGGCAAACATGACTTAATTCTTGGTGGCAAGAAGTTTTTTGTAGTTGATTTGTAGTTGATGATGAGGTTTGCTCACATGTCTGGAGAAATTTTGGTCCACTCCTCTTTGCAGTTCATCTCTAAATCATTATGATTTTGAGCCTGTCGCTTGGCAACTTGGAGCTTCATCTCCTTTCATAAGTTTTTTTTATGGGATTAAGGTCTGGAACCTGGCTAGGCCACTCCATGACCTTAATATGCTTCTCTTTGAGCCACTGCTTTGTTGCCTTGGCTGTATGTTTTGGGTCATTGTCTTGCTTGAAGACCCCGCCAAGACCTATTTTTAATGTCCTGGTGGGGGAAGGAGGTTGTCACTCAGGATTTTATGGTACATGGCTCCATCCATTCTCCCATTGATGCGCTGAAGTAGTCTTGTGCCCTTAGCAGAGAAAAAACCCCAAAACATAACGTTTCCACCTCCATGCTTGTCAGTGGGGATGGTGTTCTTTGGGTCATAGGCAGAATTTCTCTTCCTCAAAACACGGCGAGTTGAGTTAATGCCAAAGACCTCAATTTTTGTCTCATCTGACTTCAGCACCTTCTCCCAATCATTCACAGAATCATCGAGGTGTTCATTGGCAAACTTCAGATGGGCCTGCATATGTGCCTTCTTGAGCAGAAGACCTTGCAGGCACTGCAGATTTTTAAACCTTTATGGTGTAATGTGTCACCATTGGCTTTCTTGATGACTGTGGTCCCAGCTGCCTTGAGATCATTAACAAGTTCCCCCCGTGTAGTTTTAGGCTGATCTCTCACCATCCTTGTGATCAAGGATACCCCATAAGGTGAGATTTTGCATGGTGCCCTAGATCGATGTCGATTGACAGTCATTTTGTATTTCTTCCATTTTCTCACCATTGCATCAACAGTTGTCTCCTTCTCACCCAGCATCTTACTTATGGTTTTGTAGCCCATTCCAGCTTTCTACAGGTCTATGATCTTGTCCCTGACATCCTTATCAAGCTCTTTGGTCTTGTCCATGTTGTAGAAGTTAGAATCTGACTGATTAATTGAGTCTGTGGACAGGAGTCTCTTATAAAAGGTGACTATGTAAGACAGCTGTCTTTAATGCAGGTAACAGGTTGATTAGAAGCGTCTAACTGGTCTGTAGGAGCCAGAACTCTTAATGGTTGGTAGGGGATCAAATACTTATTTCTCATTGCAAAATGCAATTAAATGTATATAATTTATACAATGTGATTTTCTGGATTTTATTTTTATATTCTATCTCTCAATGTTAAAATTAACTTACCCTTAAAATTATAGACTGTTCATGTCTTTGTCAGTGGGCAAACTTACAAAATCAGCTAGGGATCAAATACTTATTTCTCCTACTGTATATATTTATTTATATTATGAGGGGTTGACTCATTCGACTGCTTGCGGAGGTAAACACGGCTACGGCCACTTCTGAATTGCCTCGACCTTGTTTATCTGTGGCTTGTTTTCAGCTTTACCGATGACGTCGCCTAAGTACTTGGCCTCTTCCTTCCTTATGTCACATGTTTTCAAATTTATGGTGAACTCAGCTTTTCTCAAAGCATGCAGGATCACCTTTACCTTTGGTAGATGATTACCCCAGTCAGGGCTGAAGATCACAATGTCATCAAGGTAGGCTGCAGCATACTTCTTATGCGGCACTAAGATCCAATCCATAGCCCTGTGGAAGGAGGCTGGGGCCCCCTGCTGTCCGAAGGGCATTCTGGTGTATTAAAAACACCCATCAGGCATCGAGAAGGCCACCTTCTTCTTGGCATTCTGGGACATACATGGGGATCTGCCAGAAGCCCTTTGTTATGTCAGGGGTTGTAATGTACCTCGCGGGTCTAAGTCTCTCAATGAGGTCGTCCACGTGGGGCTTCGGATATGCATCAAAACTGGACACCTCATTCAGCCTGCAGTAGTCATTACAAAACTGCCACTCACAGTCAGGTTTTGGCACGAGGACGATGGGACTCGACCATCCACTTTTTCTTTTCCAATGTTTTTATTTTCATTTTAGCAACATAACAAGATTCAAGTTTGAAGGCATTGTTTGTCATTAGGTAACATATAACATATAATATTCCATATTATAATAGACATTTGACATATAATGGGTGTTTATAAGACTTTGTATTGTTTCATTAACAATTTTAAGCGTATCAAACGCTTCATATCGTTTTAAAGATATAGAAAAAGTACAGAAAAAGTACATTCCAATATTTTCGTTTTCGTAACAAAACATGACTCATTTTTATATGCATTTTTGCCGATATGTAACATAACATACCATATAATATTTTTATATTTAATCATTCTCTATAAAGCTTTATTTTGCTTCAATATCAATTTTGGGTATTATAAACGCTTTATATCACTTTATAGATATATAGTAAAAATAAACTGAAATGTACAAAAATAAAGTAAACTTTATACAACAATTTTTAAGGTACGTATATTAGATATATATCTATGAGAATAGATGTTATGGATATATATTGTCCCAGTGAGACCACTTATTTGTATATTTCACCAGTTGGTTATTCGCTAGGGCGAAGGATAATTCATATGTCCTATGGAGAGATAGTTGTTCTATTATGTCTGAAAATGAAGGAGGGAGATGATGCTTCCAGTTAAAAGCTATGCTGTTTTTTACTACCAGTAGTATTTGTATAATCATATTCCTTTTATCTAGACTAAGGTCCTCGAGGCCCAGGGAAAGCAAAGCTATATGGGGAGTTAAATTTAGTGGTTTGCCATAAATTTTGTCAATAAGGGTAGATATTTGTGTCCAGAGAGGTTTTAGTTTTGGGCAATGCCAAAACATGTGAAGGAGGTCCCCTTTAATGCCACATTTTCTCCAACAGGAGGCAGATCCATCTTGGTTAATATGAGCTAATCTTGCTGGAGTATAGTACCAGCGGGTATTTACTTTGAAATGACATTCTTGAAGAGACATAGATAACGTGGAATCATATGTGGAAGACAGAGCGTCCTCCCAATCTTCTCTGGTAAAGGTAGACTGCAGTTCCCTTTCCCACTTGCGTATATAGGGGTGTTTAGGCATTTCCCAATCATGATTAAACCAGTCACAAGTATATTTGTGACTCCAAAAGACTCCGTGTTCCGTGTTACTTACTAAGTTTAAGGATGCTTCGGAGAATTTAGGACCCTTCTGGAGAAACTTCATGACTTGTTCTTTTAACATTACAAATTGTAAAAACGTCGATGATGGGAGTCTAAACTTCTCTTTTAGGTTGCTAAATGTTATGAAAGAGCTACCGTCATAGACGTCTCCTAATCTCGTAATTCCCCTTTCTTCCCATAGAGTTGGAAGTGTAATATTGTTACATGTAGAAATAGTGGAGAGAGGAATTTTAACCAAGATAGATTTTTTGGATGTTCCCTTTCTTGATCTGGACAATTTTTCCCAAGCATGTATGGTGGCCTGGAATATTGGGTGAGTCACTGAGTTGAGTTGATGACCAGTTAGTGTTTTTATAATTAAATCTTTGGGGTGGTTGTTTTTATTTAGAAGGGTTTCCATATCTAACCACGCTGGGGGTTTTGATACTGTTAGCCAGAATCTGCTTTGTTTTATCAAGGATGTATAATAATGGGCAGCTATATTGGGAATCCCCAAGCCCCCATATGCTCTTTTTTTGTAAGTGATACTTGAGGGTGTCCTGGGTTTTTTATTATTCCAAATAAATTTATTAATGATGGTTTGGAGAGATGTAAGGTATGTTACCGAAATGGGAAGAGGAATGGCGCTCAGAATGTATAGAATCTTAGGTAGCGTAAATATTTTTATTGTAAGGACTTTGCCCCACCAGGAGAGGAATTTATGCCCAAAGGTGGTAGTGTCATTATTGATAGTTTTAATTAAGTAATTAATATTATTTGTTACTATGTTGTTTAGATTTTTAGTGATCTTAATCCCTAAATAGGTAAGTTCTTTATTAGCCCAGGTAATGGGGGAAGAAGCTTTAATTTTTTTAATTTGCTCTTCATCTACATTTAAGGGTAGGATTTTTGATTTTGTTGCGTTAATTTTGAAATGGGAGACATTTGAAAAAGAATCCAATATCTTGTGAAGTTCTGACATGGAGTTGATAGGGTCTGTTAGGGTGAGAATGATGTCATCAGCAAACATACTTAGTTTGTATTGGCGAGAGGGGGTTTCCAATCCCTTGATGTTATTATTTTCTCTGACCATTTGTGCAAGGGGCTCCATGGCTAAGATAAAAAGGAGTGGGGATAAGGGACATCCCTGCCTTGTACCATTTGTTATAGCGAAGGAGGGAGATACATGATTGCTAGCAACGATTTTTGCTCTAGGGTTGGAGTAGAGTGCCATAATTGTAGTAATAAAGGAATTATCAAACCCAAATTTGATCAGGGTCTGTCGTAGGAAGCCCCACCCCAGACGGTCAAAAGCTTTTTCTGCGTCTAGAGAGACAATCAGTGTGCTTTGTTTTGTTTGATTAGCTATTTTGATGGCGTTGATGATTCTCCTGGTACCGTCTGAAGCGTGGCGACCCACGACAAACCCGATCTGGTCATTATTTATTAAGGTGGGAAGTATCAGATTAAGCCTATTAGCTAGAATTTTGGCATATATTTTGATGTCGCAATTGATTAAGGAAATGGGTCTAAAATTGGCAATGTCTTCAGGGTTGTCTTTGAGCTTGGGAATTAAAACAATAGAAGCTTCGAGCATTTCAGTAGGGAAGGTACCCAAGGATGAGGCCATGTTAAATGATTGCAAGAGATGGGGGGAGAGAGTTTTGTAGAAAGTTCTATAATAATCGTTGCCAAAGCCATCGGGACCTGGGGATTTTGATGGCTTTAGTTGCTTAATACAATCCTCTATCTCCTCTAAATCAAAGGGAGCTGAAAGGATTGACTTGTCTTCGGTTGTTATTTTTGGGAGGTTGATTGAAGAAAGGAATGAGGTTATGGCATCTTGGTGGAGTTGGGAGGGTTTTTTTGGGGGGTCAATGTTATATAGCTTCTCGTAGAATTTTGCAAATTCATTTACTATGTCTTGGGGGTGGGAAATTAAATTAAATTTTTTATTTTGTCAATTCTGCTATGGAGCCTTCTTTTTTTAATGTGATTGCACATAAATTTAGTGGGCTTGTTTAAAGATGTATACAATTTATATTTAGAGTTTTTGACTGGTGCTTCATAAGGGGAGAATAATAGTAATTTTAGGTCTTGTGTCAGTTTCGATATTTCAGACTGTAACGTAGAAGAAGGGGAGGGGAGTGCAATTTGTTCATTAATTTTATTTTTTAGAAGAGTTTGGATTCTTTCTGTTTCCGCCCTTTTTTCTTTCTTTTTTCTGGAAGAAATCTGGATCAGCAAACCTCTAATCACTGCCTTGTGGGCACACCATCTAATGATGGGGTTAGTGGAGTCAGAACAATTTTCTTTAAAGTACAGTTTAATCGAGGATTCTATTGAGGATTTATGTATGGTGTTGTTGACTATATTAGAGTTACATTTCCACAGAGTTTTGTTGTTTATTGGGGGTCCCAGAACGAGCTCTCCAACCTCCGGGGAATGATCTGAAATTGTTCTGTCTTTTATATAAATTTTTGTAAACCTCGCCAAAGTAAAGACGTCGGCGATGATTAGGTCTATTCTGGACGCTGATTGATGAGTCTCTGAGAAGAAGGAGTATTCAATGGAAGAGGCGTTGATACATCGAAATGTATCGTAGAGCTCATTCTGGAACAGCCAAGGGTTGAGATCTCCTGTTTGTGGTCTCTTTTTGGAAGAAGAGTCAAGGAGGTGGTCTGGGGTGGAGTTAACCCCTTCCCGACCTGTGACACAGCGTATGCGTCATGAAAGTCGGTGCCAATCCGACCTGTGACGCATATGCTGTGTCACAGAAAGATCGCGTCCCTGCAGATCGGGTGAAAGGGTTAACTCCCATTTCACCCGATCTGCAGGGACAGGGGGCTACGATCGCTCTGATTGGCTGTTGAAAGTGAAACTGCCAATCAGAGCGATTTGTAATATTTCACCTATTATAACTGATGAAATATTACAATCCAGCCATGGCCGATGCTGCAATGTCATCGGCCATGGCTGGAAATACTAATGTGCCCCCACCCCACCCCACCGATCGCCCCCCCAGCCCCCCGATCTGTCCGGTACACTGCTCCGGCTCCCCTCCGTCCTGTGCTCCGCTCCCCCCGTGCTCTTGTCCGCTCCCCCGTGCTTCAATCACCCCCCCGTGCTCCAATCACCCCCCTGCACTCCGATCCACCCCCTCCGTGCTCCGTTCCACCCCCCGTGCTCCGTTCCACCCCCCCGTGCTCCGTTCCACCCCTCCCGTGCTCCGTTCCACCCCTCCCGCGCTCCCATTCACCCCCCCATGCTCCGATCCATGCTCCGATCCCCCCCCCGTGCTCCCCCTCCACCCCATCATACTTACCGATCCTGCCGGGGTCCGTCCGTCTTCTCCCGGGCGCCGCCATCTTCCAAAATGGCGGGCGCATGAGCAGTGCCAAAGTGCATTTTGATCACTGAGATATAATCTATCTCAGTGATCAAAATAAAAAAAAAATAATAAATGACCCCCCCCCCCTTTGTCACCCCCATAGGTAGGGACAATAAAAAAATAAAGAAGTTTTTTTTTCCACTAATGTTAGACTAGGGTTAGGGTTAGGGGTAGGGTTAGGGGTAGGGTTAGGGTTAGGGGTAGGGTTAGGGTTAGGGGTAGGGTTAGGGGTAGGGTTAGGGTTAGGGGTAGGGTTAGGGGTAGGGTTAGGGGTAGGGTTAGGGGTAGGGTTAGGGGTAGGGTTAGGGTTAGGGTTTCGGTATGTGCACACGTATTCTGGTCCTCTGCGGATTTTTCCGCAGCGGATTTGATAAATCCGCAGTGCTAAACCGCTGCGGATTTATCGCGGATTTACCGCGTTTTTTCTGCGCATTTCACTGCGGTTTTACAACTGCGATTTTCTATTTGAGCAGTTGTAAAACCGCTGCGGAATCCGCACAAAGAAGTGACATGCTGCGGAATGTAAACCCCTGCGTTTCCGTGCAGTTCTTCCGCAGCATGTGTACAGCGATTTTTGTTTCCCATATGTTTACATTGAACTGTAAACTCATGGGAAACTGCTGCGGATCCGCAGCGTTTTCCGCAGCGTGTGCACATACCTTTAGAATTAGGCTATGTGCACACGGTGCGGATTTGGCTGCGGATTCGCAGCAGTGTTCCATCAGGTTTACAGTACCATGTAAACATATGGAAACCAAATCAGCTGTGCCCATGGTGCAGAAAATACCGCGCGGAAACGCTGCGTTGTATTTTCCGCAGCATGTCAATTCTTTGTGCGGATTCCGCAGCGTTTTACACCTGTTCCTCAATAGGAATCCGCAGGTGAAATCCGCACAAAAAACACTGGAAATCTGCAGAAAATCCGCAGGTAAAACGCAATGCCTTTTACCCGCGGATTTTTCAAAAATGATGCTGAAAAATCTCACACGAATCCGCAACGTGGGCACATAGCCTTAGGGTTAGGGTTGGAATTAGGGTTGTGGTTAGGGGTGTGTTGCGGTTAGGGTTGTGGTTAGGGGTGTGTTGCGGTTAGGGTTGTGATTAGGGTTATGGCTACAGTTGGGATTAGGGTTAGGGGTGTGGGGGGGTTAGTGTTGGAGGTAGAATTGAGGGGTTACCACTGTTTAGGCACATCAGGGGTCTCCAAACCCAACATGGCGCCACCATTGATTCCAGCCAATCTCGTATTCAAAAAGTCAAATGGTGCTCCCTCACTTCCGAGCCCCGACGTGTGCCCAAACAGTGGTTTACCCCCACATATGGGGTACCAGCATACTCAGGATAAACTGCGCAACAATTACTGGGGTCCAATTTCTCCTGTTACCCTTGTGAAAATAAAAAAATGCTTGCTAAAACATCATTTTTGAGGAAAGAAAAATGATTTATTATTTTCACGGCTCTACGTTGTAAACGTCTGTGAAGCACCTGGGGGTTCAAAGTGCTCACCACATATCTAGATAAGTTTCTTGGGGGGTCTAGTTTCTAAAATGGGGTCACTTGTGGGGGGTTTCTACTGTTTAGGCACACCAGGGGCTCTGCAAACGCAACGCGACGCCCGCAGACCATTCCATCAAAGTCTGCATTTCAAAAGTCACTACTTCCCTTCTGAGCCCCGACGTGTGCCCAAACAGTGGTTTACCCCCACATATGGGATATCAGCGTACTCAGGACAAACTGGACAGCAACATTTGGGGTCCAATTTCTCCTATTACCCTTGGCAAAATAGGAAATTCCAGGCTAAAAAATCATTTTTGAGGAAAGAAAAATTATTTTTTATTTTCATGGCTCTGCGTTATAAACTTCTGTGAAGCACCTGGGGGTTTAAAGTGCTCAATATTCATCTAGATAAGTTCCTTGGGGGGTCTAGTTTCCAAAATTGGGTCACTTGTGGGGGAGCTCCAATGTTTAGGCACACAGGGGCTCTCCAAACGCGACATGGTGTCCGCTAACAATTGGAGCTAATTTTCCATTCAAAAAGTCAAATGGCACGCCTTCCCTTCCGAGCCCTGCCGAGTGCCCAAACAGTGGTTTACCCCCACATATGAGGTATCGGCGTACTCGGGAGAAATTGCCCAACAAATTTTATGATCCATTTTATCCTATTGCCCATGTGATAATGAAAAAATTGAGGCGAAAAGAATTTTTTTGTGAAAAAAAGTACTTTTTCATTTTTACAGATCAATTTGTGAAGCACCTGAGGGTTTAAAGTGCTCACTAGGCATCTAAATAAGTTCCTTGGGGGGTCTAGTTTCCAAAATGGGGTCACTTGTGGGGGAGCGCCAATGTTTAGGCACACAGGAGCTTTCCAAACGCGACATGGTGTCCGCTAACGATGGAGATAATTTTTCATTCAAAAAGTCAAATGGCGCTCCTTCCCTTTCGAGCCTTACCATGTGCCCAAACAGTGGTTTACCCCCACATATGAGGTATCAGTGTACTCAGAAGAAATAGCCCAACAAATTTTAGGATCCATTTTATCCTGTTGCCCATGTGAAAATGAAAAAATTGAGGCTAAAATTATTTTTTTGTGAAAAAAAAGTACTTTTTCATTTTTACGGATCAATTTGTGAAGCACCTGGGGGTTCAAAGTGCTCACTATGCATCTAGATAAGTTCCCTGGAACGTCTAGTTTCCAAAATGCGGTCACTTGTGGGGGAGCTCCAATTTTTAGGCACACGGGGGCTCTCCAAACGTGACATGGTGTCCGCTAAAGAGTGGAGCCAATTTTTGATTCAAAAAGTCAAATGGCGCTCCTTCCCTTTCAAGCCCTGCCGTGCGCCCAAACAGTGGTTTACTCCCACATATGAGGTATCAGCGTACTCAGGACAAATTGGACAACAACTTACGTGGTTCAGTTTCTCCTTTTACCATTGGGAAAATAAAAAAATTGTTGCTAAAAGATAATTTTTGTGACTAAAAAGTTAAATGTTCATTTTTTCCTTCCATGTTGCTTCTGCTGCTGTGAAGCACCTGAAGGGTTAATAAACTTCTGGAATGTGGTTTTGAGTACCTTGAGGGGTGCAGTTTTTAGAATGGTGTCACTTTTGGGTATATTCAGCCATATAGACCCCTCAAACTGACTTCAAATGTGAGGTGGTCCCTAGAAAAATGGTTTTGTAAATTTCGTTGTAAAAATGAGAAATCGCTGGTCAAATTTTAACCCTTATAACTTCCTAGCAAAAAAAAATTTTGTTTCCAAAATTGTGCTGATGTAAAGTAAACATGTGGGAAATGTTATTTATTAACTATTTTGTGTCACATAACTCTCTGGTTTAACAGAATAAAAATTCAAAATGTGAAAATTGCGAAATTTTCAAAATTTTCGCCAAATTTCCGTTTTTATCACAAATAAACGCATAATTTATTGACCTAAATTTACCACTAACATGAAGCCCAATATGTCACGAAAAAACAATCTCAGAACCGCTAGGATCCGTTGAAGCGTTCCTGAGTTATTACCTCATAAAGGGACACTGGTCAGAATTGCAAAAAACGGCAAGGTCTTTAAGGTCAAAATAGGCTGGGTCATGAAGGGGTTAAAGTCTCCCAGTATAATAGGTCTACCTTTTTTGTTTTGGTCGAATTTTTTAATGAATTTATTTAGAAATGTTTTTTGTTTTTTATTAGGAGCACAGATGTTGTCGATTGTGCAGGTTATGTTGTTAATACGGCAAATTAAGATGTGGTATCTGCCGTTATTGTCCTTGACTTCTTCAATAAATTCAAATGGGATTGAGTTTTTTATTATTGTCATTACCCCCGCTTTCTTTTTTGAATTGTTAGATTGGTATATATGTGGGAAATTTTTGTGTTCAAATTTTGGGTGGTCTTCATTTTTAAATTTGGTCTCTTGGACACATATTATGTCTGTTTTAGAGTTTTCAAGTTCTCTCCATAGGGAAAATCTTTTCCTAGGACTGTTGAGTCCTTTAATATTGTATGTCATGATTTTAAGGTTCATGTTTATAGTGTATTGTGTAGAAAGAGTTGGTTGAAAGTGGAAGTTAAAGTAGAAATAAAAGTCTCACTGGTCAATACTAGAACGTACCTCTATTGATCAAGAATTAAGGTGTATGTGGTACACCTATAAATGAATTAAATATTTACAATTCAAAAATGGGGTGTATAGAATACACCAACAATTGAGAAGTTTGTTTAATACAAATAACCCACTCACAGTGGGATATATCTTCTTCCTGGGGGTATGAACAAAACAGGAACTGAGGAAGAAGAAAATTAACCTCTTGTATAGGTAAGCAAACCATATGTAATAACAGCTTATGATGAATGAATTATCTAAACCAAAAGTTCAAAGACAAGATCATGACCATGTCCTATGTATTTTCAACAGTAACCTCTATGTGAGGGGTTGTCTTTTAATGAGGCAATACATTTTTGGCCTTCTTCAGGTGTAAAGATTGGAATGGTTTTTCCATTTGAAAAAACTATGAGTTTGAGAGGGAATCCCCATCTATATGAGATATTTTTGTCTCTGAGTGTGGAGGTAATAGCGTTAAACGTTTTCCTGGAATCCAGTGTCTCCTTGGACAGGTCCGCAAATATTTTGAGGTTGTTATAAGGCTCTGGAAAGGTTTTTTCATTTTTTAAGTATTGCAATATTCTTTCCTTGGTGTTGTAGAAATTAATTCTGAGAATTACATCTCTGGGGATATCTGGTGCAATTTTGGGGGGTTTTGGGAGTCTGTGGATTCTATCTATGATTAGATCTGAGTCTGATAGAGTAGGAATAGCTTTTTTAAAGATGGATTTTACATGGTTTAAGAGGTTGTCTATGTGGATATGTTCCGGAATACCTCGGATTTTTACGTTATTCCTGCGATTACGGTCTTCTATGTCAGCCAATTTGATTTTTAGCCTTTTGACCTCTGAAGATAGATCATGGATAATATTGGAGGATTTTGTAGTAGTTTTTTCTACTGCATCAATTCTTGTTTCGTGATCAGAGATTTTTATGTTAAGTTGTTCAAGAGTGGTTTCAAACCGTTTAGCTTGGATGTCGAAGCTTTTTAACATATTTTCGTTTATTTTGTTAGCTAGATTAAGCATACAGTGGGGCAAAAAAGTATTTAGTCAGTCAGCAATAGTGCAAGTTCCACCACTTAAAAAGATGAGAGGCGTCTGTAATTTACATCATAGGTAGACCTCAACTATGGGAGACAAACTGAGAAAAAAAAATCCAGAAAATCACATTGTCTGTTTTTTTATCATTTTATTTGCATATTATGGTGGAAAATAAGTATTTGGTCAGAAACAAAATTTCATCTCAATACTTTGTAATATATCCTTTGTTGGCAATGACAGAGGTCAAACCTTTTTCTGTAAGTCTTCACAAGGTTGCCACACACTGTTGTTGGTATGTTGGCCCATTCCTCCATGCAGATCTCCTCTAGAGCAGTGATGTTTTTGGCTTTTTGCTTGGCAACACGGACTTTCAACTCCCTCCAAAGGTTTTCTATAGGGTTGAGATCTGGAGACTGGCTAGACCACTCCAGGACCTTGAAATGCTTCTTACGAAGCCACTCCTTCGTTGCCCTGGCGGTGTGCTTTGGATTATTGTCATGTTGAAAGACCCAGCCACGTTTCATCTTCAAAGCCCTTGCTGATGGAAGGAGGTTTGCACTCAAAATCTCACAATACATGGCCCCATTCATTCTTTCATGTACCCGGATCAGTCGTCCTGGCCCCTTTGCAGAGAAACAGCCCCAAAGCATGATGTTTCCACCACCATGCTTTACAGTAGGTATGGTGTTTGATGGTTGCAACTCAGTATTCTTTTTCCTCCAAACACGACAAGTTGTGTTTCTACCAAACAGTTCCAGTTTGGTTTCATCAGACCATTGGACATTCTCCCAAAACTCCTCTGGATCATCCAAATGCTCTCTAGCAAACTTCAGACGGGCCCGGACATGTACTGGCTTAAGCAGTGGGACATGTCTGGCACTGCAGGATCTGAGTCCATGGTGGCGTAGTGTGTTACTTATGGTAGGCCTTGTTACATTGGTCCCAGCTCTCTGCAGTTCATTCACTAGGTCCCCCCGCGTGGTTCTGGGATTTTTGCTCACCGTTCTTGTGATCATTCTGACCCCACGGGGTGGGATTTTGCGTGGAGCCCCAGATCGAGGGAGATTATCAGTGGTCTTGTATGTCTTCCATTTTCTAATTATTGCTCCCACTGTTGATTTCTTCACTCCAAGCTGGTTGGCTATTGCAGATTCAGTCTTCCCAGCCTGGTGCAGGGCTACAATTTTGTTTCTGGTGTCCTTTGACAGCTCTTTGGTCTTCACCATAGTGGAGTTTGGAGTCAGACTGTTTGAGGGTGTGCACAGGTGTCTTTTTATACTGATAACAAGTTTAAACAGGTGCCATTACTACAGGTAATGAGTGGAGGAAAGAGGAGACTCTTAAAGAAGAAGTTACAGGTCTGTGAGAGCCAGAAATCTTGATTGTTTGTTTCTGACCAAATACTTATTTTCCACCATAATATGCAAATAAAATGATAAAAAAACAGACAATGTGATTTTCTGGATTTTTTTTTCTCAGTTTGTCTCCCATAGTTGAGGTCTACCTATGATGTAAATTACAGACGCCTCTCATCTTTTTAAGTGGTGGAGCTTGCACTATTGCTGACTGACTAAATACTTTTTTGCCCCACTGTATATGCCTCAGTACTAGTGTTGTTGCTGAGGGACGAGATTTGATTAGGGTTTGTGGCCAATAAGTTCGGTGGGGTTGTATCTTGGTCATTGTCTAACTTGAGTTTATTTTTTAGTGGACTTGTGTTAGGGGAAGAGTCACTAAAGCTGGAGTAATCTTCTTCCCCTTGTTCTGTTCCTTGAGATGGTGTGGAGATTTTTTGTCTCTCCTCCTCTCGTTCTTTTCTTTTGTTGGACTGAGATGAGTCCATACTTTCAGGTTGACTCTCTATCTGAGGTAATTTTGGAGGATTCAATTTTTTTATTTTTTGAGGGGTATTATAGGTTTTTCTCTCATCTCTTATGGGGGATCTGGATTTTTCAGGGCTCAAAGTGTTAACCTTGTCCCCTGGAGAGTAGCAGTGGTAATATATTCTTTCCTCTCGCGTTTTGGTTTGCTTAGAGAGTTGGGGAATGTTCGATTTAGGAAAGGTTCCCTCTTTTTTCCCCATGGTGATGATGCTATACAGAGTATCTTTGTCAACAATAACTATCAAATATGCTTACAGAACTTACACAGATATTTAAACCTGTTGAGAAAAAGCAGAGTACTGATAGTAATTTATGACAATTAGGGTCTGTTTCCACGATCAGGAAACGCTGCGTGTCTGACGCTGCATAGAGCCGCAGCGTCAGACACGCAGCGTCCAGATGTTACAGCATAGTGGAGGGGATTTAATGAAATCCGGTCTCCACTATGCGTGGTAACACGCACGCGGCGGCCCTGCGACTCCGGACATGCTGCGCGTCTTTTCAGATCGCAGCATGTCCGTATATCTTGCGGCGACGCTGCGTCGCCGCAAGATATAGCACAGGGCCCTATGGTGGGGAGCGATGATGCCGGATGTGTGCTGTGAACACATCCGGCATCATCGCGTCTCCAGAAGGGGGCGGGGCTTATCGCAGAGCGGCTAAGCCGCTCCGACGATACCGCCGGCTATCCTGATCGTGGACACGCAGCCTTAGATCTTATCAAATCCTGTCAGGAGGGAAGAAAAGAAAAGAAAATATATTGCAGCAAATATAAACAAGAATTTAAGCAAGTGTATTCAGTAGTAATCTACCTCTCCAGAGGTTAGGGTCAGGAGCCTGTAGACAGAGTACAGTAGATGTAAAAGAATTCTCTAGTCTGAGAAGACTGTGGAGGAAGGGGAACCACAAGGCGCAGCAAGCTCTGAAAAACGTTGCTGTAGTATAAACTTGTGGCCTGATGCCAAAGGCCTTGCCAATGTCTGTTTATAGTGCTCCTGTATCAGGGGTGAGAGGGTGTTTGTTTTCCCACAGCCCCAATGGGGGGGATTTAGCAATTTATTTGTTGGAATGCAGACTGTGGAAAGAGGGGTAGCACAAGGCACAGCAAGCCCTGATAAACTCCGCTGTAGTATAAACGTGTGGCCTGATACCAAAGGCCTTGCTACGGACTGTTTATAGTGCTCCTATATCAGGGGAGAGAGGGTATTTGTTTTCCCAAAGCCCCAGGGAGGTTTAGTATAGCAAATGTCCAGTTCCTTTGTTGGAAGACTGTGAGAAGGGGAGGTACCACAGGGCACAGCAAGCCCTGAAAAACGCTGCTGTAGTTTAAACGTATGGCCTGCTACCAAAGGCCTTGCCAGTGCTGTTCATAGTACTCCTGTATCAGGGGTGAGAGGGTACTTGTTGTTCCACAGCCCCAGTGTGATTTGGTACAGCAGATGACCTGCAGATCCTTTGTTAGAAGGAGTACCACAGGGCGCAGCAAGCCCTGAGAAACAATACTATAGTATAGCAACTATCTTGGGTTAGTACCCTGATAAGGTGAAGTTAGCAAAAATAAGTAAAGGCCCCTTCACATTAAGCGACGCTGCAGCGATACCGACAACGATTCGGATCGCTGCAGCGTCGCTGTTTGGTCGCTGGAGAGCTGTCACACAGACAGCTCTCCAGCGACCAACGATGCCGGTAACCAGGGTAAACATCGGGTAACTAAGTGCAGGGCCGCGCTTAGTAACCCGATGTTTACCCTGGATACCATGCTAAAAGTTAAAAAAAACAAACACTAGATACTTACCTACCACTGTCTGTCCTCCAGCGCTGCGCTCTGCTTCTCTGCTCTCCTCCTGTACTGGCTGTGAGCCGGAAAGCAGAGCGGTGACGTCACCGCTCTGCTTTCCGGCTCACAGCCAGTGCAGGAGGAGCGCAGAGCACAGCGCTGGAGGACAGACAGCGGTAGGTAAGTATCTAGTGTTTGTTTTTTTTTACTTTTAGCATGGTAACCAGGGTAAACATCGGGTTACTAAGCGCGGCCCTGCGCTTAGTTACCCGATGTTTACCCTGGTTACCAGTGAAGACATCGCTGGATCGGTGTCACACACGCCGATCCAGCGATGTCTCCAGGGAGTCCAGCGACGAAATAAAGTTCTGGACTTTATTCAGCGACCAACGATCTCCCAGCAGGGGCCTGATCGTTGGTCGCTGTCACACAGAACGATTTCATTAACGATATCGTTGCTACGTCACAAATAGCAACGATATCGTTAACAATATCGTTATGTGTGAAGGTACCTTAAGCTGAAGGGAGATGGGGACCATAAGGCCCTGCTTACCCTGAGAAGTATTGTTAATGTGACATAAAATATGCAAATAACATGCCTCCTTTGGCAGATTTAACAGCCCACAGCCCCAGGGAGGTATGATAAGTTAATGGAGCCACAAGTGTGGACTCTGAGTCCGGGTATATTAAGCGGGGTACAGCCGGAGTATTAATGGCACCTCAGTGTGGTCGAGCGTACCTGAGTTGACTGGAAGGCAGAAAGGCGGGAAAACGTGAAGGAAACCGATATTCCTCTGGTAGCAGGGGGGGTGGGAAATCACTGCAAGGCCTCACCGCAGCGTTGATGTTCGGTGTCCGGAGTGTCCTCTCTGCTGGTGGTCCTGCTGGTGGTCCGGAGGGGAATCCTGATCTTGTATTCGGGTGCAGCGATGGCGTCCCTGTTCACCGCAGCATCGATGTCAAGAGCTGCAGCCGTCTCCTTCTGTTCTCTGCAGTGGCGAAGGCTTCCGGGTCTGTGCTATGGGCAGGAGTGTGCTCCGGGGTTGAAGACACTGTTGTTGATGGCGGCAATGGCTGTCCTCACACGCTCCTAGTAGGCCTCAGATTGCCATGAGGTAAATAAATCTTCCTGGGTGAAGGGACAATTTTTGTTCTTTTTGGTCTAAAATAAGCCTGGGGGAAGGCTGTATCAGTCACCCATATAAAATTGTGTGGATGGTTTGTAAAAGTAGGGATTAAAGTTGGATTGGAGGTTTTTACCTCAGGAGCTCCCTGATCGCACGTCTCACATAGCCAGAGACCAAAGCCACGCCCCCCCGACCATCCACTTTTTGACTCATCTAGCTCACTGAAGTCTAGCATTCTCTTTACCTCATTTGATATCACCTCCTGGCATGAATCAGGAATTCTATAGGGCTTAAGGTTCACTCTTACATGCGGCTCTGTCAACATGTCATGCTATACCACCTGCGTATGACCTGCAATTCCGCGAACAGCTCACTCTTTCTCTACAGCAGTTCCCGACACTGCTGCCTCAGGCCTGGTGTTGGAGTCTCCACCATTGTGACACCCTGCACTTTGGCTTTGGGATGGGCTCCCGGGCAAGGGAGCTTTCAGTCATTTCCGATCTCACCATTGTCTTGAGCAAGTTCACATGATACACTTGTTGCAGCTTCCGTCGATCTGGTTAGTGTACCTTGTAATTCACCTCGCCCAGTTTTTCCACCACTTCATATGGGCCTTGTCTCTTGGCCAGGAACTTTCTCTCTACTGTGGGAATAAGCACTAGCATGCAGTCCCTGAGCTGGATCTGCCTTAGCCTCGTTGATCGGTTTTACACCCTTTCCTGGGCCTACTGTTCCTGGAGAAGATTCATCTCTATGATGCTCCGGTGTGGTGAACTCCGGTGTGGTGTGACCTCAGCTTCCCAGGTTTCCTTGGCGATGTCCAGGAGCCCTCTCAGATGTCAACCATACAGATGCTTGAACGGCGAGAAGCCAGTGGAGGCCTGAGGAACTTCGCTGATGTAGAAGAGCAGGAATGGAAGCAGATAGTCCCAGTCTTGGCCATCCTTCTCAAGGACCTTCATGAGCATGGCTTTTAAGGTCTCCTTGAACTGCTCTACCAGGCCATATGTCTGAGGATGGTAAACTGAGGTTCGCAGCTGAGCAATCTATAGGACCTTACACAGCTCCCTCATCACCTTGTTAATGAACTGGGTTCCCTGGTCCATCAAAATCTCCTTTGGCAGGTCTGTCCTAGCAAAAATATGGACATGTTCCCGGGCGATACTCTTGGCTGAAGAGTTCCTTAGTGTTACTGCTTCAGGATACCAGGTCACATAGTCACACTAGGATGTACTCATGCCTCCATGCAGACTTAACTAGGGGACCTACTATGTCCATGGAAATTCTCTCAAATGGGATCACTATTACCGGTAAGGGGATTTGGAAGTGAGAAAAGGGAGCGGTTACCTGGCAGGTGGGGCAGTACCTATAATAATAATAATTTAGGATCTCCCAGTAACATCCCAGCCAATAGAATCTCCGCATTATTCCTTCCTGAGTTTTCTTTACCCCCAGATGTCCCCCCATAACATGCAAATGGGCCATGTCTAAAATGCTCTGCCGGTAGGGTCTTGGAACCAACAGCTGCTCCACTATCTCACTTCCCCTCAGTTTGGTCACCTGATACAATAAATCACCATTGACTGCAAAGTGTGGAATCCTGGTTTCAGCCCCGGCTCTTGAGCAACCCCATTACATACGGTAATATTATCAAATGTACCTTTTATGGTAAGGTCCCTAACTTGAGCAGTCCCAAAGTTCTCTTTGAGCACTTCTAACACAGGTAAGTTGGGCTCCTCTTTTACCGTCTCATCCCCCCTCTGCATCTAGGACACATATTGGAAACTCCCCCATCTTTAATTTTGATGGAGTCTCTTCCAGAGGGGTCTGGCTTTTGTTCGAGACACTCTGTACAAAGTGTGGGGGTGAAAACAAGTGGTCGGCTAATCATGAACGCTGGGGAGAGGAAAAAGGAACCACTTATATGGAATGCACACCACCAATATGAATATAAAAAGGAAAAAACTTTATTGGCAAAAATAGTTGAAACATACTAAAAACAGTGAAATCAGATACCCATGTTCACCCTGCTTCTCTACAAGTAAATAAATATACATCAGCTCTATATGAATAAACCACATAGCAGCATAAATGCAAGTGCAAGATAGTGACTAAAACAATCACGTAGATTATTATATATAGCACTGGTCAATACGGTTGAGCGAAACGGATCGTTCATTTTCAAAAGTCGCCGACTTTTGGCAAAGTCGGGTTTCATGAAACCCGACCCGACCCCTGTGTGGGGTCGGCCATGCGGTACGTGACTTTCGCGCCAAAGTTGCGTTTCAATGACGCGAAAAGCGCCATTTCTCAGCCAATGAAGGTGGACGCAGAGTGTGGGCAGCGTGATGACATAGGTCTCAGTCCCCACCATCTTAGAGAAGGGCATTGCAGTGATTGGCTTGCTGTCTGGGCGTCACAGGGGCTATAAAGAGGCGTTCCCGCCGACCGCCATCTTACTGCTGCTGATCTGAGCATAGGGAGAGGTTGCTGCCGCTTCGTCAGAAGCAGGGATAGCGTTAGGCAGGGTACATTAACCACCAAACCGCTTGTGCTGTAGCGATTTCCACTGTCCAACACCACCTTTTGTTTGCAGGGACAGTGGAAGCTACATTTTTTTTCCTCAGCGCTGTAGCTCATTGGGCTGCCCTAGAAGGCTCCCTGATAGCTGCATTGCTGTGTGTACGCCGCTGTGCAAACCAACTGCTTTTTTCAAAGCACAAATCCTGTTGTTCCTTCCTTTCTGCACAGCTATCTTTTTTGTTTGTCCACACTTTTTATTTAATTTGTGCATCAGTCCACTCCTTATTGCTGCCTGCCATACCTGGCTGAGATTACTGCAGGGAGATAGTAATTGTAGGACAGTCCCTTTTTTTTTTTTTTTAATTCTCCCTAAAAAAATAAGTTGTAGGAGATTAAGATTGGCATTTCTGCTAGAGTGCCAAAGCCTTTTTTTTTTCTTTTTTTTTTATTGGGTTTATAAATTCTCCCTGAAAAAAAAAACAGTGGGAGATTAATATTGGCCTTTCTGCTTGTGTGCCAGTCCTGACTCCTGAGTGTGCCATCTCTCTCAAATAGTGGGCCATAGAAAGCCTATTTTTTTATATATTTGGTTTCTAAATTCTCCCTGAAAAAATAAAAAAAAAAACAGTGGGAGATTAATATTGGCCTTTCTGCTTGTGTGCCAGTCCTGACTCCTGAGTGTGCCATCTCTCTCTCTCAAATAGTGAGCCATAGAAAGCCTATTTATTTATTTTTTATTTGGTTTCTAAATTCTCCCTGAAAAAAAAAAAAAAACAGTGGGAGATTAATATTGGCCTTTCTGCTTGTGTGCCAGTCCTGACTCCTGAGTGTGCCATCTCTCTCTCTCAAATAGTGGGCCATAGAAAGCCTATTTTTTTATTATTTGGTTTCTAAATTCTCCCTGAAAAAATAAAAAAAAAACAGTGGGAGATTAATATTGGCCTTTCTGCTTGTGTGCCAGTCCTGAGTGTGCCATCTGTCTTAAATAGTGGGCCATAGAAAGCCTTTTTTTTTTTTTAATTTGGTATCTAAATTCTCCCCGAAACATTAAAAAATCAGTGGGAGATTAATATTGGCCTTTCCGCTTGTGTGCCAGTCCTGAGTGTGCCATCTGTCTTAAATAGTGGGCCATAGAAAGCCTATTTTTTTTTTTTAAATTTGGTATCTAAATTCTCCCTGAAAAATAAAAAAATCAGTGGGAGATTAATATTGGCCTTTCCGCTTGTGTGCCAGTCCTGAGTGTGCCATCTGTCTTAAATAGTGGGCCATAGAAAGCCTATTTTTATTTTTTTTTTAAATTTGGTATCTAAATTTTCCCTGAAAAAAAAAAAAAAACAGTGGGAGATTAATATTGGCCTTTGTACTTGAGTGACAGTCCGGCGTGTGTGGCATCTCTCTCATTTGGTGCCACAGAAAACAGAGTGTGTAACATCGTGCCTGATTTTCCTTGCAGTCTCACCCACCTATAAAGGGATATCTAAATCATACAGAGGTTAGAGTTCACGTTGTAAGTTGTTTGACAGTAACAAATACCGTTAGTTTGGTGACGTTTTTAAAACAATGAGGAAGTCTGGTGGAAGAGGTCGTGGCCGTGGGCGTTCATTGCCAGCTGGTAATGATGGTAGTGGAGCATCGGGTGGTCGTGGGAAAAACAATATAGCACCTAAGTCTCGAGCTGTGGAGCCTGGTTCGTCGTCTGGCTACACAAGGCCTCGAACGCTCCCTTTTGTGGGAGTAGGAAAACCGCTTTTAAAGCCAGAGCAGCAAGAGCAAGTTTTGGCTTACCTTGCTGACTCAGCCTCTAGCTCTTTTGCCTCCTCTTCTGAAACTGGTAAATGTAAAAGCAGCGCGTCGTTTGTTGTGAATTCTGTTGTCGAGCTCCCTCCTGTGGTCATGAATGGTACTTCGGTGAGTTCGGTCCGTGGGCTCCCTCTGGTGGCTGTGAGTGGAGCTGCTGCTTCTGAGGTTCCTTACACAGGTGACGTGGTTTATCCTTTGGTTGGCTTCTCTATTTAACTACACTCAGATCGTTTCTCCATGCCAGCTGTCAATGTTTTAGCATTGGTTCAGTTCGCTCCTGGATCTGTCTGGTGTCCTGTCTTCTCCTGCAGAAGCTGAGTTCCTGATTGTTATTATTGCTCTTGTTTCTTTGTCCAGCTGGTTATCTTGATTTTGTCTTGCTAGCTGGAAGCTCTGGGATGCAGGGTGGCACCCCCGCACCGTGAGTCAGTGCGGAGGACCCTTTTGCACACTCTGCATGGTCTTTTGTAGGTTTTTGTGCTGACCACAAAGATTCCTTTCCTATCCTCTGTCTATTTAGTAAGTCGTGCCTCCCTTTGCTGAAACCTATCTCATTTCTGCGTTTGTGACTTTCATATTTACTCACAGTCATTACATGTGGGGGGCTGCCTATTCCTTTGGGGAATTTCTCTGAGGCAAGGTAGGCTTTATTTTCTTCTCTAGGGCTAGCTAGCTCTTAGGCTGTGACGAGGCGCATAGGGAGCGTCAGGAGCGCTCCACGGCTATTTCTAGTGTGTGCGATAGGATTAGGGCTTGCGGTCAGCAGAGCTCCCACATCCCAGAGCTCGTCCTGTATGAGTTTAACTATCAGGTCAGGTGCTCCTAACCACCAGGTCATAACAGTCGTTAGTGGATGTTCACGCTCAGGGACAAGTCGCTTCCTTGTCCTCTTCAGCAAAAACAGCAACAGAGAAGGATGCAGCAGGCGACACAACGGGTTACTCCATGGAGCTCTTTACACATACCGTCCCTGGCTTAGAAAGTGAAACAGTTAACAGGCCATGCCCATTACAAGTAGAATCTGACATGGAGTGCACTGATGCACAGCCACAGCCAGACTACTATGCTGGTCCTTTGACTCAGACCACAACATTGCCCTCGCAGGGTACTAATCCAGAATCAGACCCTGATGAGACTATGGTGCCCCGTCACGAACGCTATACCACCGACTTACACGGTGACACAGACGAAGTTGCACACGAGCTAGAAGAGGAGGTTATAGATGACCCAGTTGTTGACCCCGATTGGCAGCCATTGGGGGAACAGGGTGCAGGCAGCAGTAGTTCTGAAGCGGAGGAGGAGGGGCCGCAGCAGGCATCAACATCGCAACAGGTTCCATCTGCCGGGCCCGTATCTGGCCCAAAGCGCGTGGCAAAGCCAAAACCTGTTGGAGGACAGCGTGGCCATCCGGTTAAAGCTCAGTCTGCAATGCCTGAAAAGGGATCCGATGCTAGAAAGAGTGCAGTCTGGCATTTTTTTAAACAACATCCAAATGATCAGCGCAAAGTCATCTGTCAAAAATGTTCAACTACCTTAAGCAGAGGTCAGAATCTGAAAAGTCTAAATACAAGTTGCATGCATAGACATTTAACCACCATGCATTTGCAAGCCTGGACTAACTACCAAACGTCCCTTAAGGTTGTAGCACCCTCGGCCAATGAAGCTAGTCAGCAACGCTACATCCCTTCCGGCAGTGTAAGGCCACCATTTTCCGCACCACCTGCAGTATCTATGTAGGTTTCTTTGCCAGGCCAAAGCAGTCAGGGTCAGGGAATCACCAGTTTCGTAGTAGGAAACACTGCATCTAGGGCACCGGCGGCAACAATACCTTCTCCCACCGTCTCTCAGTCTGCCATGTCCACCGGCACCCCCGCTAGTTCCACGATCTCCAGCTCTCCAGTCCAGCTCACCCTACATGAGACTATGGTTAGAAAAAGGAAGTACTTAGCCTCGCATCCGCGTACACAGGGTTTGAACGCCCACATAGCTAAACTAATCTCGTTAGAGATGATGCCCAACCGGTTAGTTGAAAGCGAAGCTTTCAAAGCCCTGATGGACTACGCTGTACCACGCTACGAGCTACCCAGTCGAAACTTCTTTTCGAGAAAAGCCATCCCAGCCCTCCACCAGCATGTTAAAGAGCGCATCGTCCATGCACTCAGGCAATCTGTGAGTACAAAGGCACACCTGACAACAGATGCATGGACCAGTAGGCATGGCCAGGGACGTTACGTGTCCATCACGGCACACTGGGTGAATGTGGTGGATGCGGGGTCCACAGGGGACAGCAATTTTGGGACAGTTCTGCCTAGCCCACGGTCTAGGAAACAGTTGGCTGTAGCCGTTCGCACCCCCTCCTCCTCCTCCTCATCCTCCTGCAGAAGCGAGAGCTCGTCCACAGACCTCAGTCGCACAACCACTCCATCCGCAGCTGCCACTGTTGCACACCAGGTGTCCCATTATGGGGCAGCTACTGGCAAGCGTCAGCAGGCTGTATTGGCTATGAAGTGTTTGGGCGACAACAGACACACCGCGGAAGTTCTGTCCGAGTTCTTGCAGAAAGAAACGCAGTCGTGGCTGGGCACTGTAGATCTTGAGGCAGGCAAGGTAGTGAGTGACAACGGAAGGAATTTCATGGCTGCCATCTCCCTTTCCCAACTGAAACACATTCCTTGCCTGGTTCACACCTTAAACCTGGTGGTGCAGTGCTTCCTGAAAAGTTATCCGGGGTTATCCGACCTGCTCCTCAAAGTGCGTGGACTTTGCTCGCATATCCGCCGTTTGTCCGTACACTCCAGCCGTATGCAGACCTATCAGCGGTCTTTGAACCTTCCCCAGCATCGCCTAATCATCGACGTTGCAACAAGGTGGAACTCCACACTTCACATGCTTCAGAGACTGTGCGAACAGAGGCGTGCTGTTATGTATTTGTGGGAGGATACACATACACGGGCAGGCAGTAGGATGGCAGACATGGAGTTGTCAGGTGTGCAGTGGTCGAAGATACAAGACATGTGTCAAGTTCTTCAGTGTTTTGAGGAATGCACACGGCTGGTTAGTGCAGACAACGCCATAATAAGCATGAGCATCCCCCTAATGCGTCTGCTGATGCAAAGTTTGACGCACATAAAGGAGCAGGCGTCTGCTGCAGAGGAAGAGGAAAGCCTTGATGACAGTCAGCCATTGTCTGGTCAGGGCAGTGTACAGGACGAGGTAGCGGGCGAACAGGTGGAGGAGGACAAGGAGGATGATGGGTATGAGTATTTTTTAAATGAGGAAGCTTTTCCGGGGACACTGGAAATTGGTGGCGTGGTAAGGCCGGGTTCTGGGTTTTTGAGGGACACAAGTGACGTAGATTTGCCTGAAACAGCCCCTCAACCCAGCACAACCGCAGATTTGACAACTGGAACTTTGGCCCACATGGCGGATTATGCCTTACGTATCCTCAAAAGGGACACACGCATTACTAAAATGATGAACGATGACGATTACTGGTTGGCCTGCCTCCTTGATCCTCGCTATAAAGGCAAATTGCAAAATATTATGCCACATGAGAACTTGGAACTAATATTAGCAACCAAACAATCAACTCTTGTTGACCGTTTGCTTCAGGTATTCCCAGCACACAGCGCCCGTGATCGTTCTCACACGAGCTGCAGGGGCCAGCAGACCAGAGGTGTTAGAGGTGCTGAAATCAGAAGTGGCGTTGGACAGAGGGGTTTTCTGACCAGGTTGTGGAGTGATTTTGCTATGACCGCAGACAGGACAGGTACTGCAGCATCAATCCAAAGTGACAGGAGACAACATTTGTCCAGTATGGTTACTAACTATTTTTCATCCCTTATCGACGTTCTCCCTCAACCGTCATTCCCATTTGATTACTGGGCATCCAAATTAGACACCTGGCCAGAATTGGCAGAATATGCATTGCAGGAGCTTGCTTGCCCGGCAGCTAGTGTCCTATCAGAAAGAGTATTCAGTGCTGCAGGTTCAATATTAACCGAAAAAAGGACTCGTCTGGCTACCCAAAATGTTGATGATCTAACCTTCATTAAAATGAACCACGACTGGATTTCGAATTCTTTTGCCCCACCTTGCCCGGCTGACACCTAGCTTTCCTAAGAAAAGGTCTTGCTTGTGGACTACTCTGACTGACTTTTCAAATCGCGTAATTTACAGCAGCTGATTGTCCAGCATACGACATGTTTACACCTCCCTAAATGGCCAAACTCCCCCCACGGGGCCGTGGTCTCGCCACTTGGCGCAAGCACCCGTGAGAGTGCCGTTTGTCTGAAGAGGTGGGTGTGCCCCCTTTTGGTCGATGGCACTGCCACTGGGTCCCTCATAGTACAATAAAGTGTCTCTGGCGGTGGTGGTGCACACCCAACGTCAGACACAATGTTGTAACATGAGGGGCCCTGGGCCTGTACCGCCGGCCACAAGAGAGTTCCCCCCCCTGCTCAAACATTGATCTACCACTTGCACAATTATGTCTCAGTTCCACCAATGTTTAGTCTATGCGCTGACATCATTCAATGCCTGGCACTGACAATACCATTGTCAGGGGCAGTGTCCTATATTTACACCATTAAATAATTAGCGGCAAATTAGTAGGTCTAAAACTCAGTAGAGGAGCCCACCCCTGTACCTAAGTATTCCACCCTTTTGTGCTTTGCTTTTGTTGTAATGTGAGACATTAACATCTATTTATTTTTTTGGAGTACTAACTGGCAGACACTCATTACAATCGGCCTCCGCTGACAACACCAATGCTGCCTGTGTACCCCTGCAAGAGAATTGCAAGTGCCTACAGCCGAATCTTGTTATGTTAGGCCTACTACGCCTGTCTGCGGTCCCTCCTTCCACTAGTCCTCCAGTGACCTGTCCACTGCCGCCCATGTACCCCTGGAACCAATTTTAAAGTGCCTACAGCCAAATGTTGTTATGTTAGGCCTACTACCCCTGTCTGCGGTCCCTCCTTCCACTAGTCCTCCAGTGACCTGTCCACTGCCGCCCGTGTACCCCTGGAACCAATTTTAAAGTGCCTACAGCCAAATTTTGTTATGTTAGGCCTACTACGCCTGTCTGCGGTCCCTCCTTCCACTAGTCCTCCAGTGACCTGTCCACTGCTGCCCGTGTACCCCTGGAACCAATTTTAAAGTGCCTACAGCCAAATGTTGTTATGTTAGGCCTACTACGCCTGTCTGCGGTCCCTCCTTCCACTAGTCCTCCAGTGACCTGTCCACTGCCGCCCGTGTACCCCTGGAACCAATTTTAAAGTGCCTACAGCCAAATGTTGTTATGTTAGGCCTACTACGCCTGTCTGCGGTCCCTCCTTCCACTAGTCCTCCATTGACCTGTCCACTGCCGCCCGTGTACCCCTGAAACCAATTTTAAAGTGCCTACAGCCAAATGTTGTTATGTTAGGCCTACTACGCCTGTCTGCGGTCCCTCCTTCCACTAGTCCTCCACTGACCAGACCACTGCTGCCCGTGTACCCCTGGAACCAATTTTAAAGTGCCTACAGCCAAATGTTGTTATGTTAGGCCTACTACGCCTGTCTGCGGTCCCTCCTTCCACTAGTCCTCCAGTGACCTGTCCACTGCCGCCCGTGTACCCCTGGAACCAATTTTAAAGTGCCTACAGCCAAATGTTGTTATGTTAGGCCTACTACGCCTGTCTGCGGTCCCTCCTTCCACTAGTCCTCCAGTGACCTGTCCACTGCTGCCCATGTACCCCTGGAACCAATTTTAAAGTGCCTACAGCCAAATGTTGTTATGTTAGGCCTACTACGCCTGTCTGCGGTCCCTCCTTCCACTAGTCCTCCAGTGACCTGTCCACTGCCGCCCGTGTACCCCTGGAACCAATTTTAAAGTGCCTACAGCCAAATGTTGTTATGTTAGGCCTACTACGCCTGTCTGCGGTCCCTCCTTCCACTAGTCCTCCAGTGACCTGTCCACTGCCGCCCGTGTACCCCTGGAACCAATTTTAAAGTGCCTACAGCCCACTTTTTTTCTTTATTTTATAATTATAAAGCCCAGATGGACTACGCTGTACCACGGTAAGAGCTACCCAGTCGTCACTTCTTTTGCGAGAAAAGCCATCCCAGCCCTCCACCATCATGTAAAAATCCGCATTGTCCATGCTCTCAGGCAATATAATAGTAGAAAGGTGCACCTGACAACAGATGCATGGACCAGTAGGCATGTCCACGAAAGGTTACATGTCCATTACGGCACACTGGGTTAATGTGGTGGATGCATGGTCCACAGGGGACAGCCTACTAAGTCTGTCTGCAGCCCCAAATAGAAATTGTCCTCCGCTTACCACACCAATGCTGCCTGTGTACCCCTGGAACATTTTATAAACTGCATTGAGCCAAATTTTTTGGTTTAAGGCCTACTACCAGTGTCTGCCGCTCCAAGGTGTTCTCCGGGTTGCCTTTCCTGAGCTTTGATCTTCAGGCTCTCGTTAAATAGGTTTTTAATCAAACTGCAGTGGGGCAAGTACTTGTGTTGGGGCCTAATACCAGTGTCTGCCGCTCCAAGGTGTTCTCCGGGTTGCCTTTCCTGAGCTTTGATCTTCAGGCTCTCGTTAAGTAGTTTAATCAAACTGCAGTGGGGCTAGTACTTGGGTTGGGGCCTACTACCAGTGTCTGCCGCTCCAAGGTGTTCTCCGGGTTGCCTTTCCTGAGCTTTGATCTTCAGGCTATCGTTAAATAGGTTTTTAATCAAACTGCAGTGGGGCAAGTACTTGGGTTGGGGCCTAATACCAGTGTCTGCCGCTCCAAGGTGTTCCACAGGTTGCCTCTCCATTGCTTCAATCTTAAAGCTCTTGTTTGGTAGTTGTAGAAACCAACACTGCATTCGGCCTACAAGTTGGGTCAGGGGTGTAGAGACGGTGTGTTACACTCCAAGGTGTTCCCCAGGTTGCCTCTCCATTGCTTCAATCTTAAAGCTCTTGTTTAGTAGTTGTTGAAAACAACACTGCATTCGGCCTACAAGTTGGGTCTGGGGTGTAGAGACGGTGTGTTCCACTCCAAGGTGTTCCCCAGGTTGTCTCTCCATAGCTTCAATCTTCATGCTCGTCTTAAGTAGTTGTTGAAACAACACTACATTAGGCCTACAAGTTGGGTCTGGGTCGTAGAGACGTTGTCTGCCGCTCCAAGGTGTTCTCCAGATTGCCATATAATCGAAGCTGCATAGAGCCTATTTTGTAATTTTACGCCTACAAAGTCTTTCTGCGGTCCCTCCTTCCAATTGTCCTCCACTGAGCACAACAATGCAGAACGTGTACCCATGTAACCTTTTTTAAACCAGCGTCGAGCCAACTTTGTGGTTTAAGGCCTACTTGTAGTGTCTGGCTGCGCCACTCAATACAGCTGTCCTCTTTACAAAAAATGACCTACAATTATCTGGTTTTCAGCCTATCGGAATTTTAAAACTGCAGTGGGCCTACTAGTTGGGTTGGGGCCTTCTATCTGTGTCTGCCGCTCCTTGCTGTTCTCCTACAGTGAACAAAGCTGTGCCGCCTGTTTACTACTCTTGCCAATTTTGAACTGCATTTAGACTACTTACAGATTTGGGCCTACTCTCTATGTCAGCCTCTCATTCCAGTTGTCCTCCACTGAACAAAACAATGCCCCTGGTTAGTCCTGTTACCAATTTTGAACTGCATTTAGCCCACTTTATTCTTTGGGCCTATATCTGTGTTTCCTCCTCATCCTGCCCATTGCCCAGCCAGTGATAGATGAGTCTGCTGGTACATTGACCCATAACGCAACAATCCCCGTGCACGCTACACTGCAAGATTGTGACCCTGCTGAAAGTCAGGTCCCCCTTCCCGCATACCATACCACCTTACACGGGGACAAAGAGGAAGGTGCAGATGAAGGTGCAGGTTTCTTCATCAGGTGGGGGGAGGAATACTCGTTGGCGACGTCACTGGCACAGGGCCCCTCATAGTACGCAAAAGTGTTGCTGCCGGTGGGAGGCGCCCCCGCCGTGCAAACACACCGCTGTACATTGAGGGGCCCTGTGCCAGTGCCAATGCCAACGAGGGGGCCCCCCCTGCTTGCTCAGGATCACAGCACTTGCAAAGTTGAAATACTTATCTCTCCCTGCTCCACTGCCGTGACGTGGTCCAGATTTACTGGGCCCACTAATTACTTGAACCGGCCCTACCCCCCACAACTGTAGCCAAATGACCCCCAATTTCCAATGCCTAACTATTATTATAAGGGAAATTAAGATTGGCAAGCTTCATTAAGAAGAATGGATGGTTTTGACATTAAAATGGGCACTCTAGGTGTTTTCCTAGCCCCCACTCACTGCCGACTATGCTGCCCCATTGACTTGCATTGGGTTTCGTGTTTCGGTCGATCCCGACTTTACGTCATAATCGGCCGATTTCACTCGACCCGACTTTTGAGATAGTCGGGTTTTGCGAAACCCGACTCGACTCTAAAAAAGTCAAGGTCGCTCAACCCTACTGGTCAAGCATATAATAACACCTGGGTACAAATCATATAAAACTGGCCCTCGATGATGAAAGGATAATAAGTCAAAGTGTGGCAGTATATAAGGTGAGACTGGCCACAAAGAATACCTATATATGTAGCTAAGCACACCATCCCATAGGATGAGTGACAAAATCTGCTCCCATATGTGACAAAACACACATATATAATAATATACATGACTAGATGGCAGCCCGATTCTAAAGAATCGGGAGTCTAGAATCCATATATACTTGAAATTCGGCAGGAGCTTGAAGAGCAACGTCACTGGGCCCGCCTCCACGCAGTAGAAACTTGCTGTGAGGTAAAAATACAAAAATCACACCAAAATGGCGGGCGGAGTGTGTCACAGTACGGCACGTTTCTGATTGGTCGCTCGCAGCAGGCGGCAACCAATCAGACACTGGACACTGTTGACGTCACTTATCTCCGGACATTAGCTCCGGACATTAGCTCCGGACATTAGCTCCGGACAAAGCCACGGAAGTTGGCACAAATTGCAGGAAGTAGTATTCTAGGCAATTATATATAAGATTGTTTTAGGCACTATCTTGTACTTGCATGTATGCTGATATGTGGTTTATTCATATAGAGCCGATGTATATTTATTTACTTGTAGAGAAGCAGGGTGAACGTGGGTGTCTGATTTTACTGTTTTAATATGTTTTAACTATTGTTGTCAATAAAGTTTTTTCCTTATTATATTCATACTAGCTGAAGAGCCCGGCGTTGCCTGGGCATAGTAAATATCTGTGGTTAGTTATAGCACCTCACTTCTCTTATTTTCCCATCACGCCTCTCATTTTCCCAATCGCATCTTTCATTTTCCCCCTCACATCTCTCATTTTCTCCCTCACACCTCTCATTTTCTCCCTCACTCCTCTCATTCCCCCTAACACTTGTCATTTCAACCTCACATCTGTCATTTTCTGATCACTCCACTATTTTTCCTCACTCCTCTCATTTTGCACTCACACCTTTTCATTTTCACTTCACACCTCTCATTTTCACCTCATCACCTCAGTATATACAGTGGGGCAAAAAAGTATTTAGTCAGTCAGCAATAGTGCAAGTTCCACCACTTAAAAAGATGAGAGGCGTCTGTAATTTACATCATAGGTAGACCTCAACTATAGGAGACAAACTGAGAAAAAAAAATCCAGAAAATCACATTGTCTGTTTTTTTAACATTTTATTTGCATATTATGGTGGAAAATAAGTATTTGGTCAGAAACAAACAATCAAGATTTCTGACTCTCACAGACCTGTAACTTCTTCTTTAAGAGTCTCCTCTTTCCTCCACTCATTACCTGTAGTAATGGCACCTGTTTAAACTTGTTATCAGTATAAAAAGACACCTGTGCACACCCTCAAACAGTCTGACTCCAAACTCCACTATGGTGAAGACCAAAGAGCTGTCAAAGGACACCAGAAACAAAATTGTAGCCCTGCACCAGGCTGGGAAGACTGAATCTGCAATAGCCAACCAGCTTGGAGTGAAGAAATCAACAGTGGGAGCAATAATTAGAAAATAGAAGACATACAAGACCACTGATAATCTCCCTCGATCTGGGGCTCCACGCAAAATCCCACCCCGTGGGGTCAGAATGATCACAAGAACGGTGAGCAAAAATCCCAGAACCACGCGGGGGGACCTAGTGAATGACCTGCAGAGAGCTGGGACCAATGTAACAAGGCCTACCATAAGTAACACACTACGCCACAATGGACTCAGATCCTGCAGTGCCAGACGTGTCCCATTGCTTAAGCCAGTACATGTCCGGGCCCGTCTGAAGTTTGCTAGAGAGCATTTGGATGATCCAGAGGAGTTTTGGGAGAATGTCCTATGGTCTGATGAAACCAAACTGGAACTGTTTGGTAAAAACACAACTTGTCGTGTTTGGAGGAAAAAGAATACTGAGTTGCATCCATCAAACACCATACCTACTGTAAAGCATGGTGGTGGAAACATCATGCTTTGGGGCTGTTTCTCTGCAAAGGGGCCAGGACGGCTGATCCGGGTACCTGAAAGAATGAATGGGGCCATGTATCGTGAGATTTTGAGTACAAACCTCCTTCCATCAGCAAGGGCATTGAAGATGAAACGTGGCTGGGTCTTTCAACATGACAATGATCCAAAGCACACCGCCAGGGCAACGAAGGAGTGGCTTCGTAAGAAGCATTTCAAGGTCCTGGAGTGGCCTAGCCAGTCTCCAGATCTTAACCCTATAGAAAACCTTTGGAGGGGTGTTGAAAGTCCGTGTTGCCAAGCGAAAAGCCAAAAACATCACTGCTCTAGAGGAGATCTGCATGGAGGAATGGGCCAACATACCAACAACAGTGTGTGGCAACCTTGTGAAGACTTACAGAAAACGTTTGACCTCTGTCATTGCCAACAAAGGATATATTACAAAGTATTGAGATGAAATTTTGTTTCTGACCAAATACTTATTTTCCACCATAATATGCAAATAAAATGTTAAAAAAACAGACAATGTGATTTTCTGGATTTTTTTTTCTCAGTTTGTCTCCCATAGTTGAGGTCTACCTATGATGTAAATTACAGACGCCTCTCATCTTTTTAAGTGGTGGAACTTGCACTATTGCTGACTGACTAAATACTATTTTGCCCCACTGTACATGTTTGTCATCTCCCTTATATATAGTATACATCTGTATGTCATCTCCTGTATATAGTATATACCTGTATGTCATCTCCCCTGTATATAGTATATACCTGAATGTCATCTCCTTCTATATATAGTATGTACCTGTATGTCATCTCCTCCTGTATATAGTATATACCTGTGTGTCATCTCCCCTTTATATAGTATATATCTGTGTGTCATCTCCTCCTGTATATAGTATATACCTGCATGTCATCTTCTATATATAGCATATACCTGTATGTCATCTCCTGTATATAGTATATACATGTAGGTCATCTGCTCCTGTATATAGTATATACCTGTGTGTCATCTCCTCCTGTATATAGTATATACCTGTATGTCATCTCCTCCTATATTTATATGTACCTGTATGTCATCTCCTCCTCTATATAGTATATACCTGTGTGTCATCTCTCCTGTATACAGTATATATCTGTGTGTCATCTCCCCTGTATATAGTATATACCTGTGTGTCATCTCCTCCTGTATTAGACCTCGTTCACACGTTATTTGCTCAGTATTTTTACCTCAGTATTTGTAAGCTAAATTGGCAGCCTGATAAATCCCCAGCCAACAGGATCCCTCCCCCTGGCAGTATATATTAGCTCACACATACACATAATAGACAGGTCATGTGACTGACAGCTGCCGCATTTCCTATATGGTACATTTGTTGTAGTTTGTCTGCTTATTAATCAGATTTTTATTTTTGAAGGATAATACCAGACTTGTGTGTGTTTTAGGGCGAGTTTCTTTTGTCAAGTTGTGTGTGTTGAGTTGCGTGTGGCGACATACATGTAGCGACTTTTGTGAGATGAGTTTTGTGTGGCAACATGCGTGTAGCAACTTTTTGTGTGTCGAGTTGCATGTGACAGGTTAGTGTAGCAAGTTGTGTGCAGCAAGTTTTGCGCATGGCGAGTTTTGCGCGTGGCGAGTTTTATGTGTGGTGCCTTTTGAGTATGTGCAAGTTTTGTGTGAGGCAACTTTTGCATGTGTTGTAACTTTTGTGCATGTGGCAATTTTTCTGCGTGTGCAAGTTTTGCGTGTGGCGAGTTTTCCATGAGGTGAGTTTTGCACTTGTGGCGAGTTTTGCAAGAGCCTAGTTTTTGCATGTGGCGAGTTCTGCGCGTGGCGAGTTTTGAGCTGCGACTTTTGTGTTTCGACTTTTATGTGGCGAGGTTGGTGTATTTGTGGTGAAATGTGTGCTGAGGGTAATATGTGTTCAAGCACGTGGTAGTGTGTGGCGCATTTTGTGTGTGTGTTCATATCCCCGTGTGTGGTGAGTATCCCATGTCGGGGCCCCACCTTAGCAACTGTACGGTATATACTCTTTGGCGCCATCGCTCTCATTCTTTAAGTCCCCCTTGTTCACATCTGGCAGCTGTCAATTTGCCTCCTACACTTTTCCTTTCATTTTTTCCCATTATGTAGATAGGGGCAAAATTGTTTGGTAAATTGGAAAGCTCGGGGTTAAAATTTCACCTTACAACATAGCCTATGACGCTCTCGGGGTCCAGACGTGTGACCGTGCAAAATTTTGTGGCTGTAGCTGCGACGCCTCCAACACTTTTCCAAAATGTATTCAATATGCACTTAAATGGGCTTAACATGCAGACTCTCAGCTTTGATTTGAGGTTACTCACATCCTAATTGGAGTAGGGTATTAAGAATTACAGTAATGTAATATGTAGCTGCCTATCTTTCAATTACTTTCCAAAATTAATTAAATTATTATCTCAAAAGCTCTTTAATGGGCTGCATGGGCTATTCTCTCATTAATCCATCATCATTAAGCAGGTAACAGATTTGGAGCTGATTTCAGATGTTGCATTTGCATTTAGAAGCTGTTGCTGTGAACCCACAACATGTGGTCATAGGAGCTCTCAATGGAAGAGACATAAACCATAATTAGGCTGAAGAAAAGCAGAAAACCATCAGAAAGATATTAGAACTGTTAGAAATGGCCAAATCAACAGTTTGGTACATTCTGTAAAAAAAAGAGGGCACTGGTCAGCTTGAGAACTAAAAAAGGCCTGAGCATCCACGAAAGACAACAGTGGTGTATGATCCCAGATTCCTTCCCATTGTGAAAAAAGTGAGAAACACCCTCCAGGAGGTAGTTGTTTCAGTATCTAAAGGTACTGTCACACTAGACGATATCGCTAGCGATCCGTGACGTTGCAGCGTCCTCGCTAGCGATATCGTCCAGTGTGACAGGCAGCAGCGATCAGGCCCCTGCTGGGAGATCGCTGGTCGGGGAAGAAAGTCCAGAACTTTATTTTGTCGCTGGACTCCCCGTAGACATCGCTGAATCGGCGTGTGTGACACCGATTCAGCGATGTCTTCACTGGTAACCAGGGTAAACATCGGGTAACTAAGCGCAGGGCCGCGCTTAGTAACCCGCTGTTTACCCTGGTTTCCAGCGTAAAAAAACAAACAGTACATACTTACATTCAGCTGTCTGTCCCTTGCTGTCTGGTTCCTGCCTTGACTGCTGGCCGTAGTGAAAGCAGAGCACAGCCACAGCAGTGAGTCACCGCTGTGTGACTCACCGCTGTGCTGTGCTTTCACTTTCACTTTGCGGCCAGCAGTCAGTGCAGGGACCAGACGGCAAGGGACAGACAGCTGAATGTAAGTATGTACTGTTTGTTTTTTTACGCTGGTAACCAGGGTAAACATCGGGTTACTAAGCGCGGCCCTGCGCTTAGTTACCCGATGTTTACCCTGGTTACTGGGGACCTCGGGATCGTTGGTCGCTGGAGAGCGGTCTGTGTGACAGCTCTCCAGCGACCAAACAGCGACGCTGCAGCGATCCGGATCGTTGTCGGTATCGCTGCAGCGTCGCTAAGTGTGACGGTACCTTAAGTCTACCATAAAGATGTAACTGATAACAGAAGCAGCTGGATGACTTGTGAATATTTGCAAAGATATAATTTCTGCTCAGATTCAACCAAATGCAGCAAGGCTGATTAGATGGTGCTTCACAGTACAGATGAGGGCAGAGCAAAGTACTGCAGTGCGCAGGCGCCGGGAAAGGTCCGAGAAGCCCAGCGTCTGCGCACTGCAGTACTTTACTCTGCCCTCAACAGGACAGATAAAGTACGCATGCGCAGGAGCTGTGACAGGAAGCAAGGAAGATGACATCATCACATGAAGATAGGAGGCGCTGGACCCGGACCACGACGTCCATCGGACCGGACCACACCGGACCGCCCCCCAGGTGAGTATAATCTAACTTGTTTTTCTTATCTTTCCGGTTACATCGGGGGCTTATCTACAGCATTACATGGCGGTGGCCGAAGCTTATATATGAAAAATGAGGTGACAGATTCCCTTTAACTAACTAGTTCCTGAAATCTATTTGAAATATAATCAGGAAATTATTCAACTATAACGGCACCACGAGGAAGCTCATTACGCGAAATGCGCGTCGGGGCTCTCTTATGTACACACATGGCACCAGACCTCTTATGGGTAAGCGGCTGATATTATGGTTGGCATAATTTAGATTGTATGTAGGCACAAGTGCTATATGGGTATATATAGTGAGGTTATAAGGGGCTCCTTTTTTTGGAGTGTACTATTATCACTAGGGACTTAGATCTCTAGTTGTTATCCCCTCTCTCTTATTAGGTATACTACATACCCATGCACTTTTTGTACTATGCCTGTTATTTTATTAGTACATGCCGTCCTTTTGTCTGCCCCCATATAATGTGTTTGTGAGGTTTGACTTTTCATGTCTGCCCATTTGGTCATTCACCATTATCTCGTTCTGTACTGTTTTTTGACTACGCTTTTACATTTTGTATGTTATCAGTAATTAAATAAACATTTTTTCACTCTTTTGCATTATTTATGACAACATGTCTGTTTTTGGGGCAATACGCTCTTGTTGTTGATAGGTTTATCTATAGTCTGGGAGCTTTGGCCCCTTCTGCTCTCGTGACAGGTGCTATGGGCACTTTTGATTTGTGGGAGCAATATATATATGTATGTATCCGCAAGGTTGGTTTTTGTTCTGCAACTATAGTTAACAGTAAATTCATAGAATTATCATATCTGTGTTCTAATAAAACAAACATGCTTTGATAAACCATAATTAATAAAAACATTCTTATGTTATACCTACAGTATGTTTATTAATTCCGCACCAAATGTATTGAAGTGATCTCCCTACATACAGGAGATTCCAGTCACATTTCAGTAAATGGCAAAGGATATACTGCAATTATAGATGGGAAAACCTGAGCAGTAAAGTTTGGTGTCCGTACTGAACACCTACTCTTCAGGCACGGACACACAACACGAACGTCACCAGGAAGTCCATGTTACTGTTTGGGTTCAGCCCCCTGAACACAAGGTGTTTGTTGCAATGTCATGTCCATAACAGCGGGGCAAATATTGATTCTGATCGGTAGTAAAATCATCACCATCAGTCAGACAGCCACATTTCCCACACTGTCAAATAACAGCTTGAGCCTGCAGCTGTGATTGGAGGTATAAAGTTTACTTCCGGTCATTGGTGTAGGCTGATGGGACTAGTGCTCCCATCAGCCGACACCTACTGCCGCTAATAACAGTGAGAGCAGGAGCAGCTGATGGAAGTATTCATCATCCAGCTCTTGCGCTGTAAATAAATAGCTAAAAAAAAAACAGAGTGGGTTTCCCTGTATTTTTGATAAGCCAGCCAAAACTCACATCTGGGGGCTGTAACGCTCAGATGTCAGCTTCAGCATGGCTGGTTATCAATATTAGAGGGGTCCCAACTTCGATTTTTTTTTTTTTATTATTTAAATGAATAATTTAAAAAAACAGAGTAGGGTTCCCCCAATTATTGATAACTAGCCAAGCCAAAGCAGACAACTAGGGGCTGGTATTCTCAGGCTGTTAAGGGGCCATGGATATTGCCTCCCCAGATTAAAAATAACAACCCACAGCCACCCAGAAAAGGTGGTTTGCCCAGCTCCTCTCACTTGCCCTGTAGCGGTGGAAAGTGGGGTTCATATTTGTTGGGGTTGATGTCACCTTTCTATTGTCAGGTGACATCAAGCCCACAGCTTAGTAATGGGGCCGCAAAAATAATGGAAGGTGACTTCCAGTTTTGTGGACCGCTGTTTATTTCCATATACTTTTGCTATAGTATTGGGAACCCGAAAAATGGCGATCCGCAAGTTTTTTGCGGTCCGATATTGCAGCGATACAGCCCGCAAAAAAGGCCCGCAATAGCGGGCCGCAAAAAACCCAGTATGTGTAAAAAAAAGCCTTAGCTGTAGGGCAAAAGGAGATAACTTGGGGGGAGGTAATCTATTCTCCTGTTCTGTAAATGTATAATCTGATAGATTGAAAATCCTTAGGTTATGCTCATTTTGGTTTGTGATAACCATCTGGTGTCCGTAGTCACAATTTATCCTGTATACTCATACATACCAATTTTTGAAGAACAGAAAGAAGGTCAAATGACGCATCACATGTAGAGTGCTGCAGCAAATTTTGTCCACTCAATGGCCACACCCCAATCCTTGCCCATTTACCATTTTTTTTCTCCCCTGCCAAGGGGAGATGTCAGAGGGACAGTGGCAGTGATGGAAATTCAGCAAACACCTGAGAATGCAGGGTGTAGATCCAAATTCAGGACTGTCCACTGTATCCAATACAGTTGGGTCTAGAGATGAGCCGATCGATTTACATGACTCCAGTCCAGTGTCCAGGACAGTACTACCTGGCAGCAGGGCCGCTATCAGGGCATTAACCTGCCCTGACTAGCGTATGGGGCCGGATGACCTGAGAGGGCCCACATCAGGCTTTGTCTATTTTGGTCATCGGGCCCCAGCTGCAGAATTCTTCTTCTGCAGAAACTGAAGCTGCGTCCGAGACACAGGTTCAGTTAAACTCTATTGCTGTGTGGGCCCGGGCCCGCACAGCAATAGTTAAAAGCTGCCAGCCAATCGGAGGCTGGCAGCTGACGTCAGTGCGCACTTTGCCCATGTATTACGTCATTGTCCAAGAATGGAGACACAGAGGGCAAGAAAGGAGACATAGGAGGCAAGAATAGAGACACAGGGCAAGAATGGAGACACAGGGGGTAGGATGGAGACACAGGGGGAAGGATGGAGACACAGGGGGCAGGATGGAGACACAAGGGGTAGGATCATGGGGGTGGATGGAGACAGATGGGGCAGGATCATGGGGCAGGATGGGGACAGATGGGGCAGGATCATTGGGCAGGATGGAGACAGATGGAGCAAGATCATGTGGCAAGGTGGGGACAGATGGGGCAGGATCATGGGTCAGTATGGAGACACATGGTGCAGGATCATGGGGCAGGATGGAGTCACATGGTGCAGGATCGATACAATGAAGACAGATGGGGTAGGATTATGGGGTAGATGGAGCAGGATCACAGGGCATCACATGGGGCAGAATGGATACTGATGAGGGGCAGGATGGGAAAACATGGCGCCAGGATGGGAGAACATATTCTGGGGCCATAATTGAGATACACGGGGGGCCAGGATGGGGGATATTTTTACTATAGGGGCTAATTAAGGGACATTATTACTGCAATAATGTATTTATTTCATTTTTTGAGTATACTGTTTTAAATGGAGGGGCGGTCCTGTTACTGTGTAGAGCGACACTATGTCGCCTTTTTTTTCTTCATCTGGTGTAGTGTAGAAGTTGGGAAAATATTAAGTAGCGTGCTCTGCAAGCAGTGTTCTAGATAACTGTGTTATTTCCTACAGAGACAAGCCCTGGCTGGAAGAATTGATGGCGGTCTGTGCTGGATGAAGATGAAAAGCAAAGATGAAGGACTTCGACTAGCGATGTCACTGGTGAGTCAGTGTGTTACCTGTACACTGACACTATAAACTGTATACTATATACAGTGGTTCTGTGTACAATGTCACCAGTGATCACTGTATTACCTTTACACTGACACTATATACAGAGCTCATGTGTATAATGTAATTGATCACTGTATAACCTGTACATTATATACAGCGCTCGAATGTATGTCACTGTTGATCACTATATTACCTGTACAGTGTACACTATATACATAGCTCCTGTGTATAGCCACCGGTAATTACTGTATTACCTGTATACTAAGTACAGATCTTCAGTGTATAATGGCACTTGTGGTGATATTAGTATTTTTTTTTATTAATGATCAGTATTGTAATATTCAGTCACTATGTGGTGGTAATATGTTGTCCGGCCATGGTGTGGCGGTATTTGTTCCTTGTATGTGCTATTATTTGGTCACAATGTGGTGGTAATATGTGGTCTGGACATGGTGTGGTGGCATTTGTTCCTTATATGTGATATTATTCGGTCACTGTGGTGGTAATATGTGGTCTGAACATGGTGTGGCAGTATTTGTTCCTTGTATGTGGTATTATAGGTCACTATGTTGTGGTAATATGGTGTCTGGTCATGGTGTGGTGGTATTTGTCCCTTGTATGTGACATTATTGGTCATTTTAAAAATGTAAAAATAAATAAAAATATACCAAAATTGTATTGGATATTTTAACAAATGATTAATAGGATAGAGTAGAGTAGTATTCGGCCAAAAGAGTCTACCTTGTCGTGGTGGCATCTTAAAAAATCTTTTGGCTAAAACAAAAGCTGCTGGCTATATGTGTGATCTGGTGATGGGAACTGATAATGTGTGATAGGTGAGAAGTGGAGTTTTTCCAAGAGAGAGCAGTGGGGCAGTGGACAGTTCAAGGGGAGGATCCTGGGTGGAGTCTCAAGGGTGCCTGAAAATTTTGCCAGTATGGGGCCCCGAAATTCCTAGTGGCAGCCCTGCCTGGCAGCTAGACGGATTGCCGCGATTCTCTTACCTTCTGGTGTTTCCGGCTCGGCTTTTGATTAGCCAGGTCTAGTGCAATGTCATCTGTGCATGCTGCTCATCTCTAGTAGAGACATATTGATTTATTTTTTGTTCAGTCATTCACAGTCGGAGCCGCCAGAACTTTCTCATCTACAGTATATGTTGCTTCACAATACGACATCTGGCTTTTTAGTATCTGTTCATACGTTGCATAAAGACTGTGTTTTGTTTTCTGCTGATGTCCACACCAACATACACAATAACAATCTTCTCTGGTTATTGCTGCATTTTTCAAGGGGACCTTTTCCCCCTTATTGATGCATTTCTGGGGCCGACGTGAAGCCACGCTTTTAATGTGTTTTTATAGAACAGTGTCTGCACTTAAAAAAGTAACTGCAGATTTTTACCGACATTTTTTTTAGGCTCCACATAGAAGACAAGAAATAATGAAAAGCACCAAAACTGCACAGTTCAGCAGTGTATTTAGATGCACAGACGATGGCTGATGAATACTCCTATCAGCTGCGTCTGATGTCGGTAGGAACCCCAGCTCTCTGACTGGCAGTAATAATCTTACTGCTTATTATAGCTGCCAGTGTTTCTCGTGCTGTCATGCCGATGACAACATGGGAAGCACATGATGTTCGGGGTACCAAACCCAAACAGTAACATGGACTTCTTGGAGAAGAATTTTAGTGTAGGATTCATCCATCTCTAGTGCCAAGGGCTTACTAGTAATAATGGTTTTGGGAGCCCATTCTTCATCTACATGCAAATATAATCTGACTTCATTCACAAATTTCTAGCCTACATTTTCTCCATACATTTTAATAGAAAATAGACTGTGATTGCATACATTGATACCACAAGATGATGCAGCTTTCAAATACCGCTACATGTGAAATCACAGGTTGTGCAGGCCTGGGAATTAGTGACTGCAGACTTGTGAATCGCCACAGTATGCAGAGAACGTGCTGTCAGGATTCTCTGGTGCAGGCAACAGACAGTCATGTGACTGCAAACATGTGATTTGCATGCTCCCAGCCACATGCCAACTAGACATGTCCTGGCTTGCTCAATTTACTCATACTGAGTGAGGCTACAAACTTCTAGTTGGCATATGACTAGATGTATGCAAGTTGCATGTTTGCAGTCATGCGCTCACCAGCTCCCAATGTCAGCACCAGAGAATCCTGACAGCTCACACATTGCGTAATGTGAGGATTGACAAGCCTGCAGTCAAATAGAGTGACTGCAGACTTGAAACCCAAGCCTGAAAAAACCCTTTAAGAAATTTCCTTTTTGGAGAGAAATCTGTTGAGAAAACTACAATTCTCATCATGTCCTTAGATCTATAATGACCATTAAAGGGTCAATAATGACTTGTAAGATTACTACTTCCAATAGATGGCACTAGAGTCCAAGTACTTTTCCTCTCTGAAGAGACAATTTACATATTTAATTTTCCAGAGGAGCATGCAAGGCATTTAAGTCTCCTTATACTGGCGTGCCAGACTTGGCATGTCACTCTCCACAAGGAAAAACCTCACCCCTTGGATCACAGTCTTAGCCTCTCATCTAGTCAAATCAGATCACATACATTCTACTGACAAGGGGAAATACCCCTAAACACCATGTCTACAATATGAGATTCTGATTTGTCTTTTATCCTACGTCACATTGCAAGCCTCGTTAAAGGGTTGATAATGACTTGTACGGTTTCTACTTCCAATAGGTGGCACTAGAGTTCAAGTCCGTGTCCTCTCTGAAGAGACAATTTGCATATTGAATTTCCCAAAGGAGCATGCAAGGCATTTAAGTCTCCTCATACTGGTGTGTCAGACCTGGCATGTCACTCTCTACAAGGAGATATCATTCATGTTAACATTCAACGTACTGAAAAACTGGATGAACATTTGTTTCTTTGGAAGTTTGTTTTTACGGAATTCATTGTGCTGTTAAAAAAATATTTTCTGGCAATATGTTTCTCCAACTCAGTACTTTTACAGTGATAAGAGACTTATCATAATTTATTTTCAAAGGTAACATTATTTTTCAAGGTAAAATTCCGGCTGAGAATACATTATTTCCAGGTAATAATATCTTGGACCAGTAATGCTAACTGCTCTCACTCTAATATACTTGTCCTCTAACTACTGTACATAGATGGATTGGCATCAATGAGAATAGAAACTTTACTCCCCCGACCGTAGACAGCACAGGCACCAATGTGCTATTTGCTTTTTGCTAGGAAATTGCCTTTTACAGCAGAATAAAACATAACGTTACTGTGTAAGATCACAAAGAGCAAATTAATGGCTAAAGCAACTGCTCAAAGTGTATTCAAACGCCCACATGGGATTTGCATTAGCAAGTCTGATTTCAGTCAGATTGTCTGTTATTGCAGAGACTGTCTCTGTGTCTCCTAGTAATGCTTTCTATTAAGTAAAATGATGGATGGAAAGAAAGCAAGCACAATGGCATTAAAAGGAGAATAATATCCATTATTTTGCTATCAGTCTTTTTCTAATTTATATAATTTAAAATTTAGATTAAATTTTATCCACTACACCCTTTGGCGATTTTCCATTTTTATTTTTTCCTTTCCTTCTTCCAAGAGCTATTTTTTTTATTTTTTTGCCAATATGGCCATATGAAGGTTTATTTTTTTGTGGGATGAGTGGTTATATTTGAATGACGCTATTGATTTTACCATATACTGTAGTGTACTGGAAAATGGAAAGACAAATTCCAAGTGCGGTGAAATTATAAAAAAAGTGCAATTCCACAAAAAAAAATTATTTACCATGTTCACTATATGGAAAAACTTACCTGGCAATAGGATTCCCCAGATCAGTATTAGCACGCAGATACCAAACATGTATGGACTATTTTTTATATAAGCAGTGAAAAAAATTTAAAATTTGTATGAAAAAGTTTTTGCGTTTGTGGCCATTTTCCGAGACCCGTAATGTTCTCATTTTTCATCATCTGGGGCTGGGCAAGGGCTTATTTTTTGGGCCCTGAGCTGATGTTATTATTGATACCATTTTGGGGTAGATACAATGTTTCAATCACCTGTTATTGCCTTTTATTGCAATGTTGAAGCGAATGATAAAACTATAATTCTTGGGTCTTGATTTTTTTTCTCATTACACCATTTACTGATCAGATTCATTTACTTAATATTTTGATAGATCAGACATTTCTGTGGGTCATTAGCATATCACATTCGATGCTCACGCATCGGATGCCATACACTAGTCTTAACCCGACCAAAGGCGAAGACACAGCTGATGATGATGATGTAAATATATGTCATCAGTTGTGAGGGGATTAAGATTAATTTAATATACATACATACATACTGCTCTGGCAAAAATTAAGAGACCACCACATCAAAACACTGCCTTTCTCCAGACCTGAACCCCATTGAAAACCTCTAGAATGTAATCAAGAGGATGATGGATAGTCACAAGCCTTCAAACAAAGAAGAGCTGCTTACATTTTTGCGCCAGAAGCAGTGTAAGGCTATGTGCATACGTTGCGGATTTCTGTGCAGATTTTTCCGCTCAGTTTTTTAAAAATCCACAGGTAAAGCGCAGATTTCCAGCATTTTTTGTGCGGATTTCACCTGCATTTTACCACCTGCGGATTCCAATAAGGCCAGTCTCACACGTCTAGATAATTCCGGTACCGGAAAAATCGGTACCGGAATTATCCGTGTCCGTGTGTCCGTGCGTTTATGCGGCACATCAGTGTGGCACACGTGCGGCATCCGTGTGCCACCCGTGTGCCGACTGAGGACCACACGCACCGTGCAGGAGATAGCGCTACAGTTAAGCGCTGTCCCCTGCATCTGGTGCTAAAGCCCCATTCATTTCTTCTCTCCAGCATCATTCGCTGGAGAGAAGATATGAAAAATCTGTTTAATGTTTAAAAAAAAGATCCCTGTCCCCAACCCCCTCTCACCCCCTGTGTGCCTCCCCCCTCCCGCTGTTAATAAAATACTTACCCGGCTCCCTTGCTGCTTCCTGTCCTCGCCGCAGCTTCTCCTGTATGAGCGGTCACGTGGTGCCGCCTAGTACAGTGATGAATATGCGGCTCCACCTCCCATAGGGGTGGAGCCGCATATTCATCACTGTAATGGGGTGGTGGCACCATCATGCTGTGGGGATGTTTTTCGGCAGCAGTGACAGAGAAAATGGCCCAAGTTGAGAGGAAGATGGATGGTGTGAAATACAAGGATATTTTTGAGCAAAACTTGTGCCAGTCTGTCAGTGATTTGAGACTGGGATCAAGATTCACCTTCCATCAAGACAAAGACCCAGAAAAGGCTGCCAAAGCAACACTCAAGTGTTTTATGGTCAAATGATTAACCCCTTTCTGACATTAGACGTAATGATCCATTCATGTGCCCTGGGCCTATTTGAACAGGGACGGATCATTACATCATCATGATCACCCCCACACACGGAGGTGTGCTGGCGATCGCCACCAGGTGTCAGCTGATTCTGACAGCTGACAACCGGCACTAAGCGCCAGGAGCGGTCACAGACCACTTCCGGCAAGTAAACCCCCAAAATACTGCGATTGAACATGATTACAGCATTCTGGCAGCAGGCAGAGGGGCTGACAGCCCCTCTGCCTTTGGATCGGAGACCCCGCAGCATGATGCAGGATCCCGCTTGTTGCCATGGTGACCGGACGTCGTGATGACAACATCCGGGTCACCACAGCTAGGAAGCTTGCTGTTCATGTGCAGTGCATGATCAGCAAGTCTCTCTGTCAGTATAGAGCTGACAGTTTCTGTAGCATGGAGATGCTGGTTCATCTCCATTCTAAAGATGCGATCAGAATGCAAAAAGTGATAGTCCCATAGTGGGACAAAGTAAAAAAGTTAGAAAAACATCAAATAACATTTTTAAATGATTGTAAAAATATTTAATTTTTTTTATTTTTTTTAAATCTAAAATAATAATGAAAAAATCAGAAGATATTGTATTTCAAAATAAATATTTGAATGAGAAAAACAAAAGAAACAAAAAAAAATACATATTTGGTGCCCCTGTGTCCGCAAATGACCCGATCTATAAAACTGTCCCACTAGTTAACCTCTTTAGTGAACACCATAAACAATAAGAAAAATACAAGGTAAAAAACAATGCTTTATCATCACACAGATGAAAAAAAAGGGGAATAAAACGTGATCAAAAAGACGGATATGAATAAACATGGTACCGCTGAAAACGTCATCTTGTCCCACAAAAAACAAGCTGCCAAACAGCTCCATCAACAGAAAAAGTAAAAAGTTATGGCTCTCAGAATAAAGCGATGCAAAAATAATTATTTTTTTCTATAAAATAGTTTCTATTGTATCAAAGCTCCAAAACATAAAAAAGGTATACGCTGTAATCGTACTGACCCGAAAAATAAAACTGCCTTATCAATTTTACAACATATGAAAAAGTATAAACCCCCCACCCCAAAGAAATTCCTGAAATGTTTTTTGTTCATTCTGACTCAAAAAAATCAGAATAGAAAGCGATCAAAAAAAGTCATGTGCCCGAAAATGGTACCAATAAAATCGTCAACTCGTCCGGCAAAAAACAAGACCTCATATGACTCTGTGGGCCAAAATCTGAAAAAATTGTGGCTCTCAAAATTTGGTGATGCAAAACTATGTTTTGCTATAAAAAGCATCTTTTAGTGTGTGACAGTAACCAAACATAAAAACTAGATATAAATCTAGTATCGCTGCAATCACATCGACCCGAAGAATAAATTCGCCTAATCACTTATACCGCACGAGAAATGGTGTAAAAAAATAAATAAAACTGATTCTTCACTTGCTGTTGATTTTTTTCATTCTGCCTCCCAAAGTTCGCAATAAGGATTGGTGCACATTTACCCTGCGTTTTGCGTTGAGCTCTTACACCAGGATTTCCATGTAAATCTCTGAAATACGTGATTCAGATGGAACCTCTGGTGGAAGTTTCCATATAATGAGGCAGATGGAGGCACTGTGGGCGGCATGTGACCTGTGATCCAGCCTTGTCCATCTTTTTAGGATTGAACAAAAATGCCATCGGCCACATTCTTGTGCACTTCTGAAAAGGACACTCCTGAATAGAGGCCAGACGGAGTCCAGAGTAACTCTGCTGCCTCATTATAGTGAATGGATCCCTCGGGTGTTTCATCTCAATCATGCCACTCAGAGATTTAGATGGAAACTCCAAAGTAGGTGGCCAGAGTAGAGCGCCGGATAAATGTGTTCCCAAATGTTATGTAAAATGTTCCCAATAAAAGCTTCAACTCAATCCACAAAAAAGCAAGCCTTGGCTCTGGTCCGTCATCTGTTAACAGAAATGTAGGGGGCTTCCTCTTTACTGGTAGCACAAAGGCTCTGGAAAAGCAAAATGGTTCCTCACTCGCCAAGGGAAATTCAGCATATTCTCCACTCCAAAATTCAAATGCCCCCCTCCCTTCTGAGCCCCATAGTCTATCTAAACCACATATATCGTCCATGTTTGGCATTTCTGAAGTGATGAGGGCCCAACTAACTTGCAGGTGCATGCCTCCATAAGCATGGGCTGGGCATAACGTACGGGTGACTGCAACGTACTGGTCACTGCAGCATACTGGTCACTACAATGACAGTTTGCAATTTTCACTCGGCAACATTCATTGCTGCTTGTTTCTGGAAAATACCCAGGGAGTCAAAATTGTCACTACACCTGTAGATAAATTCCCCAAGCAGTATTATTATTATTATCATTTATTATTATAGCGCCATTTATTCCATGGTGCTTTACATGTGAGAAGGGGTATACATAATAAAAACAAGTACAATAATCTTGAACAATACAAGTCACAACTGGTACAGAAGGAGAAAGGACCCTGCCCGCGAGGGCTCACAATCTACAAGGGATGGGTGAGGATACTGTAGGTAAGGATAGAGCTGGTCGTGCAGTGGTTTGGTCGATCGGTGATTACTGCAGGTTGTAGGTTTGCCGGAAGAGGTAGGTCTTCAGGCTCTTTTTGAAGGTTTCGATGGTAGGTGAGAGTCTGATATGTTGTGGTAGAGAGTTCCAGAGTAGGGGTGATGCGCAAGAGAAATCTTGTATGCGATTGTGGGAAGAGGAGATAAGAGGGTAGTAGAGAAGGAGATCTTGTGAGGATCGGAGGTTGCGTGCAGGAAAGTACCGGGAGACGAGGTCACAGATGAATGGAGGAGACAGGTTGTGGATGGCTTTGTATGTCATGGTTAGACTTTTGTACTGGAGTCTTTGGGTAATGGGGAGCCAGTGAAGGGACTGACAGAGGGCAGAGGCTGGGGAATAGCGGAGGGACAAGTGGATTAGTCGGGCAGCTGAGTTTAGAATAGATTGGAGGGGTGCGAGAGTGTTCGAGGGGAGGCCACAGAGCAGGAGGCTAGAGTAGTCGAGGCGGCAGATGATGAGGGCATGGAATAGGGTTTTTGCAGATTCTTGGTTTCGGAATGTACGGATCTGTGAAATATTTTTGAGTTGAAGGCGGCAGGAAGTGGAAAGGGCTTGGATATGCGGTTTGAAGGAGAAATCAGTGTCAAGGATCACCCCGAGACAGCGAGCTTGTGGGACTGGGGAGAGTGGGCAGCCATTTACTGTAATGGATAGGTTCGTTGGGGGGTTGTGTGAGATGGGGGAAAAACAATGAATTCTGTTTTGTCCATGTTAAGTGTTAGGGACTGGTGGAACGCACCAAGTATAGATGATATGAAACTAGGTGCGTTCGCAGTCCGAGGTCCACCGTGCAGGTATAAACCCTGCTGCTAGTAAGACGGACTATATGGCGGTACTAAAAGTATGCACGCATGGGTTAACTTCACCCTGCGTGAAGGAAGCGATCCTGTTGCATCACAGGACTGCGGTACCGCACATAGAGCGCGAGCAAGAAGTCAGCGAACACAAGCCCAAGTCAGGATTGAAGTCCGATTAGACCACTTGCTGGCACAACACCGCAACTGGGTGTGTAAGGAAACTATTAAATAGTGTATAGAGGCACGAGAGTACATGTGGTGCCGCACTGACGGACGCCACTAACCACCCAGGCTTGGGTAAGGAAAGCGCAGAGGAAGCGCACGGCGCCGTACTTGGCAGACACAGCAACTGGACGCTGTGATGTGTGTTACGTGCAGATGGCTAGTCGGGCGCTAGATAGCTACCATCATCCGCGAGCAGTCAACAACACTAGGGAGGGATACTTAGGAGCTTTCATCCATCGACATACATCCATCTACACACACACATTATAACAAGACAATACTAGTGCATGGCCGTGCGGTCATGCGCAGTTTATATAGTTGCAGCACAGGAAGCAGCTACAGAAGTTTTGCCCTTTCAGGACCTGCCAAGAGGACCAATGGGATGTGCTGCAGTGCCTGAGCATGTGACCCTTGATCTCCAACGGGAGATCTTGCCCTGGGCATGCTCAGTGTGTGCAAATAAGGACTTAGTCCCAGAGAAGCCCGCTCACCGCAGATCAGTGCAGGGTACAACAGGAGAGCCAGAAAAGGCAGCAGTAACCCTCTGCACAGAATCAGTCCCAGCAAGACGCTGGGAGCGACGCCTCCGCTGAGCAGAGCCCACTGCGGCCGATACCGAATGGGAGACCGCAGCAGACACGGATCGAGATTCCCCCTGTGCAGCAGAGGAAACTCGACTCCTAACATTACCCCCCCTCCTAGGGCCCCCTCCTCCTTGAGCCTCACTATGCTCAAAAGCTGCAATAAGCAGCGGAGCCCGAATGTGCTCCACAGGCTCCCAGGTTCTATCCTCTGGGCCGTGACCCTTCCAGTCCACCAGATAAAATTTCTTGCCACGTACCACCTTACACCCCACAATAGCATTCACCTCAAACTCATCCGTGGATGAACCCGATGTCCCAGCAGATGACTCAGAAAACCGGGACAAATGAACGGGCTTTAAGAGGGAAACGTGAAAAGTATCGGTGATACCAAGGCGTGGAGGAATAGCCAAACGGTAGACCACAGGGTTGACCTGTTCCAGAACCTTAAACGGGCCAATGTAGCGAGGAGCAAACTTAGTGGACTCAACTCGCAGCCTGATGTTACGGGCGGAGAGCCACACTAAGTCGCCAGGAGCAAAGACCGGAGCGGGGCGCCGATGTGTATCAGCCGAAACCCTCATTCTCTCCTTGGAGGCCCGGATGGCATCCTGTGTGCGGTCCCAGATGTCACATGCCTCCACCGCCCAGTCTGCCACCCTAGAATCGGTGGATGACACGGGCATGGGCACAGGGACACGCGGATGCTGGCCGTAATTAAGGAGAAAGGGAGTTTGACCAGTGGAATCGGCTATGGCGTTGTTTGAGGCAAATTCCGCCCAAGGTAGCAAAGATGCCCAGTCATCCTGCCTAGCAGAGACGAAATGTTGCAAATATGTCACCAGAGTCTGGTTGGTTCTCTCCACCAACCCATTCGTCTCGGGATGGTATGCAGAGGAGAGGTTTAACTCTATGCTGAGTAAACGGCAGAGCTCTCTCCAAAACCGAGACGCGAACTGGGGACCCCGATCGCTGACAATCTTATAAGGCATACCATGCAATCGGAAAACGTGCTTAATGAACAACACCGCCAAGGCCCGTGCTGAGGGTAACCGAGGAAGCGGCACCAAATGCACCATCTTAGAGAAATGGTCGGTGACAACCCAAATAATGGAGCAGCCACGCGACTTGGGTAAGCCCACCACAAAGTCCATCCCGACCATCTCCCAGGGCCTGTCTGCCACCGGTAGAGGGTAAAGCAACCCAGCAGGCCGTTGCCGAGGAGACCGATTCTGGGCACAAGAAACGCACGCCTGAATATAGTCCCTGACATCTCGGGCCATATGCGGCCACCAGTATGTTCTCGCCAAAAGCTCAGATGTCCTCTTGGTCCCAAAATGCCCACCCACTCTGGAGGAGTGAGCCCAAGAGAGAACCTCCGGTCGCAAGTTAGCTGGTAGGAAAGTCTTGCCCGGGGGCACAGACTCTAGCGAAACCGGAGCTACAGTTCTCAGGCTCTCAGAAGGGACAATAAGCCGAGGCTCCTCCTCCTCCTCCTCCGATGACACTACGAAGCGGGAGGGAGCGTCAGCACGAACATTCTTCTCCCCGGAGAGGAAATGGAGAGTAAAATGGAACCGGGAGAAGAACAGGGACCATCTAGCCTGGCGAGAATTCAGCCGCTGGGCCCTTTGTAGATATACCAAGTTCTTGTGGTCAGTGAAGACTTGGAAGGGAAAGCGAGCTCCCTCCAAGAGATGTCTCCACTCTGAAAAAGCCAACTTCATGGCTAGCAACTCCCTGTCCCCGATGGAATAATTCCTCTCCGCTGGTGTGAAGGTCTTGGAGAAGAAGAAGCAAGGATGCTTCCGACCTTGAGCATCCTTTTGGAAAAGGACTGCTCCAGCACCAACGGATGAGGCATCCACCTCCAAGATAAATGGTTTATCAACATCGGGGCGATGTAGGATGGGGGCGCTAGCGAAGTGTGACTTGATCGAGAGAAAGGCTTTGGAGACCTCCTCTGACCACAACTTGGGATTTGCTCCCTTCTTGGTGAGGGCAACCAAGGGAGCTACCAAAGTTGAGAAGTGTGGGATGAACTGGCGATAGTAATTAATGAACCCCATAAAGCGCTGCACCGCTTTAAGAGAATGGGGTTCCTGCCAGTCCATTACAGCCTGTAGCTTGGCAGGATCCATAGCCAAACCCTGGGCAGAGATGATATAACCAAGGAAAGGCAAGGACTCCTGCTCAAACACACACTTCTCCAACTTGGCGTAGAGGGAGTTTGCCCGTAAGAGGTCAAAGACTTTGCGAACATCTCTCCGATGGGAGTCAATATCTGGAGAGAAGATGAGAATATCATCCAGATAGACTACGACCGAGGTGGTGAGCATATCCCGGAAGATGTCGTTCACAAAGTCTTGGAAAACGGCTGGGGCATTACAGAGCCCGAAGGGCATCACCAGATATTCATAGTGCCCATCCCTGGTGTTAAAAGCCGTCTTCCATTCATCCCCCTCACGGATGCGAATCAGGTTGTAAGCACCCCGCAGATCTAACTTAGTAAATATCCTCGCTCCTCGTAGCCTATCAAACAGCTCAGATATCAGGGGTAATGGGTACTTGTTCTTAACGGTGATGGCGTTAAGACCCCTGTAGTCTATACATGGACGTAAGTCTCCAGTCTTCTTCTGTACGAAGAAGAACCCAGCCCCTGCCGGTGACACTGACTTCCTAATGAATCCTCTTGCCAGATTCTCTTGGATGTACTGAGACATTGCCTCCGTCTCCGGGAGAGATAACGGATAGACTCGACCCCGGGGAGGCTCAGCACCAGGCAAGAGGTCAATAGGACAGTCATAGGGGCGGTGAGGCGGAAGGGTCTCCGCAGCTCTTTTGGAGAACACGTCTGCATAGGGCCAATAGTGCTTGGGAAGAGAGGAAAGATCTGCGGGTACCTGTGTAGTAGCAACCTGAACGCACTCCCTCTGACATCTACCCTCGCAGGATTTACTCCATCCCAAAATTCTCCCAGAGGACCACTCAATATGAGGAGAATGGTAGCGAAGCCATGGTATCCCCAACAGGACCTCATCAATTCCCTCAGGAATGACTAATAGGGAGATTATCTCCTGATGTGATGGAGACACAGAAAGCGTGAAAGGAATGGTTTGGTGGGTAATCTGTGAGGGTAGTGTTGACCCATTTACCACTCGAACGGTTACAGGCTTGGCGAGCATCACCAAGGGTATTTCGTGACGCTGGGCAAAAGAGGAAGACATAAAATTACCCTCTGCCCCAGAATCCACGCATAGCTCGACCATAAGAGTGGATGGGCCTATGGTAATTGTCCCCTTGAAGGACAACTTTGAGGCAAACGTCGCCGTGTCTAGTGTACCTCCTCCAACTGCCACTAGACGCTGACGTTTCCCCGACCGCTGAGGACCCTTGGAGACAAGATGTCCTGACTGCTGGCAAACATGTGACTCAGATGCCTGGATTTGAGATTCCAAAGGTTTGGCGAAGGTGGGAGCCAGCCGAAACCTCTGCCTACACTGGGCTCGCTCTAACCTCAGCTCATTAAAACGGAGGTCAATACGAGTAGAGACAGTTATTAACTCCTCCAGTGTGGCAGGAATCTCCCTAGTGGCCAAAGCGTCCTTAACGTGATCAGCCAGGCCCCTCCAAAATATGGGGATAAGGGTTTTATCCGACCACTCCAGCTCAGAAGCTAAAGTACGGAAGCGGACGGAAAAATGGCTGACCAAGGACTCACCCTGAGTTAATGCCAGTAGTTGGAGCGCTGTGTCATGGGTGACTTGAGGTCCTAAAAAGACCTTTTTCAGAGTGCTCAGAAACAACGGAGCACTCTGCACCACATGATCACCACGCTCCCACAGCGGCGTAGCCCACTCCAACCCCCTGTCCGACAAGAGAGAGACAATAAATCCCACCTTAGCCCGCTCTGTAGGAAAACGTGCAGCCAGGAGCTCGAGGTGGATAGAGCACTGACTCACGAATCCCCTACAAGTTTTGCAATCTCCAGAAAATTTTTCTGGCAATGGGAGGCGAGAAAATGTCGGAACAGGGGTGGCAGTGGACAAGGTTGCTGCAGCCACGCTAGCAGCCTGTACAGCAACTGCGGTAACATCCACAGCTGAGGTTGAGCTCTCGAGAGCCGTCAACCTACCCTCCAGCTGCTGGATATACCGCAAAGATTGCTGAATGTCCGCCATTTACTAGCCAGACCTTGGCTCTAGTATTATGTTAGGGACTGGCGGAACGCACCAAGTATAGATGATATGAAACTAGGTGCATTCGCAGTCCGAGGTCCACCGTGCAGGTATAAACCCTGCTGCTAGTAAGACGGACTATATGGCGGTACTAAAAGTATACACGCATGGGTTAACTTCACCCTGCGTGAAGGAAGCGATCCTGTTGCATCACAGGACCGCGGTACCGCACATAGAGCGCGAGCAAGAAGTCAGCGAACACAAGCCCAAGTCAGGATTGAAGTCCGATTAGACCACTTGCTGGCACAACACCGCAACTGGGTGTGTAAGGAAACTATTAAATAGTGTATAGAGGCACGAGAGTGCATGCGGTGCCGCACTGACGGATGCCACTAACCACCCAGGCTTGGGTAAGGAAAGCGCAGAGGAAGCGCATGGCGCCGTACTTGGCAGACACAGCAACTGGACGCTGTGATGTGTGTTACGTGCAGATGGCTAGTCGGGCGCTAGATAGCTACCATCATCCGCGAGCAGTCAACAACACTAGGGAGGTATACTTAGGAGCTTTCATCCATCGACATACATCCATCTACACACACACATTATAACAAGACAATACTAGCGCATGGCCGTGCGGTCATGCGCAGTTTATATAGTTGCAGCACAGGAAGCAGCTACAGAAGTTTTGCCCTTTCAGGACCTGCCAAGAGGACCAATGGGATGTGCTGCAGTGCCTGAGCATGTGACCCTCGATCTCCAACGGGAGATCTTGCCCTGGGCATGCTCAGTGTGTGCAAATAAGGACTTAGTCCCAGAGAAGCCCGCTCTCTGCAGATCAGTGCAGGGTACAACAGGAGAGCCAGAAAAGGCAGCAGTAACCCTCTGCACAGAATCAGTCCCAGCAAGACGCTGGGAGCGACGCCTCCGCTGAGCAGAGCCCACTGTGGCTGAAGCAGAATGGGAGACCGCAGCAGACACGGATCGAGATTCCCCCTGTGCAGCAGAGGAAACTCGACTCCTAACATTAAGTTTTAGAAATCTAGCGGAGAAGAAGGATGAAATAGCGGATAGACATTGAGGGATTCTGGTTAGTAGGGTGGTGATATCTGGTCCAGAGATGTAGATCTGTGTGTCATCAGCATAGAGATGATACTGAAAACCATGAGATTCTATGAGCTGTCCCAGGCCAAAGGTGTAAATGGAGAAGAGCAGGGGCCCTAGAACTGAACCTTGCAGAACTCCGACAGATAGGGGGCGATGTGACGAGGTGGTGTGTGAATGGGAGACGCTGAATGTTCGGTCAGTTAGGTATGAGGAGATCCAGGATAGGGCCAAGTCTGTGATGCCAAGGGATGAGAGGGTCTGTAGTAATAGGGAATGGTCCACTGTGTCAAAGGCAGAGGACAGGTCCAGGAGGAGAAGGATAGAGTAGTGTCGCTTGCTCTTGGCGGTTAATGGGTCATTGGTGACCTTAGTTAGAGCAGTTTCAGTGGAGTGGTGTGGCCGGAAGCCTGCTTGTAAGCGGTCGAAAAGGGAGCAGGAAGATAGATAGGAGGACAGTTCAAGATGGACGTGTTGTTCCAGTAGTTTTGAGGCATAGGGAAGAAGTGATATAGGGTGATAGCTAGATACAGAGGATGGGTCAAGAGAGGGCTTTTTGAGGATAGGTGTGATTGAGGCATGTTTAAAGCTTGAGGGGAAAACACCAGTTGTTAGTGATAGGTTGAAGAGATGGGTTAGAGTTGGGATGAAGACTGTGGCGAGGTTTTTGATGAAGTGGGAAGGGATCGGGTCAAGTGCACAGGTGGTAAGATGCGATCCTGTTAACTTAACCTGAAGAAGACGGAACTATTCTGTTGAAATGCGTTGTGGAAATATTAAATGAGGACTTTTTAATACCAGCTGAACTGTGTCGCTTGCGCTCCATATGACCGGTCCATTTTTGCTTCATCCTGCAAGGAAAAATGGCAGATGATCCACAAATCCAGGTGTGAAAAACTTGTTGCATCATTCCCAAGACGACTCATGGCTGTAGTAGCTCAAAAGGGTGTTTCTACTCAATACTGAGCAATGGGTCTGAATACTTATGACCATATGATATTTCAGTTTTTCTTTTTTAATAAATTTGCAAAAAAAAATCTACATTTTCGTTTTTTTAGTCAAGATGGGGAGAAGAGTGTACATTAATGAGAAAAAAATGAACTTTTTTGAATTTACCAAATGGCTGCAATGAAATAAAGAGTGAATAATTTAAAGGGGTCTGAATACTTTCCGTACCCACTGTACTTGCTTTTACATTTCTGTTGTAGTACACTGAATAAGGTCTTAAATGACTGAAACATCTGAGTTGTATGTACTATATTTTTGGACTGCATTAAATTACCTTGATATCATCCACTGAGTGCCAAGTTTATTAACCCCTTCCCGACCTTTGACGCCACGTAGGCGTCATGAAAGTCGGTGCCAATCCGACCCATGACGCCTATGTGGCGTCATGGAAAGATCGCGTCCCTGCAGATCCGGTGAAAGGGTTAACTCCCATATCACCCGATCTGCAGGGACAGGGGGAGTGGTAGTTTAGCCCAGGGGGGGTGGCTTCACCCCCCCGTGGCTACGATCGCTCTGATTGGCAGTTTCACTTTCAACAGCCAATCAGAGCGATTTGTAATATTTCACCTATTATAACTGGTGAAATATTACAATCCAGCCATGGCCGATGCTGCAATATCATCGGCCATGGCTGGAAACACTAATGTGCCCCCACCCCACCCCACCGATCGCCCCCCCAGCCCCCCGATCTGTCCGGTACACTGCTCCGGCTCCCCTCCGTCCTCCTGTCCACTCCCCCCCGTGCTCTTGTCCGCTCCCCCGTGCTCCAATCACCCTCCCCGTGCTCCAATCACCCCCCCTGCACTCCGATCCACCCCCCTCCGTGCTCCGTTCCACCCCCCCGTGCTCCGTTCCACACCCCACCGTGCTCCGTTCCACCCCCCCCCATTGCTCCGTTCCACCCCTCCCGTGCTCCGATCCACCCCCCATGTGCTCCCCCCCACCCCATCATACTTACCGATCCTGTCGGGGTCCGTCCGTCTTCTCCCTGGGCGCCGCCATCTTCCAAAATGGCGGGCGCATGCGCAGTGCGCCCGCCGAATCTGCCGGCCGGCAGATTCGTTCCAAAGTGCATTTTGATCACTGAGATATAATCTATCTCAGTGATCAAAATAAAAAAAATAATAAATGACCCCCCCCCCCTTTGTCACCCCCATAGGTAGGGACAATAAAAAAATAAAGATTTTTTTATTCCCCACTAATGTTAGAATAGGGTTAGGGTTAGGGTTAGGGGTAGGGTTAGGGTTAGGGCTAGGGTTAGGGGTAGGGTTAGGGAAAGGGTTAGGGCTAGGGTTAGGGCTAGGGTTAGGGGTAGGGTTAGGGTTAGGGCTAGGGTTAGGGGTAGGGTTAGGGAAAGGGTTAGGGCTAGGGTTAGGGCTAGGGTTAGGGGTAGGGGTAGGGTTAGGGCTAGGGTTAGGGGTATGGTTAGGGCTAGGGTTAGGGCTAGCGTTAGGGGTAGGGGTAGGGTTAGGGCTAGGGTTAGGGGTAGGGGTAGGGTGAGGGTTAGGGGTAGGGTTAGGGGTAGCGTTAGGGCTAGGGTTAGGGCTAGGGTTAGGGGTAGGGTTAGGGGTAGGGTTAGGGGTAGGGCTAGGGTTAGGGCTAGGATTAGGGGTAGGGGTAGGGTTAGGGCTAGGGTTAGGGGTAGGGTTAGGGGTAGGGGTAGGGTTAGGGCTAGGGTTAGGGGTAGGGTTAGGGCTAGGGTTAGGGCTAGGGTTAGGGGTAGGGTTAGGGGTGGGGTCAGGGGTAGGGTTAGGGATAGGGTTAGGGATAGGGTTAGGGTTTCGGTATGTGCACACGTATTCTGGTCCTCTGCGGATTTTTCCGCTGCGGATTTGATAAATCCGCAGTGCTAAACCGCTGCGGATTTATGGCGGATTTACCGCGTTTTTTCTGCACATTTCACTGCGGTTTTACAACTGCGATTTTCTATTTGAGCAGTTGTAAAACTGCTGCGGAATCCGCACAAAGAAGTGACATGCTGCGGAATGTAAACCGCTGCGTTTCCGTGCAGTTTTTCTGCAGCATGTGCACAGCGATTTTTGTTTCCCATAGGTTTACATTGAACTGTAAACTCATGGATCCGCAGCGTGTGCACATACCTTTAGAATTAGGCTATGTGCACACGGTGCGGATTTGGTTGCGGATCCGCAGCGGATTGGCCGCTGTGGATTCGCAGCAGTGTTCCATCAGGTTTACAGTACCATGTAAACCTATGGAAAACCAAATCTGCTGTGCCCATGGTGTGGAAAATACCACGCGGAAATGCTGCGTTGTATTTTCCGCAGCATGTCAATTCTTTGTGCAGATTCCGCAGCGTTTTACACCTGTTCCTCAATAGGAATCCGCAGGTGAAATCCGCACAAAAAACACTGGAAATCTGCGGAAAATCCGCAGGTAAAACGCAGTGCCTTTTACCCGCGGATTTTTCAAAAATGATGCTGAAAAATCTCACACGAATCCGCAACGTGGGCACATAGCCTTAGGGTGTGTTGGGGTTAGGGTTGTGGTTAGGGGTGTGTTGCGGTTAGGGTTGTGATTAGGGTTATGGCTACAGTTGGGATTAGGGTTAGGGGTGTGTTGGGGTTAGTGTTGGAGGTAGAATTCAGGGGTTTCCACTGTTTAGGCACATCAGGGGTCTCCAAACGCAACATGGCGCCACCATTGATTCCAGCCAATCTCGTATTCAAAAAGTCAAATGGTGCTCCCTCACTTCCGAGCCCCGACGTGTGCCCAAACAGTGGTTTACCCCCACATATGGGGTACCAGCATACTCAGGATAAACTGCGCAACAATTACTGGGGTCCAATTTCTCCTTTTACCCTTGTGAAAATAAAAAATTGCTTGCTAAAACATCATTTTTGAGGAAAGAAAAATGATTTTTTATTTTCACGGCTCTGCGTTGTAAACGTCTGTGAAGCACTTGGGGGTTCAAAGTGCTCACCACATATCTAGATAAGTTCCTTGGGGGGTCTAGTTTCTAAAATGGGGTCACTTGTGGGGGGTTTCTACTGTTTAGGCACACCAGGGGCTCTGCAAACGCAACGTGACGCCCGCAGACCATTCCATCAAAGTCTGCATTTCAAAACGTCACTACTTCAATTCCGAGCCCCGGCATGTGCTCAAACAGTAGTTTACCCCCACATATGGGGTATCACCGTACTCAGGAGAAACTGGACAACAAATATTGGGGTCAAATTTCTCCTGTTACCCCTGGGAAAATTAAAAAATTCTGGGCTAAATAATTATTTTTGAGGAAAGAAAAAGTATTTATTATTTTCACGGCTCTGCATTATAAACTTCTTTGAAGCACTTGGGGGTTCAAAGTGCTCACCACACATCTAGATAAGTTCCTTTCGGGGTCTAGTTTCCAAAATGGGGTCACTTGAGGGGGGTTTCTACTGTTAAGCCACATCAGGGGCTCTGCAAACGCAACGTGACGCCAACAGAGCATTCCATCAAAGTCTGCATTTCAAAATGTCACTACTTCAATTCCGAGCCCCGGCATGTGCCCAAACAGTGGTTTACCCCCACATATGGGGTATCAGCGTACTCAGGAGAAACTGGACAACAAATTTTGGGGTCAAATTTCTCCTGTTACCCTTGGCAAAATAAAAAATTGCAGGCTAAAAGATCATTTTTGAGAAAATATTTTTTTTTTTTTTTCATGGCTCTGCGTTATAAACTTCTGTGAAGCACTTGGGGGTTCAAAGTCCTCACCACACATCTAGATTAGTTCCTTTGGGGGTCTAGTTTCCAAAATGGGGTCATTTCTGGGGGATCTCCAATGTTTAGGCACACAGGGGCTCTCCAAACGTGACATGGTGTCCGCTAATGATTGGAGCTAATTTTCCATTTAAAAAGCCAAATGGCGTGCCGTCCCTTCCGAGCCCTGCCGTGCGCCCAAACAGTGGTTTACCCCCACATATGGGGTATCAGCGTACTCAGGACAAACGGGACAACAAGATTTGGGGTCTAATTTCTCCTATTACCTTTGGCAAAATAGGAAATTCCAGGCTAAAAAATCATTTTTGAGGAAAGAAAAATTATTTTTTATTATCATGGCTCTGCGTTATAAACTTCTGTGAAGCACCTGGGGGTTTAAAGTGCTCAATATGCATCTAGATAAGTTCCTTGGGGGGTCTAGTTTCCAAAATGGGGTCACTTGTGGGGGAGCTCCAATGTTTAGGCACACAGGGGCTCTCTAAACGCGACATGGTGTCCGCTAACAATTGGAGCTAATTTTCCATTCAAAAAGTCAAATGGCGCGCCTTCCCTTCCGAGCCCTGCCGAGTGCCCAAACAGTGGTTTACCCCCACATATGAGGTATCGGCGTTCTCGGGAGAAATTGCCCAACAAATTTTATGATCCATTTTATCCTATTGCCCATGTGAAAATGAAAAAATTGAGGCGATAAGAATTTTTTTGTGAAAAAAAAGTACTTTTTCATTTTTACAGATCAATTTGTGAAGCACCTGAGGGTTTAAAGTGCTCACTATGCATCTAGATAAGTTCCTTGGGGGGTCTAGTTTCCAAAATGGGGTCACTTGTGGGGGAGCTCCAATGTTTAGGCACACAGGGGCTCTCCAAACGCGACATGGTGTCCGCTAATGATGGAGATAATTTTTCATTCAAAAAGTCAAATGGCGCTCCTTCCCTTCCGAGCCTTACCATGTGCCCAAACAGTGGTTTACCCCCACATGTAAGGTATTGGTGTACTCAGGAGAAATTGCCCAACAAATTTTAGGATCCATTTTATCCTGTTGCCCATGTGAAAATGAAAAAATTGAGGCTAAAAGAATTTTTTTGTGAAAAAAAAGTACTTTTTCATTTTTACGGATCAATTTGTGAAGCACCTGGCGGTTCAAAGTGCTCACTATGCATCTAGATAAGTTCCTTGGGGCGTCTAGTTTCCAAAATGGGGTCACTTGTGGGGGAGCTCCAATTTTTAGGCACATGGGGGCTCTCCAAACGTGACATGGTGTCCGCTAAAGAGTGGAGCCAATTTTTCATTCAAAAAGTCAAATGGCGCTCCTTCCCTTCCAAGCCCTGCCGAGCGCCAAAACAGTGGTTTACCCCCACATATGAGGTATCAGCGTACTCAGGACAAATTGGACAACAACTTTCATGGTTCAGTTTCTCCTTTTACCATTGGGAAAATAAAAAAATTGTTGCTAAAAGATAATTTTTGTGACTAAAAAGTTAAATGTTCATTTTTTCCTTCCATGTTGCTTCTGCTGCTGTGAAGCACCTGAAGGGTTAATAAACTTCTTGAATGTGGTTTTGAGTACCTTGAGGGGTGCAGTTTTTAGAATGGTGTCACTTTTGGGTATTTTCAGCCATATAGACCCCTCAAACTGACTTCAAATGTGAGGTGGTCCCTAAAAAAAATGGTTTTGTAAATTTCATTGTAAAAATGAGAAATCGCTGGTCAAATTTTAACCCTTATAACTTCCTAGCAAAAAAAAATTTTGTTTCCAAAATTGTGCTGATGTAAAGTATACATGTGGGAAATGTTATTTATTAACTATTTTGTGTCACATAACTCTCTGGTTTAACAGAATAAAAATTCAAAATGTGAAAATTGCGAAATTTTCAAAATTTTCGCCAAATTTCCGTTTTTATCACAAATAAACGCAGAATTTATTTACCTAAATTTACCACTAACATGAAGCCCAATATGTCACGAAAAAACAATCTCCGAACCGCTAGGATCCGTTGAAGCGTTCCTGAGTTATTACCTCATAAAGGGACACTGGTCAGAATTGCAAAAAACGGCAAGGTCTTTAAGGTCAAAATAGGCTGGGTCATGAAGGGGTTAATTATATATTTTGGTTTGGGACCCTACTTGAGCACAGCCAACAGTTGTGTCATGTTTTAGCTATACTGATCCTTCAGTGACCTGCCCCCTGGTATACATAATGAATATATTTTTATATGATATATCCATATTGAAAAAAAACCTTCTGCAGGCAGGTGCCAGCCGTGGCTCGTGCGCTGCAGCATAATCGCATGTGTACTGTGCACATAATTAACCCCTTAATGACAACCAATATGTCTATTTACTGACCTGAGATAAGAGACTAGCCTCCCCATACAGGTGACAATCCAGCAGCTGTCGGCTGTACACTATAGCTGACAACTTGCTGCATTAGCCAAGATCAGTGTTGGCACCGTCCATATCTGTTTAACCCCTTAGATGCTGCTGTCAATAATGGTTAACAGAGTGTTGGGGCTTCTTCTTCTTCTTTATCCCCCTCGGCACCCTAAGATCATGATGATCATGTGTGGTCCTGATATTTTCCATGGCAATTCATGACCAAATAGCGGCCTTAGAGTTTGTGACATTTAGCTGATTAAAATACACTTTTCATTCCTGTCATGTCACTTTGCATTAATTCCTGAAAATCACCTGATGGGTAAATAAACTATCTGACAGCAGTTTTCAATGTGTCAGGGGGTGCTGTTTTTAAAATGGCATCACTTTTGGGGGTTTCCCAATATATAGGACCCCCAAAGTCACTTCAAACCTGCATAGGTTGCTAAAAAAATTAATTTTGCAAATTTCCTTGAAAAAATAAAAAATAGCTGCTACATTTTTAAACCTCCTAAAATGCAAGCAAAATAAAAGAACATTTTACAAATAGTGCTGATGTAAAGCAGACATGAGGGAAATGTTATTTAATAATGTTTTCATGGTATAACTATCTGGATTAAAGGGATAATTATTAAAAGTTGAAAATTGCTAATTTTTAAAAAAAATTTCTCAAACTTTTGATATTTTTCATAAAATAAACACAAAACATATCAACCTAAATTTATCATTATCATAAATTATAATGTGCCATGAAAAAACAATCTCAAAATCACTGGGATTTGTAGACGCATTCCAGAGTTATTACCACATGAAGTAACACTGGTCAGATTTTTTTAAAAATTCCTAGTCACTAAGGGGTTAATACGGTTGAGGTTATCCTGATATTCCAGAAAAAATAATTTGAAAATGGCGCCTACCGAGACTGTGCAGTAGCAGCTATCGGTGATCCGATAGCTGCTACTGCGCAGGTGCCAGCGGTGCCATTTTGCTAGAGAAAAAAATAATTTCCTCCTCCAAGATTGCGCCGCCGGTGCCTGCACAGTAGTAGCTATCGGGTAGCTGCAACTATGTAGGCACGGCGGGCGCCATTTTCGAATGGATTTTTTTTTCAATATTAGGATAACTTCAAATGTATTAATTATATACACAGTACATATGAGATTATGTTGCAGCGAAGGTGCCACGGCTGACGCCTGCCTGCAGAAGAGTTTTTTTGCAATATGTACTGTATATGTAATATTCATTGTGTAAATTAGGGGTCATCAGTGACCTGTCAGAAGCCATACACATGAATAACTAAGCAGAGAACCGCATGAGGACCCCACCACACAGGCCGCCCCAGAGCACGAGCCTATCATTAACTGAAAATAAAGATTAAATACCAAAAACCACAAGATGGATTTCTTCAATCAAGGTATCATTTTAATCAGAATAATGGTGCTGACCTGACACTGTCTGTAGGTTACTGTGCACAATCCTGCTGACAGGTTCCCTTTAGATGTTACAAGCATGCAAAAGAATAGGCAATATATATTCTAGAAATTAAAAGTAAACTTTAAAAAAATGATGCGCTATGGTATGCACATGTAGTGCAGTGAATGCTTTTATCAAATGAATATAATCAACAGCTAAGTGCAGCAGCCTCACACTTTTCTCCCAAGCTACTGTCACCTCACAATATTCCTCACCATACTGTTATCTCATACTTTTCTCCCCTATACTATCCCCTCACACTGTTCCTTCCAATACTGTTCCCTCACACTTTTCTCACCCATATAGTCCCTTCACCCTTTTCTCCCTGTACTGCTTACTCACACTTTCCCTTCATACTGTCCCTTCATATATCTTCCCCATTGTGTTCCCTCACACTTTTCTCCCACATATTGTCCCCTCATACTCACCCCACATACAGTTCCTTCACACTTGCCTATACTGCCCCCTACACTTTTTCCCCCTACTATCTCCTCATACTCCATTCCATACTCTCCCATACTCAAATTTCTTCCCATACTTACTGTCCCCTAACACTTTTCTCCCCTATACAGTTCCTTCACACTTTTCTCCCCCAGAATGTTTCATCATATTATTATACCTCCCCCCGCATTCTATCTCCTCACACTATCCCACCTTCCTCCAATAAAACTCCACTCTATCTTTGGCTCCATTGGAGCTCTTACTTTATCACCGACCATCCTCCTGCTCTGCGGTGTAGTAGTAATGTCAAAAGACATCCGATGATCATGTCACCTGATCATGCTTTTGCTACCACTTTGACCGTGGAAGCCGTCAGCGCAAGTACATTTGAATGCAAGTAGGCTGCATTTAACATGTTCTCTCAGCAAGCTGGCAGTTTGGCAACTGGCTCGGAGAACAGATGGATCCCACTACGGGGGGCGACAATTTCTCACTGAACAAAAGAACAATTTCCAAAATTTTGACAAAAAATATTTTTAACCCATAACATGAAAGTAGCGGTTTAGTTAATGCAAAAATGAATACACCAAATAAAAAACAATTTAGTGTTTTTGTATGACTGTCCATGATTTTTAAGGACAGTATCAAGTCTTCTAAGCATGAAATGAAGACGTTGACCTCAACAATGACCTCTTTTAGAGCCAGGGTGCTGGATGAAGAGCGATGCTCAGTTTGTCTCTTCAGAATTCACTATAGGTATTTGAGTTCAGATCATGAGACATACTTGGCCACTGGATCACTTTCACCCTATTCTTCTTCAAAAATGCAATAGTGACCTTAGTTGTTTGTTTTGGATCATTATTAAATTGTCAAAGTGCATGTCTACCAAGTGTGCAGAGTGATGGTAGCACCTTTTCTTTCAGTATAGAACAGTACATGTGTGAATTCATGATTCTGTCAATTAAATGGAAATGTTGATTCTGAAAAAAAAAACTAAAGGTTATTTGACAAATCTAATGGGGTCTAGTTTTCTGATGTCCATTCTTTTTGTTCAGCCAAACGACTAGACCACTTTGCACCGAATTTTGCAAATGGATAAATCAAGCATTTTTTAAAGTTATAGATCAGGATTCACTTCTCTAGGGTCTACCTTTGTAGAGAAATTTGCCAAAACAGAACTCAAGCACTAATAATAATTTAATTCAAAATAATCAGATCAACCTGCCTCAAATTTTTCATGTAATTGAATTAAGCACTTGCTTTAGACCAGATTTCATCTCTCTAGGACCGATTATGAGATACTCTAGTGTGGATAGACTATCTTGAGAGATATTAACTTACAGCCAAATCACTGGAACAATCTGCCACAAATTTGCTACATAGGTATTGTAAATCAGGCATTTCTGAAGGTATTACACTAGGCTTAAACTCTCTAGGACCTACTGTTTCTTGAGATATTCATCATAATATGTCTTAGAAAAGGGTTCTAGCAATATAGCACTAAAACAAATATTAATTTTCTGCCAAACAACTGGATTTGTCTGAACCAAGTTTGGCTCATTGATAAATCAAGTGCTTCCAAACGTTTTAGACTCTCTAGGACCTGCCGTTCTCAAGATATTTACCAAAAAATTGAACAAAATCAGCAAGTAAAAATATATACGGCCAAAGGACTGGACCAATCAGCACCAAATTTGGCATATAGGTAATTAAGGAACTACAGGAATCCTCTATACCAAGTTTCAGCTCTCCAAGATATACTAATCTCAGTATATTCACAAAAAATGGAATACAAAAGAAAATATTAATTTGCCTACAATCCACTGGTTCAATTGCCCCAAATTTGCACATAGGTCATAGAGAGCTGAAACTCAGCCTAAAACTTTCCAAAGTGCCTAATTTTATTACTATTTCTACTATTTTCTCAGAATTCTCTCTACATACAGTATTAACATAAAATGTAATACAAAAGCAAATATTAAAGATGTAAAATTTATGTGCATAACAATGCAGATATGTTGGCTTTAGACAGTGGAGTAAATAAATATTTGCATGTTTTCCTACATAAAAAGAATGGAGAGGTCTGTCATTTTTATTGTAGGTAATCTTCAACTGTGGGAGATATAATCTGAAAAAAAAAACAGAAAATCACATTGCATGATTTTTAAATAATTACATTTTATTTTATTGTATGAAATAAGTATTTGATCTCCTACCAACCAGTAAGAATTCTGGCTGTCACAGACCTGTTAGTTTTTCTTTAACCCATTATCTACCAAGGTCCTTTTTTTGGGATGCCTAATCTTTAGCTTCTAGCAACTAAGATTTTATAATTTTAATAATTAGGTCCAATTTTTTGTGTTGTGTTTGTAAAGGGAATGTTTTCAAAATAGGAAATCTTGTCATTGTCATTTCTAATTGAATATTGGGATGCCCTTTACTGAAAAATCCGTACTTGTAAAAATTTTAATTTCGCAAGTAATGGGTTAAGAAACCTTCCTAACCTACATTGCACCTGTTTAAACTTGCAACCTGTGTAAAAGATACCTGTCCAGGGCAACTAAGTAGTGGCTCTGTAAGAAGCATTTCAAGGCCTTGGAGTGGCCTAGCCAGTATCCAGACCTGAACCCAATAGAAAATCTTTGGAGGGTGCTGAAACTCAATGTTGCCCAGCGACAGCCCCGAAACCTGAAAGATCTGGAGAAGATCTGTATGGAAGAGCGGGCCAAAATCCCTTGTGCAGTGTGTGCCATCTTGGTCAAGAAATACAGGAAACGTCTGGCCTCTGTAATTGGAAAAAGCAGTTTCTGTACCATATAATATTTTTTTTGTCAATTGTATCAAATACTTATTTAATGCAATACAATGAAAATTAATTATGCAACAATCATAAAATATGAATTTCTGGATTTTTGTAAGATTCTGTCTCTCACAATTGAAGTGAACCTATGATAAAAATTACAGACCTCTCCATTCTTTGTTGGTGAGAAAGCTTACTCATTTTCCCCACTTTATAAATAGCAAACAAAGCTTTTATGCTCACACAAACAACAAACAGTTAAACCAAACAGACCTGTGCAGAGCTCAGAAATGTTCCTAGTACTGTCTATAAATTAAAGGGAAATATTTGTTTTCTTCTTTTTAATACACATATACCATTCATTTAATAGTGAAATCATTGCTGAACAACAATTGTTCATTCAGTTGATCTTTCATTCTATTATAAAGACTAGAACAGGGCAGTCTTTCATTATTATAGGTAACACAGAGCCTTGACAGTTATTGACTAGTGGTTTCCCTGCATAATTTGTATTGATTTTATTTTTTATGTCCGCTTTATATTTTATTGCCAATTATCTAGATACCCCAAAATAACATACAGCCAAAGGGATTGACCTTGATGTTTCCTCACAATTTCAGTTTATTGTATTTTCAATGATTTGTAGGAATATACAGTACTTGGAGCTTCACTTGTTTCCTGGCATGTTTTGTTATTGATTTGGATATATTGCTAACATTTAAAGAAATAATATTCTTCATTTTCTTGATTACTGTAGGGCCCAAACTGTCTCCCTTCAGCTTTTAAATAGTCAGAAGAACAATTAGGATTACCGTAGTATAGCTTATATTGAAACTAGTGATGAGCGAGCACTAAAATGCTCGGGTGCTCGTTGCTCGGGTTGAGCAAATTGGGATACTCAGGTACTCGACCCGAGCAACGAGCCCAATGTAAGTCTATGGGAAACCCGAGTATTTTAACCACGATCCCCCCCCGGGGGTCTTTTTCAGGTCTAAAAATGTCTGAAAATGATGGAAACACTGCTCAAATGACACGGGAACATCATGGGGATTGCCCCTGGAAGCATTTCTGACTCCAAGGTTACAGCTGTAAGCAATGTTATCAGAGTTTCACGCCATTTTTACAGGTGCACCAAAAACGAAACCAAAATGGATTTTGCTGGGAAATATGTTAAGGTACATCCTTTCCAGGGTAATGACTTGTATATAAGGCAAAATAATTAACCCCAGACCAAAATATTCCTCCACCACTTGGGCTATATTCACACGCAGCGTTTTTGATATGTTTTTCAACTTTAACATTGCTTTCAACCAATACAAATGCATTCACTGGGAAATGTCATTGTAACATTTAACAACCCTAGCTGGCCATGTGGTGTGTGACACATAAGGAGACACATCTTGTTTCATTTATGAAGGAGGGACTCCTAAATTCACAAAGCCTATTTTTAGAGGGGCATCAGGCGGCATTAATATTCTTAAAGGGCCATTACTAAACAGTTGGTCTACTATGCTGTTATTGCCTTTGCAGTGAGTGGCTGGGCTGCCAACAATTACAATGCACCCCAATACCCCTTTCATGAGAGGTACAGGGGGGCTTCCTGAAAAAATGTTGCATTGAATGCAAGGCCTGCCCTGCTATCAAGTTATATGCACCCCAATAAGCCTTTGAACCCAGGTATTGGATGGCCTCAGGAAAATCCACTTCACATTCTTCAGTTGGCCCTGCCATACTGTTTTCTAATGTACTGTACGTACTGCAAGGCCTGCCCTGCTACTAAGTCATATGCACCCAATAAGCCTTTGAACTCAGGTACTGGATGGCCACAGGAAAACTCACTTCCCATTCTTCAGTTGGTCCTGCCATACTGTTTTCTTATGTATTAACTGCAAGGCCTGCCCTGCTACCAAGTCATATGCACCCCAATAAGCCTTTGAACCCAGGTACTGGATGGCCGCAGCAAAAAACCACTTCACATTCTCCAGTTGGGCCTGCCATACTGTTTCCTTGTGCATTGAATGCAAGGACCGCCTTGACCCAAATTTGCACGCATCCCAATCCCCCTTGGAAAAAACATGGAGGAGGGCCTCATAAAAAAACTGTCCCATTACAAAGGAACGGGTCTCCTAGACCTGTAATGCCCATACGCGAAGAGTATGGGCTGACAAACATTTCCCCCTGGGGAAAACATTTTTAAATAAATAATATTTATTGGAGATCACAGACACCTTTTCCAAAAAATTGACTGTCTGTAGCAGCACGGAACACGTGAACCCTGGTGATCTAGTGGTGGAAAGTGATGAGAGGTGGAGGAAGGCCTCATTAAAAACTAGGCCTAATTTAAAGGAGCGTGTATCCTAGACTTGTAATGCCCATACACTAAGTGTATAGGCTGACAAACATTTCGCCATGGGGAAAACATTAAAAAAAATATTTAATGGGGGATCACAGACACCCTTGCCAAAAAATTGACTGTCAGTAGCAGCATGGAACATGTGAACCCTGGTGATCTAGTGGTGGAAAATGATGAGGGGTGGAGGAAGGCCTCATTAAAAACTAGTCCCAATTTAAACGAGCGGGTCTCCTAGACTTGTAATGCCCATACACTAAGTGTATGGGCTAACAAACATTTCCCCATGGGGGGTAAAAAATTTTAAAATATTTAATGGGGATCATAGACACCCTTGTCAAAAAATTGACTATCTGTAGCAGCATGGAACACGTGAACCCTGGTGATCTAGTGGTGGAAAATGATGAGAGGTGGAGGAAGGCCTCATTAAAAACTAGGCTCAATTTAAAGGAGCGTGTCTCCTAGGCTTGTAATGCCCATACACTAAGTGTATAGGCTGACAAACATTTCCCCATGGGGAAAACATTAAAAAAAAATATTTAATGGGGGATCACAGACACCCTTGCCAAAAAATTGACTGTCAGTAACAGCATGGAACACGTGAACCCTGGTGATCTAGTGGTGGAAAATGATGAGAGGTGGAGGAAGGCCTCCTTAAAAACTAGGCCCAATTTAAACGAGTGGGTCTCCTAGACTTGAGGGTACAATAGAACAGACTACATCCAAAACTTCCCTATATAGTTATTGGCCTCTATCCACATCCACAAATTCGACATCCCGGATAATTGGATTAAAGCCGGATTAAAAACAATAAAAAACTTCCACAAAAGGACTAATTTTACACCTTTCCAAGAAATCAGGAATGAACACAACCTTTCATCCTCAGATTTCATGTTTTATATCATTTTAAAGGAGAACATTAGGAAATGTATCCATAACAAATCCTCAAAAAAAGAAATAGTCACTCGTCTCCTGAGCAATACAGGCCACCAATCTCTGTGGAGCATAACAAATTTATACTGCCATTTTAATAAAGACAGCATATTCTCCAAAAACGTATACATGTCACGATGGGAGTCAGAGCTGAACAATGCACTGCAGGCTGAACAATGGGAAAGGGCCATTGGCTACACATACACTTCCAATATATCAATGGTCTTACACGAATCATATTATAAAATTCTAGTCAGATGGTATTACACTCCCGCCAGACTCTCTCATATTAACTCGGAATATTCACCGCTTTGCTGGAGAGAGTGTGGCTACCCAGGAAATCTTTTCCATATATTCTGGAGCTGCCCAAAAGTTAAAACACTATGGAAACAGATCTTCCCGGTGATAAACACACTCGCCAACAAAGACCTCGTGATAACTCCACAGATGGTCCTACTCTCAATAGATATGGAAGAAATAGACCCATCAATCAGACACATTACTATACACCTTCTCTTGGTCATTAAAAACTCCTTGGCCTTTTTCTGGAAGAAGCCAGAGTTACCAAGACTCCCTGACATTATGAAAAAGATGTATCTACACAAGTCCATGGAACTTCGTTTTGTAACAAACAACAACTGTCTCATGAAATACTTTAAAAAATGTTACTACTGGAACACGTCATTCCCAAAACTACAGCTCCACCCTCAATTCAAATTTCCTCTTTCCTCAGTATCAAAACTGACATTGTTATATAGTTGGTCTGAGTTGTACACTCCACACTCCAATTTTAAGTGTTACATAGTTACATAGGTACATAGTTATTAATTTTAAGTGTTAGACTCGTTAGGATTATACTGTTAGTTAGATTCATTGTGATTAATGTTCTATTCAAAACGTTGTTCATATGTATCCTTATTGTGCTCTCTAAATTTTAATTTCCCTCACTTTACTCCCCCATCACCTCATGATACCCCAAAACGTTGTTCATATGTATCCTTATTGTGCTCTCTAAATTTTAATTTCCCTCACTTTACCCCCATCACCCCATGATACCCCTCCCCTCCCGCCCTATTATCCCCCTTTTCTCTTATGTTAAAACCAATGAATATACTTGAAATAAAAAAAATAAAAAATAAAAAATTATTTATGGGTATCATAGACACCCTTGCCTAAAAATTGAATGGCTGTAGCAGCATACAACACGAAGTGCATGGGCTGACAAACATTTCCCCATGGGGGTTACAGTTTTAAAAAATTAGTTGCACAATACACACTAGTGAGTGTGCTGGACAGGTACAGCAGCCCCAAGGACCACGGCCAGCAGTCAGATCTCAGCAGCCAGCCCCTGAGCCTTTGCTTGTCGGAAGAGGGCGCCAGAGAGGTCGGCAGCGGCAGCAGAGAGACCATCACTCGATGCTCTGCAGGTGTCAGCTGGACTTGCAGAAGTGTCTATCAGGGAATGGGGCGGCCATAGGTGTGACTTCCATGATGTTGGGGTGAACACCCGGCAGACTATCGAACAAGTCCAAAAATTGAAAGCTGGCACCTCTGGAACCAAGATTGCTCTTCTGATCAACCACATCAAGCTGGTGTCCTGACCACAGTGGGCCCTGTACCAGTATCACATTGACTTCAACCCCACCATGGAGTGCAAGCTTTTGCGGTATGGCCTCCTGTACCAGCATGAAGAAACCATCGGGAAGGCGTGGGCGTTTGATGGAACCATGTTGCTTTTACCAAAAAGACTGATTAAGGTCACCGAGGTGTTAAGCCAAACTTGAAATGGAGAGAACGTGCGGATTTCTATAGCATCAATTTCCAAAGACTCCTGAAGATAATGGATATGAAGCAGATAGGACGCAACTATTACAACCCGAGTGACGCCACCAAAGTCAGAGCCCACCGACTCGCCATCTGCCCGGGGTTTTCCACCTCCATCCTCCAGTACGAGTCCAGCATCATGTTGAGCATTGATGTCAGCCATAAACTCCTCAGGAACGAGACTGTGCACGACATCATGAGCACCCCTACCCCTCGTGTGGCTCTCAGATGATCCAGGTCGCCTGCTGCAAGGAGCTGATCGGACAGATCGTCCTCACCAATTCCAACACTAAAACCTACCATATAGATGAGATCGCCTGGAACATGACTACGGCGTCCACCTTCAAGAAGGCAGATGGAAGCGAGATCAGCTTTGTGGACTACTATAAGAACCAATACAATGAACAAGTAAAAGACATGATCCAGCCGCTAATCGTGAACATCCCCCAGAGGCCCAAGCCGCAACCACAGACGGAGCCATCATACTGGTGCCAGAGTTCTGTAACAGGTCTGATCGACAGAATGAGAAACAACTTCAACGTCATGAAAGACCTGGCCGTTCACACCCACTTAACACCAGAACAAAGGGAGCGGCAAGTTGGGAAGTTCATGAACTACATACACGAGGATGAGAGAGTTCAGAAAGAGCTACATGACTGGTTGCTGAATTTCGATACCGAACTGCTACTGTTCGAAGGGAGAATCGCACCTCCGGAAATAAATCATGCAAAAAGACAAATCTGCTGAATATAATCCACAGTTTGCTGATTGGTTGTGAGAGCAGAGGGATCCCGTCCTGATCAGCCCCCGAGATGTGAATGATTGGCTGCTCTTTTACACCTGCAGAAATTAGGATGCGGTGAATGCTCTTCTGCAGAACTTGTTCAAGATCACACAGCAAATGCGCATCAAGATGAACCAGGCGGTGTTGGTTGAAGTCGAGGACTTTTTGGGGGGGGTTTTGGTGAATTTTTAAAAAAAAGAAATCGATGTGAATACTTTTCTGCCCAATGATGACAGAAGTATTTTAGGAGTGATACCTTTATTGGCTAACCAGAAAATAGTATGTTTGAAAGCTTTCAGAGCACAGTGGCTCCTTCTTCAGGCAGGATAAGTATTCACATCGATTTTTTTGGCTAACACGGTACCACAATACAATTTGTTATTGCACATCATGAAAAAAAAAAGAGTAGAACAAGGCTAGCAGACAGAACTATGCAACTTATGCCTGCAAAGCTACGATTTTTCCACCACAGATACGCCAGGCCTCAGCGAGACATAACAGACTGTATAAAAAAAATCATCACATCATAGTGAGGTATCATAGGGCAACAATGGGTTTAAATCCTCCACCAGTTCTATTATAATAGAATGTGCACACATCTTTAAGGCTACTTTCACACATCAGGTTTTTTGTTTTAGGCACAATCCAGCAAGTTTTCAAAAAATGGATCTTTTTTTACGCCGGATCCGTTTTTTTGTCAGAGAGTTGCATTAGCGCCGGATTGCGCCTGATGGGCAGACGTTACATCCATTTTTTTCTGGATCCGTCCAAATAGTCGTTTCCGGCGGATGGAGAAAACGTCCATAGGAACTTTTTTTGTCCTGCGAAAAAAGCGCACAGTGATGGAGCCGGCCAAAAACGTGTGAAAAGTCATGTGAAATGATGAATCCGACCTCCGGATCCGGTTTCCCATACAAATCATGCACATCTCTCTCTCTCTCATGAAACGTGAGGTCATCCATCTATCGCTAAAATAAGTCTATGAGAAAAAAACGGATCCGGCAGCAGGTTACGGAGGGTACCTGCCTGACAAAGATATCATGTACACATCGCCTTGGACTGTAAATGAATGTGTGAAATTAGGAACTTAAATATTGGGCTCTTGTAAGCCTCACTTACTTTGGTTGAATCATCTCTCCAGACTAAAAGCATGCTCTTTCTCTATATCACCTCTCTGATGTTTAATTTTGGGAAAAACCAATCAACTAAGTTCATCTTCTCGATATCTCTCTTCCTACTCACTTCATGGTCTGATAAACTTGCCATACCAAACCCAATGGGAGTTTTGGCATGAAATTTTCCAGGTTTTCCAAGGTCTCCAGGCATCCAGGTCAACCACTTTGTAAGAGGTTTGTTCTTACATCTTTTTTACGCAGGGAAGTTGATTGGGGAGATTGGATGAAGAATGGCCAGTTATCTAGATGTGTATCAATGATTAGAATGACTAGTACCAACAAGAATTAACAAGATTTAAATCACGTTGTTACCAATCGAACCCACACTTTTAGCAACACCTCAAAAGACAACTTCCCGTTTGCCATTTGTTTGATTATGGGAACTACAATTGGGTCGATATCTGACTCAGAGGTTTTGTTGATAGCATTCATTTTTACTCATAATTCAGAAGTTCCCTGTAGATGACAGTAGAAATAAAAAAAATGCAACTATGAGATGGTACACCTGCACTCAAACAAGGAGTATGCCCCAAATGCTCTAAGCATATCACTAGGTCTCAAGAGCACAGATATTATTGATCCCTATCATGGCTCTACTTTCTATGTTGCCATCTCTTCCCAAAAGAAAGGCATCATATATGCTTTTACTTGCAAGGTCATACATACACAATGCATCAGCACACTGCGATTAATGAATACATGAACTCCAATATTGCTGTAAACATTAAAAACATAAAGTACTTGGTGCTTTTTGATTAAAGAGAGACAAAGCCATCCAACTATGTCAAGGTGTACCTTATAATATGGATGTAGGACATTAAGTGGTTAGGGACCATCCATATTAAAAGGAGTGCGTGCCCTATTTTTTATTTTTTTATTTACTTACAAGGTGTCAGGCTTATGATTCCCAAATTTTGCAAACCATGAACAGACTCTCAATAGCCAGCCTTCCTGAAGTGGATTTTGGAGTGAAGTTGAACTCTTTTACAACACACACTGGGGTGTATTTTCAAGTTAGATACTCCAGATTTTTGGCAACAAAAAATTGCATGACATTTATTATAAATTTTAAACATTTTCTTGTTTTATGAAAGGGGTTTGTTTCAAAGAAAAGTGGTATACGCTAATGTACAAGTCAGGAAAATGCACCAGAATTGTGGCACACAATTATCAAAAATTCATGATTTATCAAACATCATGAACCAGTATCAAACATGGGGTACATTTTAAGACTGTCTATTCTAAATTTGCACTGTCTAAAGACCCTAATACATAATTGATAGGTGTAGGCCGAATAATTGTTTAGTAAACAACTATCTCAGCAGTCCAAAATTGGATATGCTGAATTTTTATCTCCCCAACATCATCTGTTGGGGTAAAGTCAGGATGCCCACAAATACATTCGAGCTCGGTCTAATGTGTATGGAGGCCTTAAAGAAGCACTCCCATTATGTCTTTTTATTAATTAAATGTGTGTATATATGCAACTAATACACTATCCTACCACTGCTCTCTCGAGTGACCAGCGCCGTTTTTCTCCTATTCTGAGTGACATCACCGCTCTGTTGACTGTGCAGGTCATGCTGTGCTCTGCGTGACCTGGAAATGACTCTTTCAATGAATGCTTTCACTGTAAAATACACTTCCGGCTCACACAGAGCAAGTCGGCTAGTCGCAATTGCGATAATGTCTCTGAGAAGCAGAGAAGAGTGGTGCTGGACACCAGAGAGAGCAGCGGTAGGTGAGCATGTTAAGACATGCACAGTACATTACATTCATATATACACATATTTAATTCATCAAAAAAGAATTAGATAATATAGAAAAACGTGCACGTTTGTAATTTTCTTCCCCACCACATTTTTTCTTTGACTTGTTGTAAATGTTCCAAGTGTTTTACTTTCTATATTGCCTTTGTAATACTTCTTGGTATTCACTATGCTGAAATTACCATCTATTGAATGGGTCATATTTATCTATGCACACAGATTATTTTGTCATGTTCCAATAAGATCTGATTGAACTGTTTGCATAGCATAATAACTTGAATCCCATGAATTGACTTTTTGAACTGTACCAAGTTTTGTCATCAAATTAGCAGACATGATCTGTAAAAAAAGAACCACCATCACGCCAATGAAGACACATCTTATGTTGGAGAATTGTTGAGTGGTTTAGATCTACAAAGAAACTTTAACATCTGAAATATCCCGCTAACCAAATTAGTCACTTACGTTATTTCTTTTGTAATTTGTACTTCCTATATCAGAAGAAATGGTAGCCTTCTCCTCCTAAATTGTCTTTGCCATGACTGACAACTCAAATCAACGCATCTTCTTATCTCTCGCAAAAAATATCATAGTTTAGGGAACAGCTATATATCCCAAAATACTTAGTTATAATACAATATCCAGCTCCTTGCAGCCACAAGAAAATCATTTTGCAGCCTACACAGCAGATGATGAATGGTTTTCAATCATGTATCATAGTTTCATTTGTGTGTAGGAAGACAGGGGATTGACAGCTTCTGTATAAACAGAAAGGCTCAAGAGAATGTCTTTAGACTATGCATTACAGCAAATAACGCAAGAATATTCTGCATGTATGTAAGGGTGACAGGCACTGTCAATATTAACATGCAGTTGTATTGGGTTTTTAGATTCCCAGAATCAGGAATGCCGTCTGCCTCCCGAGAAATTAGTTCGCCTGCACTATCAGGTCCTGAACACCTCCAATAACCCCACCATGTCCCTCAGGAAAGCCATGTCTCTTTTAGGCTCTCTCTTGTCCTGTATTCCCGTGGTCCGGTGGGCCCAGTTCCATACAAGGAAACTACAGGGCGGGGTTTTGTTACGTCAAAAAACTTTGGGGGGTTACCTAGAGATGTGGATCTCTTCGCCACCAAGGAGAACAAAAAAGTGAGGCAATTTTGCTCACTGAATCCCAGAGAAGGTCCATTGGCAGTAGATGCTTTCTTGATAAAGTGGAACTTCAGGCTAGCATATGACTACCCTCCCCTGCTCTACTACCTCTGGTGATGAGGAAAATCAAGAAGGACAAGGCCAAGATTATAGTAATCGCCCCGTTTTGGCCCAGGAGGTCATGGTTCTCATGCCCCATGTCGGTGTCTGACCCATGGGTCCTACCAGACATCCTGGATCTCCTATCCCAGGGCCCAGTCTACCATCCTCAGGTGGTTGGCCTGCATCTGACGGCATGGATTTTGAATGGTCACTGCTAAAAAATAGAAGTTTCTCCCCAGGCTTGATTAATACCCTGCTTAAAAGCAGAAAAATAATCACAACCCAAATTTACATTAGAATCTGGAAAAGGTTCCTTCAGAACTCAGGGGTGGTAGCTCGTCAATCAGCACCAATAAACCAGATTCTAGAATTCCTACAAAAAGGTCTGGACATGGCATTATCCTCTAGCACTCTTAAAGTGCAGGTGTCAGCCTTAGGGGCCCTCTTTCGCTGCAACATTGCCAGTAATTACTGGATTGGTAGGTTCATTAAGGCGGCAAGTAGGTCTAAACCGGTAGTGAAAGATAGGGTCATGCCGTGGGATTTAAAATTAGTCCTCATGGCCATGACAGAAGCTCCATTTGAACCGATTTCATCGACCTCCATAAAAAACCTGTCCCTCAATGTAGCCTTCCTGGCAGCACTAACGTCAGCTCGTAGAGTAAGTGACATCCATGTGTTATCCAGGCTTCCTCCTTATATGCAATTTAGAGATGATAAGGTAATACTTTCACCTGATCCAGCATACCTACCTAAGGTAGTTTCCAGATTTCATAGGACGCAGAAAATAGTTCTTCCATCCTTCCTCCCTACTTCTAGTAACAAAAAAGAAAAAAAACTACAAACCCTAGACGTTAGGAGATGTCTCCTAGAATACCTAGCGGTTACTGATCCCTGGAAAAAAGATAACGCCCTGTTTGTCTCCTATCAGGGCACTAGGAAGGGCCTTAGGGCATCAAAAAAGCACGCTAGCTAGGTGGATCAGGGAGGCTATTTCACTAGCATACTAGGCCTAAGAATTGCTCAACTCTCATGGGCTGCAGTCAGGATGTTTTGACGTTTAGCAGCCACCCTAACCGCTCCAGGGCAGACCTTACTTTTTGTAATTGCTCCAAACAATGATCCGTTTTGCCTATAATAAGGAAGTCATCAAGGTAGGGGATCACCATAATGTGAGACTCATGCAGATGGGCCATGACCTTGGCTATAACTTTAGTGAATACCCAGGGGGGCGACTGCAATACCAAAGGGAAGGGCACCATACTGAAAATGTCAGACTGACCACTCTAAATGGACCGCTACCCTAAGGAATCGCTGGTGAGCTGCATAAATGGGTATATGGTAGTAGGCGTCCTTTAGATCTAACACCAGGGCCACTTGTTCTGATGGGGAAGATCTGAGTGGGGTAATCCTGAACACTTTAGCCATAGAGCCCTGAGAGCCGCATTTGATAGTCCTGCGGCCCTGGCTGCCATCCTTGCTGAACCGGCCGAAGCCTCGGCTAGAAAGACTGCAGCATTCTGGATTATTGGTAGGGCTCCATCTTCTAGCTGGGATTCAAGCTGATCCAGCCAGACCATTATGGATCTGGCTGTGCACGTTGCAGCCACTGCTGGTCTTAGAGCGCCAGCCAACATTTCCCATGTACCTTTTAGAAATGAGTATGCTTTCTTATCAAGTGGATCTTTAAGGAGGCCATATCATCAAAGGGAATGGAGAATTCTTTGGAAGCTTTAGCCACAGATGCTCTAGCTTTGGCGTTTTATCCCATATGTTCACCAAAGGGTCCTCGAAGGGATATCTCCGTTTGAAGGCTGGTGTTAGGGAGCCCTTCTTTTCTGGCTTTTTTCACTCTCTATTTATCAGGTTGTGAACTTTGTCATTTAGGGGAAAGGATCTGCGTTTCCTTGTGTCTAGGCCGCCGAACATCAGGTCCTGTGCATGAAGTTCCGGTTTTGCATCAGCTACCCCCATAGTGGACCTTACTGATTTAACTAGTTTGTCCATTTGATCCAGGGGAAAGCAAAAACGGTTGTAGTCCTCTTCTGAAGATGATGCGGAGGAGGCAGAGGCTTCTGAATAATATTCACCTTTCCTAGGGGCAGCTGAAGAGTCTGATCTTGAGAAACTTGCTTTTCTTTTCTTGTTAGAAGATTCCCCTTGAGATAGAGACTTTAGGGAATCCTTAACTTCTCTCCTAATAATTTCCCTTAGATTGGTGGTGAAGTCAGAGGTTTCTTCCGCCACCTGTGGAAGTGGGGAAAAGTGTAAGGGACTATGCAATTAACTAGGGACTACCGCTTTTTTTTTTCCCCCCCTTTTCCTACCATCTGTCTCACACATGGCTGACATAACCATTTAGGGCAGGCGTCTGGCAAGAGACAACTACAAAGGGCACATTCCTTGTTTTTGTTTTACCAGAGCATTTCTTCTCCTAGAGAAAGAAAACATAAGGGAAAGAAAACTGCATCAGGGTACATTCACAGAGATCTCTTACCCAAGCAGTAGCAGTAGATACCGGGTTACTGAGGGAGCGAGCTGAATCCTTCTGTCTGGAGGAACTCTTGCGGCTGGGCTGCCCACTCTGTCCTCGGTTTTCCAGCTGGGGGTTCGCATGAGACCTCTCTGAGGCATGTTCCTGCTCCTGCTCCAGCTGAACCACGGGAGCTTCCGGCTCATCCATTGCTGCAAATGGTCCAAAAAGCAGCCCTGCAGTGTCTCTGTGGCTCTTTTGTAGCCCTCAGCGGATCCGGGTCAGCAGGGTCGTGGCCAGGGGATCCACCCCCTCCCCGTAAAGGATGACCCACATCGTCCCCAACCGCCCCCAGCTATCCAAGCTGCCACGCCAGCCCCACACTGCCACAACACAGCTGCGTCCACAGCAAGAAGCCGGCTGGCATCCAACATCCGGCCTGGCGTCATGGCCCCGCCACCCCACTGCGTCACTTCTGAAGCCCAGATGAACGAACGGAGATGTGCAGGAGGACAGACAACAGGCCGGACCGCAGGACGAACGGCACCAGGAGGACCAGGACAGACCCCGGGGGGGAAATACTCACCTACCGGCACTGGCTCTGGAAATGGCCATCCTCCGGACTCCGCTCCACCTGCTCCGCACACTGTCATGTAGCCCTGCCTGGGCCCACCGTGGGGCTTCCAGGGACCCCGCACTGACCAAGGTAGGAGACCCCCTTGCTACCTGGGTCGGCCAGCCGGCCTGGGAATCCTGACGGAACAAATGGATGATCTGTAGGGCATCCTGTCCTCCACACACACTGAATCTCCCCAACACACTTAATAAATCCCACACACACTTAATAAATACCCCCACACACACTGAATAAATCTCCCCCACTGAATAAATCCTGAATAAATCCCCCCCCCCCCAACACACTGATTAAATCCTGACTCCCCCAAACACTGAATAAACATTCCCCATAAACCCACCCCACGCTGAATTTTCGGTGTCTTCAGCTCCACAACTACAGGAGCACATACCACCAAGTCTCTTCTTTCTCCTGCGCGCCGGATAGTGACGTCAGCAGCGTGATCACATGACTTGATCACGCTGCTGGCGTCGCTCTGACCCAGCGGTTAGAGCCTCAATTGTACTCGCAGCTGGTAGATGTCTGTGAGTACAATTGATCTCCGGGAGGCGGCGCGCTGCAGCTTCTCTGTGCCGGCTGTCAGCTTGACAGTCAGCACAGAGAACAGCTGACTCCCAGTGCGGGGGCGGCAGAATGCAGCCGCCGGGGGAGACACTTTGGACTGCCGCATTAGGTGGCGGCGAAACACCCAACCATGTGTCGCGGCACACTAGTGTGCCGCGGAACACTGGTTGAAAATCACTGTCCTAGAAGACAGCCACACCAAGCCACCAACACATACACATAGGTCTGGACCCACAAAAGCCTCCGATCAGCAACGCTCTTATATTTGGATCCCATCTTCCTCAAATTATTCATAACCCTCTGCCATATGGTAGTAATAGAAGATGACAACAGTTCCTCTTCCAGTAATCCAGATGGGCGATTTCTATTAAATGAACAAAACTGAGGATGGAACCCATATGCCCAGAAAAACGGGGACTTACCAGTCGATTCCTGACGATTATTTACAGCGAATTCGACTAACGGTAAATAGGTAACCCAGTCCTCCTGATTTTCAGATACAAAACACCTGAAATACCTCTCTAGATTCTGCTTAACTAATTCAGTCTGGCCATTAGACTGCAGGTGTAATGCGGAAGAAAATGACAAATGGATTCCCAGACGGGTGCAAAATGCCCTCCAAAGCTTGGAGACAAACTGCACCCCACGGTCAGAAACAATATCGGCCAGGATCCCATGTAATCTAATTATTTCCCTGACAAAATTTTGCTCCAAGGATTTGGTGTTTGGTAAAGCGATAAAATGAGACATTTTACTGAATCAGTGCAGGGCACGAGGAGGGGTGAGGATTGTGTGTTTTTTTGATATTTCAGTGAGTGAGTACTGGACTTTGGGGCCATTCTCGGGGGGGTGTATTCTATGGGGGTTACATTATATTCTATGGGGGGCTGTATTATATTCTATGGGGGTTACATTATATTCTATGGGTGAGCTGTATTATATTCTATGGGGGGTTCCAGTATATTGTATGGGGGGCTGTATTATATTCTATGAGGGGTTACAGTACAGTCTATGGGTGGGCTGTATTCTAAGGGGGATACAGTATATTCTATGGGGGGCCTGTATTATATTCTATGGGGGTTACGGTATATTCTATGGGGGGGTTACAGTATATTCTATGGGGGGCTGTATTATATTCTATGGGGGGTTACAGTATATTCTATGGGGGTTACAGTTTAATCTATGGGGTGCTGTATTATATTTTATGGGTGTTATATATTCTATGGGGGGCTGTATTACATTCTATGGGGGGTTACAATATATTCTATGGGGGCTGTATTATATTCTATGGGGTTACAGTATATTCTATGGGGGCTATATTATATTCTATGGGGGCTTTATTATATTCTATGGGGGCTGTATTATATTCTTTGGGGAGTTACAGTATATTCTATGGGGGCTGTATTATATTATATGAGGGAGGATTGCATCATACTCTATGAGCAAGCTACATTATACTATTTGAGGGGACTACATTGTATTCTATGGGGGCTGCATTATATTTTATTGGGGGCTTCATTATACTCTATGAGGGGGCTGCATTATACTATATGAGGAGGGCTACATTGTATTCTATGGAGGGGCTACATTATACTATATAAGGGGGCTTTAATTCTATATGTCCTTAGAGAATAACTTGCCAGGTAGACACTTCAAACAAATTTCAACAATGATGTCTGTAGTCGTGCAATTTCCATCAGACACAAAGTGATTCCAGCACAATGAAATATAAAAAATGAATTTTTATTTGTACTTAGTTAAAAACCTTATTTAAAAATAGACAGGGCTATAAAAACCTCCATGGAGAGGCTGCATTATATTCTATGGGGGGCTGCATTATACTTTATGAGAGGGCTACCATTTATTCTATGGAGGGGCTGCATTATACTATATGTGGGGGGCTGTGTTATATTCTATGGGGCTGTATCCACCCTTGCCTATCAGCTTTTCGTCTAAACAATAGTTAAATCTTTGCATGTAATAAAAATAGGCCTATATTAAAATGCATTGAGTTTACATATTTGAGGGGAGAACAGCACAACTTTTCTTTAGTTTATATATACAGTATATCAGGAAACTCAGCAGTTTTTGCCAGACTTTAGATCTGCGAAATAAATTTTAATCTAAAAATATTTTAACACCATGGTAACAGAGTATTGAAGGCAGTAGCTCAAGACAGGCCTTCATCCATCTGCTTGGCATTAGTCTGTTCCATAGGGTTCCTCCTTACAGTTTGCCATCTTGCTAGGAATTTTTGATAACCTTGGGATGGCTCTTGCTGTGTGATCATGCCTATAGTTTCACATTCTTCATTATTCCCTAAAATCCATTATGCAAATGCAACTCCAGCTCCTCATCACTGCTTGACACCTACCAACAAGCTGTTTGCTGATGGGTACGGAAAACATTTCCACAAAAACATTACTCCATATGTTACTAAATACAGACATACATTTCATCAGAATTATCATGGCACTTGTTATTTCACAAAATCACATTTCCAAGAGACATTCAAGTGTAATGAACAGTTCTAATCGTAAGAATGGCCGCCATCTACTACTATGGAAAAGCCATAAATACTAGTATTAGTTACAAGAAAAATGCAAATGCATGGATATCATGTCTCATGCTAATAAATCAGCCAGTATAAACATAGTCGGTACTTTGATCCTAAATAGTGTATTTTAATTTTTTTTTTTCATGCTTTACTCCAATTCTATATCTTACTGTCACTCTTTAACCAATTCAAGGCCGGGCTATTTATCCCCATTCCTGACCAGGCACATTTTCATATTTTTTCACACATGGCTGTAATTTTTTTTTCCTCATTTGGACATTCAAGTAATGTTACATGGGGCTTAATTTTTATGTTAGTTTCATACTCTTTTTATTGCCAATATCTGGCATTATCGGTGGGAAAAAAAGGAAATATGTATCTATTTTTACATTTTACATAAAGCACCACTGAAATAGATTTAATTGTTTAACACAAACACAAAATTAATTAGTGTTGTGTGACCATTCTGACTATATAGCCAATAGATATGAAGCATGACTACAAATAAAATTTAACCCCTTTCTGACATGGGACGTACTATCCCGTCGAGGTGGGGTGGGCCCCCAAGACCACGGACGGGATAGTACGTCCAGCGCGATCGGCGGCGCTCACGGGGGGAGCGCCGCCGATCGCGGCCGGGTGTCAGCTGCCGATCGCAGTTGACATCCGGCACTATGTGCCAGGAGCGGTCACGGACCGCCCCCGGCACATTAACCCCTGGCACACCGCGATCAAAGATGATCGCGATGTGCCGGCAGTGCAGGGAAGCGTCGCGCAGGGAGGGGGCTCCCTGCGGGCTTCCCTGAGCCCCCCGCAGCAACGCGATGTGATCGCATTGCTGCGAGGGTCTTACCTCCCTCCCTCCCTGTTCCAGACCCGGATCCAAGATGGCCGCGGATCCGGGTCCTGCAGGGAGGGAGGTGGCTTCACAGAGCCTGCTCAGAGCAGGCACTGTGAAGCCTGCAGTGCTGCAAGTCAGATCGGTGATCTGACAGAATGCTGTGCAAACTGTCAGATCACCGATCTGTGATGTCCCCCCCTGGGACAAAGTAAAAAAGTAAAAAAAAAAATTTTCAAATGTGTAAAAAAAAATTAAAAAAAATATTCCAAAATAATGAAAAAAAAAAATATTATTCCCATAAATACATTTCTTTATCTAAATAAAAAAACCAATAAAAGTGCACATATTTAGTATCGCCACGTCCGTAACGACCCGACCTATAAAACTGGCCCACTAGTTAACCCCTTCAGTAAACACCGTAAGAAAAAAAAAAAAAAACGAGGCAAAAAACAACGCTTTATTATCATACCGCTGAACAAAAAGTGGAATAACACGCGATCAAAAAGACAGATATAAATAACCATGGTACCGCTGAAAGCGTCATCTTGTCCCGCAAAAAACGAGCCACCATACAGCATTATCAGCAAAAAAATAGAAAAGTTATAGTCCTGAGAATAAAGTGATGCAAAAATAATTATTTTTTCTATAAAATAGATTTTATCGTTTAAAAGCGCCAAAACATAAAAAAATGATATAAATGAGGTGTCGCTGTAATCGTACTGACCCGAAGAATAAAACTGCTTTATCAATTTTACCAAACGCGGAACGGTATAAACGCCTCCCCCAAAAGAAATTCACGAATAGCTGGTTTTTGGTCATTCTGCCTCACAAAAATCGGAATAAAAAGCGATCAAAAAATGTCACGTGCCCGAAAATGTTACCAATAAAAACATCAACTCGTCCCGCAAAAAACAAGACCTCACATGACTCTGTGGACCAAAATATGGAAAAATTATAGCTCTCAAAATGTGGTAACGCAAAAAATATTTTTTGCAATAAAAAGCGTCTTTCAGTGTGTGACGGCTGCCAATCATAAAAATCCGCTAAAAAACTCGCTATAAAAGTAAATCAAACCCCCCTTCATCACCCCCTTAGTTAGGGAAAAATTAAAAAAATGTATTTATTTCCATTTTCCCATTAGGGCTAGGGTTAGGGTTAGGGCTAGGGTTAGGGCTAGGGTGAGGGCTAGGGTTAGGGCTAGGGCTAGGGTTAGGGCTAGGGTTAGGGTTAGGGCTAGGGTTAGGGCTAGGGTTAGGGCTAGGGTTAGGGCTAGGGTTAGGGCTAGGGTTAGGGTTAGGGTTAGGGCTAGGGTTAGGGCTAGGGTTAGGGCTACAGTTTGGGTTGGGGCTAAAGTTAGGGTTCGGGTTGGGGCTAAAGTTACAGTTAGGGTTTAGATTACATTTACAGTTGGGAATAGGTTTGGGATTAGGGTTAGGGGTGTGTCAGGGTTAGAGTTGTGGTTAGGGTTACTGTTGGGATTAGGCTTAGGGATGTGTTTAGATTAGGGTTTCAGTTATAATTGTGGGGTTTCCACTGTTTAGGCACATTAGGGGCTCTCCAAACGCGACATGGCGTCCGATCTCAATTCCAGCCAATTCTGCGTTGAAAAAGTAAAACAGTGCTTCTTCCCTTCCGAGCTCTCCCGTGTGCCCAAACAGGGGTTTACCCCAACATATGGGGTATCAGCGTACTCAGGACAAATAGGACAACAACGTTTGGGGTCCAATTTCTCCTGTTACCCTTGGGAAAACACAAAACTGGGGGCTAAAAAATATTTTTTGTGGGAAAAAAAAAGATTTTTTATTTTCACGGCTCTGCGTTATAAACTGTAGTGAAACACTTGGGGGTTCAAAGTTCTCACAACACATCTAGATTAGTTCCCTGGGGGGTCTAGTTTCCAATATGGGGTCACTTGTGGGGGGTTTCTACTGTTTAGGTACATTAGGGGTTCTGCAAACGCAATGTGACGTCTGCAGACCATTCCATCTAAGTCTGCATTCCAAATGGCGCTCCTTCCCTTCGGAGCTCTGCCATGCGCTCAAACGGTGGTTCCCCCCAACATACGGGGTATCAGCGTACTCAGGACAAATTGGACAACAACTTTTGGGGTCCAATTTCTCCTCTTACCCTCGGGAAAATACAAAACTGAGGGCTAAAAAATAATTTTTGAGGGAAAAAATGTTTGTTTTATTTTTACGGCTCTCCATTATAAACTTCTGTGAATCCCTTGGTGGGTCAAAGCGCTCAGCACACATCTAGATAAGTTCCTAAGGGGGTCTACTTTCCAAAATGGTGTCACTTGTGGGGGTTTCTACTGTTTAGGGGCTCTGCAAACGCAATGTGACACCTGCAGACCATTCCATCTAAGTCTGCATTCAAATGGCGCTCCTTCCCTTCCGAGCCCTCCCATGTGCACAAACAGTGGTTCCCCCCACATATGGTGTATCATCGCACTCAGGACAAATTGGGCAACAAATTTTGGGGTCCAATTTCTCTTGTTACCCTCGGGAAAATACAAAACTGGGGGCTAAAAAAATAGTTTTTGTGGGAAAAAAATGTTGTTTTATTTTTACGGCTCTGCATTATAAACTTCTGTGAAGCACTTGGTGGGTCAAAGTGCTCATCACACCTCTAGATAAGTTCCTTAGGGGGTCTACTTTCCAAAATGGTGTCACTTGTGGGGGGTTTCAATGTTTAGGCACATCAGTGGCTCTTCAAACGCAACATGGCGTTCTATCTCAATTCCTGTCAATTTTGCATTGAAAAGTCAAACGGCGCTCCTTCCCTTCCGAGCTCTCCCATCCGCCCAAACAGTGGTTTACCCCCACATATGGGCTATCAGCATACTCAGGACAAATTGTACAACAACTTTTGGGGTCCAATTTCTTCTCTTACCCTTGGGAAAATAAAAAATTGGGGGCGAAAAGATAATTTTTGTGAAAAAATATGATTTTTTATTTTTACGGTTCTACATTATAAACTTCTGTGAAGCACTTGGTGGGTCAAAGTGCTCACCACACCTCTAGATAAGTTCCTTATGGGGTCTACTTTCCAAAATGGTGTCACTTGTGGGGGGTTTCAATGTTTAGGCACATCAGGGGCTCTCCAAACGAAACATGGCGTCCCATCTCAATTCCAGTCAATTTTGCATTGAAAAGTCAAATGGCGCTCCTTCGCTTCCGAGCTCTGCCATGCGCCCAAACAGTGGTTTACCCCCACATGTGGGATATTGGCATACTCAGGACAAATTGTACAACAATGTTTGGGGTCCATTTTCTCCTGTTACCCTTGGTAAAAATAAAACAAATTGGAGCTGAATTAAATTTTTTGTGAAAAAAAGTTAAATGTTCATTTTTATTTAAACATTCAAAAAATTCCTGTGAAGCACCAGAAGGGTTAATAAACTTCTTGAATATGGTTTTGAGCACCTTGAGGGGTGCAGTTTTTAGAATGGTGTCACACTTGGGTATTTTCTATCATATAGACCCCTCAAAATGACTTCAAATGAGATGTGGTCCCTAAAAAAAAATGGTGTTGTAGAAATGAGAAATTGCTGGTCAACTTTTAACCCTTATAACTCCCTAACAAAAAAAAATTTTGGTTCCAAAATTGTGCTGATGTAAAGTAGACATGTGGGAAATGTTACTTGTTAAGTATTTTGTGTGACATATCTCTGTGATTTAATTGCATAAAAATTCAAAGTTGGAAAATTGCGAAATTTTCATAATTTTTGCCAAATTTCCGTTTTTTTCACAAATAAACGCAGGTACTATCAAATAATTTTTACCATTGTCATGAAGTACAATATGTCATGAGAAAACAATGTTAGAATCACTGGGATCCGTTGAAGCGTTCCAGAGTTATAACCTCATAAAGGGACAGTGGTCAGAATTGTAAAAATTGGCCCGGTCATTAACGTGCAAACTACCCTTGGGGGTAAAGGGGTTAAATATTTTTTAATTTTTTAAAAATTCATTGGTACATGATAAGAAAACACAAACTGCACAGGAAGACAGAAGAATCAAGAGAGGAGCAATTAGTTAATTAATTAATTAATCAATTAATTAATTCATATATCCATTATAGTAAACACGCTGTAACATCAGTAAAACATATAGAACAATCAGTAACTAGATGTCCATATTTCATCAAAATGTATATATCATGCATAATTATAATAAACAATTAAATAAATAAATAGCAAAATGAAGAATAAATAAATGCAAAAGAAAGGACTTTAGTGAAATGCACCATGTAAAATAGATCATACAGTAAGCATGATACATGAATTACGTATGGAAACAAGTACCTGCTAAATTAGATCACTAAATAAATGAAATCATGTGTAGCAATTGCTGTGTCCAAGGGAATTTGGACTGTAATATTATCACTGATTAATTCAAATTAAATACAATAGTTCATAGTTGGTAAGGGAACACTAAAGAATACATGCCTGCTGTCTCATATAGTGCTACAAAAGTGGCTGGTGTTACAAAGAAAGATGATGATACATACCCACTCTCTGTGCTGTGCTCATTAGATGCGCCAACTCTGGAGCTTTGCCCTGCTATTTTTGGGGTTCATGTCACCTTTGTATTGTCTAGTGACATCAAGCCCATGACTTAGTAATGGAAAGGTGTCTATAAGACGCCTATCTATTACTAATCCTGTAGTTGTGTTGTAAATAAACACACAGCAAGTATAAAGTCTTTTATTTTAAATAAAACAAAACACAATTTTACTTTTTTATTTAAAAATAATAAACGCAGTAATACTCACCTAACGCCCATTCTACTGAATCCCTCGTCTCCTGTAATAAAACAATAAACAACAATATCCCTCAACTGTCCGACGTTCTGTCCCACTCCATAATCCATGTCTGGGCATAAATAATTTTCAATCTGGGCTATGCCAAGATACTACCATCCAGGCTGAGAGCAACTGAAGAATGAAATTCTGCGAGTACAGCCTCAGTCACTAGCGGTGAAGTCATCGAGTTTACCGCCAGTCACTGAGGCTGCTTACCTTGCTGGGCAAATGAACTGCAGTGACATCGGTGAGACCCCCGCTAGCGCCATGAGAAAGTCTCACGGTGCAGCGCTGAGCTCAGAGTGTTCATCGTAGTTCACTATGAGAAATTTCTCACAGTGAACTGCGGGAAACTCTTTTAGCTCAGTGCTGCAACGTTAGACTTTAAATAAATAATTTAAAAAAAAGATGTGGATTCCCCTGCTTTTTTGATAACCAGCCAGGCAAAACTCACCCCGGGGGTTTGCAACCCTCATCTGTCGGCATTGGCTAGCTGCTTATCAAGAATAGAGATGTCCCCATGCCGTTTTCTTAAAAAAAATTTTGACAACCAACCAAGCTAAAGCAGACAGCTGGGAGCTGGAATTCTCAGGCTAGTAAGGGGCCATAGATATTGACCACCCCAGCCTAAAAATAGTAGCCCGCAGCCACCCAGGAAATGCTCATCTATTAGATATGCCAATTCTGGTGCTTTGCCCGACTCTTCCTACTTGCCCTGTAGCGGTGGCAAGTGGGGTTCATATCTGTGGGGTTGATGTCACCTTTGTATTGTCCGCTGACATTAAGCCCACGAATTAGTAAAGGAGAGGAGTCTATAAGATGCCTCTCCATTACTAATCCTATAGCTATATTGTAAATAAACACACAGCCAGTATAAAGTCTTTTAATTTAAAGAATGACACAGACTCCTTCAATGATTCTAAATTAAACCATACTCACATCAATGCCCATTCCATTGAATCCCTCATCTCTTGTAATAAAGCAAAAATAAAAAACAACAGTATCCCTCACCTGTCCGTCGTTCTGTATCACACCGTAATGCATGCCTACAAATAAACAGTTTTCAATCTGGATGGTGCCAAGATGCGACTGTCCAGGCTGAGAACCACTGATGAATGAGCTGCTGCGAGCGCAGCCTCAGTGACTAGCACTGACATCATCGAGGTTACCTCATGTCACTGAGGCTGCATTACCAAAAAGGACCCTGAACTGCAGTGATCACTGCTAGCACAATGAGAAAAAGTCTCACAGTGCTAGCGGGGATCTCACTGAAGTCACTGCAGTTCATTGCCCGGCTGGGAATGCAGCCTCAGTGACTGGCGGTAACTTTGATGATGTCACCGCTAGTCACTGATGCTGCACTCACACCAGCTCATTCACCAGTGTTTCTCAGCCTGGATGGTCGCATCTTGGCACTGTACAGGTTGAAAACTGTTTATCCCCAGCCATGGATTACGGCGTGGGACAGAGCATCGGACAGGTGAGGGATATTGTTGTTTTTTTTTGTTTTATTACAGGAGATGAGGGATTCATTGGAATGGGCGTTAGGTGAGTATAACTGTGCTTGCTATTTTTAAATAAAAAAGTAAAAGTGTGTTTTGTTTTATTTCAAATCAAAGACTTTATACTGGCTGTGTGTTTATTAACCATACAACTATAGGAATAGTAATGGATAGGTGTCTTATAGATGCCTCTCCATTACTAAGCTATGGGCTTAATGTAATTTGACAATACAAAGGTGACAATGCCATGCCAAGGCAATGTCCATGAGAATACTAGCCCCCAGCTGTCTGCTTTAGCTTGGCTGGTTGTCAAAAATGGGGGGACCATATGCCATCTTTTTAAATTATTTATTTAAAAAGTTTAAAAATTCAGAGTGGGGACCCCTCTATTCTTTATAACCAGCCTTGCTGAAGTTGACAGTTAAGGGTTGTGGCCCCCAGGTGTGAGTTTTGCCTGGACGGTTATCAAAAATACAGGGTAACCCATGCAGTTTTTTTATGTGTATGGAACAGTCTGTTGATGCTCTATTCCATTCTGTCTTAAGTAGTGTTCTATTTGGTGTAAATTCACCTCCATTATCACTTCTGATGATGATTGGCTTCCTATGAAATTTGTTATTTGACTTTGTCACATAGTCTTCTAATTTTTCAAAAACTTCACTTTATCAAGTACATGACTGTGTATCTTGAGTAGTCATCTATGAAGGTCACCAAATATCTATTACCTCCTAATGTGGTCACTTTCATGGGTCCATCGGGGACGCTGCTTCCATTAGGCGATTTGAGCCCTTTGGCTCAGGCGGCAGAAGAGAGGGGGCAGCAGATTCCGTAGTAACTGGATTTGCGCTGCTAGGTTTTTTTTTTTTATAAAACTCCGGGGTCAAGTGCCCGCCCCCCTCCTCCCTCCCTCCTTCCCGCCCCCCCTCCCTGAAGACGTAATACTCACCTTCCTCCAGCGATGGCTGCAACTGTGTCTCAGCGCCGGCAGCGCCTCCTGTCTTCAGCGGTCACATGGTACCGCTCATTTAAGGTCATGAATATGTGCATATTCATGACCTTAATTAGCGCTATCATGTGACCGCTGAAGACAGGAAGGAAGACGCTGCAGAAGAGATGCCAGGAAGTTCTGTTCTGTGCCGCGCGGTGAGAGGTGAGTATGACAGGGAAGAAGGATGGGGAGCTATGCACGCAGGGTGGGAGGATAGGGGAGGCATGCACGCAGGGGAGAAAGATAGGGGAGCCAAGCACGCAGGGGAGAAGGATGGGGGAGCAATGAACGCAGGGGAGAAGGATGGGGAGCCGCGAACGCAGGGGAGAAGGATGGGGAGCCGTGAACGCAGGGGAGAAGGATGGGGGAGCCGTGAACGCAGGGGAGAAGGATGGGGGAGCCGTGAACTCAGGGGAGAAGGATGGGGGAGCCGTGAACGCAGGGGAGAAGGATGGGGGAGCTGTGAACGCAGGGGAGAAGGATGGGGACCCATGCATGCAGGGGAGAAGGATGGGGAGCCGTGAATGCAGGGGAGAAGGATAGGGGAGCCGTGAACGCAGGGGAGAAGGATGGGGGAGCCGTGAATGCAGAGGAGAAGGATGGGTGAGCCATGAACGCAGGGGAGAAGGATGGGGGAGCCGTGAATGCAGGGGAGAAGGATGGGGGAGCCGTGAACGCAGGGGAGAAGGATGGGGGAGCTGTGAAAGCAGGGGAGAAGGATGGGTGAGCCGTGAACGCAGGGAAGAAGGATGGGGGAGCCGTGAACGCAGGGGAGAAGGATGGGGAGCCGTGAACGCAGGGGAGAAGGATGGGGGAGCCGTGAACGCAGGGGAGAAGGATGGGGGAGCTGTGAACGCAGGGGAGAAGGATGGGGGACCCATGCACGCAGGGGAGAAGGATGGGGGAGCCGTGAACGCAGGGGAGAAGGATGGGGGAGCCGTAACACAGGGGAGAAGGATGGGGGAGCCATGAATGCAGGGGAGAAGGATGGGGGAGCCATGAACGCAGGGGAGAAGGATGGGGGAGCCATGAACGCAGGGGAGAAGGATGGGGGAGCCATGAACGCAGGGGAGAAGGATGGGGGAGCCATGAACGCAGGGGAGAAGGATGGGGGAGCCATGAACGCAGGGTAGAAGGATTGGGGAGCCATGAACGCAGAGGAGAAGGATGGGGGAGCCATGAACGCAGGGGAGAAGGATGGGGGAGCCATGCACACAGGGTGGGAGGATGGAGTATAAATATGGAGTATAAATACTAGGCCCTATAGGGGGGACACAGTGTGAGAGGACAGTGTGAAGAGGGGGCCGGTATAGAAAGGAGAGGTCAGTGTGAAGAGCATGTACCATAAGAGGGACAGTGTGGGGGTCATATTTTGTGCAGACAATATAGTGAGGGGCAATTTTTTATTCCGGAGCATTATAATGACACTTGTATCTTTAAGGGCGTCTTGTGGAGATTTTCTGCAAAAGAGTGGAAAAGATGGAAGTCTGCAGAGACGGCTGTGGCTGAGAAAACTCATCATGGGGTCTGGACAAGATGAAGAAAAGAAGAACGGCTCCAGAGTCAACGCCATCTATAAGGTACCTAGATGTAAATGTTATTTGTGATACTAACTCTCATGTTTTTATTTATGTTAGGAGCTTTAAAGGGGATGTCCAGGTTTGTAATGAGTCTGCAGTCATTCTTTGTGACTGCAGACTTCTGATTTCTCACAGTGCGAACTGCACGCTGTCAGGATTCTCTCGTGCTGGTGATTTACATACACGCGGTCACGTGCTGACTAGACATGTGTAGCCTCTGTCATTGAAAATGAACTAAGCGAGGCCGAGCACGTCTAGGCGGAATGTGGTCAGAAGTATACAAATCACATGCTTGTGCTGACATGACCGTCCACCGGCAAGGGAGAATCCTAGTAGTGTGCAGTGCATGCGTTGTGAGAATTCAGAAGCTGCGATGTCAGGATTCAGCTCTGCAGGTTCCAGTAGTCGTCACATGGACACTTCACTCATATGCGATTTTCATACTTATGGTCCTGTGACAATGAGCTTCTCTTCTGCTTCTCTCAGTTTTTCACTGAACATTGAGAGCATTAGGGAGAGCGGCTCGTGGGTACATGACTAAGTGTGCAAATCGCATATGTCCTTGGTGGAGGGGGGGCACCAAAATGAATTCTTGTCCCTGGTGCCAGAAACCCTAGATACACCTCTGCCGGTATGCCACTGTGAGCGGCGATTACTGGGTCCGGTGGAGGGATGTGTGTGCACAGGCAGTGAGGCAGGGACTGTGGGGGGGAGCCATTTTTCCGTTCGCCTCAGGCAGCAGAGAGGCTAGGTTCACCCCTGGGGTCCACATACATCAGTGTATACCAAGTCAAGTGATCTTGTGCTTTTTGTCTCACTCTCTTTGGGTATAGATACTCTTGTAGCTTTAGATTTTATACAACATTCATGTTTTACGATAATTGAGCAATCAGATATCAATAGGTCTTTTGTCAAATTCTTCTTTTGTAATGCCATTATACTCTCAGGATGCCTGTGTCCTAGACGTCTATGCCACATATGAATACAATTCTTTTGATTATGTGTTCATAACTTCATCTGTTCCTTTAATGTGTCTAGATGGTATAATTGTTCACCTACTTTGACATTAATTATTACCTTTATCTCCCGTTAGGATTGTACAATTATCATCTTTGAATTTTACAGTAAGTCCTTTGGTTTTCAGATGCTTTACAGATAACAATCATCCTTCTAGTCCTGGAACATTTAACACATCCTTTACTAGTAATTTTGAATTATGCCCAAATGTATCAGGACAGAGTAGCATTCCTTGTTCAATACCTTCTGCAGTTATTTTACTCCTATCTGCAAGATAAATTGCTTCTTTCTTATTTTCATCATGTTCAGTAAAGAAGCTTTTATCACTAGTCATGTGACTTGTTGCTCCTAAACCAGCCTGATGATGAGTGATGACTCTTTTTCAGCTACTTTAAATGTACCATTCTAGTGATCTGCATGTGTGTTAGAAATTGTGCTTTTTACTTTCTGTTTATTCTCCTTTTGGAGTAATTTCTGTTGTTCTGCTTTCCATATAGTACTGTCTTTCTTTAAATGTCCCTTTTTCTTACATCTGAAACATTCTATTGTTTCAATATTATGGGGCTTCTTGTCTGTCGCTTTAAGAGCATTTTCACTATCCCTTTCAGTGGAATCATTTGCTTGCTCTTTCCTTCTATGATATTCATCTATAAGTCTGGTCTTTACAAACTCTAGTGTAATGTCTTCTGCAGGTCTTGTCTCTAGTGTATTTATCAGAAAAGTATATGAATCTGTTAAACTGCACAATAATGTTGCTGCTATATGGCTTTCCTTAATGTCTTCACCGACTGATCCCAGATGTTACCACCTCCATCATGGAGTTTATATGCTCCTGCATGTCTTTCCTTCCACTTAATCTCATCTTGTAAAGTTTTCTTTGCAGGAACAGTTTGCAATTTAAGCTGAATATTTAGAATTGAGAGTCCTCAGTGGTTGATATCTTTTAATGGCTAACTGAAAATATGGTAACAAATTGCAAGCTTTCTGATCTACTCTGGCCTCTGAGTAGTCTCGAAAGCTTGCAATTTGTTACCATCTTTTCAGTTAGCCATTAAAAGGTATCAACCACTGAGGACTCTCAATTCTAAATATTTTTCTATCTACTGGCTAACACGGTAACAAGATATATATCTTTCCTCTGATTTAAGCTGGATCTTTCTGTTCATTGCTTTTGCTTTCTGCTTCAGGGTCTGCACCCTGTGCAAATATCGGCGTGGCCACCCTTTTCTTTGATCTGGGCATTACCTTTAAAAAGCTCCCCACTGCTGAGTGTCCACTAGTCAAGACCTCGGTCCTTCTCAGCCCTTATTCACACATATGTCATTAGACACATGGTAACTTTTGAATACTAGAGGTTAGGACCGTCTCGAATAGGGTCATGATGACGTGGTGGGATGGCTTTTATGTTTTTTTATCAAAAATATGTTAACCAAGTACCCTATATTATTTTCATGCAGTTATTTATTTACTGCAGGTTATTTGCTCATTTTATTTTTCTCTTGTGTTTTGTCTGTTTAGTTGCCAGTGTGAACATGCCCTTACATGTTGCATGCACACCAACTTACATTCCAGTTCATTGCTTTAGCTTTAAGAACGTTGCCAGGTCTTGTCTGTACTGGAACCTTTTCCTGGGCCTGTCTGACCTGGGCCTGAACTCAGAACCTGTACCTTGTATTTGATCTTGTTAGGTATGAACCTGCTTTCCCTGGGCCCAAACTCTGAACGTGCTGTGTCTGAACCAGGACCTATCTCTGAACCTGCTGTGTCTGAGCCATGACCTACCTCTGAACCTGTTGTGGCTGAACCAGGACCTACCTTTAAACCTGTTGTGTCTGAACCAGGATCTATTCCTGAACCTGTTGTGTCTGTGTAGGGGTATGGTAAAATATGTTTATGCCTTTGCCTTTCTCTCCAGTCCCGATACCGTAGGTTTTCAGTGTTTCTGTATAGGTTAACATATGATGGTATTGCTACATGGTTTAGTGTATTAACACCGCTTATATAATGGTACTGCGACACGAGCAGGTGTATTACCATGCCTTATTCACGATATATATATATATATAATGTTATATTGTCTTTCAATGTAGTGCTGAATTTTGTCCGTGGGAGGACCTTAGAAGAGTGTACGAAGGATTTGATATCCGAAACGCGCGTCGGGGTGCGCATTGTTGGGATCCGGTGACTCCATAAAGGTACAGGCAATCCTAGACATTCCTCTGATATTGTACTTTGTATCTTTAGCACATAGCACTTTATCTTACTCTTTTGTACATTGCACATTGCACTGATTGTATAGGCATATATCTTATAGCCTACATTTTGGGTAATACTTTTTAACCCCATAATTTATGGTCACACATTTTTATTTTTTCATCACTTGTGATACACAGCAGTTTATACTTTTTTATAGGAGTCCTGAGATTAATCCTTCCTTTAATGGTACACCGCATGCCAATTTTGGCTTTTATATATTGGTGATCTTTTTATACATATGTTACCTACTATATTGTTTTTATATTTTCCAACATGTGCACATAAAATATAAAATATGTTGTTACCATTACAAATAAAGTAATAATTTTTTAAAAAACATATACCTTGTGCCACTAATTTCTTGGTTATTGGTCTATACTCTGGTGATTGGTATCTGCATTTCACCTAGGCTGTAGAGTTATACAACTTTTATTACACATAACAATGGCTCCCAAATGTTTGATAGCATGTAAGTGGAAGTCTGTTCACCCCCCATCGAACACTGAACTTCATTTGCAAATACAATATATCTGAAGTATGGAATATCTTACAGCTATGCTGAACAACACCATAGAGCAATTTAGTGCAGCTTGGACTCTTTGGGACACGCACAGTGTCAGCTGCAGCCACCGACTTCCAGCAGTGGCCAGGCGATCATGAGTGCCCGCTAGTTAAGAGAAATGAATATTCACCTCTCCATAGGCATGGAGGGAAGTGAATATTCATTTCCTTAAGTAACGAGGACACGTGAATGCCTGGCTGCTTTAGCTACTGGCACCGGAACAAGATGCTGCGAGGGAGCACTGGGACAGTAAGTAGGATGCTTTTCAAATAAGAGCCATGCATAGAAGGATAGGGATAAGGAACCATGCATACCAGGATAGGGATGAGGAACCATGCATAACCGGATAAGGATGAGATAGTCATGCATAAAAGGATGGGGATGAAGGGGCTATTAATACAAGGATAGGGATGAGGGTGCCACGCATACAAGGATAGGGATGAGGAACCATGCATATCAGAATAAGGATGAGATGGCCATGCATACAAGGATGGGGATGAAGGAGCCATGCATACAAGGATGGGGATGAGGGTGCCATGCATACAAGGATGGGGATAAGGAACTATGCATGCCAGGATAAGGATGAGGAACCATGCATACCAGGATAGGGATGAGGGTGCCATGCATACAAGGATAGGGATGAGATGGCCTTGCATACAAGGATGGGAATGAGGAGGCCATGCATACCAGGATAGGGATGAGGAGGTCGTACATACTAGGATGGGGATGAGAAGACGATGTACACCCGGATTATACTCGAATCTATACGTTTTCCCAGTTTTTTGTGGCAAAATTAGGTGCCTCGGCTTATACTCAGGACGGCTTATACTCGAGTATACACGGTATATATATATATATGTATGTATATATATATATATATATATATATACTAGCTGAAGAGCCCGTCGTTGCCTGGGCATAGTAAATATCTGTGGTTAGTTATAGCACCTCACTTCTCTTATTTTCACATCACGCCTCTCATTTTCCCCCTCACATCTTTCATTTTCCCCCTCACATCTCTCATTTTCTCCCTCACACCTCTCATTTTCCCCCTCGCTCCTCTTATTTTCGCCCTCACTCCTCTCATTCCCCCTAACACTTGTCATTTCGACCTCACATCTGTCATTTTCCGATCACTCCACTATTTTCCCTCACTCCTCTCATTTTGCACTCACACCTTTTCATTTTCACCTCACACCTCTCATTTTCCCCTCAGTATATACATGTTTGTCATCTCCCTTATATATAGTATACACCTGTATGTCATCTCCTTTATATAGTATATAGCTGTATGTCATCTCCCCTGTAAATAGTATATACCTGCTGTATGTCATCTTCTCCTGTATATTGTATATACCTAGGTGTCATCTCCTCCTATATATAGTATATACCTGTATGTCATCTCCTCCTATATATAGTATATACCTGTATGTCATCTCCTGTATATAGTATATTCCTGTATGTCATCTCCCCTGTGTATAGTATATACCTGCTGTATGTCATCTCCTCCTCTATATACCTATGTGTCATCTCCTCTTTTATATAGTATATACCTGAATGTCATCTCCTCCTGTATATAGTATATACGTGTGTCATCTCCTCCTGTATATAGTATATACCTGTATGTCATCTCCTCCTGTATATAGTATATACCTGTGTGTCATCTGCTCCTGTATATAGTATATACCTGTGTGTCATCTCCCCTGTATATAGTATATACCTGTATGTCATCTCCTCCTGTTTATAGTATACTAGATTGTGGCCCAATTCTAACGCATCGGGTATTCTAGAATATGCATGTCCCTGTAGTATATGGACAATGATGATTCCAGAATTCGCGGCAGACTGTGCCCGTCGCTGATTGGTTGAGGCAACCTTTATGACATTGTCACCATGGCAACCATTATGACATCTACGTCATAGAACTATATAAACCACATTACATGAACTGTAACTGTATTTAAATAAATCATCGGACAAAAGAAGGACATTGACACTATAATACATTTATTAACAATATCAAGCCAAAATATTTTTGTACACCACATTTCTTGTGAATACCTTTTGACTACCTATAAGCAACCTTCCTTGTAAAGGGGTAGGAAGAACTTGCACTTTGACGTTGGATCTCATTTTAACTCTTGAAAATGCAACGTAGAGTTGTCCATGACCAAAAACGGGCTGCGGTAGATATATGCCAACATGGTGTAGAGTTTGACCTTGTGACTTGTTTATTGTCATGGCAAAAGCTGGTTTTATTGGAAACTGTCGACGCCGAAGCCTAAATGGAAGACCCGTGTCTGAAGGACATAAATCAATGCGTGGAATGAACACTTCATCTCCTTTTGCTGATCCAGTGATCACTCTTGCTTGAATGACGTGAGAATGGAGTCCAGTAACAATAAGACGAGTTCCATTACATAGACAATTTTTCGTATTTAGATTCCGCAGCAACATTATGATTGTTCCAACTTTCAGTTGAAGTCTGTGGGATGGCATTCCTGATGGCGTAAGACTATTTAAAAATTCAACTGGATAATGCTCTCGTTCATCTTCATTGTCTAAATCCACTGAATCATCACTTTTATACAACTTATACTCACCAGGCATTCTATCCATCACACGGGAATTTAGCAGAGCCATGGCATCATTCTTTGGACAGAGAATTGCATGAGAAGAGGCCCTCTCAACACTGCTTTGGTCGTTCACATCAATTTCAATGCATTGTCCAAAAACATCAGTTACGATGCAGTCAGTGCACAAAATGTCTTCTGGTATTTCAATAATATCTTCTCCAAGGTTGTATTGGTTGCTAAGTTCACCGTTGCCAAGTTTAAGAAGCCAGTTGCTATACTCTGGGTCCGAAGATCGCATATTGTTAATTAGTTGGAGTTTATTGAACTGTTCCCAAAGGTCAGCCATTTTTAAGCTGGACTCGATAACATCTGTTCTTGTTCCATTTGGTATGACTGGAAGGCATTGCCTAAAATCTCCACCAATGACAAAAACTTTACCTCCAAACGGAATTTTATTTTTTTCAGCAACATTTGTAGTCATTACTTCACGCAGAAGTCTGTCAATTAAGCTCAAAGCGTATTTGGGTGCCATGGTGCATTCGTCAAGTATGAAAACGTGCATTTTTTAACAGTCTTCCTGCAAATGTGTCTTGTTTTATTCTGGAAATAGAGATTTCGTTGACTGGAACTGGTATCCCAAAGAGTGAATGGATAGTGCGACCTCCTCGTAAAAGGTTTGCTGCAATCCCTGTTGTAGCCGATGGCAATATGACTTTTCCCAACCCTCTAACGTGATGCATTAAAGCTTCATAGAGGTATGTTTTACCGCTCCCTCCTGGACCGTCAATAAAGAAACATTTTGGCCTTGCATCTGCTTGGTTTTCTATAGCGCTCACAATAGTGTCATATGCAATCCGTTGTTGTTCATTTAAGGAGTTTGCCTTCTCTGTTGCCAGCAATAATTCATAAGCTTCGTCATACTCTGGAACTTGTGGAACTTGAATGGCAGGCTGGGGCAAATTAAAGTCTGAAAACGTTTTTCCATGTAGTAGTAAGATATTTTGGACATTTTGCATGGCATACGATTCGCAATTTTGACAACTTCCACTTCTGCTGTGAAGACGTAGGCAGAAGTCCTCGATTAGATGTTCTTTAAAATTTGTCCAAAGTTGAGCTGGATTTGTAGGCGGTCCAAATACACAGATGTAGGCAAACAATTCACGAGTAACTGCGTCTTCTAAAGTAAGTTTCCACACAGTATCATCCAATAGAAGTCCTAAGGCCAAAGCTGCAGCTTTAAATGTATCGTGCAATACTCCGTTAACTGTTTTCAAATCGTCATACGTTTTAGCTCCTTTGATATGTAGTAGTAACAGCCGAAGTCAATATCTTCTTGATCCTTGACACTAACAGTATACATGCGTCCAATTATTCTGCTAACTCCTCGTTGTCTTGGATTCCAAGTTTTATTCCAAACGTAATGCTCTGGTATCTCTCGGTACAAATACTGCCTTGCGTTTTCGTCACGTTGGTTCAGCAAAAACCATTCCATTAATGTTGATGTCGTGCTTAAAGTTTTTGAGACATCTTTGACTTCAGCATCTTCAAAGAATTAAACTGCTGTTGATTTGGTAAAATGAATAGCTAAACGTATAATGGCATGGGACTGTGAATGCATTGGAAACGCAAATATCCTCCAAGCTGCTTCTGGAGCACTGACATATCTTGAGTCAACAAAAGTTGATGATTCATCGTGATTGACTGTTTTCTGTTGTATTTCGATGTTAGCTTTGTCATGCCCCTTGTAGATGTACTTGAAGAGATATTTTACACTTTTTATTGAAGCACAGACTTCTATGTTGATGTGACAGTTGTAGCATTTTGATAAGTACGGGTTGTATGGGACTATCCATGAGTTATTTATAATTTTAATTGTTGCAAGCAATGTTATCAATGTGTTGTCGCCGGTAGGATGGGTAGCCATCCAAGTCTTTAACAGTGTGCTGTTTCAACTCCTTTGGAAACCCTTTTGTACACTTTCCGTTTTCCATGCATGGACTTTTTGGATTTGCTACATCGCATGGGCCATGAACCATATGAGAGACTACAATATTATACAGTTCTGGATACTTTTCTTGGTTAGGAATTTCAGCCCACACTATATTGTCGATTTCTTCCTCCGTACGAATCTTGGAATCCGTGTCTAAGATAATTAGTATATGCGCATGTGGGAGACCTCGTTTCTGAAATTCTATGACGTGTACCATTGCTACGACTGTTCCAAAAAGTCCATTTTTGATGTCTTTCAAAAGGCTGATGAGTTTCAGTCGAAATACGCGTGCGACTAAGTCCGGCCTGTGTTCAACTTTTTGCCAGGGTTCTAGATTTTCGGTAATTTCTGGCCATTTAAGATTACAGGTCATTGTCACAAAAATGTCAGGTCTTCCAAACTTTGTTACTATTGCCATTGCATCTTGATAACGCTGTTGCATGTTGCGGGGGCTACCTTCAAACGACGACGGGAGGATTACTGTTTTTCCAATTGGAATTCCCTTTTCAATTGATTGTTTTTGCAAATGTTCTTGAAGAACGCAGTAGTCTTCAACTTTAAGTTGTTTTTGGTTCATTCTTATGAAATTTAGATGATTAGCTTCAATTTTAACATATGCATCAACTAAGTACTGTTGTGTCAGTTTCGCACCGTTTAAAATAGGACTGAAGTAATTTCGGACAGACAGACGAAAACTGTAGTATTGCAGCTGTGTAATTCTTCTTGAAGTTCCTTGTTGGTTTAGGTTTTCATGCCACCCTTGTTCACCTCTTGGAAAGAATAGCGGATACAGAAGAGCATCAAGGTTGCTGTGCAAAATGCTAATTCGTTGTGTCTTAGGAACCAAAGGGTTGTTTTGGTCTGGCTTAAGATGGACTAATATATCCCTTTGAAAAGGAGGTTCTCCATCATCGTTTTGAAAAACAACTGCGACCTCACTTACACGTGGTTTGTTGTAAAATCGGGGATCCTGTTTACGTTCTTGTTTAATGGCCATGACAATAGAAGGCATTTCAGTACCATTTTCTATAGCCCTCTGTTCCTCCTCAGCTTGAACGTCTTTTAGAATGCGATATGCGGCAGCAAATGGGCTTATTTTTTGTAAATGTACAGCAATTTGGTTCATCAGTTCAGCATCACACTTTTCGTTTTCTTTTAGGTTCATCCTTTGTTCTGTAGCCTCATTTGTATCAATGATGTATAATTGTGCAAATTTTGGTGGTTGTCCTATTTCTGGGTGAAGTGTTCCAGTGCGATGGTAGATCTGGCCGTGAATTTTAAAACAATAAGGTCCGAATCCAGGGGCGGTGCAATGTTGGCACCGAATGAAGCAAACGCATGAGAACTGTTGATGCTTCTGATATTTTCCATAAAATTTCTACTATGTTGATGCATTCCTTTCATTAACTGCTCAAACAGATCTGAGTAGTGAGGTCTCGGTAGCATAACTTTTCCTTTTTGGCAGCATTGAGTAAACTGATTGTCAGATGGTTTTTCATCAATGAAATTCAGAGAGTCGCATTTAGAGCAAACTGCATTCATATTCCCACAGTAGTGTTCATGAATTGTACTTTCATTGTCTGTTACATAATGTGCAAGTTGTTGAATATTGTCCTGGTCGTGCCTTAGTTGGTTGAGCATTCGTTTTTTATGAATTTGGAGATCATGTTGTTCCTGTTGCACAACAGTTTGTTGTGGTGTCTCCGGTTGACAACGGTGTCTGTGAGATTCCGTATCCTGGGCTTGTCTGGCGGCAGTTTGTTGTGGTGTCTCCTGTTGGCGTCGTTGTCTGTGAGATTCCACATCCTGGGCTTGTCTGGCGGCAGTTTCTTGTGGTGTCTCCTGTTGGTGACGTTGTCTGTGAGATTCCGTATCCTGGGCTTGTCTGGTGGCAGTTTGTTGTGGTGTCTCCTGTTGGCGATGTTGTCTGTGAGATTCCACATCCTGGGCTTGTCTGGTGGCAGTTTCTTGTGGTGTCTCCTGTTGGCGACGTTGTCTGTGAGATTCCACATCCTGGGCTTGTCTGGCGTCAGTTTCTTGTGGTGTCTCCTGTTGGCGACGTTGTCTGTGAGATTCCGCATCCTGGGCTTGTCTGGCGTCAGTTTCTTGTGGTGTCTCCTGTTGGCGAAGTTGTCTGTGAGATTCCGCATCCTGGGCTTGTCTGGCGTCAGTTTCTTGTGGTGTCTCCTGTTGGCGACGTTGTCTGTGAGATTCCACATCCTGGGCTTGTCTGGCGTCAGTTTCTTGTGGTGTCTCCTGTTGGCGACGTTGTCTGTGAGATTCCGCATCCTGAGCTTGTCTGGCGTCAGTTTCTTGTGGTGTCTCCTGTTGGCGACTTTGTCTGTGAGATTCCACATCCTGGGCTTGTCTGGCGTCAGTTTCTTGTGGTGTCTCCTGTTGGCGACGTTGTCTGTAAGATTCCACATCCTGGGCTCGTCTGGCGTCAGTTTCTTGTGGTGTCTCCTGTTGGCGACGTTGTCTGTGAGATTCCACATCCTGGGCTTGTCTGGCGTCAGTTTCTTGTGGTGTCTCCTGTTGGCGACGTTGTCTGTGAGATTCCACATACTGGGCTTGTCTGGCGTCAGTTTCTTGTGGTGTCTTCTGTTGGTGACGTTGTCTGTGAGATTCCACATCCTGGGCTTGTCTGGCGTCAGTTTGTTGTGATGTCTCCTGTTCCCGATGTTGTCGTTTTCTTGCTGCTGCTGCTGCTGCTTTTCTGTCATCCTCATTGGCGTATTTTCGTTTACAACCCATTCTACATACAGGGAGACGCAGGCACGCACCCTACACAATGGCGGCACTTGACAGCAGTGGAGGACAATGATGATTCCAGAATTCGCAGCAGACTGTGCCCGTCGCTGAATCAGAAACGTGGGATTTCTACATCCTTTATGACATCATCGTCGCTGTGCCCGTTGCTGATTGGTCGAGGCCAATCCTGGCCTCGACCAATCAGAGACGCGGGATATCTACGTCCTTTATGACATCATCGTCGCTGTGCTTGTCGCTGATTGGTCGAGGCCTGGTGGCCTCGACCAATCAGAGAGGCGGGATTTCCAGGACAGACAGACAGACAGACAGAAAGACAGACAGACAGACAGACAGAAAGACAGATAGACGGAAAAACCCTTAGATAATTATATATATAGACTAGATTGTGGCCCGATTCTAACGCATTGGGTATTCTAGAATATGCATGTCCCCGTAGTATATGGACAATGATGATTCCAGAATTCGCGGCAGACTGTGCCCGTCGCTGATTGGTCGAGGCAACCTTTATGACATCATCGTCGCCATGGCAACCATTATGACATCTACATCGATACTGTGCCCGTCGCTGAATCAGAAACGTGGGATGTCTACGTCCTTTATGACATCATCGTCGCTGTGCCCGTTGCTGATTGGTCGAGGTCTGGCGGCCTCGACCAATCAGACGCGGGATGTCTACGTCCTTTATGACATCATCGTCGCTGTGCTCGTCGCTGATTGGTCGAGGCCTGGCAGCCTCGACCAATCAGAGACGCGGGATTTCTACGTCGATGCTGTGCCGATCTCTGATTGGTCGAGGCCTGGCGGCCTCGACCAATCAGAGAGCCGGGATTTCCAGGACAGACAGACAGACAGACAGACAGACGGAAAAACCCTTAGGCAATTATATATATAGACTAGATTGTGGCCCGATTCTAATGCATCGGGTATTCTAGAATATGCATGTCCCCGTAGTATATGGACAATGATGATTCCAGAATTCGCGGCAGACTGAGCCCTTCGCTGATTGGTCGAGGCAACCTTTATGACATCATTGTCGCCATGGCAACCATTATGACATCATCATCGCTGTGCCCGTTGCTGATTGGTCGAGGCCTGGCGGCCTCGACCAATCAGAGACGCAGGATTTCTACGTCGATGCTGTGCCAGTCTCTGATTGGTCGAGGCCTAGTGGCCTCGACCAATCAGAGAGCTGGGATTTCCAGGACAGACAGACAGACAGACAGACAGAAAGACAGACAGACAGACAGACAGAAAGACAGACAGACAGACGGAAAAACCCTTAGACAATTATATATATATATATATACCTGTGTGTCATCTCCTCCTGTATATAGTATATACAGTACAGACCAAAAGTTTGGACACACGTTCTCATTTAAAGATTTTTCTGTGTATTCATGAGTATGAAAATTGTACATTCACACTAAAGGCATCAAAACTATGAATTAACACATGTGGAATTATATACTTAACAAAAAAGTGTGAAACACCCTAAAATATGTCTTATATTTTAAGTTATTCAAAGTAGTCACATTTTGCTTTGATGACTGCTTTGCACACTCTTGGCATTCTCTTGATGGGCTTCAAGAGGTAGTCACAGGGAATAGTTTTCACTTCACAGGTGTGCCCTGTCAGGTTTAATAAGTGGGATTTCCTGCCTTAAAAAATGAGGCTGGGACCATCAGTTGGACATTAGACCAGTGGAAATCTGTGCTTTGGTCTGATGAGTCCAAATTTGAGATCTTTGGTTTCAACCACCGTGTCTTTGTGCGACGCAGAAAAGGTGAACAGATGGGCTCTACATGCCTGGCTCCCACCATGAAGCATGGAGGAGGAGATGTGATGGTGTGGGAGTGCTTTGCTGGTGACACTGTTGGGGATTTATTCAAAATTGAAGGCATACTGAACCAGCATGGCTACAATAGCATCTTGCAGCGGCATGCTATTCCATTCGGTTTGCGTTTAGTTGGACCATCATTTATATTTCAACAGGACAATGACCCTAAACACATCTCCAGGCTGTGTAAGGGCTATTTGACCAAGAAGGAGAGTGATGGGGTGCTACGCCAGATGACCTGGCCTCCACAGTCACCAGACCTGAACCCAATCGAAATGGTTTGGGGTGAGCTGGACCGCAGAATGAAGGCAAAAAGGCCAATAAGTGTTAAGCATCTCTGGGAACTCCTTCAAGATTGTTGGAAGACCATTCCCGGTGACTACCTCTTGAAGCTCATCAAGAGAATGCCAAGTGTGCAAAGCAGTCATCAAAGCAAAATGTGGCTACTTTGAAGAACCTAGAATATAAGACATAATTTCAGTTGTTTCTCACTTTTTTGTTAAGTATATAATTCCACATGTGTTAATTCATAGTTTTGATGCCTTCAGTGTGAATGTACAATTTTCATAGTCATGAAAATACAGAAAAATCTTTAAATGAGAAGGTGTGTCCAAACTTTTGGTCTGTACTGTACTTGTATGTCATCTCCTCCTATATATAGTATATACCTGTGTGTCATCTCCTCCTGTATATAGTATATACCTGTAAGTTATCTCCTCCTGCATATAGTATATACCTGTGTGTCATCTGCTCCTGTCTATAGTATATACCTGTGTGTCATCTCCCCTGTATATAGTATATACCTGTATGTCATCTCCTCCTGTATATAGTATATACCTGTGTGTCATCTCCCCTGTATATTGTATATATGTGTGTGTCATCTCCTCCTGTATTAGACCTCGTTCATACGTTATTTGGCCAGTATTTTTACCTCAGTATTTGTAAGCTAAATTGGCAGCTTGATAAATCCCCAGCCATCAGGAAGCCCTCCCCTCTGGCAGTATATATTAGCTCACACATACACATAATAGACAGGTTATGTGACTGACAGCTGCCGGATTTCCTATATGGTACATTTGTTGCTCTTGCAGTTTGTCTGCTTATTAATCAGATTTTTATTTTTGAAGGATAAGACCAGACTTGTGTGTGTTTTGGAGCGAGTTTCATGTGTCAAGCTGTGTGTGTTGAGTTGCGTGTGGCGACATGCATGTAGCGACTTTTGTGAGATGAGTTTTGTGTGGCGACATGCGTGTATCAACTTTTTGTGTGTCGAGTTGCATGTGACAGGTTAGTGTAGCAAGTTGTGTGCAGCAAGTTTTGCACGTGGTGAGTTTTGTGTGTGGTGCATTTTGAGTATGTGCAAGTTTTGTGTGAGGCAACTTTTGTATGTGTTGCAACTTTTGTGCATGTGGCAATTTTTCCGCATGTGCAAGTTTTGCGTGTGGCGAGTTTTCCATGAGGTGAGTTTTGCACGTGTGGCAAGTTTTGCGTGAGCCTAGTTTTGCATGTGGCGAGTTTTGCACGTGGCAAATTTTGAGCGTGGCGAATTTTGAGTGGCGACTTTTATGTGGCGAGGTTGGTGTATGTGTGGTGAAATGTGTGCTGAGGGTGGTATATTTGTTTAAGCACATGATAGTGTGTGGCACATTTTGTGTGTGTGTGTGTGTTCATATCCCCGTGTGTGGTTAATATCCCATGTCGGGGCCCTACCTTAGCAACTGTACGGTATTTACTCTTTGGCGCCATCGCTCTCATTCTTTAATGTAGATAGGGGCAAAATTGTTTGGTGAATTGGAAAGCGCGGGGTTAAAATTTTAACTCACAACATAGCCTACGACGCTCTTGGAGTCCAGACATGTGACTGTGCAAAATTTTGTGGCTGTAGCTGCGACAGTACAGATGCCAATCCCGGACATACACACACACACATACATACATACATACACACACATTCAGCTGTATATATCAGATATATACAGTGGGGCAAAAAAGTATTTAGTCAGTCAGCAATAGTGCAAGTTCCACCACTTAAAAAGATGAGAGGCGTCTGTAATTTACATCATAGGTAGACCTCAAGTATGGGAGACAAACTGAGAAAAAAAAATCCAGAAAATCACATTGTCTGTTTTTTTAACAATTTATTTGCATATTATGGTGGAAAATAAGTATTTGGTCAGAAACAAACAATCAAGATTTCTGGCTCTCACAGACCTGTAACTTCTTCTTTAAGAGTCTCCTCTTTCCTCCACTCATTACCTGTAGTAATGGCACCTGTTTAAACTTGTTATCAGAATAAAAAGACACCTGTGCACACCCTCAAACAGTCTGACTCCAAACTCCACTATGGTGAAGACCAAAGAGCTGTCACTGGACACCAGAAACAAAATTGTAGCCCTGCACCAGGCTGGGAAGACTGAATCTGCAATAGCCAACCAGCTTGGAGTGAAGAAATCAACAGTGGGAGCAATAATTAGAAAATGGAAGACATACAAGACCACTGATAATCTCCCTCGATCTGGGGCTCCACGCAAAATCCCACCCCGTGGGGTCAGAATGATCACAAGAACGGTGAGCAAAAATCCCAGAACCACGCAGGGGGACCTAGTGAATGAACTGCAGAGAGCTGGGACCAATGTAACAAGGCCTACCATAAGTAACACACTACTCCACCATGGACTCAGATCCTGCAGTGCCAGACGTGTCCCACTGCTTAAGCCAGTACATGTCCGGGCCCGTCTGAAGTTTGCTAGAGAGCATTTGGATGATCCAGAGGAGTTTTGGGAGAATGTCCTATGGTCTGATGAAACCAAACTGGAACTGTTTGGTAGAAACACAACTTGTCATGTTTGGAGGAAAAAGAATACTGAGTTGCATCCATCAAACACCATACCTACTGTAAAGCATGGTGGTGGAAACATCATGCTTTGGGGCTGTTGCTCTGCAAAGGGGCCAGGATGACTGATCCGGGTACATGAAAGAATGAATGGGGCCATGTATCGTGAGATTTTGAGTGCAAACCTCCTTCCATCAGCAAGGGCATTGAAGATGAAACGTGGCTGGGTCTTTCAACATGACAATGATCCAAAGCACACCGCCAGAGCAACGAAGGAGTGGCTTCGTAAGAAGCATTTCAAGGTCCTGGAGTGGCCTAGCCAGTCTCCAGATCTCAACCCTATAGAAAACCTTTGGAGGGAGTTGAAAGTCCGTGTTGCCAAGCGAAAAGCCACAAACATCACTGCTCTAGAGGAGATCTGCATGGAGGAATGGGCCAACATACCAACAACAGTGTGTGGCAACCTTGTGAAGACTTACAGAAAATGTTTGACCTCTGTCATTGCCAACAAAGGATATATTACAAAGTATTGAGATGAAATTTTGTTTCTGACCAAATACTTATTTTCCACCATAATATGCAAATAAATTGTTAAAAAAACAGACAATGTTATTTTCTGGATTTTTTTTTCTCAGTTTGTCTCCCACAGTTGAGGTCTACCTATGATGTAAATTACAGACGCCTCTCATCTTTTTAAGTGGTGGAACTTGCACTATTGCTGACTGACTAAATACTTTTTTGCCCCACTGTATGTGTGTGTGTGTGTGTGTGTGTGTGTGTGTGTGTGTGTGTGTGTGTGTGTGTATGTGTGTGTGTGTGTGTGTGTGTGTGTGTGTGTGTGTGTGTGTGTGTGTGTGTGTGTGTGTATATATATATATACACACATACTAGCTATTGAACCAGTTCTACGCCCGGGTGGCGAGCATTTATATTGGTATATGGTCTCCATCCTGGTATGTGCTGCTCCATCCTGCGCCCCCATTCTGACATGTGCTGCTCCCATCCTGCACCCCCATTCTGACATGTGCTGCACCCATTCTGCGCCTCCATTCTGACATGTGCTGCACCCATCCTGCGCCTCCATTCTGACATGTACTGCACCCATCCTGCGCCTCCATTCTGTCATTTGCTGCTCCCATCCTGCGCCCCCATCCTGTCATTTGCTGCTCCCATCCTGCGCCCCCATCCTGTCATGTGCTGCTCCCATCCTGCGCCCCCGTTCTGTCATGTGCTGCTTCCATCCTGCACCCCCGTTCTGTCATGTGCTGCTCCCATCCTGCACCCCCGTTCTGTCATGTGCTGCTGCCATCCTGCGCCCCGTTCTGTCATGTGCTGCTGCCATCCTGCGCCCCCGTTCTGTCATGTGCTGCTCCCATCCTGCGCCCCCGTTCTGTCATGTGCTGCTTCCATCCTGCACCCCCGTTCTGTCATGTGCTGCTCCCATCCTGCACCCCCGTTCTGTCATGTGCTGCTGCCATCCTGCGCCCCGTTCTGTCATGTGCTGCTGCCATCCTGCGTCCCCGTTCTGTCATGTGCTGCTCCCATCCTGCGCCCCCGTTCTGTCATGTGCTGCTTCCATCCTGCACCCCCGTTCTGTCATGTGCTGCCCTATTCTGTCATGTGCTGCTCCCATCCTGCGCCACCGTTCTGTAATTTGCTGCTCCCATCCATATGCCCCATACGCTGCTCCATAAAGGTTTATGGCCCCCATAAGATGCTCCAAAGTATATGCCCTGTACACTGCTCCATAAAGGTTTATGGCCCCCATAAGATGCTCCATATTATATGCCCCGTACACTGCTCCATAAAGGTTTATGGCCCCCATAAGATGCACCATAGTATATGCCCCGTACACTGCTCCATAAAGGTTTAAGGCCCCCATAAGATGCTCCATAGTATATGCCCCTGTACACTGCTCCATTATGGTTGATGGCCCCCATGAGATGCTCCATAGTATATGCCCCCGTACACTGCTCCATTATGGTTGATGGCCCCATAAGATGCTCCATAGTATTTGCCCCGTATGCTGCTGCGTTATATAAAAAAAAATACCATATCCACCTATCGTCGCTGGGCGCCGAGTGCTGGAGGACCTGAGCAGGCGGGGACACCGGCGCGCTGTGGGGGTCAGGTGCCGATATCGCTGCTAGCTCAGGCCCCCGACACTTGCTATTTTCACCTGTCTGTCCCATTCCAGCGCTGCGCGCCGCTCCGTGTTCCGGGTCTTCTGGCTGTGACTGTTCAGTCAGAGGGCGGCGCGCATTAAGCGCGTCATCGCGCCCTCTGAACTGTGAACGTCACAGGCAGAGGGCCCGGAGGACAGAGCGGCGGGCAGCGCTGGAACGGGACAGACAGGTGAATATAGCTCATACTCACCCTCCTGGCGCGTCCCTGCTATCCGTTGGAGATCGCGGTGTGCGTTCACTGCTTACGCATACCGCGATCTCCTGGGAGCGTCACTCTGTGGGGTCCAGACTGCGCCGGCGCTTGCGCAGTCTATAAAGGCTTCGGACAGAGTGACGCTCCCAGCCTTATATTATAGATATATTTTATACCACACACCAAGAAAGCTACCCTTGCTAAACCCCGGAACACCACACGCAAAAGCGTCCACGGAAAGTCTTCATGTCTTTATACTTAGGTCATTTTGCCTTCTTAGGCTATGTGCACAAGTTGCGAATTCCATTGCGGATTTTTCCACACGGATTCTGCAGAATCCACAGGTAAAATGACCTGCGCTTTACCTGCGGATTCCCTGCGGGTTTTCTGCAGATTTTGTGCAGATTTGGTGCGGATTTCGCCTGCGTTTTTACACCTGCAGATTCCTATAAAGGAATAGGTGTAAAATGCTGCAGAATCCGCACAAAGAATTGACATGCTGCGGAAAATAAACCGCTGCATTTCTGCGAGGAATTTTCCACAGCATGTGCACTGCGGATTTGGTTTTCCATAAGTTTACATGGCACTGTACACCGTATGGAAAACTGCTGAGGATCCCCAGGGCCAAATCCGCTGCAGATCTGCAGCCAAATCCACAATGTGTGCACATACCTTAGAGTTTTTCATCCTGGAGGACATCAATTTTATTTAAAAAAAAACACCCTTCATCCCCCCAACCCACTTAAACTAAACTCACCCAACAACCACTCACACCAATTTTCCAGCAGCAAAACAAGCAATATAATACAAATGCCAATAACAAATACACATAGCAATCCTAAGCATATTTTCTACAATACCTTAACAAAAATTACCAGACCCAAGTTTGTTGCCTGTAAGCCCTATATGCATAATATATCATTTTCTCAAAACAAAAAGCTACACGTGCAAACAGCAGCTAACCACCATGTAACTGTAGATTAAAAAGGCTCCTACCCTGACTATTTCTTGATAACATACCAGAACTGATATAGTATGACCATATTTAGAGGAAAACTCCACTAGAACTATAGAAAACATATGAAAAAAACAGAGCTTTTAAGTTCCAAAACATAACCAAAAATGCTACAAAAAAATAAATAAACTAGTGTAAGGCAAGAAAGGGGTGTATAAAAATGTATAACTTTATTATAGTACAAATATTAAATCCAAACACACAAGTAGAAAACATAAAAACAAAGAAAACAAACAAAACTGGACAGGTCTACAGAATGATGATACAAACTGTCAGGGGCCAGCAATCCAATAGAACAAAGGCGCTCACAAATATATGATAAGTCTACATACCAAAAAATGCACAATAAATATAAAGGCAGAATGTCATATCACATGGCATGTATGGAGGACAGAGCAACCTAATGGAAATCCACTAAGATAAATGGGGATAGAGTACGCCACATATCACAGGCAAAAACAGACCAGGATGTGAGTGGGAAGTAACATGTAATAACCTGGCCACATTATAATAAAGCTGACAGTGCTTTATTATAAGCACTAAGAGACCCAGGGTATCTGTGCGGTGGGTCACGGCGTCCACGGGTAAGATATGCCTATCTATTGGGTGGTGGCCCAGGAGGAGGAAGAGGTATGCGAGAAGATCAGGAGGATGGAGAAGGAGGATCCTGATAATTCCAAGCCCTTGATGACTGCCAAGGCCGAGGTTGGAGTAAGAAGCCAGTGACAACACCTGGGGCCTTTCAGGGGTCTGCCATGGAGTACAGAGGCTAGGAAACAAGAAATGAGAGGGAGGTGTCCCTTGGTGTCTCTAAAAAGAAGTGTGAGGTCAGACACCTCTTTAGAGGGGAAAGGAAAGGAGGGAGTGGGGAACAAAAAGGCCATCTAACTTAATCATGATGGCAGATACAGCTACACATACGGTCTTTGATTTTTCACCCAAATTGAAGCTGATCTTTTCATTTATTTTGCATGAGACTAGATTAACAAACATGGGGGCCATGTACAAGTCAAAAAGGGAGTGAAGGAGAGAGCCCTCATACTGGTCTCTTGAGGCTGTGCCGTATAGCGGGGTGGTGGTCCTTTTTAAGGCCGCATCGGTAGAATGCTAATGAATGATCAAGGTAGAAATGGGGAGGTGCCTGGTCTTGGACGTCTTCATGAGGGGACAAGAGCTTCAGCTCATGGTCATTTATGGCCCACAGTGCAAGTGGGACCATAAATGTCTCATCCTGAGGATTAAACCCTATCTTTTTATGAGCCGGCAGGTGGTCTTCGGAGGGGATTTTAATACCATAACTAGATCCCGTGATAGGGGAGGTCCCGGACACTGGCTGACTTATGGTAGTGTAGTTTTAAATAGCATAGCAAGTGTAGTTCGCCTGGTGGATGTCCACATTGGCACACCCCAGGTCACAGAGGTTTCACCTTTCATAGGCTACGTTCACACTAGCGTTGTGCGCCGCTGCGTCGGCGACGCGACGCACAACGCACCGAAAAACGCGTGCAAACGCACGCAAAAACGCTGCGTTTTTCAACGCGTGCGTCGTTTTTTGACGAAAATCTGACGCAAGAAAAATGCAACTTGTTGCGTTTTCTTGGTCCGACGCTAGCGTCAAAAAAAAGACGCACGTGTCGGAAAACGCAACAAGCAAAAACGCATGCGTCCCCCATGTTAAACATAGGGGCGCATGACGCGTGCGTCGCCGCTGCGTCGCCCGACGCTAGCGCGACGCACACTAGTCGAACGCTAGTGTGAACGTAGCCATAGGGATAGCAGTAGGTCTAGAATAGATAGGTTTTTTTTTTAAAAGGAGGAAGTCATCTCTTCAGCCATGTCCACATTTGAGGTGGAATTCTATTTCATTTTGTTTTCCTTAAATTTTGCAGAGAGTCCCCGGATGGGGAAAAGCCTATGGAAGCTGAATTCATCTATTCTGGAATAAGCGGAAGTAAGACAGTCTTTTGAGAAGTTGCTTCAGAGTCAGGTACCGCTCTTGGATCTCTGTAGCAGTAAGTCTGAGTGGTGGAAGATCTTCAAAGAAAGGGTAGCGAGTTTCTTCCGTCAGCTCTCGAACCTTAGAGGTCTGAACAAGTATCACTTGTATTGGGAGCTAAGTAGGAAACTCGGACAGCTCGTCTCGACTGAGGGTGAGGGGAGGACGGGATTGCTGTGCACGGGTACAGTGACTTTCCACTGTGGTAGGTACTTGATTTCTATATATATCAATATGGTCACATGTACTGCTAATAGGCGTCTTTACATTGTATGACGCAATTATACACTCTATACGGACTCTTTACCACCACTGTCCATGATAATGTAAGTGCACCCCAATCTGGTCCCTTTGTGATGTGTGTGCGGGCTTGTGTAGGGGATTTGCTTGCCTGCCATACTGTATACCTGTGTTTTTACTATATAATAAAGGTTGTTGTATATTTGCATTAATTGGACGGGGTTGACTGCTTTTTTGGTGCTTTCTATTTGATATATTTTGGCAGAGACAGTAAGGGAAGAGGATTTGAAAGTGGTGATTGATGGACTCTGGACCAAAAAAATCACCAGGTCCAGATGGCTTAACATCGAACAATGAATTTTACAAGACCTTTACGAACTCCCTGCTCCCCCCTTGGCTGAGGTGTTTAATGAATGTCTCTCCTCAAATACTCTACCCAGGAGGTCTTCCCTGATTTCCCTGTCAAAGGGTAAAGACTCATCCCATACTGAGAATTAGCATCCCATAGCGCTTCTTGATATGGACCGAAAAGGTTATGGCAAAGGTGCTTTTAAATCGGTTGGTGAAGTTTGCAAACCGGATCAGCACTGCTGTGTTCCAGGCCGCAGTATGTTTAGTGCTGTGCTCGGTGTCTGAGAGGCAGTGGAGCAGAGTATGGCAGGTCACTGGAAGTAGTACCTAGACAGAAATAGAAAAACCAGCTCACCTGTTAGGCATGTGTTGTGGGGAAGCACGGATATCGTGTAGTCATCACGTGGAACAAATGTAGCAAAAAAAGGGAAAATCCAGCTTCCCAAAAAATTCCAAATTCTCAAAGCATTGAGAAAAGAACAAGCTATTGTTCGAAACGCGTAATCTGTTACTCATTATCATATGAATTCATCCTACTGGACTTCATGTTTTATTCACAATAAATGTGGAATTTTTTTGGAAGCTGGATTTTTTTTTGCTATACTGGAAGTAGTACCTTCTGTCCTTAGATCAGGCAAAGGTTTTTGACTGAGTTGATCTTGACTACCTCTGGTCTGTCTTTCTGAGGTATTATCTGCCTGGGAGGTTTGTGGATTGGTTAAAGATACTGTACAAAGGGGCAGAGACTTTTCCGCTTGTGAACGTATGGGTTGGTCACCCTTTTGGGGTTGGGTCTGAGGTCTGCCAGGGCTATCCTGCTATACGTCTTCGTGATCGATCCCCTTTTAAGGAGGATGAAGGTTGGGCAGTTGGTGGGAGTCAGGAGGGACCGGGTGAAGCCGGGAGCTTTTCTAAGGGTGGTAGCGTTTACCGACGACTTCTCCCTTTTTGTATTCTTGAGAGAGGAGGCAGATTGGGTCATGTCTGAGGTCGACTGCTACTCGGAGGCTTCCGAGTCCATGGTCAACTGGGAAACATGTGAGAGTCACTGGCTGGGAGGGGGAGATCCAAGTCTTGATCTCCTGGACACCTTTCCAGGGTCCCAGGCCTCAGCAAAGATTCTAGGCATCAATTTCAACCCCGGGGACTACGCCCAGCAAAACTGGGAGGGCAGACTTAAGATTGCCGCCCAGAAAGTGGAGCAGTGGAAGGCTCTCCCTGTCCCCCGCCCCGTGGCGCTTCACCTGCCACCTCTGGCTTCTGGCTCTGTCTTTCCTCACCTTCCCCACCACCACCCGCTTCAGCAGAGGTTGCACCGCCAGGAGCTCCTGGGAAAAGGAACTATTGCAGCGGCTATACGGGTGACCTAGATCACCACACAGGTCACACCTAATGTCATCACAGGATGCAGCGAGAAGGCCTACCACACCACAGAAGGCACATTTCTTTACCTTGCAGCCAACATTGAGGTGGCGGGGATCGCTCACACCACTACTTGTACCTTTACCTGCAGACACAGCCATATCCCCATCATTTTCACCACCATTCACCACACTTACAAAATCACCCTTTTTAGTCATGTGTGCAGTGTTCTTGCCACTCTCTGGAGTCTTACTTTCCAACACTGGGGGTTCACTGTCACTCTGCTTTTAAGCACCGTGGTCTCTTTAAGGGCAACACTGTAGCTCTTAGGCTTCTTTCACACTTCCTTTTTCCAAATCTGCACAGGATCCGTCAAGACGTTGAAATGACAGATCCTGTGCAGATTGTGGAAAACGTGTGCACTGGGCCCGTCTTTCTGACGGACCCGTCGAGCCTATGTGCACCTGTTGTGTATGCGTCTTCGCAGCGGTTTTCCGCTGCGAAAACGCATACACAACACAAACCAGGTTAAAAAAAATTAAAAATTGCAGTATTCTCACCTACCGGTGTTCTCGTGCAGCGTCAGTGATGTTCCCGGCAGCTAGCGTTACTTCCTAGTAATACATTGCGAAATCTCGCAAGAAGGCGACTTCTCTCGAGATTTCGCAATGTATTACTAGGAAGTAACGCTAGCTGCCAGGAGCATCGGTAACGCTGCGCGGGAACGCCGGTAGGTGAGAATATTGAGATTTTTTATTTTTTTATTATTTTTAACATTATATCTTGTTACTATTGATGCTGCATAGGCAGCATCAATAGTAAAAAGAGAAGAAGAGCGAGCGAGAGAGAATTTCCCTGATGGGAAATTCTTCCACGCATGCTCTCTTTGAAAAGGCGGGACCCGTCGTTGGATTCCTGCTTGTCACAGGCAGCGATGCATCATACTATTGTAGCCAGTGATGGGCAGCGCAGGATGCGTCGCTGATCAATTTTTCGGCGTGCAGAAAAAACTTTCCTCTGAACGTTTTCTCTGCCTGACGGACCTTTTTTTATGCAGGATCCAGTGAAAGACGGATGAAACGGATGGCCATCCATCACAATCCGTCGCTAATACAAGTCTATAAGAAAATGCAGGATCCTGCAAATTTTTTTTGCAGGATCCTGCATTCTCAAAAAAACTACAGATTCTGACGGGAGCTGAAAGACGGAAGTGTGAAAGAGGCCTAAAGCAGCGTGCCCTGCATCAGGGACTTGGCGCTCATAATTACTGAGCTAGGTTTAGTGGAAAACACACCTCCTGCTCCCTCCACTGCTGTCACACACATCATGGCTGTCGACATAGCTGCCAGGGCCCCTGCTGCCTGACACAGGACTGGGGCACAGGGGATCATGGGAGCCTGGTGCTCAACTCAATTGCCATGGGCAAGGCTTCGCTCTGTGTGGCAGGGACAGGCGCAGCTGCCCCCTTCGTCATGACAACACCTCTATGGTAGGGCCATGCAGAAGCCATGCCATGCCCCTGGAGCTGGCCACGTCGGGATGACCGGCGCTGAGCCTGTGCTGGATCTGCACACAGGGGGCACCAGTACAGCAGTACATGCCCCTATGGATGCAGTCCCCACACCAGCCACTGCCAAGCTCCTCAGATTAGGCCACTCCCCCTCGGTGTCCACCAGCAGCGGGCCCCTGACACCAATCCAATACTGGATCTACGTACAGAGGGCCCCAATTCAGCCGTGGATCCCGTCAGGGATGCGGCCACTATCTTTATTCTTGCTGCAGATGTGGCTGCAGGAGGCTATGCCCCCTTCACTTTTTCAGGTGTGTGGGTCCCTAAAAGCGATCCAATTTTATCAGATTCATGCATGGGGGACCCAGACACCCCAGAACACACCGCAGGAGATGCGACCCTGGCTGTCAGCACCCCACCAACAGTGCAGGAGGCAGTGGCATCCACTGTCACAGGGGACTTAGCCCGAGCACCTCCACCACCCTTACCATTGCCCATCGTGAGGCCTCCCTCTGTGCCATGCTACATATCACTGTCAACCATAGCTGTGCCACCACAGCCTGTGCTTTCAGCGGGTACCACACAGTGAGACTGGAGGGACCCAGAAAGAGAGCCATAGACCAGTTTCTCTACAGCTGTTTTTTTTTCTTTTCTGTGCCACTTCTTCCCCTCCTGGTTGCCTTGTCCGCACAGACCTCATCCCTGAATGTGAGCTGGTTAAACCATACTCGATCTGCCGGATCTGCTGCAAGACCAGGCAGCTCCCCTCACTACTACCACCACCGACCTCATCCTCCCCTTCACTCCCGCTATTCTCCGATAAACTGCAGTAGCGAGGGAGAGCCACTTGTTCAGGGGCTATCCCGCTATGCAGCACCTGGAAATTACCAGGCCTCCAGGTGAGTATGGCATGACCCCCTCATCAGGGGCTGACTGGCAAATTTTGCCCTGGGGGGCAAGCACACAGCAGTGGCCCATGAGTAGCGGCTCATCCTTAAAGGGGTTGTTGGATCTTATGCTACAGGTCTACAGACACTATGTGTGAATCCTCATATCGTGCGCTGTGAAGATTCTCTGGTGCCGGCAACAGGTGGTCTTGTGACTGCAAGCATGCGATATATATGTTCCCAGCCACATTTCGACTAGACTGTTTTGGGCCTTGTTCAATACAGTTGCATTAGGCCATGCAAGTCTAGTCGTCATGTGACCGCATGTATGCAAATTACAAACTTACAGCCACACACCCGTCAAATGACCACAGGACTGCCAGCAATGTGAGAAGCCCAAGTCTGCAGTCCAAAGAATGACAGAGTGAATGCACCAATGACACACACACAGCCCCACTATATAATGACAGACACACACACATAGCCCCACTGTATAATGACACACAGCCCCAATGTATAATGACACACACACACAGCCACACTGTATAATGACACACAGCCCCACTGTATAATGACACACACACACGCACAGCCCCACTGTATGACACACACACACACACACACACACACAGCCCCACTGTATAATGGCACACACACGCACAGCCCCACTATATAATGACACACAGCCCCACTGTATAATGACACACACACGCACAGCCCCACTGTATAATGACACACACACGCACAGCCCCACTGTATAATGACCCACACAACCCCACTGTATAATGACACACACGCACAACCCCACCGTATGACACACACGCACAGCCCCACTGTATAATGACACACATGCACAGCCCCACTGTATAATGACACACACACACGCACAGCCCCACTGTATAATGACACACACACACACACACAGCCCCACTGTATAATGACAGGCACACGCATGGCCCCACTGTATAATGACACACACACGCATGGCCCCACTGTATAATGACTCACACACGCACGCAGCTCACACACGCACGCAGCTCACACACACACACACGCACGGCCCCACTGTATAATGACATACCCACACAGTCCCCCTGTATGACGCACATGTACAGCCCCACTGTATAGTGACACACACACACGCACAGCCCCACTGTATAATGACACACACATAGCCCCACTGTATAATGACACACACGTACAGCCCCACTGTATAATGACACACACACACACGCACAGCCCTACTGTATAAAGACACACACACACGCACAGCCCCACTGTATAAAGACACACACACACATACACAGCCCCAATGTATAATGACAGGCACACGCACAGCCCCACTGTATAATGACAGGCACACGCACGGCCCCACTGTATAATGACACACACACGCACGCAGCTCACACACGCACGTAGCTCACACACACGCACAGCCCCACTGTATAATGACATACCCACACAGCCCCACTGTATGACGCACATGTACAGCCCCACTGTAAAATGACACACACGCACAGCTCCACTGTATAATGACACACATATGCACAGCCCCACTGTATAATGACACACACACACACACGCACATCCCCACTGTATAATGACACACACACACACACACACACATACACAGCCCCACTGTATAATGACAGGCACACGCACAGCCCCACTGTATAATGACAGGCACACGCACGGCCCTACTGTATAATGACAGGCACACGCAAGGCCCCACTGTATAATGACGCACACACACACGCAGCTCACACACGCACGCAGCTCACACACGCACACAGCTCACACACGCACACAGCTCACACACACGCACGCAGCTCACACACACGCACGCAGCTCACACACACACACGCAGCTCACACACACACGCACAGCCCCACTGTATAATGCACATGTACAGCCCCACTGTATAATGACACACACACACACGCACAGCCCACTGTATAATGACACACGCACACGCACAGCCCCACTGTATAATGACACACGCACACCCCCACTGTATAATGACAAAGGCACATGCACAGCCCCACTGTATAATGACACACATGCACAGCCCCACTGTATAATGACACACACGCACAGCCCCACTGTATAATGACACACACACACACACACACAGCCCCACTGTATAATGACAGGCACATGCACGGCCCCACTGTATAATGACACACACACGCACGCAGCTCACACACACGCAGCTCACACACACACACGCACAGCCCCACTGTATAATGAAATACCCACACAGCCCCACTGTATGACGCACATGTACAGCCCCACTGTATAATGACACACACACACGCACAGCCCCACTGTATAATGACACACAGCCCCACTGTATAATGACACACACGTACAGCCCCACTGTATAATGACACACACACACGCACAGCCCCACTGTATAAAGACACACACACGCACAGCCCCACTGTATAATGACAGGCACACGCGCGGCCCCACTGTATAATGACACACACACGCATTGCCCCACTGTATAATGACAGGCACACGCACGGCCCCACTGTATAATGACACACACACACGCATGTAGCTCACACACGCACGCAGCTCACACACGCACGTAGCTCACACACACGCACAGCCCCACTGTATAATGACATACCCACACAGCCCCACTGTATGACGCACATGTACAGCCCCACTGTATGACACACACGCACAGCTCCACTGTATAATGACACACATACGCACAGCCCCACTGTATAATGTGTAGCGATTTCACTCACTCAGCTGCGACGGCTGACACTCAGGAGACGTGTTCCTTTAAAGTTCACTGGGTTTATTGCTTCATAAACCATGTGGCAAAACAACAGAAAGCAAAATAGCCTTTGGTTCAGGCAAAGGAAAACAAGTGTCCAGTTCATCCGGCTCAGTCCTGAAGCCGAACACACTCAGGAGGGTTTCACCTCCACACATATCTGCTGTGTAAAGGATTAGCCAGTCTTATATAGGACTAACCACACCCAGTAATCTATCACATGATTAGCCATGTGGTCTGACATCACCACAGGTCCTGAAACACAAACATATGGTTATATAAAACAACGCAATATTCCGGGCTACATTACAGCAACAAGGCACTTATGTGGCACATACCTCCCATCGACTACACACCCTTTAGCCATGCTACAAATGACACACATACGCACAGCCCCAGTGTATAATGACACACACACACGCACAGCCCCACTGTATAATGACACACACACACACACACATACACAGCCCCACTGTATAATGACACACACACACATACACAGCCCCACTGTATAATGACAGGCACACGCACAGCCCCACTGTATAATGACAGGCACATGCACAGCCCCACTGTATAATGACACACACACACACATACACAGCCCCACTGTATAATGACACACACACACATACACAGCCCCACTGTATAATGACAGGCACACGCACAGCCCCACTGTATAATGACAGGCACATGCACAGCCCCACTGTATAATGACAGGCACACGCACAGCCCCACTGTATAATGACAGGCACACGCACGGCCCCATTGTATAATGACAGGCACACGCAAGGCCCCACTGAATAATGACACACACACGCACGGAGCTCACATACGCATGCAGCTCACACATGCACGCAGCTCACACACACGCACGCAGCTCACACACACACAGCTCACACACACACGCAGCTCACAGACACGCAGCTCACACACACACGCACAGCTCCACTGTATAATGCACATGTACAGCCCCACTGTATAATGCACATGTACAGCCCCACTGTATAATGACACACTCACACACGCACAGCCCCACTGTATAATGACAGGCACACGCACAGCCCCACTGTATAATGACACACACACGCATGGCCCCACTGTATAATGACAGGCGCACGCACGGCCCCACTGTATAATGACACACACACACACGCACACAGCTCACACACGCACGTAGCTCACACACACGCACAGCCCCACTGTATAATGACATACCCACACAGCCCCACTGTATGACGCACATGTACAGCCCCACTGTAAAATGACACACACGCACAGCTCCACTGTATAATGACACACATACGCACAGCCCCACTGTATAATGACACACACACACGCACAGCCCCACTGTATAATGACACACACACACACATACACAGCCCCACTGTATAATGACAGGCACACGCACAGCCCCACTGTATAATGACAGGCACACGCACGGCCCCACTGTATAATGACAGGCACATGCACAGCCCCACTGTATAATGACACACACACACACATACACAGCCCCACTGCATAATGACACACACACACATACACAGCCCCACTGTATAATGACAGGCACACACACAGCCCCACTGTATAATGACAGGCACATGCACAGCCCCACTGTATAATGACAGGCACACGCACAGCCACACTGTATAACGACAGGCACACGCACGGCCCCACTGTATAATGACAGGCACACGCAAGACCCCACTGAATAATGACACACACTCGCACGCAGCTCACATACGCATGCAGCTCACACACGCACGCAGCTCACACACATGCACGCAGCTCACACACACACAGCTCACACACACACACGCAGCTCACACACACGCAGCTCACACACACACGCACAACTCCACTGTATAATGCACATGTACAGCCCCACTGTATAATGCACATGTACAGCCCCACTGTATAATGACACACTCACACACGCACAGCCCCACTGTATAATGACAGGCACACGCACGGGCCCACTGTATAATGACACACGCATGGCCCCACTGTATAATGACAGGCGCACGCACGGCCCCACTGTATAATGACACACACACACACGCACGCAGCTCACACACGCACGTAGCTCACACACACGCACAGCCCCACTGTATAATGACATACCCACACAGCCCCACTGTATGACGCACATGTACAGCCCCACTGTAAAATGACACACACGCACAGCTCCACTGTATAATGACACACATACGCACAGCCCCACTGTATAATGACACACACACACGCACAGCCCCACTGTATAATGACACACACACACACATACACAGCCCCACTGTATAATGACAGGCACACGCACAGCCCCACTGTATAATGACAGGCACACGCACGGCCCCACTGTATAATGACAGGCACACGCAAGGCCCCACTGTATAATGACACACACACGCACGCAGCTCACACACACGCACGCAGCTCACACACACGCAGCTCACACACACACGCACAGCCCCACTGTATAATGCACATGTACAACCCCACTGTATAATGACACACACACACGCACAGCCCCACTGTATAATGACACACGCACACGCACAGCCCCACTGTATAATGCCACACGCACACACCCACTGTATAATGACACAGGCACATGCACAGCCCCACTGTATAATGACACACATGCACAGCCCCACTGTATAATGACACACACGCACAGACCCACTGTATAATGACACACACACACACACACACAGCCCCACTGTATAATGACAGGCACATGCACAGCCCCACTGTATAATGACACACACACGCACGCAGCTCACACACACGCAGCTCACACACACACACACGCACAGCCCCACTGTATAATGACATACCCACACAGCCCCACTGTATGACGCACAGGTACAGCCCTGTAATGTATAAGAATTAGATCTGTCTCTTTAAGAAAGCGAGGGCGGGAGTTGAGAGGAGTTTCAGTTTCAGTTCTGACCTGAGGAGGAAATGTTATGCTGCTGTTATGTTGTGTGCTGGAGGAAATGAGAAGAATAAACTACAGTTAAAGCTTACGCTCTCTTAAATTCCTTACACCGTGTGGACATTACAACTGGCGACGAGGATGGGATAGAATCACCTGCTACTGTGAGAACTGACCCCTGCTTTACTGCTTCACACGCCAGCGCCACTGAGAGACTCCATCATGGCTGAATACTTGCACATGTTCCCACAGTTTGATATGACTGATGTCACTAATCTCTCTCATAACTGGAGAAAATGGTTAAATCGATTTGAGAATTTCCTGGAAGCAATAGATATAAAAGAGGAGAACAGAAAAAAAGCCGTGTTCCTGCATTGTGCGGGCACAGGAGTCTATGACATATACAGCACATTACCAGCAGCGGAGACAGACACGTACAGCAAATGCTCCAAAGCTCTCACTGACTACTTCAACCCTAAACAAAACATCAGATATGAAAGATACAAGTTCAGGATTGCTAAGCAGCTTCCAGAAGAATCCATAGACACCTATGTCACCCGGCTAAAAGAACTAGCACATGGGTGTGCATTTACTGACGTAGATGATGAAATCCTAACTCAAGTAATTGTCACCTGCTCGTCTAATACCATAAGGCGTAAAGCTCTGCAGCAGGATCTCTCTCTGCATGATTTACTCAAGATGGCCCGTGCTATAGAGATAGCAGATCATCAGGCAAGTGCAATGGAGAGTGGGGATAATTTACATGTGCATAATCTCAAACATAACAGTGCACAAGGCAAGCAGGCCCCGCAACAGAAGAAATGTTATAGATGTGGACAAGATTTCCCTCACCACATGAACAAATGTCCAGCTATAGGACAAACTTGCAGTAAATGTGGAAAAGGGAACCACTTTGCAGTTGTCTGCAAATCAGCGCCCAACAAGTCTCCTCTGCCAATGACAAAGCCTGCAAATATAAAAATGGTAAATCAGGATATAGAAGAAATGTCTGTGGCTGAGAACTATGTGTTCACGACGTCTGCCACTGGCTCAGTGCAGTCTCCATGTATTACACTCACCATCTGCAACACGGATATCACCTTTACCATAGATACAGGAGCTTCGGTGGATATCATAGACAGCAATACTTATGAACAATTGAAAACAAAGCCAGTCTTACAGCAAGTGCATACTAAAATCTTCCCATATGGATCTAAAACACCTCTAGTTACAATGGGACAATTTGATGCTGAACTTAGCTATAAAGAAAATAGGCAGAAAACCACTTTTCACACATTACAAGGATCCGGAGGCTGTCTTCTCAGCTATCACACTGCCTTGAAGCTAGGACTCATCCAGATTGTTCATACCATAACCGACCCTGCGGACCTGGATGTACAAGCCATGGTGAACAGTTTTCCCTCCCTATTTAGTGGACTAGGAAAATTAAAGGACTCTCAAGTGCATCTTCATGTGGATGACAGTGTCCGTCCAGTAGCCCAGGCTCACAGGTGTATTCCATTTCACCTGAGAAAGAAGGTAGAAAAGGAACTCCAATTACTCATGGATGATGATGTCATTGAAACTGTTTCTGGTCCCACTCCGTGGGTCTCTCCACTTGTGGTAGTTCCAAAACCAAAGACTCCAGAGCAGGTAAGACTGTGTGTTGACATGCGCCTGCCCAACACTGCTATTCAAAGGGAAAGACACATCTCACCCACAATTGATGACATTATTAATTTATTAAATGGAACAACTGTTTTTTCAAAGCTCGACCTCAATAAGGGCTATCATCAATTAGAATTGAGTCCAGAATCCAGATACTTAACAACATTTTCCACCCATGTGGGTCTCAGAAGATACAAAAGATTGACGTTTGGGGTCTGCTCAGCAGCAGAAATTTTTCAAGATACGATAAGGAGTGTCATTCAACATATTCCAAATGCCTTTAATTACAGTGATGACATACTGGTTTTTGGGAAAACTCAAGCTGAACATAATCGTGCTCTATATGCTATCTTTGAATGTCTGCTCTCTGCTGGACTCACTTTAAACAAAGAAAAATGCGAATTTGATAAAAATTAATTGGAGTTCTATGGTCACATTTTCTCGGCGGAAGGAGTACGACCTGATCCCAAGAAAGTGGAATCCATCAGAGCAGCTTCAATTCCACAGGATGCCAGTGAAGTGCGCTCTTTTCTTGGAATGGCAAGTTACTGTGCTAGATATATTCCAAATTTTTCGACAATCAGCACTCCATTAAGGGAACTTACGAAACAAAATTGCATTTTTCAATGGTCCCAAGACTGTCAGGCCTCTTTTGAAACAATCAAAAAGGAACTCTGCTCAACAACCACCATGGCCTATTTTGATCAAGCTCTTCGAACCGAACTGATTGTGGATGCTAGTCCCGTGGGACTGGGTGCAATTTTAGCACAATACAAGGATGACAATCAAAGTCCCCACATCATTTCTTATGCAAGTAAAAGCTTAACAAGCACTGAAAGAAAGTATTCACAACCTGAAAAAGAAAGCTTGGCAGTCGTCTGGGGATGTGAACACTTTCACTTATTTCTCTATGGCGCTCCCTTCACCATTGTCACAGATCATCAAGCTCTCCTTACAATTTTTGGAAATCCCCGAGCTAAAATGCCAGCACGGATTGAACGATGGGGTCTACGTCTACAGGACTATAATTACAAAATTGTTCACAAACCTGGAAAATACAGCAATCCGGCTGATTATCTCTCAAGACATCCCACGAATGATGATTTACCTGTGCATTCCTCCATTGAAGAATACATCCACTTTGTTGCAGCTCACGCCATGCCAAAAGCACTTTCTGTTGATCAGTTTGTGAATACGACAACAAGTGACAAGACACTCTGTGCCTTAATACAAATTATTCAAAATAGAAGGTGGCATGAAATTCAAAAGAAAAAATTTCCTGAAGATGGGATTGATCTGAAAGAGTTAAAACTATTTTCAAATGTACATGAGAAATTATCAGTCACTGAAGATCAACTCATCCTTCGTGGTACCAAACTGGTTGTACCTAAGGCCTTGCGCAACCTAGTCATACAGATAGCACACGAAGGTCATCTAGGAATTGTTGGCACAAAAAAGTTACTCAGAGAAAAAGTGTGGTTCCCAAATATGGATAAATTGGTGGAAGAGAAGATTGGACATTGCTCCACTTGTCAATTAATTACTCCATCATCAACTCTAGAGCCATTACAAATGTCTCCGTTACCCACTGCTGTATGGGAGGAAGTGGCAGTCGACATATATGGACCATTACCAAATGGCCAATACATTCTAGTAACAATTGATGAATATTCTAGATACCCTGTCATTTCATTCATCTCTTCAACGTCTGCTAATAGTGTCATACCAGAACTGGACGACATATTCTCTGCATATGGCATTCCAAGAGTGGTCAAAACAGATAATGGACCTCCATTCAATGGACATGTGTTTGCACAGTTTTCTGAATTCTTGGGGTTCGGCCACAGAAAAATCACACCTTGCTCGCCGCAAGCTAATGGAATCGTAGAACGTTTCATGCGCACCATGGGGAAACGAATCAAGGCAGCTAGCCTGGAGCACACCCCACTGAAACAGTCACTATACAAATTCCTGCGCAATTACCGCAACACGCCACATTCCACCACTAATGCTGCGCCATCTCATCTAATGTTCAGCAGAACTCTTCGTACACGGATCCCTGATGTGACCAGTCATCCCTTACCAAATGACTCTTCAGTGCGATCAACGGATTTCTTTAACAAGCAAGCCATGAAACATTATGCAGACAGAAGGCGACGGGCACAGCCATGTGCCATCAAAAGAGGTGATATGGTTGTTGTGCGTCAAAAATCAACCAACAAAACCTCAGCTGTATATAGTCCTGCAAAATATAATGTTACTGAGAGAAAAGGCAGTATGGTCACGGCTGAGCGAGACGGACACTCCATCACTCGAAATTCCTCACATTTTAAAATCATACCGCAGAACAATGGTAATGAACTCCCACCAGTGGAAGATTTGATACCCGACGGTGGAGAGGACCAACAAGAGGTGACTGATCCGTCAGCACTGGACACCCCCAATGAACGCAGACATTACCCTACACGGGAAAGAAGGGCTCCATCGAGACTTATTGAAGAGATATAGTTTAAAAAAAAAGGGTAATAAGACAATTCAGACATATGGTTTTTCTTGGACATTTTCGTGTTGTTACATTGTCAATATTTGTTTTAGGTTGTTAATATATGTATATAAAAAAAAAAAAAAAAAAAAAAAAAAAAGGGGATGATGTAATGTATAAGAATTAGATCTGTCTCTTTAAGAAAGCGAGGGCGGGAGTTGAGAGGAGTTTCAGTTTCAGTTCTGACCTGAGGAGGAAATGTTATGCTGCTGTTATGTTGTGTGCTGGAGGAAATGAGAAGAATAAACTACAGTTAAAGCTTACTCTCTCTTAAATTCCTTACACCGTGTGGACATTACAAGCCCCACTGTATAATGACACACACACACGCACAGCCCCACTGTATAATGACACACACACAGCCAGGGCCGCCATCAGGGCATTACAGCCGTGACTGGCGTATGGGGCCCGGTGAGCAGAGGGGGCCCGCATCGGGCCCCGTCTCATTTGCTCACCGGGCCCCCCCTGCAGGCGCTGCGGCACACTATTTTCGTGCGGTCCCGCGCCCGCACGTCAATAGTTAACAGCCGCCAGCCAGTCTGAGGCTGGCAGCTGAATAGGGCCGCAGTGCGCACTCGCCGGCGTCTGACGTCATTGTCAGCCGCCGGGCCCAGCGAGTGCGTCTGTTATGAAAGGCAATTCAGTACTACAATGGACATAGCGGTCAGAGCACATACAGTGATCTGACAATAACCCAAAATCATAGAACGAGCTCTGAGACGTGGGAACTCTGCAGACCGCAATCCCTAATCCTCTCCAAACAACACTAGAGGCAGCCGTGGATTGCGCCTAACTCTGCCTATGCAACTCGGCACAGCCTGAGAAACTAACTAGCCTGAAGATAGAAAATAAGCCTACCTTGCCTCAGAGAAATACCCCAAAGGAAAAGGCAGCCCCCCACATATAATGACTGTGAGTTAAGATGAAAAGACAAATGTAGAGATGAAATAGATTCAGCAAAGTGAGGCCCGACTTTCTAAACAGAGCGAGGATAGAAAAGATAACTTTGCGGTCTACACAAAACCCTAAAGAAAACCACGCAAAGGGGGCAAAAAGACCCTCCGTACCGAACTAACGGCACGGAGGTACACCCTTTGCGTCCCAGAGCTTCCAGCAACAAAATAGACAAGCTGGACAGAAAAAATAGCAAACAAATAGCAAAGAAGAGCTTAGCTATGCAGAGCAGCAGGCCACAGGAATGATCCAGGGAAAAGCAAGTCCAACACTGGAACATTGACAGGAAGCCAGGATCAAAGCATTAGGTGGAGTTAAGTAGAGAAGCACCTAACGACCTCACCACATCACCTGAGGGAGGAAACTCAGAAGCCGCAGTACCACTTTCCTCCACCAACAGAAGCTCACAGAGAGAATAAGCCGAAGTACCACTTGTGACCACAGGAGGGAGCTCTGCCACAGAATTCACAACAGTACCCCCCCCTTGAGGAGGGGTCACCGAACCCTCACCAGAGCCCCCAGGCCGACCAGGATGAGCCACATGAAAGGCACGAACAAGATCGGGAGCATGGACATCAGAGGCAAAAACCCAGGAATTATCTTCCTGAGCATAACCCTTCCATTTAACCAGATACTGGAGTTTCCGTCTAGAAACACGAGAATCCAAAATCTTCTCCACAATATACTCCAATTCCCCCTCCACCAAAACCGGGGCAGGAGGATCAACAGATGGAACCATAGGTACCACGTATCTCCGCAACAATGACCTCTGGAATACGTTACGTATGGAAAAAGAATCTGGAAGGGTCAGACGAAAAGACACAGGATTAAGAACCTCAGAAATCCTATACGGACCAATGAAACGAGGTTTAAACTTAGGAGAGGAAACCTTCATAGGAATATGACGAGAAGATAACCAAACCAGATCCCCAACACGAAGTCGGGGACCCACACGGCGTCTGCGATTAGCGAAACGTTGAGCCTTCTCCTGGGACAAGGTCAAATTGTCCACTACATGAGTCCAAATCTGCTGCAACCTGTCCACCACAGTATCCACACCAGGACAGTCCGAAGACTCAACCTGACCTGAAGAGAAACGAGGATGGAACCCAGAATTGCAGAAAAATGGCGAAACCAAGGTAGCCGAGCTGGCCCGATTATTAAGGGCGAACTCAGCCAAAGGCAAAAAGGACACCCAGTCATCCTGATCGGCAGAAACAAAGCATCTCAGATATGTTTCCAAGGTCTGATTGGTTCGTTCGGTCTGGCCATTAGTCTGAGGATGGAAAGCCGAGGAAAAAGACAAGTCAATGCCCATCCTACCACAAAAGGCTCGCCAAAACCTTGAAACAAACTGGGAACCTCTGTCAGAATAGATATTCTCTGGAATGCCATGTAAACGAACCACATGCTGGAAGAACAATGGCACCAAATCAGAGGAGGAAGGCAATTTAGACAAGGGTACCAGAAGGACCATCTTATAAAAGCGATCACAGACCACCCAAATGACTGACATCTTTTGAGAAACGGGAAGATCAGAAATAAAATCCATAGAGATATGTGTCCAAGGCCTCTTCGGGACCGGCAAGGGCAAAAGCAACCCACTGGCACGAGAACAGCAGGGCTTAGCCCGAGCACAAATCCCACAGGACTGCACAAAAGCACGCACATCCCGCGACAGAGACGGCCACCAAAAGGATCTAACCACTAACTCTCTGGTACCAAAGATTCCAGGATGACCAGCCAACACCGAACAATGAACCTCAGAGATAACTTTATTGGTCCACCTATCAGGGACAAACAGTCTCTCCGCTGGACAATGATCAGGTTTATTAGCCTGAAATTTTTGCAGCACCCGCCGCAAATCAGGGGAGATGGCAGACACAATTACTCCTTCCTTGAGGATACCCGCCGGCTCAGACAAACCCGGAGAGTCGGGCACAAAACTCCTAGACAGAGCATCCGCCTTCACATTTTTAGAGCCCGGAAGGTACGAAATCACAAAGTCAAAATGGGCAAAAAACAGCGACCAACGAGCCTGTCTAGGATTCAACCGCTTAGCAGACTCAAGATAAGTCAAGTTCTTATGATCAGTCAATACCACCACGCGATGCTTAGCTCCTTCAAGCCAATGACGCCACTCCTCGAATGCCCACTTCATGGCCAGCAACTCTCGGTTGCCCACATCATAATTTCGCTCAGCAGGCGAAAACTTCCTTGAAAAAAAAGCGCATGGTTTCATCACTGAGCAATCAGAACCTCTCTGCGACAAAACAGCCCCTGCTCCAATCTCAGAAGCATCAACCTCGACCTGGAACGGAAGAGAAACATCTGGTTGACACAACACAGGGGCAGAAGAAAAACGACGCTTCAACTCCTGAAAAGCTTCCACAGCAGCAGAAGACCAATTGACCAAATCAGCACCCTTCTTGGTCAAATCGGTCAATGGTTTGGCAATACTAGAAAAATTGCAGATGAAGCGACGATAAAAATTAGCAAAGCCCAGGAACTTTTGCAGACTTTTCAGAGATGTCGGCTGAGTCCAATCATGGATGGCTTGGACCTTAACAGGATCCATCTCGATAGTAGAAGGGGAAAAGATGAACCCCAAAAATGAAACCTTCTGCACACCAAAGAGACACTTTGATCCCTTCACAAACAAAGAATTAGCACGCAGGACCTGAAAAACTGTTCTGACCTGCTTCACATGAGACTCCCAATCATCCGAGAAGATCAAAATGTCATCCAAGTAAACAATCAGGAATTTATCCAGGTACTCTCGGAAGATGTCATGCATAAAAGACTGAAACACTGATGGAGCATTGGCAAGTCCGAATGGCATCACTAGATACTCAAAATGACCCTCGGGCGTATTAAATGCAGTTTTCCATTCATCTCCTCGCCTGATTCGCACCAGATTATACGCACCACGAAGATCTATTTTGGTGAACCAACTAGCCCCCTTAATCCGAGCAAACAAATCAGATAACAATGGCAAGGGGTACTGAAATTTAACCGTGATCTTATTTAGAAGGCGGTAATCTATACAAGGTCTCAGCGAACCATCCTTCTTGGCTACAAAAAAGAACCCTGCTCCTAATGGTGACGATGACGGGCGAATATGCCCCTTCTCCAGGGATTCCTTCACATAACTGCGCATAGCGGCATGCTCAGGCACGGATAAATTAAACAGTCGACCTTTTGGGAATTTACTACCAGGAATCAAATTGATAGCACAATCACAATCCCTATGCGGAGGTAGGGCATCGGACTTGGGCTCATCAAATACATCCTGGTAATCAGACAAGAACTCTGGGACCTCAGAAGGGGTGGATGACGAAATTGACAGAAATGGAACATCACCATGTACCCCCTGACAACCCCAGCTGGACACCGACATGGATTTCCAATCTAATACTGGATTATGAGCTTGTAGCCATGGCAACCCCAACACGACCACATCATGCAGATTATGCAACACCAGAAAGCGAATAACCTCCTGATGTGCAGGAGCCATGCACATGGTCAGATGGGTCCAGTACTGAGGCTTATTCTTGGCCAAAGGCGTGGCATCAATTCCTCTCAATGGAATAGGACACTGCAAGGGCTCTAAGAGAAACCCACAACGCTTAGCATACTCCAAGTCCATCAAATTCAGGGCAGCGCCTGAATCCACAAATGCCATGACAGAATACGATGACAAAGAACAGATCAAAGTAACGGGCAGAAGAAATTTTGACTGTACCGAACCAATGGTGGTAGACCTAGCGAACCGCTTAGTGCGCTTAGGACAATCAGAGATAGCATGAGTGGAATCACCACAGTAGAAACACAGCCCATTCAGATGTCTGTGTTCTTGCCGTTCAACTCTGGTCAAAGTCCTATCGCACTGCATAGGCTCAGGTTTAAGCTCAGGTAATACCGCCAAATGGTGCACAGATTTACGCTCAAGCAAGCGTCGACCGATCTGAATGGCCAAAGACATAGACTCATTCAAACCAGCAGGCATAGGAAATCCCACCATGACATCCTTAAGGGCTTCAGAGAGACCCTTTCTGAACATAGCTGCCAGCGCAGATTCATTCCATTGAGTGAGCTTTCTAAATTTCTGACAATATACCTCTATCTCATCCTGACCCTGACAAAGAGCCAGCAAATTTTTCTCTGCCTGATCCACTGAATTAGGTTCATCGTACAGCAATCCGAGCGCCAGGAAAAACGCATCGATATTACTCAATGCAGGATCCCCTGGCGCAAGAGAAAATGCCCAGTCCTGAGGGTCGCCGCGCAAAAAAGAAATAACAATCAAAACCTGTTGAACTAGATCACCAGAGGAGCGAGGTTTCAAGGCCAGAAATAATTTACAATTATTTTTGAAACTCAGAAACTTAGTTCTATCTCCAAAAAACAAATCAGGAATAGGAATTCTTGGTTCTAACATAGATTTCTGATCAATAGTGTCTTGAATCTTTTGTACTCTTGCCGAGAGCTGATCCACAAATGAAGACAGACTTCTAATGTCCATCGCTACACCTGTGTACTGAACCACCCAAATGTCTAGGGGAAAAAAAAGGCAAAACACAGTGCAAAGAAAAAAAATGGTCTCAGAACTTCTTTTTTCCCTCTATTGAGAATCATTAGTACTTTTGGCTTCCTGTACTGTTATGAAAGACAATTCAGTACCACAATGGACATAGCAGTCAGAGCACATACAGTGATCTGACAATAACCCAAAATCATAGAACGAGCTCTGAGACGTGGGAACTCTGCAGACCGCAATCCCTAATCCTCTCCAAACAACACTAGAGGCAGCCGTGGATTGCGCCTAACTCTGCCTATGCAACTCGGCACAGCCTGAGAAACTAACTAGCCTGAAGATAGAAAATAAGCCTACCTTGCCTCAGAGAAATACCCCAAAGGAAAAGGCAGCCCTGTTATGAAAGGCAATTCAGAATCACAATGGACATGGAGGTCAGAGCACATACAGTGAACTGACAATAACCCAAAATAATAGAACGAGCTCTGAGACGTGGGAACTCTGCAGACCGCAATCCCTAAGCCTATCAAACCACACTAAAGGTAGCCGTGGAGCGCTCCTGACCAGAACCTAGGCGCCTCGTCACAGCCTGAGAAACTAGCTAATCCTGAAGATAGAAAAATAAGCCTACCTTGCCTCAGAGAAATTCCCCAAAGGAAAAGGCAGCCCCTCACATATAATGACTGTGAGTAAGATGAAAACACAAACATAGAGATGAAACAGATTTAGCAAAGTGAGGCCCGACTAGCTGAACAGAACGAGGATAGGGAAGATAACTTTGCGGTCAGCACAAAAACCTATAAAAAACCACGCAGAGGGGACAAAAAGACCCTCCGCACCGACTAACGGTACGGAGGTGGTCCCTCTGCGTCTCAGAGCTTCTAGCTGGTGAGAAAAACCAATAAAGCAAGCTGGACAGAAAAATAGCAACAAAATAACATAAGCAAAACTTAGCTTTGCAGAGCAGCAGGCCACAGGAATGATCCAGGGAAAAAACAAGTCCCACACTGAAACATTGACAGGAAGCATAGATCAAAGCATCAGGTGGAGTTAAGTAGAGTAGAAGCTAACGAGCTCACCAGATCACCTGAGGGAGGAAACTCAGAAGCTGCAGTACCACTTTCCTCCACAAACGGAAGATCCCAGAGAGAATCAGCCGAAGTACCACTTGTGACCACAGAAGTGAACTCTGCCACAGAATTCACAACACAGCCCCCCACATATAATGACTGTGAGTTAAGATGAAAAGACAAACGTAGAGATGAAATAGATTCAGCAAAGTGAGGCCCGACTTTCTAAACAGAGCGAGGATAGAAAAGATAACTTTGCGGTCAACACAAAACCCTACAAAAAACCACGCAAAGGGGGCAAAAAGACCCTCCGTACCGAACTAACGGTACGGAGGTACACCCTTTGCGTCCCAGAGCTTCCAGCAACAAAATAGACAAGCTGGACAGAAAAAATAGCAAACAAATAGCAAAGAAGAGCTTAGCTATGCAGAGCAGCAGGCCACAGGAATGATCCAGGGAAAAGCAAGTCCAACACTGGAACATTGACAGGAAGCCAGGATCAAAGCATTAGGTGGAGTTAAGTAGAGAAGCACCTAACGACCTCACCACATCACCTGAGGGAGGAAACTCAGAAGCCGCAGTACCACTTCCCTCCACCAACAGAAGCTCACAGAGAGAATAAGCCGAAGTACCACTTGTGACCACAGGAGGGAGCTCTGCCACAGAATTCACAACATGCGTCTGTGTGGAGCCTGGAGGGATCTTCGCCCGGCGCAGGAGCACGGCCAGGTAAGAACTCGTGTTTTTTTTTTCTTTGAGAGCGGCGATCTATGGGGAGCCAGGGGGCAGGATGCTGGACACAGTGGGGCAGAATGCTGGACACAGTGGGGCAGAATGCTGGACACACTGGGGCAGAATGCTGGACACACTGGGGCAGAATGCTGGACACACAGTGGGGCAGAATGCTGGACACACAGTGGGGCAGAATGCTGGACACACAGTGGGGCAGAATGTTGGACACACTGTGGGGCAGAATGCTGGACACACAGTGGGGCAGAATGCTGGACACACAGTGGGGCAGAATGCTGGGCACACAGTGGGGCAGAATGCTGGACACACAGTGGGGCAGAATGCTGGACACACAGTGGGCAGAATGCTGGACACGCAGTGGGGTAGAATGCTGGACACACAGTGGGGCAGAATGCTGGACACACAGTGGGGCAGAATGCTGGACACACAGTGGGGCAGAATGCTGGACACACAGTGGGGCAGAATGCTGGACACGCAATGGGGCAGAATGCTGGACACACAGTGGGGGCAGAATGCTGGACACACAGTGGGGCAGAATGCTGGACACACAGTGGGGCAGAATGCTGGACACAGTGACAAGGGCAGAATGCTGGACACAGTGACAGGGGCAGAATTCTGGACAGAGTGACAGGGGCAGTATGCTGGACACAGGGGCAGACTGTGAGACCCGGGGGCAGAATGCTGGACATTGGGGCAGAATGCTGGACACAGTGGGGCAGAATGCTGGACACAGTGGGGCAGAATGCTGGACACAGTGACAGGGTCAGAATGCTGGACACAGTGACAGGGTCAGAATGCTGGACACAGTGACAGGGGCAGAATGCTGGACACAGTAACAGGGGCAGAATGCTGGACATTGGGGCAGAATGCTGGACATTGGGGCAGAATGCTGGACATTGGGGCAGAATGAGAGACACGGGGCAGAATGTAGATACGGGGCATGATTGGAGACACGGGGCAGGATGAAAGACATGGGGGCATGACTGGAGACAGATGGGGGAGGATTGGAGACAGATGGGGCAGAATGGAGACACAGGGGGCATAATTGGAGACAAGTGGCAGGATTGCAGACACGGGGGCATGGTTGGAGACATAGGGGGCAGAATGGAGACATGGGGCATGATTGGAGACACTGGGGGCAGAATTGGAGACAGATCGTGCAGGATCATGGGGCAGGATGGATATGATGGAGACAGATGGGGCCGGATGGAGAGATCACATGGGGCGATCATATGGGGCAGGATGGGGAGATCATATGGGGCAGAATGGATACTCATGAGGGCAGGATGGGCAACATATGGCTGACGCCAGGAGTGAGACACACGGTGGCCAGGATGGGGAATATTATTACCATAGGGGCTAATTTAGGGATATTATTGCTGCAGTGATGTATTTATTTTATTTTTTGAGTATACTGTTTTAAATGAGGGGGCGGTCCTGTTACTGTATAGAGTGATACTATGTTGCCTCTTTTTCTTCATGTGGTGTAATGTAGAAATTGTGAAAAATTAAGTAATGTATTCTACAAGCGGAGCTCGAGATAACTGTGTTATTTCCTGCAGAGACGAGCCCTGGCTGGATGAAATGGTCTGTGCTGGATGAAAGATGAAGGACTTCACCTAGAGACGTCACTAGTGAGTCAGTGTGTTACCTATACACTGACACTATACACTGTATACTGTATACAGAGCTCCTGTGTATAATTTCACTAGTGATCACTATATTATCTGTACACAGACACTGCATACTAAGTACAGATCTCCTGTGTATAATGACACTTATGGTGATAGTATGATGCTTTTTTTTAATTACTGATCAGAATTGTAGTATTCAATCACTGTGGTGGTAATATGTGGTCTGGACATGGTGTTGCGGTATTTGTTCCTTGTATGTGATATTATTTGATCACTGTGGTGGTAATATGTTATCTGGTCATGGTGTAGCGGTATTTGTTCCTTGTATGTGATATTATTGGTCATTTTAAAAATTGAAAAATAAATAAAAATATACCTAAATTGTATTGCATATTTTAATAAATATTTAATAGGTTACAGTAGAGTAGGGCCTGGACAAAAGTGTCTACCGTGTTATGGTGGCGGCTTAAAAAATCTTTTCGCCAAAACAAAAGATGCCAGCTATGTATGTGATCTGGTGATGGGAACTGTTAATGTGTGATAGGTGAGAAGTGGAGTTTTTCCAAGAGAGAGCGGTGGGACTGTGGACAGTTCGAGGGGTGGAGCGTGGAGGCGGGGCTGGGGTGGAGCCTGGAGGCGGGGCTGGGGTGGAACCTGGGCGGAGTCTCAAGGGGGCCCCGAAAAATTTGCCAATATGGGGCCCCGAAAATTCTAGTGGCAGCCCTGCACACAGCCCCACTGTATAATGACACACACGTACAGCCCCACTGTATAATGACACACACACACACACACACACGCACAGCCCCACTGTATAAAGACACACACACGCACAGCCCCACTGTATAAAGACACACACACACATACACAGCCCTAATGTATAATGACAGGCACACGCACAGGCCCACTGTATAATGACAGGCACATGCACAGCCCCACTGTATAATGACACACACGCACGCAGCTCACACACACGCAGCTCATACACACACACGCACAGCCCCACTGTATAATGACATACCCACACAGCCCCACTGTATGACGCACATGTACAGCCCCACTGTATAATGACACACACACACGCACAGCCCCACTGTATAATGACACACACACAGCCCCACTGTATGACACACACGTACAGCCCCACTGTATAATGACACACACACACGCACAGCCCCACTGTATAAAGACACACACACGCACAGCCCCACTGTATAATGACACACGCACACGCACAGCCCCACTGTATAATGACACACGCACACCCCCACTGTATAATGACAAAGGCACATGCACAGCCCCACTGTATAATGACACACATGCACAGCCCCACTGTATAATGACACACACGCACAGCCCCACTGTTTAATGACACACACACACACAGCCCCACTGTATGACAGGCACATGCACGGCCCCACTGTATAATGACACACACACGCACGCAGCTCACACACACGCAGCTCACACACACACACGCACAGCCCCACTGTATAATGAAATACCCACACAGCCCCACTGTATGACGCACATGTACAGCCCCACTGTATAATGACACACACACACACGCACACAGCTCACACACGCACGTAGCTCACACACACGCACAGCCCCACTGTATAATGACATACCCACACAGCCCCACTATATGACGCACATGTACAGCCCCACTGTAAAATGACACACACGCACAGCTCCACTGTATAATGACACACATACGCACAGCCCCACTGTATAATGACACACACACACGCACAGCCCCACTGTATAATGACACACACACACACATACACAGCCCCACTGTATAATGACAGGCATACGCACAGCCCCACTGTATAATGACAGGCACACGCACGGCCCCACTGTATAATGACAGGCACATGCACAGCCCCACTGTATAATGACACACACACACACATACACAGCCCCACTGTATAATGACACACACACACATACACAGCCCCACTGTATAATGACAGGCACACGCACAGCCCCACTGTATAATGACAGGCACATGCACAGCCCCACTGTATAATGACAGGCACACGCACAGCCCCACTGTATAATGACAGGCACACGCACGGCCCCATTGTATAATGACAGGCACACGCAAGGCCCCACTGAATAATGACACACACACGCACGCAGCTCACATACGCATGCAGCTCACACACGCACGCAGCTCACACACACGCACGCAGCTCACACACACACAGCTCACACACACACACGCAGCTCACACACACGCAGCTCACACACACACGCACAACTCCACTGTATAATGCACATGTACAGCCCCACTGTATAATGCACATGTACAGCCCCACTGTATAATGACACACTCACACACGCACAGCCCCACTGTATAATGACAGGCACACGCACGGCCCCACTGTATAATGACACACACACGCATGGACCCACTGTATAATGACAGGCGCACGCACGGCCCCACTGTATAATGACACACACACACACGCAAGCAGCTCACACACGCACGTAGCTCACACACACGCACAGCCCCACTGTATAATGACATACCCACACAGCCCCACTGTATGACGCACATGTACAGCCCCACTGTAAAATGACACACACGCACAGCTCCACTGTATAATGACACACATACGCACAGCCCCACTGTATAATGACACACACACACGCACAGCCCCACTGTATAATGACACACACATACACAGCCCCACTGTATAATGACAGGCACACGCACAGCCCCACTGTATAATGACAGGCACACGCACGGCCCCACTGTATAATGACAGGCACACGCAAGGCCCCACTGTATAATGACACACACACGCACGCAGCTCACACACACGCACGCAGCTCACACACACGCAGCTCACACACACGCAGCTCACACACACACGCACAGCCCCACTGTATAATGCACATGTACAACCCCACTGTATAATGACACACACACACGCACAGCCCCACTGTATAATGACACACGCACACACCCACTGTATAATGACACAGGCACATGCACAGCCCCACTGTATAATGACACACATGCACAGCCCCACTGTATAATGACACACACGCACAGACCCACTGTATAATGACACACACACACACACACACAGCCCCACTGTATAATGACAGGCACATGCACAGCCCCACTGTATAATGACACACACACGCACGCAGCTCACACACACGCAGCTCACACACACACACACTCACAGCCCCACTGTATAATGACATACCCACACAGCCCCACTGGATGACGCACAGGTACAGCCCCACTGTATAATGACACACACACACGCACAGCCCCACTGTATAATGACACACACACAGCCCCACTGTATAATGACACACACGTACAGCCCCACTGTATAATGACACACACACACACACACACACACGCACAGCCCCACTGTATAAAGACACACACACGCACAGCCCCACTGTATAAAGACACACACACACATACACAGCCCTAATGTAAAATGACAGGCACACGCACAGCCCCACTGTATAATGACAGGCACATGCACAGCCCCACTGTATAATGACACACACACGCACGCAGCTCACACACACGCAGCTCACACACACACACACGCACAGCCCCACTGTATAATGACATACCCACACAGCCCCACTGTATGACGCACAGGTACAGCCCCACTGTATAATGACACACACACACGCACAGCCCCACTGTATAATGACACACACACAGCCCCACTGTATGACACACACGTACAGCCCCACTGTATAATGACACACACACACACACGCACAGCCCCACTGTATAAAGACACACACACGCACAGCCCCACTGTATAAAGACACACACACACATACACAGCCCTAATGTATAATGACAGGCACACGCACAGCCCCACTGTATAATGACAGGCACACGCACGGCCCCACTGTATAATGACACACACACGCACACAGCTCACACACGCACGTAGCTCACACACACGCACAGCCCCACTATATAATGACATACCCACACAGCCCCACTGTATGACGCACATGTACAGCCCCACTGTATGACACACACGCACAGCTCCACTGTATAATGACACACATACGCACAGCCCCACTGTATAATGACACACATACGCACAGCCCCACTGTATAATGACACACACACACGCACGCACAGCCCCACTGTATAATGACACACACACACATACACATACACAGCCCCACTGTATAATGACACACAAACACATACACAGCCCCACTGTATAATGACAGGCACACGCACAGCCCCACTGTATAATGACAGGCACATGCACAGCCCCACTGTATAATGACAGGGACACGCACGGCCCCACTGTATAATGACAGGCACACGCAAGGCCCCACTGTATAATGACAGGCACACGAACAGCCCCACTGTATAATGACACACACACACAGCCCCACTGTATAATGACAGGCACACGCACGGCCCCACTGTATAATGACACACACACGCATGGCTCCACTGTATAATGACTCACACACGCACGCAGCTCACACACACACGCAGCTCTCACACACACACACACGCACAGCCCCACTGTATAATGACATACCCACACAGCCCCACTGTATGACGCACATGTACAGCCCCACTGTATAATGACACACACACACGCACAGCCCCACTGTATAATGACACACACACAGCCCCACTGTATAATGACACACACGTACAGCCCCACTGTATAATGACACACACACACACGCACAGCCCCACTGTATAAAGACACACACACACATACACAGCCCCAATGTATAATGACAGGCACACGCACAGCCCCACTGTATAATGACAGGCACACGCACGGCCCCACCGTATAATGACAGGCACACGCACGGCCCCACCGTATAATGACAGGCACACGCACGGCCCCACTGTATAATGACACACACACACATGCACAGCCCCACTGTATAAAGACACACACACATACACAGCCCCAATGTATAATGACAGGCACACGCACAGCCCCACTGTATAATGACAGGCACACGCACAGCCCCACTGTATAATGACAGGCACACGCACGGCCCCACCGTATAATGACAGGCACACGGACGGCCCCACTCTATAATGACACACACACACGCATGCAGCTCACACACGCACGCAGCTCACACACGCACGTAGCTCACACACACGCACAGCCCCACTGTATAATGACATACCCACACAGCCCCACTGTATAATGACAGGCACACGCACAGCCCCACTGTATAATGACAGGCACATGCACAGCCCCACTGTATAATGACACACACACACACATACACAGCCCCACTGTATAATGACACACACACACATACACAGCCCCACTGTATAATGACAGGCACACGCACAGCCCCACTGTATAATGACAGGCACATGCACAGCCCCACTGTATAATGACAGGCACACGCACAGCCCCACTGTATAATGACAGGCACACGCACGGCCCCACTGTATAATGACAGGCACACGCAAGGCCCCACTGAATAATGACACACACACGCACGCAGCTCACATACGCATGCAGCTCACACACGCACGCAGCTCACACACACGCACGCAGCTCACACACACACAGCTCACACACACACACGCAGCTCACACACACGCAGCTCACACACACACGCACAACTCCACTGTATAATGCACATGTACAGCCCCACTGTATAATGCACATGTACAGCCCCACTGTATAATGACACACTCACACACGCACAGCCCCACTGTATAATGACAGGCACACGCACGGCCCCACTGTATAATGACACACACACGCATGGCCCCACTGTATAATGACAGGCGCACGCACGGCCCCACTGTATAATGACACACACACACACGCACGCAGCTCACACACGCACGTAGCTCACACACACGCACAGCACCACTGTATAATGACATACCCACACAGCCCCACTGTATGACGCACATGTACAGCCCCACTGTAAAATGACACACACGCACAGCTCCACTGTATAATGACACACATACGCACAGCCCCACTGTATAATGACACACACACACGCACAGCCCCACTGTATAATGACACACACACACACATACACAGCCCCACTGTATAATGACAGGCACACGCACAGCCCCACTGTATAATGACAGGCACACGCACGGCCCCACTGTATAATGACAGGCACACGCAAGGCCCCACTGTATGACGCACATGTACAGCCCCACTGTAAAATGACACACACGCACAGCTCCACTGTATAATGACACACACACGCATGGCCCCACTGTATAATGACAGGCGCACGCACGGCCCCACTGTATAATGACACACACACACACGCACGCAGCTCACACACGCACGTAGCTCACACACACGCACAGCCCCACTGTATAATGACATACCCACACAGCCCCACTGTATGACGCACATGTACAGCCCCACTGTAAAATGACACACACGCACAGCTCCACTGTATAATGACACACATACGCACAGCCCCACTGTATAATGACACACACACACGCACAGCCCCACTGTATAATGACACACACACACACATACACAGCCCCACTGTATAATGACAGGCACACGCACAGCCCCACTGTATAATGACAGGCACACGCACGGCCCCACTGTATAATGACAGGCACACGCAAGGCCCCACTGTATAATGACACACACACGCACGCAGCTCACACACACGCACGCAGCTCACACACACGCACGCAGCTCACACACACGCAGCTCACACACACGCAGCTCACACACACACGCACAGCCCCACTGTATAATGCACATGTACAACCCCACTGTATAATGACACACACACACGCACAGCCCCACTGTATAATGACACACGCACACACCCACTGTATAATGACACAGGCACATGCACAGCCCCACTGTATAATGACACACATGCACAGCCCCACTGTATAATGACACACACGCACAGACCCACTGTATAATGACACACACACACACACACACACAGCCCCACTGTATAATGACAGGCACATGCACAGCCCCACTGTATAATGACACACACACGCACGCAGCTCACACACACGCAGCTCACACACACACACACTCACAGCCCCACTGTATAATGACATACCCACACAGCCCCACTGTATGACGCACAGGTACAGCCCCACTGTATAATGACACACACACACGCACAGCCCCACTGTATAATGACAAACACACAGCCCCACTGTATAATGACACACACGTACAGCCCCACTGTATAATGACACACACACACACACGCACAGCCCCACTGTATAAAGACACACACACGCACAGCCCCACTGTATAAAGACACACACACACATACACAGCCCTAATGTAAAATGACAGGCATACGCACAGCCCCACTGTATAATGACAGGCACATGCACAGCCCCACTGTATAATGACACACACACGCACGCAGCTCACACACACGCAGCTCACACACACACACACGCACAGCCCCACTGTATAATGACATACCCACTCAGCCCCACTGTATGACGCACAGGTACAGCCCAACTGTATAATGACACACACACACGCACAGCCCCACTGTATAATGACACACACACAGCCCCACTGTATGACACACACGTACAGCCCCACTGTATAATGACACACACACACACGCACAGCCCCACTGTATAAAGACACACACACGCACAGCCCCACTGTATAAAGACACACACACACATACACAGCCCTAATGTATAATGACAGGCACACGCACAGCCCCACTGTATAATGACAGGCACACGCACGGCCCCACTGTATAATGACACACACACGCATTGCCCCACTTTATGATGACAGGCACACGCACGGCCCCACTGTATAATGACACACACACGCACACAGCTCACACACGCACGTAGCTCACACACACGCACAGCCCCACTATATAATGACATACCCACACAGCCCCACTGTATGACGCACATGTACAGCCCCACTGTATGACACACACGCACAGCTCCACTGTATAATGACACACATACGCACAGCCCCACTGTATAATGACACACATACGCACAGCCCCACTGTATAATGACACACACACACGCACGCACAGCCCCACTGTATAATGACACACACACACATACACAGCCCCACTGTATAATGACACACAAACACATACACAGCCCCACTGTATAATGACAGGCACACGCACAGCCCCACTGTATAATGACAGGCACATGCACAGCCCCACTGTATAATGACAGGCACACGCACGGCCCCACTGTATAATGACAGGCACACGCAAGGCCCCACTGTATAATGACAGGCACACGAACAGCCCCACTGTATAATGACACACACACAGCCCCACTGTATAATGACAGGCACACGCACGGCCCCACTGTATAATGACACACACACGCATGGCTCCACTGTATAATGACTCACACACGCACGCAGCTCACACACACACGCAGCTCTCACACACACACACACGCACACCCCACTGTATAATGACATACCCACACAGCCCCACTGTATGACGCACATGTACAGCCCCACTGTATAATGACACACACACACGCACAGCCCCACTGTATAATGACACACACACAGCCCCACTGTATAATGACACACACGTACAGTCCCACTGTATAATGACACACACACACACGCACAGCCCCACTGTATAAAGACACACACACACATACACAGCCCCAATGTATAATGACAGGCACACGCACAGCCCCACTGTATAATGACAGGCACACGCACGGCCCCACCGTATAATGACAGGCACACGCACGGCCCCACTGTATAATGACACACACACACACGCACAGCCCCACTGTATAAAGACACACACACACATACACAGCCCCAATGTATAATGACAGGCACACGCACAGCCCCACTGTATAATGACAGGCACACGCACAGCCCCACTGTATAATGACAGGCACACGCACGGCCCCACCGTATAATGACAGGCACACGCACAGCCCCACTGTATAATGACAGGCACATGCACAGCCCCACTGTATAATGACAGGCACGCGCACGGCCCCACTGTATAATGACAGGCACACGCAAGGCCCCACTGTATAATGACAGGCACACGCACAGCCCCACTGTATAATGACAGGCACACGCACGGCCCCACTGTATAATGACAGGCACACGCAAGGCCCCACTGAATAATGACACACACACGCACGCAGCTCACACACGCACGCAGCTCACACACACACACGCAGCTCACACACACACAGCTCACACACACGCAGCTCACAGACACGCAGCTCACACACACACGCACAGCCCCACTCAGCGTCGGACTGGAGCACCTTGGGCCCACCAGAGAAAATCATTCTTGGGGCCCACTATGTAGCTACATAGAAATAGATACAAGACCACCAATTGTGCGGTAAAAAGCGCTAATATCAGGGTATAATATAAGGTAGTTCACGTCTTAATAATGTAGCAAGGGTTGGGGTAGCCCCCTCATAAAATATAATGCAGTCCCCTCTCATAGAATATAATGCAGCACCCCACAAAATATAATGCAACCCTCTCAGGTATGACGCAGTCCCCACCATAGAATATAATGTAGCACCCCATAGGGTATAATGCAGCCCCCCATATAGTATAATGCCACCCACCACAGAATATAATGTAGTCCCGAGAGAATGCAGTTCCACCACAGAATATAATGCAGCCCCCCCATAGAGTATACTGTAGCCCCCTCATATAGTATGATGTAGCCCCCATAATATTATGTAGTACCTTGAGTATAATGCAGTCCCCCCACAGAATATAATGTAGCCCCCCAGGGCTGTATTTAGAGTTTCTGCTGCCCTAGGCACTTTTAGTGCTGCCTCCCCCTTTGGTGAGTATGACACTATCGGCATAGACTTTGGCAAGAATCGCTGATGTGAAAGTCGCCTTTTGCAGCAGATCCTACAGTTTTTCTGCATCTGCCGCGTAACGGATTACTTACGGCAACACTGCGTTCGGCCTCATTCATTCCCTATGGGATTTGCGGCACTTGCCGTGATCTGGCAAATGTGGTACCATACCTCCCAACTTTTGAAGAAGGGAAGGAGGTATAACGTTTGCGGCGAGCGTAGTGCGCCGCAGCAAATTTTAGGCCACGCCTCTGACCAGACCCATTTCACAACTAGTCACACCCATATCCACGTCCCAACCGCAGCCGTTTAGCACTGCTGATCACACTGTTTGCTTATAATTATTGTATATTAAACAAAAATATGGCCACACAGTGCTCCATACTGTATAATGGCCGCACATGATGCTCAATACTGTATAACGGCCACCACACATGATGCTCCATACTGTATAATGGCCACACATGATGCTGCATACTGTATAATGGCCACACACAGTTCTTCATACTGTATAATGGCCCCACATGATGCTCCATACCGTATAATGGCCACACACAGTTCTTCATACTGTATAATGGCCACACATGATGCTCCATAGTGTATAATGGCCACACATTGCTCCATACTGTATAATGGCCAGACAGTGCTCCATACTGTAAAATGATCCCACATAATGCTCAATACTGTATAATGGCCACAAATGATGCTCCATACTGTATAACGGCCACACATGATGCTCCATACTGTATTATGTCCATTGGCCACACATGATGCTCCATACTGTATAACGGCCACACATGATGCTCCATACTGTATTATGTCCATTGGCCACACATGATGCTCCATACTGTATAACGGCCACACATGATGCTGAATACTGTATAATGACCCCCCTCCTGTATGCATGGCTCATCTCCCTCCTATCCCATATACATAGCTCATATTACCCCCCCCCCCCCATATGCATGGCTTATATTCCCCCTGCATGGCTCATATTCCCCCCTGTATGGCTTATATTCCCCCCTGTATGGCTCATATTCCCCCCCGTATGCATGGCTCATATTCCCCCCTGTATGCATGGCTCATTCCCCCCTGTATGGCTTATATTCCCCCCTGTATGGCTCATATTCCCCCGTATGCATGGCTTATATTCCCCCCTGTATGGCTTATATTTCCCCCTGTATGGCTTATATTTCCCCCTGTATGGCTCATATTTCCCCCTGCATGGCTTATATTCCCCCCTGCATGGCGGCTTATCTCTCTGCACCAGCACCCGCTCCTGCTCCTGCTCGGCGCGCCGGCTTATGTCCTCCTTCATCCCCTCCGTCCCCCCCGTCCCTCATACTCACCTGTTCCACTGCACGGCCGTGCCGACATCCCTCGCGCTCTGTCCCGACTCCAGGCGGCGGCGCCGGGCAGCAGCTTCTTCCTGCTTGAGCGGTCATGTGACACCGTTCATTAAGATCATGAATATGCGCATATTCATGATCTTAATGAGCGGTGTCACGTAACCGCTCGTTCAGGACGAGCTGCAGTGCAGACGCCGAGACCATCGCTGGAACAGGGTGAGTATTCAAGGCGGGCGGCGGGGGGGCCCTGGAGCGGGGGGGGGGGGGGCCCTGGAGCAGTGGGGGCCCTGCCAGTAGGTGTCAGTGCCAGGGCCCACCGGAGGATCCTCCGGTTCCCCGGTGGGCCAGTCCGAGCCTGGCCCCACTGTATAATGACACACACACGCACAGCCCCACTGTATAATGCCACATGCACACCCCCACTGTATAATGACACAGGCACATGCACAGCCCCACTGTATAATGACACACATGCACAGCCCCACTGTATAATGACACACACACGCACAGCCCCACTGTATAATGACACACACACACAGCCCCACTGTATAATGACAGGCACACGCACGGCCCCACTGTATAATGACACACACACGCATGGCTCCACTGTATAATGACTCACACACGCACGCAGCTCACACACACACGCAGCTCTCACACACACACACACGCACACCCCACTGTATAATGACATACCCACACAGCCCCACTGTATGACGCACATGTACAGCCCCACTGTATAATGACACACACACACGCACAGCCCCACTGTATAATGACACACACACAGCCCCACTGTATAATGACACACACGTACAGCCCCACTGTATAATGACACACACACACACGCACAGCCCCACTGTATAAAGACACACACACACATACACAGCCCCAATGTATAATGACAGGCACACGCACAGCCCCACTGTATAATGACAGGCACACGCACGGCCCCACCGTATAATGACAGGCACACGCACGGCCCCACTGTATAATGACACACACACACGCAACTCACACATGCACGCAGCTCACACACACGCACAGCCCCACTGTATAATGACATACCCACACAGCCCCACTGTATGACGCACATGTACAGCCCCACTGTATGACACACACGTACAGCCCCACTGTATAATGACACACACACACACACACACACACGCACAGCCCCACTGTATAAAGACACACACACGCACAGCCCCACTGTATAAAGACACACACACACATACACAGCCCCACTGTATAATGACAGGCACACGCACGGCCCCACTGTATAATGACACACACACGCATTGCCCCACTTCATAATGACAGGCACACGCACGGCCCCACTGTATAATGACACACACACGCACGCAGCTCACACACGCACGTAGCTCACACACACGCACAGCCCCACTATATAATGACATACCCACACAGCCCCACTGTATGACGCACATGTACAGCCCCACTGTATGACACACACGCACAGCTCCACTGTATAATGACACACATACGCACAGCCCCACTGTATAATGACACACATACGCACAGCCCCACTGTATAATGACACACACACACGCACGCACAGCCCCACTGTATAATGACACACACACACATACACATACACATACACAGCCCCACTGTATAATGACACACAAACACATACACAGCCCCACTGTATAATGACAGGCATACGCACAGCCCCACTGTATAATGACAGGCACATGCACAGCCCCACTGTATAATGACAGGCACACGCACGGCCCCACTGTATAATGACAGGCACACGCAAGGCCCCACTGTATAATGACAGGCACACGCACAGCCCCACTGTATAATGACAGGCACACGCACGGCCCCACTGTATAATGACAGGCACACGCAAGGCCCCACTGAATAATGACACACACACGCACGCAGCTCACACACGCACGCAGCTCACACACACACGCAGCTCACACACACACACAGCTCACACACACGCAGCTCACAGACACGCAGCTCACACACACACGCACAGCCCCACTCAGCGTCGGACTGGAGCACCTTGGACCCACCAGAGAAAATCATTCTTGGGGCCCACTATGTAGCTACATAGAAATAGATACAAGACCACCAATTGTGCGGTAAAAAGCGCTAATATCAGGGTATAATATAAGGTAGTTCACGTCTTAATAATGTAGCAAGGGTTGGGGTAGCCCCCTCATAAAATATAATGCAGTCCCCTCTCATAGAATATAATGCAGCACCCCACAAAATATAATGCAACCCTCTCAGGTATGACGCAGTCCCCACCATAGAATATAATGTAGCACCCCATAGGGTATAATGCAGCCCCCTATATAGTATAATGCCACCCACCACAGAATATAATGTAGTCCCGAGAGAATGCAGTTCCACCACAGAATATAATGCAGCCCCCCCATAGAGTATACTGTAGCCCCCTCATATAGTATGATGTAGCCCCCATAATATTATGTAGTACCTTGAGTATAATGCAGTCCCCCCACAGAATATAATGTAGCCCCCCAGGGCCGTATTTAGAGTTTCTGCTGCCCTAGGCACTTTTAGTGCTGCCTCCCCCTTTGGTGAGTATGACACTATCGGCATAGACTTTGGCAAGAATCGCTGATGTGAAAGTCGCCTTTTGCAGCAGATCCTACAGTTTTTCTGCATCTGCCGCGTAACGGATTACTTACGGCAACACTGCGTTCGGCCTCATTCATTCCCTATGGGATTTGCGGCACTTGCCGTGATCTGGCAAATGTGGTACCATACCACCCAACTTTTGAAGAAGGGAAGGAGGTATAACGTTTGCGTCGAGCGTAGTGCGCCGCGGCAAATTTTAGGCCACGCCTCTGACCAGACCCATTTCACAACTAGTCACACCCATATCCACGTCCCAACCGCAGCCGTTTAGCACTGCTGATCACACTGTTTGCTTATAATTATTGTATATTAAACAAAAATATGGCCACACAGTGCTCCATACTGTATAATGGCCACACATGATGCTCAATACTGTATAACGGCCACCACACATGATGCTCCATACTGTATAATGGCCACACATGATGCTGCATACTGTATAATGGCCACACACAGTTCTTCATACTGTATAATGGCCCCACATGATGCTCCATACCGTATAATGGCCACACACAGTTCTTCATACTGTATAATGGCCACACATGATGCTCCATAGTGTATAATGGCCACACATTGCTCCATACTGTATAATGGCCAGACAGTGCTCCATACTGTATAATGATCCCACATAATGCTCAATACTGTATAATGGCCACAAATGATGCTCCATACTGTATAACGGCCACACATGATGCTCCATACTGTATTATGTCCATTGGCCACACATGATGCTCCATACTGTATAACGGCCACACATGATGCTCCATACTGTATTATGTCCATTGGCCACACATGATGCTCCATACTGTATAACGGCCACACATGATGCTGAATACTGTATAATGACCCCCCTCCTGTATGCATGGCTCATCTCCCTCCTATCCCATATACATAGCTCATATTACCCCCCCCCCCCCCCGTATGCATGGCTTATATTCCCCCTGCATGGCTCATATTCCCCCCTGTATGGCTTATATTCCCCCCTGTATGGCTCATATTCCCCCCCGTATGCATGGCTCATATTCCCCCCTGTATGCATGGCTCATTCCCCCCTGTATGGCTTATATTCCCCCCTGTATGGCTCATATTCCCCCCGTATGCATGGCTTATATTCCCCCCTGCATGGCTTATATTCCCCCCTGCATGGCGGCTTATCTCTCTGCACCAGCACCCGCTCCTGCTCGGCGCGCCGGCTTATGTCCTCCTTCATCCCCTCCGTCCCCCCCGTCCCTCATACTCACCTGTTCCACTGCACGGCCGTGCCGACATCCCTCGCGCTCTGTCCCGACTCCAGGCGGCGGCGCCGGGCAGCAGCTTCTTCCTGCTTGAGCGGTCATGTGACACCGTTCATTAAGATCATGAATATGCGCATATTCATGATCTTAATGAGCGGTGTCACGTAACCGCTCGTTCAGGACGAGCTGCAGTGCAGACGCCGAGACCATCGCTGGAACAGGGTGAGTATTCAAGGCGGGCGGCGGGGGGGCCCTGGAGCGGGGGGGGGGGGCCTGGAGCGGGGGGGGGGGGGCCCTGGAGCAGTGGGGGCCCTGCCAGTAGGTGTCAGTGCCAGGGCCCACCGGAGGATCCTCCGGTTCCCCGGTGGGCCAGTCCGAGCCTGGCCCCACTGTATAATGACACACACACGCACAGCCCCACTGTATAATGCCACATGCACACCCCCACTGTATAATGACACAGGCACATGCACAGCCCCACTGTATAATGACACACATGCACAGCCCCACTGTATAATGACACACACACACACAGCCCCACTGTATAATGACAGGCACACGCACGGCCCCACTGTATAATGACACACACACGCATGGCCCCACTGTATAATGACTCACACACGCACGCAGCTCACACACACACGCAGCTCTCACACAAACACACACGCACAGCCCCACTGTATAATGACATAACCACACAGCCCCACTGTATGACGCACATGTACAGCCCCACTGTATAATGACACACACACACGCACAGCCCCACTGTATAATGACACACACACAGCCCCACTGTATAATGACCCACACGTACAGCCCCACTGTATAATGACACACACACACACACGCACAGCCCCACTGTATAAAGACACACACACACATACACAGCCCCAATGTATAATGACAGGCACACGCACGGCCCCACTGTATAATGACAGGCACACGCACGGCCCCACCGTATAATGACAGGCACACGCACGGCCCCACTGTATAATGACACACACACACACGCACGCAACTCACACACGCACGCAGCTCACACACACGCACAGCCCCACTGTATAATGACATACCCACACAGCCCCACTGTATGACGCACATGTACAGCCCCACTGTATGACACACACGCACAGCTCCACTGTATAATGACACACATACGCACAGCCCCACTGTATAATGACACACATACGCACAGCCCCACTGTATAATGACACACACACACGCACAGCCCCACTGTATAATGACACACACACACACATACACAGCCCCACTGTATAATGACACACACACACATACACAGCCCCACTTTATAATGACAGGCACACGCACAGCCCCACTGTATAATGACAGGCACATGCACAGCCCCACTGTATAATGACAGGCACACGCACGGCCCCCCTGTATAATTACAGGCACACGCAAGGCCCCACTGTATAATGACAGGCACACGCACGGCCCCACTGTATAATGACAGGCACACGCAAGGCCCCACTGAATAATGACACACACACGCACGCAGCTCACACACGCACGCAGCTCACACACACGCACGCAGCTCAAACACACACACACGCAGCTCACACACACACACGCAGCTCACACACACGCAGCTCACAGACACGCAGCTCACAGACACGCAGCTCACAGACACGCAGCTCACACACACACGCACAGCCCCACTGTATAATGCACATGTACAGCCCCACTGTATAATGACACACACACACACGCACAGCCCCACTGTATAATGACAGGCACACGCACAGCCCCACTGTATAATGACACACACACGCATGGCTCCACTGTATAATGACAGGCACACGCATGGCCCCACTGTATAATGACACACACACACACACGCACGCAGCTCACACACGCACGTAGCTCACACACACGCACAGCCCCACTGTATAATGACATACCCACACAGCCCCACTGTATGACGCACATGTACAGCCCCACTGTAAAATGACACACACGCACAGCTCCACTGTATAATGACACACATACGCACAGCCCCACTGTATAATGACACACACACACGCATAGCCCCACTGTATAATGACACACACACACACATACACAGCCCCACTGTATAATGACAGGCACACGCACAGCCCCACTGTATAATGACAGGCACACGCACGGCCCCACTGTATAATGACAGGCACACGCAAGGCCCCACTGTATAATGACACACACACGCACGCAGCTCACACACGCACGCAGCTCACACGCACGCAGCTCACACACACACACGCAGCTCACACACACACGCACAGCCCCACTATATAATGCACATGTACAACCCCACTGTATAATGACACACACACACACACACACACACGCACAGCCCCACTGTATAATGACACACGAACACGCACAGCCCCACTGTATAATGCCACACGCACACCCCCACTGTATAATGACACAGGCACATGCACAGATCCACTGTATAATGACACACATGCACAGCCCCACTGTATAATGACACACACGCACAGCCCCACTGTATAATGACACACACACACACACACAGCCCCACTGTATAATGACAGGCACATGCACGGCCCCACTGTATAATGACACACACACGCACGCAGCTCACACACACGCAGCTCACACACACACGCACAGCCCCACTGTATAATGACATACCCACACAGCCCCACTGTATGACGCACAGGTACAGCCCCACTGTATAATGACACACACACGCACAGCCCCACTGTATAATGACACACACACAGCCCCACTGTATAATGACACACACGTACAGCCCCACTGTATAATGACACACACACACGCACAGCCCCACTGTATAAAGACACACACACGCACAGCCCCACTGTATAAAGACACCCACACACATACACAGCCCCAATGTATAATGACAGGCACACGCACAGCCCCACTGTATAATGACAGGCACACGCACGGCCCCACTGTATAATGACACACACACGCATGGCCCCACTGTATAATGACAGGCACACGCACGGCCCCACTGTATAATGACACACACACACGCACGCAGCTCACACACGCACGCAGCTCACACACGCACGCAGCTCACACACACGCACAGCCCCACTGTATAATGACACACCCACACAGCCCCACTGTATGACGCACATGTACAGCCCCACTGTATGACACACACGCACAGCTCCACTGTATAATGACACACATACGCACAGCCCCACTGTATAATGAAACACACACACACACGCACAGCCCCACTGTATAATGACACACACACACACATACACAGCCCCACTGTATAATGACACACACACACATACACAGCCCCACTGTATAATGACAGGCACACGCACAGCCCCACTGTATAATGACAGGCACATGCACAGCCCCACTGTATAATGACAGGCACACGCACAGCCCCACTGTATAATGACAGGCACACGCACGGCCCCACTGTATAATGACAGGCACACGCAAGGCCCCACTGTATAATGAGAGGCACACGCAAGGCCCCACTGAATAATGACACACACACGCACGCAGCTCACACACGCACGCAGCTCACACACGCACGCAGCTCACACACACACGCAGCTCACACACACGCAGCTCACAGACACGCAGCTCACACACACACGCACAGCCCCACTGTATAATGCACATGTACAGCCCCACTGTATAATGGCACACACACACACGCACAGCCCCACTGTATAATGGCACAGGCACATGCACACCCCCACTGTATAATGACACAGGCACATGCACAGCCCCACTGTATAATGACACACATGCACAGCCCCACTGTATAATGACACACACACGCACAGCCCCACTGTATAATGACACACACACACACAGCCCCACTGTATAATGACAGGCACACGCACGGCCCCACTGTATAATGACACACACACGCATGGCCCCACTGTATAATGACTCACACACGCACGCAGCTCACACACACACTCAGCTCTCACACACACACACACGCACAGCCCCACTGTATAATGACATACCCACACAGCCCCACTGTATGACGCACATGTACAGCCCCACTGTATAATGACACACACACACGCACAGCCCCACTGTATAATGACACACACACAGCCCCACTGTATAATGACACACACGTACAGCCCCACTGTATAATGACACACACACACACGCACAGCCCCACTGTATAAAGACACACACACACATACACAGCCCCAATGTATAATGACAGGCACACGCACAGCCCCACTGTATAATGACAGGCACACGCACGGCCCCACTGTATAATGACAGGCACACGCACGGCCCCACTGTATAATGACACACACACACACGCACGCAGCTCACACACGCACGCAGCTCACACACACGCACAGCCCCACTGTATAATGACATACCCACACAGCCCCACTGTATGACGCACATGTACAGCCCCACTGTATGACACACACGCACAGCTCCACTGTATAATGACACACATACGCACAGCCCCACTGTATAATGACACACACACACGCACAGCCCCACTGTATAATGACACACACACACATACACAGCCCCACTGTATAATGACAGGCACACGCACAGCCCCACTGTATAATGACAGGCACATGCACAGCCCCACTGTATAATGACACACACACACGCACAGCCCCACTGTATAATGACAGGCACACGCAAGGCCCCACTGTATAATGACACACACACGCACGCAGCTCACACACACGCACGCAGCTCACACACACGCACGCAGCTCTCACACACACACACGCAGCTCACACACACACGCAGCTCACAGACACGCAGCTCACACACACACGCACAGCCCCACTGTATAATGCACATGTACAGCCCCACTGTATAATGACACACACACACACACACACACACACAGCCCCACTGTATAATGACACACGCACACGCACAGCCCCACTGTATAATGACACAGGCACACGCACAGCCCCACTGTATAATGACAGGCACACGCACGGCCCCACTGTATAATGACAGGCACACGCACGGCCCCACTGTATAATGACACACACACACACGCACGCAGCTCACACACGCACGCAGCTCACACACACGCACAGCCCCACTGTATAATGACATACCCACACAGCCCCACTGTATGACGCACATGTACAGCCCCACTGTATGACACACACGCACAGCTCCACTGTATAATGACACACATACGCACAGCCCCACTGTATAATGACACACACACACGCACAGCCCCACTGTATAATGACACACACACACAGCCCCACTGTATAATGACAGGCACACGCACAGCCCCACTGTATAATGACAGGCACATGCACAGCCCCACTGTATAATGACACACACACACGCACAGCCCCACTGTATAATGACAGGCACACGCAAGGCCCCACTGTATAATGACACACACACGCACGCAGCTCACACACACGCACGCAGCTCACACACACGCACGCAGCTCTCACACACACACACGCAGCTCACACACACACGCAGCTCACAGACACGCAGCTCACACACACACGCACAGCCCCACTGTATAATGCACATGTACAGCCCCACTGTATAATGACACACACACACACACACACACACACACAGCCCCACTGTATAATGACACACGCACACGCACAGCCCCACTGTATAATGACACAGGCACACGCACAGCCCCACTGTATAATGACAGGCACACGCACAGCCCCACTGTATAATGACAGGCACACGCACAGCCCCACTGTATAATGACAGGCACACGAACAGCCCCACTGTATAATGACAGGCACACGCACGGCCCCACTGTATGACAGGCACAGGCACGGCCTCACTGTATAATGACACACGCACACACGCACGCAGCTCGCACGGACACGCACGCAGCTCACACGCACACAGCTCGCACACGCACGCAGCTCACACACGCACGCACCTCACACACACACACACCAGTTACCTCATACACACACACTCTCCTCATACACACTCTCTCCTCATACATGCACACACTCTCCTCACAAACACACACTCTCCTCATACATGCACACACTCTCCTCACACACACACACTCTCCTCATACACACACATCACACACTCTCCTCATACACACACACACACACTCTCCTCATACACACATCACACACTCTCCTCATACACACACACACACACACACACTCTCCTCATACACACATCACACACTCTCCTCATACACACGCACACACTCTCCTCATACACACACACACACACACACTCTCCTCATACACACATCACACACTCTCCTCATACACACGCACACACACTCTCCTCATACACACACACACACACACACACACACTCTCCTCATACACACATCACACACTCTCCTCTGTGGTGCAGGGGTGGCTGATGTCCATGTCCAGCTTTTCAGTTTCTCCTGCTCACAGCTCTGCACTGTCCCGGCACCTCCCCCATCTCTCCTTCTCTGCCAGGATAGCAGATAAGAGCAGGAGAAGCTGGAGCTCTGTGCACAAACAGGCCAGTATGCTGACCTTTCATCTTGGCTGCTGGCTCTCTCCCTCAGAGTGGCAGTGGCACATAGGAGCTTGCTCATCACATACCCCTGCAGCCTGCATGTCAGGGCTGCTGGCGGGATGACACCACCGCGCACTACAGGTGCGCTATGTATTAGTCTCTACGCCAGTCCTCCAGCGGCCCTGTGCAGCTGCTTAGACACCGTACCCGGGGGGCATATGCATTTCTGCCAATATGCCCCCCCCCCCCGCGCCTGCCCCTCATCCTCCTCTATCTGTACGGGACTCCGTGACCCCTCCGGAGCCCCACTGGTCAAGGCTCTAAACTGGTTGTTGTTTCTTAACTAAAGGTACCTTCACACTGAACGATATCGCTAGCGATCCGTGACGTTAAAAAACAAAAAACCCAATCACAAATAACCCGGAATCTCAGAAAAGTATATAAACCAAAACAGAAAACAGAGATCCCTAAAAGATAACTTTTAATAGTATCATTTAAAAAGACTATATTTATCCAAGATATTAATAAAACAGTATTAAATGTACCTAGTGGACCCTAGAACGAACTACAATGAGTCCTACCTGGCAGTGGAGGTTGGCACCCTACTTTTCTGCGGTTGGCGCCCCCACTCCTTGACGACTCACCCTTTCAGGCCCTATTAAGGACCTATAATAAAGGAAAGGCTAAATAAGCCCTATTATCAACACCTAGACTAGTACCCTGCCTACCAGTGGAGGTTGGCACCCTAATTTGCTGCGGTAGGCGCCCCCACTCAACGGCGGCTAGCCCTAGGATCCCTAATAATCCCTATAGTTCGGGATAGACAAAAAGATTTTGTCCCACAAACACCACCGATACCCGTAGAAAAAAAGAAAAAAACAGAAAAAAATAATAATATAATAAAACCAAAAACTCAAAAATAACAAAAAAGAATATCACTGTATTCAATAGATGTATCATAGAGGGTAAGCCAAAAATGCTATGATGGAAGCAATATATTTCCCTCCAGATAAATATTGATATAGCCCAAATACGGGTATACTGGGTGCAATAATATTAATGCCCACAGACAATAACCCAGCACTTAAATGAAATCCACTCTTGTGACACTACATAATATACCAAATGCTCAATATAAAGTAGCAAGTAGTGTGTGTCCATAAATATGGCGCCACCACCATGACAAAGAGTGGACAAAAGGACAACTTAAGAGACAGCCACTGGGATCACAGTCACCACTTGGTAATGGAGTGGCGAAGGCTCATCAGAGTATAAAATATGAGGCTACAAGGACACAATCGTCCTGATAATGCAAAAATAGACAGTCAGGATTAGACATCACCAGTGTACTCATCTATTTGCTGTATTCTCATGATTAGGATCCAGCTGCTGCCACAAAATACAGAGCTGTTACATCTAGATGGACATCACCAGCATCTGTCAAATGGTCCCCAAACAATGCCCAAATTGTTTGGGGACCATTTCACAGATGCTGGTGATCCTAATCATGAGAATACAGCAAATAGATGAGTACACTGGTGATGTCTAATCCTGACTGTCTATTTTTGCATTATCAGGACGATTGTGTCCTTGTAGCCTCATATTTTATACTCTGATGAGCCTTCGCCACTCCATTACCAAGTGGTGACTGTGATCCCAGTGGCTGTCTCTTAAGTTGTCCTTTTGTCCACTCTTTGTCATGGTGGTGGCGCCATATTTATGGACACACACTACTTGCTACTTTATATTGAGCATTTGCTATATTATGTAGTGTCACAAGAGTGGATTTCATTTAAGTGCTGGGTTATTGTCTGTGGACATTAATATTATTGCACCCAGTATACCCGTATTTGGGCTATATCAATATTTATCTGGAGGGAAATATATTGCTTCCATCATAGCATTTTTGGCTTACCCTCTATAATACATCTATTGAATACAGTGATATTCTTTTTTGTTATTTTTGAGTTTTTTGGTTTTATTATATTATTATTTTTTTCTGTTTTTTTCTTTTTTTCTATGGGTATCGGTGGTGTTTGTGGGACAAGATCCGTGACGTTGCAGCGTCCTGGCTAGCGATATCGTTGAGTTTGACAGGCAGCAGCGATCAGGATCCTGCTGTGCCATCGTTGGTCGGAGCAGAAAGTCCAGAACTTTATTTTGTCGCCGGACTCTCGCAGACATCGCTGAATCGGCGTGTGTGACGCCGATTCAGCGATGTCTTCACTGGTAACCAGACAGCTCTCCAGCGACCAACTATGCGAAGTCCCCTGGTAACCAGAGTAAACATCGGGTTACTAAGCGCAGGGCCGCGCTTAGTAACCCGATGTTTACCCTGGTTACCAGCGTAAACGTAAAACAAAAAAAACACTACATACTTACATTCTGGTGTCTGTCCCCCGGCGCTGTGCTTCTCTGCACTGTGTAAGCGCCGGCCGGAAAGCAGAGCACATCAGTGACGTCACCACTGTGCTTTCCGGCTGGCGCTCAGTCAGTGCAGAGAAGCAGAGCGGCGGGGGACAGACACCGGAATGTAAGTATGTAGTGTTTGGGGTTTTTTACGTTTACGCTGGTAACCAGGCTAAACATCGGGTTACTAAGCGCGGCCCTGCGCTTAGTAACCCGATGTTTACCCTGGTTACCAGGGGACTTCGCATAGTTGGTCGCTGGAGAGCTGTCTGTGTGACAGCTCTCCAGCGAACACACAGCGACGCTGCAGCGATCGGGATCGTTGTCTAGATCGCTGCAGCGTCGCTAAATGTGACAGTACCTTAACTTCTCCTTGAAGGGTTCTCTGCTGGCCATAAACGATCTCCCTTCTCTTCTCCAGCCTCTTCACTGCGGTGAAGTGCTCAAATCTTTTTGTACTGGAGGCCCTATTTGCCTTAGCTCTTGCCACTCTCAACTTCTCCTGGAGTATCCAAAGCTGTTTTGCGGCCTCTTCATACTCACAGAGGTGCATATGTATGCGGGAGCCATAGGTGGTAAGACTCCCGCGCTCCAGTCATGGGGCACAGCCACCACGCCGCCCAGCAGTAGCTTCAGAGGTTTTACAGACCCCCGAGATCCTCATTTGGGGTCTCTGCCTCACTCCATCCAGGGGTCAGCCTGACCGGGTCGTCCCCTAGCAGATTCCTGTGACCTCACACCTCCTGCTGGCATAGACCGGGAAGTGGGAGCCGTGGACTCAGCCCTGGGATCCAGTCACACCAAAGCTCTTTCTTGCTGGGAAGGGGGTAGACAAAAGTCCTGGGTGTTAGTTTTTTTTTCTCCATTCCCAGCACCTGCAGCACACACGTCGGCATACCCACAGCAAGACAAGCTCCGCCTCTTCCTCCAAACCACAATTGCCATAGCTGATGGCAGCAGACTTGCCCTTCAATAGATTCTCATTAAAGGATTTAAAGTACCCATTCCAATTAAAGAGCCTATAAAAAGTCCTGTATGGTTATTTTGCCTAACTAAATCATTTAGTCAGGAGTGTGTAATTTGTGCATATGCTACCTTCCTTGGATGTGGTAGTCGTTTCTCAGCTACCTCTCGGGAATCAAACTCATATTCTCCGTTAACTGTGGTCACCATGCAAAGGAGTCAGTACGGCACAGGGAGGGGGTTGTTGGGAGAGCAGCTTGCTGCGCCGGCAGCCGTCCGCAAAACACCCCTTACACAGAGAAGGGGGAGGTGACTGGCCTCCAGAGGACACCATGGTCACCCTGCCTCATCACCCACTGCACCCAAGGTGACGTACAGGCTTGCTCGGGAGAAGGGTGAGGATGTGGGGGATTAGCACATCCATCAGGCTTAAATCTGCTTCTGCTGCAGAGGGATCCTCGACTCACCAGTGGACAGGCGTAGAGATTGGGAAAGGGAGGCTGTCCATCAGGGTCCATCTCATCTCTGGTACAAACTGGGCAAAGAAAGTGGCTGGGCCTAAGACAGAAAGCGGTTTGGCACATGTTCCACCACCACTGTGTTGCGCTGCTTTGAGTACTCCACAAACATGCCAAGCACCGATGACACACACCACTACCAGCATTACCATCCCACTTCTATGCTTTCTTGAAAAAAAGCTTCAGGCGATGATGAATGGTGGGGGTACAGAAGGAAAAGGAGGAGGAACAGAGACCATTCACACCATTATCAGGCCAGTCATCCACATATGGCTCGAAGGTGGGTTCCTTTGCCAACAGCCAGTGGACAGATTTGCCAGCGTGGGCAAGCTCACATCAACTAAAATGAACCAGGCATGGATCCCACAGTACTTGTCAGTACCTTTGGCCTACTAGAGAGTACCCATCCATTGTTATGCTCCACCAGAGTTTGTTAATTTTATTTTCCATTGCCAATCTTTTGGAACCTTCTCAAAGTAGAAAAAAAAAAAAAAATAGTGGTGATGACCTCCTCTTCCATCTACACCCTCCATATCAACCTCCGCCTCCTCAACTTGGTCCTATGCCTACTGGTTCAATATTATTTTTTTTTATACTGTTATTTTAAAGAGGTTGTCCCATGAACAAAGTTGATTTTAATCAATACATCTTTGAATAATAATTTCAGCAATTAGATGTGTTTAAAAAAATGTTTCTGTGCTGAGAATCTTAGAAATGTGCCCCTTGTATATGTGTAATGGATGTGTCTTAAGGTATTGTTACACTAGACGATTTACAACTTTTACAATGGTAACCAGGGTAAATATCGGGATACTAAGCACGGCCCTGCACTGAGTAACCTGATGTTACCAGTGAACACATCACTGGATCGGCGTCACACACGCCGATCCAGCGATGACAGCGGGGTGATCAGCAACCAAAAAAAGGTCCTGATCATTCCCAGCGACCAACGATCTCCCAGCAGGGGCCTGATCGTTGGTCGCTGTCACGCATAACGATTTCATTAACGATATCGTTGCTACGTCACAAAAAGCAACAAGATCGTTAACGAAATCGTTATGTGTGAAGGTACCTTTACAGTGCAGCAACATGGTCTGATCGTATCACACCTCCTGGGCAGAGGAGGAAGCAAACAAAAAGGTCAGCTGCTGAACTGAACTTTGAACTACAGTTCGGCCGAACCCAAACATCCACGGGTCTGCTCATCCCTATGAATGAGCTGTGACTGGAGGGGTGTTAGGAGTTTCTGAGCTACATTTTAAGAATACATGTTTTTATGGTAAATGCATCTTAATACAAGCCAGCTGACAGTAATATTATTGGTTAGAAGAGTTTGCTATGTTGTAAAGTGACCTATGCTAATTATATATATTTATTTTTTTTTACCATTCACGACTTTCATGTAAACAGCAGTATAAATGGCATCTAGCCCTGTTTCTCCCCAGTTCTGACTGACAGCTTTTCCTGGATGAGTTTGCATGCAAGAGGAATTGTCAATCTCTAATATAAATCTTGCATGATCAATGATGATGGTTCCTTGGCAATGATGTTGGTTCCTTGGCAATGATGTGTGCTTTTTTTTTTTTTTTTCCCCCTCAGTAAAAAATAGAATGTTTATATTTACCCTGGACACATTTCTTCTTAAAATCAGATTTCCAAATACTGTTCTAGTTTGTCATCTAATCAGATGGTTTATTTATTAATATTCTGTAAAGTGAGGTGGAAAAGTAAAATAAATAATTGCCAAGTTGCTTCCAGCAAAAAAAAAAAGAAAAGCCCCTTTTTCATTGATTAGCAAACCATACAGGGAGTATAGATCGGCATGTTCTTGCTTCATTAAAGACAAATTGTGCATTGTATATTCTTAGTTCCCCCATGCGTGTTCATCGTCACAGTATGGTTTCTCTATAGTGCAAATAGTCATTCACTTGCAAAGATTTAAATAAGGTAGAAAAGATTAAAAAATAATAGCAGATGGAAATGATGTATAATGTGACATAACTGCATTTTACTTTCAAATTTTAACCTGTTCATCAGTGTAAAATTAAATTATTTGAGCTCTTCCCCTTCAAGACATTATGATTATAGCAAAATGCTGCCACCATGTGGTGGATGGTCATAGCGCACAATGTTTTGTGGAAATCCTAGTTTCATTAATTTTGAATGGTAGCCTAAGGGTATGTGCACACGTCAGGATTATTTCCTGACAAAATCCTGAGAATTCTGCCAGAAATCCGCGTCCTTTTTTCACGCGGATTTCTCGCAGAATTTGCGCGTTTTTTGCGCAGAATTTTTGCGGATTTTTTTTTTCCTGAATGACCTTTTTGATAGCAAGTCCGCAAAAAATCCAGAAAAATGAGCATGATTTTTTTGCGGGATGCGTTTTTTTTTGCGGAAAAAAACGCTAACATCTCCACAAAAAACGCGGAATGCATTCTAAATGATAGGATGCATAATGTTAGTGTTTTTTTACCGGATTTATAGCGAAAATCCGCAAAAAAAAAAACGCTAAAAATCCTGACGTGTGCACATACCCTAAAGCCAGGGCAAAATCTGCCGTTCTACTAAACACATACACACACGTTAAATAAAATAAATATATATCTATTATATAATTGTCTAAGGGTCACTTCCGTCTGTCTGTCTGTCACAGAAATCCCAAGTCGCTGGTTTGTCGTGGCAAAACAGCCACGACCAATCAGTGACGGGCACAGTCCGGCGCAAAAATGGCCGCTCCTTCCTCCCCGCAGTCAGTGCCCGCTCCATATACTCCCCTCCAGTCAGCGCTCACACAGGGTTAATGGTTGCGTTACACCATGTTATGCCGCGGTGTAGCGCACTCCGTTTAAGCTATTAACCCTGTGTGATCAACTTTTTACTATTGATGCTGCCTATGCAGCATCAATAGTAAAAAGATCTAATATTAAAAATAATAATAAAAAAAATCATTATATACTCACCTTCCGGACCCAGCCCAGGCCTTTCCCGCTCCTCGCGACGCTCCGGTGACCGGTTCAAGCATTGCAGTCTCGCGCGACCGCAATGCACCGCGCGAACAATCAGCCACATTGGCGCGGGATTTGAATCCCGCTTCGTTGATTGTGTGCCCAGCCGGCGCAACCAATCAGCGAAGTGGGATTTAAATCCCGCGCCAATGTCGCTGATTGGTCGTGCCCAGCCGGCGCGACATTCAGTCACCGTTCACACAGGGTTAATGCCAGCTAATACCGCTAAGTCATCTGGGTAATTTCGCAATGCATCCTGGGAACGGAAGATGGCGGCAGCCGTGCTTAATCGCCAGAGCTTCGCTGGATTGAATCCCGGCAGGTGAGTATAGAACTATTTTTTATTTTTAACTGGGATATGGTGCCCACACTGCTATATACTACGTGGGCTGTGTTATTTACCGCGTGACTGCTATATACTACCTGGCCAGTGTTACATACTATGTGGGCTATGTTATGTACTGCGTGGGCTGTGCTATATATTATGTGGCCTGTTATATAGTACATTGCCTGTATTATATACTGCGTGGCCTGTATTAACGCATCGGGTATTCTACAATATGTATGTATATAGCAGTCACGTAGTATATAGCACAGGCCACGTAGTATCTATATACTACATGGCTCCTATATAATACGTGGCCTGTGCTATATACTATGTGGCTGCTATATACATACATACATATATGGCAAAAACGAGGCAGCACTCCATATGATCAGTATTTAACCTTGCAGGATTTAATCAACCCACTGTTCAGGGCGATGTTTCGGCTCAGACTGAGCCTTTCTCAAGCCAAGGCTTGAGAAAGGCTCAGTCTGAGCCGAAACGTCGCCCTGAACAGTGGGTTGATTAAATCCTGCAAGGTTAAATACTGATCATATGGAGTGCTGCCTCGTTTTTGCCATATATTGAATCACTTGGATGCATGGACTGTTATCCTGGGGCCCTGCACCTGAAGATAAGTTGACATTGTGCTGTTCCCTTTTTTTCCTATACATACATACATACATATATTCTAGAATACCTGTCTGTCTGTCCGTCTTTCTATCTATCACAGATATTCATTGGTCGCGGCCTCTGTCTGTCATGGAAATCCAAGTCGCTGATTGGTCGTGGCAAAACGCCCACGACCAATCAGCGACGGCGATAGTTTGGCAGCGAAATGGCCGCTGCTTTTCTGCCCTGCAGTCAGCACTGAGCGCTCACACAGGGTTAATTCCAGTGTTAACGGATCGCGGTGTAATGCACTCCGTTAACGCAGCTATTAACCCTGTGTGACCAACTTTTTACTATTAATGCTGCGTATGGAGCAGCAATAGTAAAACGATCTGTTACAAATATTAATTTAAAAAAAAAAAAAAAAAGGTTATTCTCACCCTCCGACGTCACATTGTCCTCACCAGTGCAAGCAGCAGGTTCCGATGCCAAGGATGCTATGCGAGAAGGACCTGCCGTGACGTCAGTCATGTGACTGCGACGTCATCACAGGTCCTGCGCTCATACCAACCCTGGGACCGGAAGCTTCCGCGTGCACCGCACACAGGCGCCAGGACTTCAAAGGGCCTTCGGAGGGTATACAATATACTACGTGGCTGTTATATACTACGTAGCTATGTTAGATACTACGTCACTGTGCAATATAGTACGTAGCCTGTGCTATATACTACCTACATATTCTAGAATACCCGATACGTTAGAATCGGGCCACCATCTAGTATATATATTATGAGTGAGCCCCTGATGGATTGGACTGTAGAGCTTTTGTATAAAAAGTATATATCCATACCAACCTAAACAACATAACCAAATAGGCACAGCTCTGCCAAGAACCTCTTCCAGTGGGTCAGGGCACCGGCAAACCAGAACGGTAAAATCTGCACTATAATATGGCATGCCTTCCCTTCTGAGCTTTGCACTGTGCCAGAATAGTATTTCCCAATTAGATGTAGGGTATTAGCGCACTCAGGGAAAAATGGACCTCAGTTTATTCTGCGATTTCTCCTATTAGCACTTATAAAAACTCGAAACTTGGGGATAGCATTTTAGCGCCAAGAACACCAATACCTTACATGTAACAGGAACTACTATTCAGGCACATTGGAAAGCTCATGACCCACTGGAAGAGCCCTTGAGGTGCTAGAACAGGAAAGCCACCTTGCTTTCCAAGCCCTGCCATGTGCAGAAACCGTCGTTTTGCACCAAGTATCCGCATACTCTGGCGAAATTGCACAACAAATTGTGTGGTCCATTTCCTCCCCCCCCCCCGTTACCCTTGGTGTGGTCCATTTTCCCCCCATTACCCTTGGTGTGGTCCATTTCCAAAACCTCCCCTCCCCCCCGTTACCCTTTGTGTGGTCCATTTTCCCCCCGTTAGGCCGAGGTCACACTTGCGAGCACAATGCGAGAAACTCACGCAAGTCTCTCACATCAATACCAGACACTGCCACCATCACTCAGGACCGAAGTGTGCGGCTGCATATATATTTCTATGTAGCTGAACGCTCCGGTCCCGATGGCAGTGCTTGGTATTGATGCGCCAGTTTCTCGCATTGCACTCGCAGGTGTGACCCCGGCCTTACCCTTTGTATGCTCTATTTTCTCCTGTTACCCTTATGAAAATGTAAAATTTGGGCTAAGGCAACATTAACGTGGGAGAAAGTAAAACATTTTAATTTGTTCCTTCCACTTTGCTTTAAATTCCTGTGAAGCATTTGAAGGGGTATTTCGCTTCTTGAATAGGGGTGCAGTTTTAAAATGGCATTTTAAATCATTTTAGGTATTTTCTGTCACATGTGACTTGGGGGGGTGCTTTCAGATGTGATGTGGCACCTAAAAAAAATAAATAAATTTGGTTTTGTAAGTTTTGTTGGACAAATGAGGTATTGCTGATTAAACTTTAAACTCTTCTGAATTCCCAACAAAAATATATCTTGCAGGAATGATGGTGATGTATAGTAGACATGTGGTAATTGTAATTTGTTAACCATTTTACCAAACTCTCTGGTTTAAGGGAATAAAAAATTAGACGTTCAAAAATTAGGACATTTTTGCAAAAATGTCAATATTTTCAGATAAACGCACAAAATTTTTACCTGAACTTACCACTAACAAAGTACAATGTGTTACGAAAAAACAGTCTTAGAATCACAGAGATCCGTTGAAGTGTTTCAGAGTTAATACCACAAAAGGGACACTGGTCAGAATTGTAAAATTTGGCTTGGTACGGATGGTTTAAACAGGCCTGGGGTGAAGGAGTTAAGGATGGTGGACCCTGGGCTATTGTCCCGTTCCCTTCCCCCTACTGCTGTGAGATGCCATCAGTATAGTGCAGAAAGGTCACTGTGCTTGTCACGAAGGGAATCGGATTCCTGGCTCGGGGGCCCACCAGGGAATCCACCGACTCTTCGATGGCCTAGTCCGAGCCTGCTCACAGCAAATCTCTGTAATAACTTCTTTAAAACAATAAAAGAGCCGACTGGTCTGTAGATTTATAGTTACTCGCTCCCAAAGAAGAAAAGATTAGAAAGACCAGACAACTTGCTTTTATGTTGAATTTTTTTTTTTTTTAATGATCTACAAATTCTAGCATTTTGTATGAAAAATAAAATAGAAAAAATTGCATGTTACACATAAAACATGCACACATACATGACATACGTGACCTCGTACACTAATGAGCAGCAGCTAATGTAAACCATCAAAACGTGGCTAAGTGACATCGAATCCTCAACTGTTAAGTGCAGCAAACAAGCCAACGACAGACAGACAACACAAGACTAACAATATGCCGGTTGCGTCCAAAGATGACCGTTTTGTAGAAATTAGGCTGAATTCACACTGTAGTCTTCGGTTTGCTTGTGTGCTGAAAGATCCAAAGGCCCCTAGTCACCCAAGAGCAAACAAAGTGTCCTTCCAGCTTCTAATGAGTCGCGTATAGCTTTTTTCAGTTGTCTATGGGTAACATTTGTCCAGTGATATAGGTGAAAATGAATCGGTTGGAGGTATAGATGCTTGTTCTGCAAAATAACTCGTGGGGAAATGAGGGCGGAGGAGAGAATTTTGATTTTTCTTCCAGAAACTCTGCCATTTCTGCTGATGCTTATTCAACGGAACCATGCTGTACTATACCTTCAGAACATGGACCACAATGGAGCCAAGCATCAACACATAGAAGCAACGAAGGGAGGAAAGCTTGCAAACTTTACAGTCAATCATTATAATCAAACAGATTTTGGTTTCTAAATGCAACACTGATGTTAAAGGGAATTTGTCACTAGATTTTTGCTACCCCATCCGAGAGCTGCAAGATGTAGGGACAGAGACCCTGATCCCAGTGATATATTAGTTACTGGTCTGCTTGTTGGTAATCCCTGTTGTATCTACTGCAGATCTACCAGTTCTCTGAATACTGAGTTCTGTATAACTCCACACACCACTGACTGCCAGTTTTCTCTAAACACTGTGGATAGGCAGAAAGCTGCCAATTAATGGTGGGTACAGAGTTATACATGAATATGAAATACTACATTGCTGCAAATTTACTTATCCACCAGCCATCAAATCACTATTTTTCAGCATGAAATTATCAAAACTAAAGCAAGCAGCCAAGTGAGTGACACATTGCTGGAATCAAGTCTCTGCCCCTACCTTAGGGCAGTCCCACACGTCCAGATAATTCTGGTACCGGGAAAAAAAAAAAAAAATCGGTACCAGAATTATCCGTGTGCCCTACGTTTCTGTGGTACATCAGTGTGGCACACGTGTGCCCACTGGGTACCACACGTACCAGCATCTGGTGCTGAAGCTGCGATTCATATGTTCCTTGCAGCAGCGTTTGCTGCAGGGAACATATGAATATTAATGTTTAAAATGCAGATCCAGACTCGTCGCAGCGTCCTCTCCTGCCCGCAGCGTCTCCTGTATGCGGTCACGTGGGGCCGCTCATTTACAGTACTGACTATGTGGCTCCGCCCCTTTGGGAGACGGAGCTGCATATTCATTACTGTAATCGGTGGCCCAACGTGACCGCATACAGGAGACGCTGCGGCCAGGAGAGGACGCTGCGGCGAGGAATCCGGAAGCTAGGTGAGTATTTTAATCACAGCAGGGGGGGGGGGGGGTCTGGATCTGCATTTTAAACATTAATATTCATATGTTCCCTGCAGCAAACGCTGCTGCAAGGAACATATGAATCGCGGCTTCAGCACCAGTGGGGGGGACAGCGCTGTCTCCTGCACGCCACACGGACTGCACACGGACAATGTCCGTGTGCGGTACGTGTTTTACACGGACCCATTGACTTTAATGGGTCCGTGTAATCCGTGCGCTCCCACGAACACTGACATGTCTCCGTGTTTGGCGCACGGAGACACGGTCCACAAAAAAATCAATGACATCTGAAAAGATGCATTGATTTTTATGTGTCTACGTGTGTCAGTGTCTCTGGTACGTGAGGAAACTGTCACCTCACGTACCGGAGACACTGACGTGTGAGAATGGCCTTATGCCGTTTCAAATTAGTTGCCAAAAACCTGATCACAGATTCCCTTTAAAGCTCATTCCCATTCAGGTGAATAAAATTTAACTGCAAAACTAGAAGCGGCCCATGAGAGGCACATGCAATGGAATATTCAGGAATGTTTACACCAGAAGTGAATTCTACACATCTCTTTAGGCCCGGAACAGAAAATTATTTCATGGAACTACAAAAGATATTGACAATACATACTCACATGTAACAGAGGAACAATAACATCCACATTTATAGAAGAAAAAAAAAAACGCATGAAAATTTTGTTAAATTTACATCTTCAGTGCCTGGTCCAGAATGCAAATGGTTAACAGCATCAATATTAACAGATGCCTGGTGTTAATTGAAAGCCAAAATGTGCCCTCAGTAACTTTAACCCCCTCCTTCCCTGTGGTTATCTCTGAAGTCCCAGGAAACAGATGTGTTGGATGCAGGTCATTCATGGTGATGGTTGGAATATTTTTATTTCTAACCCTGCATACTTCTTGTCTTGTTGGTCCATCAGTCCTATACTTTATACGGTAGTGAATCACTTCTAAAGACTTCAGACCACATGGAATGTTCTGGAGAATCAGAACTGTACTATGACAGACACAACCAAATAATTAAAGGGCTTGTCTTCAATCAGGAAAATGGACCCCAAAAGTTGTAAATACCTTCAGGGTCCAGCAACAGCTATCTGCCACTTCTCCGGTCACATCCCATCGACTACACGCATCATAGCTATGTAGCCAATCACTGACGGCTATCCGCCACTTCTCCGGTCACATCCCATTGACTGCACGCATCATAGCTATGTAGCCAATCACTGACCGCTATCCGCCACTTCTTCGGTCACATCCCATCAACTGCACAAATCATAGCTATGTAGCCAATCACTGACCGCTATCCGCCACTTCTGCGGTCACATCCCATCGACTGCACGAATCATAGCTATGTAGCCAATCACTGACCGCTATCCGCCACTTCTGCGGTCACATCCCATCGACTGCACGAATCATAGCTATGTAGCCAATCACTGACCGCTATCCGCCACTTCTGCGGTCACATCCCATCGACTGCACAAATCATAGCTATGTAGCCAATCACTGACCGCTATCCGCCACTTCTGCGGTCACATCCCATCGACTGCACAAATCATAGCTATGTAGCCAATCACTGACCGCTATCCGCCACTTCTGCGGTCACATCCCATCGACTACACGCATCATAGCTATGTAGCCAATCACTGACTGCTATCCGCCACTTCTTCGGTCACATCCCATCAACTGCACAAATCATAGCTATGTAGCCAATCACTGACCGCTATCCGCCACTTCTGCGGTCACATCCCATCGACTGCACGAATCATAGCTATGTAGCCAATCACTGACCGCTATCCGCCATTTCTGCGGTCACATCCCATCGACTGCACGCATCATAGCTATGTAGCCAATCACTGACCGCTGTCCGCCACTTCTCCAGTCACGTCCAACTGCACGCATCACGCCTGTGTAGCCAATCACTGAGCCAACCATCTATTACAACACCGCTGCTTCGGTCTCAATTTTGGCTGCAGCGGTGGAGAATTGGAGCTGAACCCAGGGAGGGCAAGTATCTGCTGTGTTTTACAGCATTTTGGGAACACCTTCCAGAAAGTGGACAACGCCTTTAAGGCAACTGGTGGACTATATACCAAGAAAGATAGGGGAATTCTGTACCACACCAAGGGAAAAAATAAAAAATACATGAAGTCATGACGAACATTCTACTCTTTCATATTTGTGTGTTTTACCAGCAAAAACTTCATGTGTGAATTCATATATCCATGTGTCATGGTCCGAGCATGAACCGTGAAGCACAGACTGTTCAAGGGTCTCCTTGCCACAACTTACAGTATATATGTCAAGATGTCGTAAGGCAACCCGCGGCCAGTCCGTGCTCTGACCATGACGCACAGATGATACAGCATAACTGGAAGACTGCCATCTTTCCTTTATGATAAGGTGTCCATGACAGTGTCATCTATCCTAATCCAACAGCTATTTGACAATTGCATGGTTTTAGATGGATAAGTGCTTTAAAAAGGTTGCCCCCCCCTCTTATTTTTACTTAATTGAGTATTTGGGGCTAAAAATATTTTTTAGCAATTGGGTTTAAAAAAACAAAACTCAAAACTTAGCACAATTTGGCTTTCCCAGGCTCTTCTTTTCCCAGCACATTCAACTTTGGTGAGGTCTATGGTCATAAATCAGCAAAGATAAGTACAAAGAGACAAGTTACAGACTCAAATAAGGCAAACTGCACACAAAAAAGACAGGCCCTTAATAGGTGGACAATCACTTCAGATTACTTTTAGTCCTCTGCTGCTGACCTCATATGTACTTCATTCCTTTGGTTTGCATAAATGAAAATTCACAACTGCACATAAAATGTGTATCTGGCAAATGGTTAAAGCACCACTCCAGATTTTTATTTTCCTTTTTACTGCAACTCTGGAATGGTGCTTCTAATCTAAGGACCCTGACCCAAGTCTTGTACTTACCCCACCACAGTCTTTACCTTCCATTGGTCTCCAAGCAGTTTGTGACCTTCCGGATCACTCCAGTGTTTGCTGGGCGAGTCTGAGATCACTCTTCAATGCAAGTCTATGAGAACCTCATTCTCGCTCTCCTAGACTTGCAATGAGAGCTTGTGACGTTACAAATTGTGCTCGCAAGATTTCACTGATAAATATAAGGCCGGGGTCACACAGGATAGCTTCCGATGCGATATGCTAATGACACTTGACTCAAGCTCTGCTGTGAGCGAGAGCCGAGTGTCATTTACTGTGATCCAATCCTCTTGCATGCAAGAATCGGATCACAGGTGAAGAGAAGGGAATAATCTCTCCATTACCTGTCTCATGGTATATCGTACTGCACTCAGATGTCATCAGAGTGCAGTGTGATGTTTTGCAAGCACCCATAGACTTGAATAGGTGCACTCCACGTGAGATATGCTGCCAATCGCAGCATGCTGCGATTTTTTTTCTCACATTGCACTCCTCCATATTATATGCCAGGGTGAGCAATCCTCAAGATTGGGGTCGGGGACCTTCAATTAGAAGCACGACTCCAGCGCTGGGGAAAAAAAAAAAACACAACACTAACAGTACCACATTATCATACTGCATTAACCCATGCACCAACTCAAATTTACAACATTATATGTCCTGCAAAGATTGAATCGAAATCTGTCATCAGGTTTATGCTTCCCAATCTGAGGGCAGCATAGAATGAGGGGCAGAGGTCCGAGTTCCAGCAATGTGTCACCTACTGGGCTTCTTGTTGTGTTATAATAAAATCACTTAATCTGCTGCAGCTCTGCTAGTTCTCTCAGGGAAGAGTTCTGTCTAACCACACTCACCAGTGATAGGCAGTTTTTTCTTCCTATGCACAGTGTAGGCAGAAAACAGTCACTCAGTGGTGGGATGCGAGGATAGCCAGAGAACATGAATTTCAAAGATTACATAGTGAAAGGACTAGCAGGGATACAGCACATCAACCGTATTTTATCAAAACTACAGCAAGAAGCTCAGTGTTACACTGCAGTCACAAACCCATGTCACGGTCTATGATTCAAGGACTGGCTGAGAATGACCCTAACCAAAAATCAACAGTCTCCGGCATACAAGAATCAAAAAGCACAAAATATGAACAGCACTAGGTGTTATCGCAGCAGGCGGTGTAGCCGCAGCCTGAGGATTCCACTGCAAGACTCCTATAGCGCGTATATAATCTGCAATGTTCGGGTGGTGCTCAGCATGAAAAGCAGTGAACAAATATCCAAGGAGAAGAAGGAAAATGCGGCACTCACCCAGGTAGATTGCGAATCAAAGTCCTTTATTCATCGTAACGCAACAATGGACATAGTAAGGAGAGGCGGCTGGGAGAGATCAGCAGTGCGGGGAGAAGGAACAGGACTACGGCCGTTTCGCGCTTGTGCGCTTCCACGGGTCCAGGTGCACAATTAAAATCGTCATATCCTTTATAGGGAACTAGACAGCTTGATGTGAACAGGTGTGAGATTAAAAAACCACATTGGTTTGTGTGCGAGAAACAAGATTAACAAGAACAAATACAAATCGGCATTATAAGTCACATAATACGAGGGAGCCCGCACAATTATTATTACAACAATATTACTACAAAAATATATAACAAAAATGTTACAAAAATATTGTCATGTCCAGTTTATCATTGAGACCAATGGGCCCTTGCGCATTGGTCTCCATGATCCAACGTGCCTCGCGTTGTAATAGAATTTTATATCAATGATAAACTGGACATGACAATATTTTTGTAATATTTTTGTAACATTTTTGTAGTAATATTGTTGTAATAATAATTGTGCGGGCTCCCTCGTAGTATGTGACTTATAATGCCGATTTGTATTTGTGCTTGTTAATCTTGTTTCTCGCACACAAACCAATGTGGTTTTTTAATCTCACACCTGTTCACATCAAGCTGTCTAGTTCCCTATAAAGGATATGACGATTTTAATTGTGCACCTGGACCCGTGGAAGCGCACAAGCGCGGAACGGCCGTGGTCCTGTTCCCTCTCCCCGCACCGCTGATCTCTCCCAGCCGCCTCTCCTTACTATGTCCATTGTTACCTTACGATGAATAAAGGACTTTGATTCGCAATCTACCTGGGTGAGTGCCGCATTTTCCTTCTTCTCCTTGGATATCCGGCATATAAGAGGCTGTCAAGATCGGGTCAGAAGGCCTGTGGCCAGTCAGTAAGTTGTGGCATAGCGGTACAGTGACACAGATGTGTGAATATGGCCTTAGAACAAGGGTCTTTGTCCCTAGGTAATGCTGCTCTTAGATAAGTTTTTACTGCCCAATGACAGCATTTCTGGTGTTAAAGAACATCTAAGTCTTTAGTGTGTAACAGAAAATCATAGGGGTGCACTATGCAGGACATTATGCAGAAAGGATTGTGGGGGGTTGTCATGTCTACAAAAAAAAATAATTATTTGGCTTCAGCATCTGCCTTTTGAAAAGGAAACACACAAAGAACACGAACATCTATAAATAAGACTAGCAGAGAAATGATATACATTAAAATATGGAAAAGAAAACAAAGTTTGGCACAAGTGTCCATTGTTTTAAGGCAGCTCGAAGTCGCACTGCACCACTGCTGACATCACTAAGTGCTGATGATTTCGTACAATTAGTATAAAATATACACGCAGGCTGCAGAAAAAGGAACATTAAATAAACCGAAATCCGGAAGTTAGTCTACAGCATGGGGACAATAGGACCTTGGTAACCTAATGTTATAGGTTCACTGCGAAGGAATTCTTATGTTCTAGCAAAGAAATGGCCAGCAGGATTAGAAATCCTAAAATGATTCCTGCGTTCTGTAACAGAAAATACCCCCAGCGACTGCAGCCGTGATCACTTGCATCATTGTGCAGCATCTCTGGTACCTGAAAAAAAAAATGGGAAACAGCCGATCAGTTTGTCTGGGTGACCGCACATGTGCGATTTGTATACTCGAGGTCACGTGAAAATAGTTTCACCTTTACTACTCAACAGGAGAGAAGCCGGATGAGACAATCCACAACGAGATCCTGTTTGTACATAGCGCACAAGTGATGTCACTGCTAAACTCAGTATACTTTATGCCATGGCAGGAATCATTCATTTTTAAAATAACGATCTCATTTAGAGCCCATGTAAGCATGGTGTTGTCAGATGACACCAGGCTCAGACTGGCCAACAGGGAAACAGGAGAATCCTCTGGTAGGCCGCTGTGAAAAGTGCCAATGAGTAATGTTATTACCCTTTTTCAGCAAACTGTGAATCAAGTGTGTCATTTAATCATTCATTGAACAAGCTAAAATAAACATTACATACAAGCATAAAAGTTAATTTGTGCACTAGGTTCAGGTTAATCAATGCTATTGGCGGGCCTTTTCCAAACATTAACGCAGACACAGATACAGTCTACTTCATTCTCCTTGCTACTTACCATGTCAACAAAAGCGACATACATGAATAAACCCGCTGTCAGAGCAAAGATCCACACGGAAACATTTCCGGCATAGTGGCATATAAGAACACCAGCGATCATGCCCAGGTACGCCATGATGGCAGACAGCACGTTGTACATCACTGCCTGCCTCACAGTCATACCAGCATTCAGCAGGATTGCAAAATCACCTAGGAGAAGGGGGAAAAAAAAAAAAAAAAAAAAGATATTTGAGCCAAAAAAAAGTCAACTCATAACATAAATCTTAAATCTGAATTCCAGACATTTTCCCAACACCAGAAAAACCAGTCGTGAAATTGAAACAATTATACATCACAGAGGTCAACAGTGGGAGTCTTAATGGGAAGGGTTGCATTGGCATTCCTGTCCTGCAAATCTACAGAAGATTAGCCAGGCTGGAGATCATGTAACAGTAACTATCTAACCCCATTGTAAGAAGAAAAATTCTGCTTAAAATACACTGCCCTTTAAAGAGAAGCTCTCTCACCGAAAAAGCAGTCTGATCTGGAGGAGGCAGACATGCTGTGGAGCAGGAGCTGCAGGGGGATCACAGATACTGGGGTGGGAAAAGATTCAGGAGAACTTGTATTTTCAGCACTTGAAGCAATGGCTTGTTTTGGGCTTAGGAGTCCAGAAGGAAGGACAGCCCTCCGCCATACAGAGAGAATGACCAATGACGGAGCTGGATCCCTAAACCCAGACAGTGCAAGGATTTAAGCAAAATAAAATCTAGGAATAGCTTTATCTGCTCAGAAAACATCTGCTCCCCCTCCTGCTGCTCTCTGACCAGACTACATGTTCAACGTGACAGGTTGTGTTTAACCAGGTTCAAGACTGAGCCATTTACCCACCGTTCCTGACCAGGCACTTGTGATATAAAGAATAGAAAGAAGAAAAAAAAAAACTTTTCTCATTCAGATACTCAAATCATTTTTTTGTTTTTGTGTATTTTTTCATAATACATATTCTCTCTGTTTTTTTGTTGACATCGGTGGGAAAATAATAGGAGACAAGTGTCTTGTTTTTCCCAACTTTTTAATTTTTATGACTGCAAAAGGACTACTAAAGTACAATTAAAAATAGGTTTCCCGTTCTGTAACAATTATTTTTATACTTTGTTTTTTCAAATTTTTTATTCATTTAAACAGCACAGGGCTAGTAACCGCAATTTGGATTGACAGTGCCATTTTTATTTACTAATTATTGTTTTTCATTTATTTTCAACATTGTGCCCCTTGAGGTCATAAAAAAAACCTCTGGGGAAGAGAGGGGGGATTTCAATATTTAAAGTACGTTTATCTGATTTTCCTTGTAACTGGGGCTGGTATACTAGCCACAGTTACAGAGGAAATGCAGCCTTCTGTCTAGGTGGTCTGTATCCCAGCAGCCCCTGCTCTCTCCCTATACACAGTGATCACATGACCACTGATGCGGAGGGAGGAGGGGCCGTCAGCACTTCCTGTTACTAAATAAACAGGGCTTGTTTAGCGCTATGTATACAGCCCTAGAGAAGGCAAAGACGGGAGACAGTCAATTTCACTGACCGCCGAACCCCCTCTTCTATACAGGTCCTTCTCAAAAAATTAGCATATAGTGTTAAATTTCATTATTTACCATAATGTAATGATTACAATTAAACTTTCATATATTATAGATTCATTATCCACCAACTGAAATTTGTCAGGTCTTTTATTGTTTCAATACTGATGATTTTGGCATACAACTCCTGATAACCCAAAAAACCTGTCTCAATAAATTAGCATATTTCACCCATCCAATCAAATAAAAGTGTTTTTTAACAACAAACAAAAAAACCAACAAATAATAATGTTCAGTTATGCACTCAATACTTGGTCGGGAATCCTTTGGCAGAAATGACTGCTTCAATGCGGCGTGGCATGGAGGCAATCAGCCTGTGACACTGCTGAGATGTTATGGAGGCCCAGGATGCTTCAATAGCGGCCTTAAGGTACCTTCACACATAACGATATTGTTAACGATATCGTTGCTATTTGTGACGTAGCAACGATATCGTTAATGAAATCGTTATGTGTGACAGTGACCAACGATCAGGCCCCTGCTGGGAGATCGTTGGTCGCTGAACAAAGTCCAGAACTTTATTTCGTCGCTGGACTCCTGCTGACATCGCTGGATCGGCGTGTGTGACACCGATCCAGCGATGTCTTCACTGGTAACCAGGGTAAACATCGGGTAACTAAGCGCAGGGCCGCGCTTAGTAACCCGATGTTTACCCTGGTTACCATGCTAAAAGTAAAAAAAAAAACAAACAGTACATACTTACCTACAGCTGTCTGTCCTCCAGCGCTGCGCTCTGCTCTCCTCCTGTACTGGCTGTGAGCCGGAAAGCAGAGCGGTGACGTCACCGCTCTGCTTTCCGGCTCCCAGACAGTACAGGAGGAGAGCAGAGAAGCAGAGCGCCGCGCTGGAGGACAGACGGCTGTAGGTAAGTATCTAGTGTTTGTTTTTTTTTACTTTTAGCATGGTAACCAGGGTAAACATCGGGTTACTAAGCGCGGCCCTGCGCTTAGTTACCCGATGTTTACCCTGGTTACCGGCATCGTTGGTCGCTGGAGAGCGGTCTGTGTGACAGCTCTCCAGCGACCAAACAGCGACGCTGCAGCGATCCGGATCGTTGTCGGTATCGCTGCAGCGTCGCTAAATGTGAAGGGGCCTTTAAGCTCATACAGAGTGTTGGGTCTTGCGTCTCTCAACTTTCTCTTCACAATATCCCACAGATTCTCTATGGAGTTCAGGTCAGGAGAGTTGGCAGGCCAATTGAGCACAGTAATACCATGGTCAGTAAACCATTTACCAGTGGTTTTGGCACTGTGAGCAGGTGCCAGGTCGTGCTGAAAAATGAAATCTTCATCTCCATAAAGCATTTCAGCCGATGGAAGCATGAAGTGCTCCAAAATCTCCTGATAGCTAGCTGCATTGACCCTGCCCTTGATGAAACACAGTGGACCAACACCAGCAGCTGACATGGCACCCCACACCATCACTGACTGTGGGTACTTGACACTGGACTTCAGGCATTTTGGCATTTCCTTCTCCCCAGTCTTCCTCCAGACTCTGGCACCTTGATTTCCGAATGACATGCAAAATTTGCTTTCATCAGAAAAAAGTACTTGGGACCACTTAGCAACAGTCCAGTGCTGCTTCTCTGTAGCTCAAAAGTGGCTTTACCTGGGGAATGCGGCACCTGTAGCCCATTTCCTGCACACGCCAGTGCACGGTGGCTCTGGATGTTTCCACACCAGACTCAGTCCACTGCTTCCTCAGGTTCCCCAAGGTCTGGAATCGGTCCTTCTCCACAATCTTCCTCAGGGTCCGGTCTCCTCTTCTCGTTGTACAGCGTTTTCTGCCACATTGTTTCCTTCCAACAGACTTACCATTGAGGTGCCTTGATACAGCACTCTGGGAACAGCCTATTTGTTGAGAAATTTCTTTCTGGGTCTTACCCTCTTGCTTGAGAGTGTCAATGATGGCCTTCTTGACATCTGTCAGGTCGCTAGTCTTACCCATGATGGGGGTTTTGAGTAATGAACCAGGCAGGGAGTTTATAAAAGCCTCAGGTATCTTTTGCATGTGTTTAGAGTTAATTAGTTGATTCAGAAGATTAGGGTAATAGGTCGTTTAGAGAACCTTTTCTTGATATGCTAATTTATTGAGACAGGTTTTTTGGGTTATCAGGAGTTGTATGCCAAAATCATCAGTATTAAAACAATAAAAGACCTGACAAATTTCAGTTGGTGGATAATGAATCTATAATATATGAAAGTTTAATTGTAATCATTACATTATGGTAAATAATGAAATTTAACACTATATGCTAATTTTTTGAGAAGGACCTGTAGATACACGATCTGAATGATGCTGGAGAGAAGATTAGGATTAGTGATGAGCGAACGTTCTCAGGTAAGGCGTTCTCAGAGCACGCTCGGGTGCTATCCGACTGTCGAGCACACAGGTGGTGAGGTGCGATTTGGAGAGGAGACAATTAAGCCCCCCTTCAGTGTTGTTGTATAGGGAGGTTATGGGGTTTGGGCATATATCAATTAATAATTAATCACTGAATACGTCCTTCATCAATTTTGAACGGATTCTTCTAAGAATATATACAACGTATAACCACAATAATTTGAAGGAAAAAAACAAAACTCTGCATCCTAGCTGAGGACGTACCGACACACGCGTTGTATTTGACTATGCATTAGTACAAATCTTAAAACAACAATGGACACTGGCGCTCACCCTACTACACAACTCCTACGCTGCAGGTATCAAGTCGGGTAGTGCCCACCAGCATATATATATATATAATTAAATCCAAATAAAATAGACACCGCGCTGTAGGAGACTAGAAAACAACGTAAAACACAGCGATACCGGGACAGTCCAACAATACAGTGCTTCAAGCAGAACAACAACGTATGGTAGTGTTTTACGTTACTTCAGTACTCTGTCCACACCCTACCCTGCAATAGTGTCACCAAAGGAATAGCTGAAATTAATCAGCTTACCTGTGTGAAAGATGCTGAAGTATGCTGGTAGTGGGCTGTAAGTATCGGAGATGCCGGCCGTGTCAGCGGTATGCGATGGAGTGATGCACAAACTGTGCCGGATGGAGGAGCGTACTGTGGAACCAGGACCGCCCCGGCCGGTAGCGCTTTCCTGAAACCACGAGGAGTACTAAAAAAGAAGATGGCTGGTAGGCCCCTCCTATTAGTGACATCACTGACAGTACAGATCGCCGTAGCGTCCGAGAAAGGGGAAAGAGGGCGGTACAACCAACGCATTTCAAAGAGACTAAGCTCTTCTTCATCAAGGTCACCGCAATCCCTTATCCCACTATGATATATACAGCCACCTCCATGTCCCACCCATCCAATTAACCCCGGATTACACAACCGGTATTCAGCATTATCTTCTAATGGTTATTCCTGATCAAATATATATACATGAACCGAACTGAATTTGAAAACGGATCAAGGACAGAAGAGAAGAATGTGTGGGTACACATGGAGAAAAATATATAAAGACACAAACATGAAAATACTCGCCCAAAACGGGAATCATGTGTCTTTTATTGCCACTTCGCGAGCCACAAAATTGTGTTAAACTTCTCAACATACAACACTACATACGTCATACCAACTACAAAATTATAAAACTTTAAACAATCTTCATTAACTACATACTACAAAAAATGCACCATTAGAAACTGTGCACTTAAAAACCAACCTAAAACTAGCCTAAAAGGGAATACTCGCCTTCCCCAATTGGCGATCCCAAGAAATACATAAAAAATACATATATATAAGACAATATAAATATAGACAATTTTTTCCCCAGCCAAATTACCAAAACCATCAGCTAGGGACTGTTCCCTTAGGAATATTAAAAACTATAAAAAATGCATCGCAACTGTGCATATTTAAAAAAACTCATAAAAAATTATTAGCAAGGTGTGCCACCGCTGTACTATTACTGTCGCCGCTGGAGACACATTTCTGTTGCACCACCCTAGCAACATGGGAAATACAGCAGAGGTCCCAATAAGGGCCTCAAGCCTAATGTATTAAACAATAATTATCTACACTATGGTGTACCTGTGTGTGTGGTTATATAGCCCGTAAAAAATGCTATTACTGGAAAGCAAATCGTTCCAATTCCTGGTTCAAACCACCTGGGGCCAAGCTATCCAGGGTGAAAATCCACTGTGTTTCCACCCTAGACATCTTGCTGATAAAATCCCCTCCTCTTGGGTTTTGATGTACCTTCGCAATACCAGTAAAGAATACCCCTTTGATTGATCCATTATGCTTATCTACAAAATGCCTAGATAGGGGGTGTCCTTTGTGGCCTTTCTGAATATTTTTCAGATGTTCCTTAATTCGGGTCATCAGGCAGCGTTTAGTTCGCCCCACATACAATTTATTACAGGGGCACCGATTTGTATAAATTACCCCTGTTGAAAAACAAGTGATGTTCTCCTTGATGGTAAATTCCTTGCTGCCCCATGTATCCATAAATGTAGACTGCTGTTCTTTTTTAAAACTCGTATTTATGCAGCAAAAACACGTACCACATGGTACAAAGCCTATATTCGATTGTGAAGGTGTTATTGGCCGTTTCGCTCCCTTGCCTAAGGCCAACTTGGTGGTGGGAGTCAACATGAGACCCAAAGATTGGGCTTTTCTATATACAAACCGTGGGCAGGCAGGGCCCAGTGGACTATCCCTACGGCCAGTCAGTACATCTAACAGGTTTTCTCCACTCAGTGCATATCGAGAATAACGAAGATGGGGTTCCATCTAGTCAGTGATCCCGGTGAGGGGGTTTATCAGGGGCGGGACGTTAATAATAAGAAAACGGGTAAGAACTATTATGGCGGTCCCCGCCTTCCACTAATAAAAGGCAGTAACATTAATAACAACAAGAAGGCGGGATCAGCTAAGAATCCCTCTCACGTCGGACCACCTGGGGGCAACTTTAGAGGATCGAAGATACCCCCATCCCGTCCTTCCATCAATCGGGATTTTTTCAGGGTAAGGTCTACAAAACCAAAAGAGATAGGAGGGGGGGGAAACGCCCCCAAAATAACATAGATAGCCAGGAGGGGGAAAACGAACAAAAGATATACAATTTGAGTGATCATCAGTTACCAAGCAGTGAGATATCTTTACTGCAAAAGGGGCTCAAGTTCTCCCCCACGGTTACAGTAAACCCGTTTAACTTGTATATCTCTGTGAAAAAATATCTACGGAATTTGGCGCTGAAAAAATATTTTTAAAAAAAGGAAAACATGAATACTGTAAACGGGAGTTCAACGGGGTCTGTATATCTTCATACATCACTGTCCAATCCTTCCAAATTTACCCCTGTGCAGGAGTTTTCCAATGCCTTCCGCACATTTGATGCTCTGGTCACGGCGGATATCAGGAAAATGGGGGGGAGAAAACGTCAGAATAATATATCCCATAATCTAACTGTACGTGAAAGAGCCGCTATAAGAGCCCTGAAGGATAATAATGACATCATAATACGGCCAGCAGACAAGGGTGGGGGTATAGTGGTATTGAAAAGATCCATGTATCGGGAGGAGTCTATTAGACTTCTTAGCGATGAGGTCACCTACAAAAAATTGAGCACTGACCCAACTACATCCTTTGTCAAAAAATTGGATATTCTATGCGCTAAAGGGAAATCCATGGGTATCCTAAGTAAGGAGTTTGATTTTGTGATGAATCGCACTCCAAGCATAGCGGTTTTTTATCACATCCCTAAACTACATAAGAACCCAACATGTCCCCCCGGGAGACCAATTGTCTCTGGGATCAATAGCCTTACCTCTAATCTTTCCAGATATGTTGACATCCATCTGCAGAAATGTATGCCTCTAATACCGGCGTACTTGAAGGACACAGGCCATGTACTACAGGTCCTAGAAACAGTGAGGTGGAAATCCAACTATATTCTAGGAACTTTAGATATTACCATAAGTCCCTATACACGGTGATCAATCAGGAAAAGGGATGCGAGGTGGCCGGGTTATTACCTTGAACAACTGGGCATTTACACACGAACCCAAACCTTGTTTATTCAGGACTGTATCCGATTCATTTTACACCATAACTATTTTCGATATGAAGATCAATTCTTTCTTCAGAAGTGGGGTACAGCTATGGGGATGCGTTTTGCCCCAAGCTACGCGAACTTATATGTAGCTAAATGGGAGGAGTCAAAAATATACCCAATGGGTCAACTCTGGGAGGGTCTGATTTTTTTTTGGCGTAGATTTATTGACGACATCCTGTTCGTCTGGGAGGGCACTCAAGATGGTCTGAACATGTTTATATCTAACCTAAATGAGAATGAGTACGGCCTGGAATTTACTCCCACAACTAGTAATACGGATGTCAACTTCTTGGAACTCAACGTCTTTGTGGAGGGTAACCAATTATTTACTAAATGTTACCGCAAAGAGGTGGATGTAAATAACTTCATCCATATCACAAGCTGCCACCTCCCGGTGTGGCTTACTAATATCCCTAAGAGCCAGTTTACCCGTAGAAAACGTAATTGTACAAAAGAGGTTGATTTCCATAAAGAGTCGGAGATTCTGACTCAACAGTTCCTTGAGAAGGGCTATCCACCAACCGTATTGGAAAAAGCAAAATGTGAAATGGCACTCATACCAAGGAGTGAGCTAATACATCCCTGTTGTGAATTCTGTGGCTGAATTCACTCCTGTGGTCACAAGTGGTATTGCAGCCTCTGGGCTTCCTCCCTCAGGTGTTTTGGTGAGCTCGTTGGCTGCCTTGCTATTTAACTCCACCTGAGTCTGTCTTCCTTGCTCCTTGTCAATGTTCCAGTGTTGGATCTGAGCTACTGCATCTTTCCTGTGGCCTGCTGCTCTGCTAGATAAGTGTTACTTTGTTTTTGTTTCCGTTTTTTCTGTCCAGCTGTGCTATTCTCTTTTGCTGGAAGCTCTGAGACGCAAAGGGTGCACCGCCGTGCCGTTAGTTCGGCACGGTGGGTCTTTTTGCCCCCCTTTGCGTGGTTCTGCTTTAGGGTTTTTTGTAGACTGCATAGTTCTCTTTGCTATCCTCGCTCTGTCTAGAATATCGGGCCTCACTTTGCTGAATCTATTTCATTCCTACGTTTTGTCTTTTCATCTTGCTAACAGTCATTATATGTGGGGGGCTGCCTATTCCTTTGGGGTATTTCTCTGAGGCAAGTCAGGCTTGTATTTCTATCTTCAGGCTAGTCAGCTCCTCAGGCAGTGCCGAGTTGCATAGGTAGTGTTAGGCGCAATCCACTGCTGCTTTTAGTTGTGTGAGGATAGGTTTAGGTATTGCAGTCTGCAGAGATTCCACGTCTCAGAGCTTGTTCTATTGTTTTTGGGTTATTGCCATATCACTGTATGTGCGCTGATTACTGCACACTGTGTTGCCTGATAGCACAGCATAACACATCCCATTGAGTCAACTACTTTGGAGCTAGTCAACATTAGAGACCAAATAGGTCGAATACAGTTTTATATCACAGTGCCACATGGGGCATTCTCGTTTCAAAAGAATTATTGAGAAACATTGGGCAGTCTACGGAATGACAAACTGGTGGGGGAATTTTTGCCTGCCCGCCCACGGTTTGTATATAGAAAAGCCCAATCTTTGGGTCTCATGTTGGCTCCCACCACCAAGTTGGCATTAGGCAAGGGAGCGAAACGGCCAATAACACCTTCACAATCGAATATAGGCTTTGTACCATGTGGTACGTGTTTTTGCTGCATAAATACGAGTTTTAAAAAAGAACAGCAGTCTACATTTATGGATACATGGGGCAGCAAGGAATTTACCATCAAGGAGAACATCACTTGTTTTTCAACAGGGGTAATTTATACAAATTGGTGCCCCTGTAATAAATTGTATGTGGGGCGAACTAAACGCTGCCTGATGACCCGAATTAAGGAACATCTGAAAAATATTCAGAAAGGCCACAAAGGACACCCCCTATCTAGGCATTTTGTAGATAAGCATAATGGATCAAAGGGGTATTCTTTACTGGTATTGCGAAGGTACATCAAAACCCAAGAGGAGGGGATTTTATCAGCAAGATGTCTAGGGTGGAAACACAGTGGATTTTCACCCTGGATAGCTTGGCCCCAGGTGGTTTGAACCAGGAATTGGAACGATTTGCTTTCCAGTAATAGCATTTTTTACGGGCTATATAACCACACACACAGATACACCATGTGGGGGATCCGTAGTGTAGATAATTATTGTTTAATACATTAGGCTTGAGGCCCTTATTGGGACCTCTGCTGTATTTCCCATGTTGCTAGGGTGGTGCAACAGAAATGTGTCTCCAGCGGCGACAGTAATAGTACCGCGGTGGCACACCTTGCTAATAATTTTTTATGAGTTTTTAAAATATGCACAGTTGCGACGCATTTTTTATAGTTTTTAATATTCCTAATGGAACAGTCCCTAGCTGATGGTTTTGGTAATTTGGCTGGGGAAAAAATTGTCTATATTTATATTGTCATATATATGTATTTTTTATGTATTTCTTGGGATCGTCAATTGGGGAAGGCGAGTATTATTCCCTTTTAGGCTAGTTTTAGGTTGGTTTTTAAGTGCACAGAGTTTCTAATGGTGCATTTTTTGTAGTATGTAGTTAATGAAGATTGTTTAAAGTTTTATAATTTTGTAGTAGGTATGACGTATGTAGTGTTGTATGTTGAGAAGTTTAACACAATTTTGTGGCTTGCGAAGTGGCAATAAAAGACACATGATTCCCGTTTTGGGCGAGTATTTTCATGTTTGTGTCTTTATATATTTTTCTCCATGTGTACCCACACATTCTTCTCTTCTGTCCTTGATCCGTTTTCAAATTCAGTTCGGTTCATGTATATATATTTGATCAGGAATAACCATTAGAAGATAATGCTGAATACCAGTTGTGTAACCCGGGTTAATTGGATGGGTGAGACATGGAGGTGGCTGTATATATCATAGTGGGATAAGGGATTGCGGTAACCCTGATGAAGAAGAGCTTAGTCTCTTCGAAATGCGTTGGTTGTACCGCCCTCTTTCCCCTTTCTCGGACGCTACGGCGATCTGTACTGTCAGTGATGTCACTAATAGGAGGGGCCTACCAGCCATCTTCTTTTTTCGTACTCCTCGTGGTTTCAGGAAAGCGCTACCACAGTACGCTCCTCCATCCGGCACAGTTTGTGCATCACTCCATCGCATACCGCGAACACGGCCGGCATCTCCGATACTTACAGCCCACTACCAGCATACTTCAGCATCTTTCACACAGGTAAGCTGATTAATTTCAGCTATTCCTTTGGTGACACTATTGCAGGGTAGGGTGTGAACAGAGTATTGAAGTAACGTAAAACACTACCATACGTTGTTGTTCTGCTTGAAGCACTGTATTGTTGGACTGTCCTGGTATCGCTGTGTTTTACGTTGTTTTCTAGTCTACTACAGCGCGGTGTCTATTTTATATGGATATTAGTACAAATCTGATCAATTGCATACTGACACATAGGGCTTTGCACGCCATCTTACCTATCGCATTGCTCATTTCATAGTGCTGCACACTTGTTTCATATGTTAATTATTCTTCTTGCCAACAAACAGCACTATCACACCATTCATTATCAAATCTCTGGTTGGGACTTATGCAATGTTAATTAGCTTTAGGGGCATACATGCATCCCCCATACTTCCTTTATGGGTAATAAGCATGTTATCTACTAATAATTACATATGGGTACATTATACGTACAATTGTTTTCATAATTTCCATTTCATGTAGATCTGTTTGTCACTTGGCTGCATTACTATATATATCTGGATCTTATGTTTTTTAATTGTTTTTGCTTGACAATACAGATATTGATATTAAACTACTTGGAATGTTATTTTTTTCCCTCAAATTATTGTGATTATACTTATATCAATTAATGTTATTTCCTTCTAAACTTTTGTGAAGGACATTGTGGACACAAGAAGGTAGATAAGGGGAACCCTTCTCGATGTACATGCAGTCTGATCTGTGGAGACCATGGTACAAAAAAAAGGGAAACTGGGAACAAGGATATACAGAAATGTAGGAAAAGTTTCAATATAACTTGTATTTTGTCTGTTAAAATCCATGGTGTTCGTAAACTTGAGACTCTGGTGGGTGGTCCTACTCAGTGATTGGATTTAGAGTCTTCCCTGTATGACTGTGCATGTATAGATAAATGTCAATCACCGCATACGACCACCTACCGGATGCTTACCAGGGATTTCAGTTAATAAAATTGATGGTCCAGGCTCACAGTACCTGATCAAGCAGCAATGTTAATCTTTGGCTCTCAGATTGGAGCACAGCAAACCACCACCTGCCAGCATCCGTGGCTCTTCCCTTGATTAGCAGTACTGGCACGATGTGACATGTGCGTCAAGCCGCCCCAATGACATTGCACTAGGCCAGCTAATCAAAAGAGGAGCTGGATAGAAGGCGATTCGCTAGGCTTCTGTACGGCACAGCTATTCGAAGGACCTGTATATCAACACAATTTCCACCACCCAAATTATTATGCATTATCTAGGGTTTCAACAGTACAATAATCAGAGTAATATGTTGTCAATCATACATTCCCTTTATAAATAATGATGACGAGAGACATCGATAGCTAAACTTCAAGGTTGGAAAACAGAGCTGTGGAGCCAGTCGTGGAGTTTGTATCCATTTTGGTGGGCTCGGAGTCCATATAAAACGGACCTACTCAGACGCCTAAAATATATAATAAATTGGGTTCAGTAGTACAATGCAGCATGTGCTGAATATTTTTATCATAACAATTTGGGAAAGTAATTACAGTAAGTGTCCTATAAATGTCTGTTCAATTCCTGATCTAAGGATCTGGGCTTTTAGATGAATCTGTTCTGCACTTTATGTACACGCTGAGTAGTAAAGCTCCTCTTCTACAGATCAGATGAAAAAGGCACAGGTAAGGAATGTCTGCACTCATCTCAATAACTGCTAGCATGAACAAGAAACCAGGATTAAGGCAAGTACTTCTCTAGCCTTAAAATATTTAGACCAAATTTGAGGTTATCTATGAAGTAATGGATGTTATTCAGTACATTTTTGTTGAATACAGTTTCCCGCCCACTTACTGCATAGTCTATTGCAATATTTCCAATTTATTTTTTGTGTTCTAAAGTTGCATTCCAATAAATAAATTTTATCATCTAAGTAGCTTGATTATTGTATCTTAATAGTAATCAAAAGCCTGATGTTACCTTTTTACTACAGTAAATGTATCACTTAAACTTGAGCCATGTGTGAGGGAGTGCGTCGGGAGTCTGAGTCAGGGAAATTGAGGAGTCGGAGATGGAGGTTTGGCTTACTGACTCCACAGCCCTGCTTGAAAGTGTAAAATTATATATAGACATTTTATTTTAGTTTTACCTAACTCATGAGGTAATTCATGGCAAAAAACTGCAACAGACGTGCTCAATCCGCTGGACAGCCCTACAGTGAATGCTGCACCTGTGGTATGAAGACCCTTGTTACAATTGTGCAGTAACGGAACATAAAATGCAAACTTCATCATATGACTTTACGTCTTTAGGTTTTAAAGTGCATTTACTAAGTCATAACACGGAAATATTAAACACCACTAATATTGGTCAGAAGCAAAAACAAATTAAAATCCCTTTTACTTCCAAAAAGGCGTATTTTCACAGCTTGGTTGCTGAAGATATTGAACTATTCAGTTAATCTCAGCTTAATTGTAACCAAGGATTAGGAAAATGAAAAATGTTAAAATTGCCAGTTATTACATTTGTCACGTGTTCTCAGTGTGAACCTACGCTCCTCCATGAAGAGCACAGGGTGCCAGTGTACAATCTGCCAATCTGGGTGTTCTCTGGCAAATGTCAATCACCCTGCACAGTGCTGGACTGTAAGCATAAAACCCACTTGTGAATGCTGGGCCCTCATATCACCTTCATAGAGTCTGCTTCTGATAGTTTGAGTAGAGACATGAAGTTAGTGGCCTATTGGAGATAATTTTGCAGGGCTCTGACACTGCTCCTCCTTGCCCAGAGGAGGTAGCAGTACTGCTGCTTGGTTGTTGTCCTCCTACGGCCTCCTCCACGTCTCCTGGTATCTACTCCATGCTCTGGACAATGTGCTGGCAGATGCTGCTAACTTTCTTGCCACAGCTCGCATTGATGTGCCATCCTGGATGAGCTGCTCTACTTGAGCAGCTTCTGTGGGTTTTAGACAATGCCTCATGCTACTATACAGTATCTCTAGGGGTGAGAGCAATGACAAAATGCAAACATGACCAAAACAGCCAAAAAGGATGAGAACATAGAAATGGGCTGTGGTCACCACCTGCAGAACCACTCCTTTTAAGGGTTTGTCTTGCTAATTGCCTATCATTTCTACCTGTCCTCTGTGCCATTTGTACAACATCAGGAGAAATGGATTCACAATCTGTGTTGCTTCATAACTGGGCAGGTTGATTTCACAGAAGTGTGATGGACTAGTTACATTGTGTAAGTGTTCCCTTTATTTTTTTTGAGCAGTGTATAATATAGAGGAAAATTAGGCAGTTTTTTAAAGTAAGGCACCTTAGCGCCCAAAATAACCTGAGGAGAAAAAAAAAAAAAAGCACTAAAGATTTTCTTCTGAACTTACCAATTGCTAGGCCATCACTGAAGTTGTGCAGTCCATCACCCATGATCACCATCCAAGCCAAAGTGGCAATTCCAGCATCCTTCAGCTCCTCGCGAGAGTACCGCTGTGAATGGCTGTGTGGGTGGTGGTTTTGATGGTGGTGGTGATGTAAGATATGGTGGTAGTCATGGTGGTGATGAATCAAGTCGTCAGACTGGCCTAGTGTGTCATGAAAGTGGGAATGACATTTGTTTTCACATCCCCTGGACACATATTCTTGGTAACTAGTTTCATCATGGGAATGAGCAATCATTACTTCTTCCTCCTCTTCTTCATGTGCATCAGGGTGTCCTGACTGGAAGTGATTCCCATCTTGTGCTTCACCCTCTGCATAGGTTTCATGATCTAGGTTTATGGTCGAAAGGAGAAAAAAAAACATTAGATATATGTAATTAAAAAAGTATTTCCATTTTAAATCAGCATCCCCACATCAGTAAGTAATATCCCCATATAATAAGGATGCCCTCACTTAATGATCAGTAGAGGTCCGAACTCTAGAACCTACATGGATCCAGATTAGAAAAGGCCGCTGATTAGTCCTTTCAAACTTTCCCTGCCACCAATTTCAGCGTGGCTCGATTGCAAAGCATAGGACCAGCGAATGGTGCAACCCACCTGGCATAAACAGTGATGAGGATACATCAGAATGGTTAGGGGGTCTCAGCTTGAAACCCACCCGATCATTACGTGCTGGCATATGACTACGATATGCTATCACTTACTGACATGGGAATACCTCCAAATCCAGGATACACTTGTCCTAGACTAAAATCAATTTTTTTCATAGTGACAGGAAACCTAGATACATATTTCAAATGTTACCTCATCAAACCACACCTTTTTAATCAAACTAGAATATGTTGTATGAACAGGTTCTTAAAAAGGTTCTCCCAGAATATATTACAGGACAAGTGATGCATGTCTGATTATTGTAGGCCCCCACCAATCCTGAGAGTAGAGGCCAAAACCCTTTGTTCCTCCTCACTGCAGTCAGAATGGAAAGGGGCTGCACAGCGCTCAGGTATCTGATGATCAGGTGTCTATGGACACTAAATCAAAAGCGAGTGGTCAAGTGCATTCAATATAGACCACAGTGAGGTGAAACAGGGATCGGACCCCCATTCTTGTGATTGGTAAAGTTCTAGGGCTGCAGTCACCAGCAATTAGGCATTCCATCACCCTGTGGAATAATATCAAAGAATAATGTCAAAGAAATACCTAGTTTTCTTTCACAGTGTAACACATGGACACTATAGGAAAATGCATTATGTATGCACACCTACACAAATAAATATACAGATATATGTTCGTGAACTAATACCTTTGAGTCAACACCCTTTTATACACTCAACACTAATTGCAAAACCAAGGAAGTTAAAAAATTATGGAAATCACAGGACAGACATAATGATATGCAAATTATTTAAAAAAAATGGAAACTAAATTTTCAAATCGTATATTCAGCATATAATAAGATCCACACACAAATACGCACACTTACATGCCTTGGAAAGCTATCAATGAGGTTATCTGTGGTTGTCTGAGGAAAGAGACTAACCTTTAACGCACTTGGGCAGGCAAATCATCAAAATCCACTCCTGGCAGCTCTCTCTAATTGCTGACTAATGATGCTGCATAACTGCTTGATGGAATACAAGACTGAAGACACTGCAGACTATGGTGGCACATTTAGGCCACACAGGCTACTTTAAGCCATTGTTGTAATGAAAAACAGCTCCTGTGACACTTGAGAAGTAGCCGTACAACTTGTTCCACCGCCAAATCAATCTAACACTGAGCTGTTGGGGATACCTGGAAAGATGACGAGAGGGGTCTGTCTAGTGTACACTATGCCATCACACAACAGCAAGAATAGGACTGGTATGACGTTCCTTGTGAAGGCCTCATCAAGGAGTAACCCATGATGAGTTCTCAGATTAAAAAAAAAAAAAAAAAAAAAAAGAGAAAAAAAATGGTGTGTTGTGATCTATTTTTTACTACAAGGGAAATTAGAGGTAACACACCAGGTAACACCAAGCTTAAGAAGTCAAAACAAACCATCTTTAGGTGTCTACGTACCAGATGTCCAGATACAGGTGGTTCCACTGACCTCACACCACCGCATTTCAAGGATATCATGACGCAGAGCAAAAGGACAATGAAGATTGGAATGGAGGGCTATCATCTTCAGCGACGAGTCCCGCTTTTATCTGGGACTCAGATTGGTCTAGAGACCATGTGGTAACACCATTAAAGAGAACTTCACGAGGGACCGTGAAATTGAGTTATTCAACAACTCAAGGCCACATGTTGCTTGTGCTACTGTGAGCAGTGTGTGTGTGTGGCCTAAATGTGCTTGACTGGCCTGCAATGTCCAGACTGGACTTCCATAGAGAACATATGGGACGTCATTGGTTGGCACTTGCAAAGGGAGCTGCCAGCGGAGGATTTTTATGAAGTGTGAGCCCAAATGAATTCAGCATACATGAATTTCTGCATGTGGTACTCGTACTTTATACTGAATAATGAGAACAGCATATCATTTACATATCTCTCGATTCTGTCATTTTCATACCTCCATGATTTTGCCTTCTTGGTGTTGCAATTTCAATGTTGATTAGAGTATGAAAAAACAACAGAGTATGTGTTTTGGGAGAAAGTCCATTTAAAGGAAACTAGAAAACTGCTTATTCCAGGAATTTCAATAACAAAAAAAAGCAAACGTACAGTACAGTGGACATGCTGATACAGATCATGGTCAAATCAGGACACTAAACTAAGGTTCCGCTTTTTGATAATGTCTATAGCAAACACCTAAATGACGACATGAAAATCAGCCATGAAGCTTTACTGATCTTTCTCTGGGGCAGTTTCTCTGTCCACAAACAATTGGCCCCTTTAGATTAAATGGTCCTGTATACCAAACCTCATTTTCTACATTTATTTGCAAAAAGCTTAATAACCCCTTAGTGACCAGGCCAATTTTTTTTTTTTTTTAAATCTGACCACTGTCACTTTATGTGGTAATAACTCTGGAACGCTTCAACGGATCCCATTGATTTGGAGTGTGTTTTTTGTGGCACATTATAAATTTATGTCAGTGGTAAGTTCAGGTTGATATGTTTTGAGTTTATAAAAAAATATCAGAAAATTTGACAAAAATTAAAAAAATAATAATAAAAAAAAAAAAAAATCAGCAATTTTCAAACTTTGAATGATTATTCCGTTAATCCTGATGGTCATACCATAGTAAAACATTAATAAATAACATTTCCCTCATATCCGCTTTACATCAGCACCATTTGTAAAACATTATGTTTTGTTAGCATTTAGGAGATTTAAAAAAAATGTAGCAGTCATTTTTCCTTTTTCCAGTGAAACTTACAAAATTATCTTTTTAGGGACCTATTCAGTTTTGAAGTAACTTTAGGGGCCCTATGTTTTGGAAACCACCAAAAGTGATATTTTAAAAACAGGGCCCCCTGACATACTGAAAATGGCTACCAGTTAGTTTATTAACCTTTGAAGTGCTTTTCAGGAATTAATGCAAAGTGACATGATAGGACTGAACAAGTATTTTTACCACATAAATGTCGTTAACTTCTGAACAGGTCGCTATATTTGTCAGACTCTAAGGCCGCTATTAGGCCGTGAATTGCCATGGCAAACATTAGGACCACATAATCATGTCTTCAGGGTGCCGATGGAGATAAAGAGGGAGAAGCCACACTGTTAACCATTTATATGATGAAGTCATTATTGACATTATTGTGGCTGATACAGCAAGTTGTTACAGCCGACAGCTGCTGGATTGTCTCCTGTATGGGGATGCTAGTCACTTATCTCATGTCAGTAAAAAGACAATGTATTGGTGGTCATTAAGGGGTTAAAGCAGAAGCCCTTTGAAATTACTGTATTTTCTGGCGTATAAGACTACTTTCTAACCCCTGAAAATCTTCTCAAAAGTCAGGTATTGTCTTATACGCCAGGTGTCGTCTTATAGGGCAGGTGCGGAGTAATCTGCGGTCGCCACATATTGTGGGGGGAGCAACCCCAATGACGAGGTGAGGGGGCACCTCACCGGGAAGGGGTAAGTGAAGCAGAGGCAGAGAAGGAGATAATAGGATACAAGGGCGAGCCAGATGAGTGAAAGAGGAGTGTTTTTCTAGGCACAGCACCACTCTCTCTTTTTTGCATAACCCAGGCATCCAAGACGCTGACAGTTTGCTTCACTTATACCTTCCTGGTCAGGAGCCCCCTCACCTAGTCATCGGGACCACTCCCCCCCCCCCCCCCCCCACTATATACGTCGACCGCAAATTGCTCCGCACCCACCCTATAAGACGACACCCGGCATATAAGACAACCCCCAACTTTTGAGAAGATTTTATATTTTAACTGGAAAAGTTGGGGGTCGTCTTATACGCCGGAAAATACGGTACTTTGTGTGTTTGCAGTTTCTCCATGGTATCTCATGTGCAGGCTACACATACAGTAACTAAGACCAGCTACACTTACGGGAACCCGATTCAGATGCCTCTTTTTCTTCGATATGTGAATGGTTTGACAGCTGCTTCTTAATTTCTATTTCCTCCTCATTTTCATTTTTCTTCTGATTCTTGAAGGACAAGAAATACATTTAAAGGTAAATTATGACAAGATAAAGAAAGCAAATTAATGATTGCTTTGTCTCCCCGCCACGGTCCGCCATGATTTATACTAGCAGTGCTGTATTCAGAGACCACTAGATAACTTCAGTGATCAGCCTTCGTCAGCGTAGATCTATATAAATGAAAACATTAGTGGTATTGGCTCCTTGGATTAAGTCTTACCTTAATCTATATACAGTTGTGTGACAACGGTGTTGGGCCCCTTCCCGATTTCCTATTCTTTTCCACGTTTGTCACACTTAAATATCTTTGTCTAATATTTACGTTTTGTTTGGTGATCTGAAACATTTAAGACAAAAGTGACTGACTGCCCCCCCCGACCTTAAAACATAAACCACATCTAATGTATATCTACTTCTTAAAATTAAACCTGGACAGCTTGTCATCTATCCACCCCTGAAATACCTGTTACCCCTCCACTAACCCTCTCTATACTAGTGGATGTAGACTTGGATAGCACTTGGCAAGTGAGATTGTGGATAATAGTCAATTGTGGCCCTAAATTTAGGAACACTTCCCATGTCTTCTCTCCCCCTTTCTCACATAGGGGACTATCAATAATGGAAGTTTGAGTTTACAGATTGCAAGTATTTTACCAAAAAACAATGCGGCAAATTTGGCAGCAGAGCACAAAACCAAAACATATTAACCCATCCTAAATACCCACTTGTACCTCTAGATAGCAGCCTAACTGCTACACAACCCTTCCCTTTCCCATATGCTTCATATGCCCACCTCTCTCGGTCAGCCCCTCACAAGTTCTCCATCTAGTTGTAACATCCATTTTGCCAATGACTTCAACCTCTTGTAAATCTCATTCCACGTGACATTCTCTAACCCTACATACCCTCACCGAGGACAGAACATACCCAAGTCTACAAACTAGCCACGGCCCCATGCTACCTTTTGCAAATTTTACCCCAAGTTATTACACAGATTGAAGGATCTATATAAATAAATCATACATAATTTGTCCAAGATACCAAACACACTTTGTTGGATTTCACACACGGCAGATTGGCTGCAAAAATGTCTGCAATTATAAGTTCCATACACATGAACGTGGTTGTTTCCACATCAAGTGCGTCAATCTCTGCAAGTCCGAATCAAATGAATGAGACAAACAAAACATTTCTACGAAGTGATATACAGTATATACTCGAGTATAAGCCGAGATTTTCAGCCCAAATTTTTGGGCTGAAAGTGCCCCTCACGGCTTATACTCGAGTCACGGTGGGCGGCAGGGGCGGCTGGTGAGGGGGAGAGGGTGCTGAGGCACACTCACCTAGTCCCGGCGCTCCCCCTGCCTGTCACACTGTCTTCGGGTGCCGCAGCTCTTCCCCTGTTCAGCGGTCACGTGGGACCGCTCATTAGAGAAATGAATATGGACTCCACCTCCCATAGGGGTGGAGCCACATTCATTCCTCTGAGCGGTGCCAGTGACCGCTGACAGAGAAAGAGCTGCGGCACCCGAAGACAGTGTGACAGGCAGGGGGAGCGTCAGGAGCGCCGGGACTAGGTGAGTATTTTATATTCACCTATCCCCGTTCCACACGCCGGGCCCCTCTCCATTTTCCCGGCGTCGCTCCGCTCTGACTGTGCAGGTCAGAGGGCGTGATGACGCATATAGTGTGTGCGGCGCCCTCTGCCTGATCAGTCAGTGCAGAGAGACGCCGGGATGGGACGCTGAGGAGCTGCAAGCAAGAGAGAGGAGTATGGCATTTTTTTTTTTTTATTATTGCAGCAGCAATGGCACAGCTTTATACGGAGCATCTATGGGGCAAAAATTAACGGTGCAGAGCACTATATGGCACACCTTTCTATGGTACATCTATGGGGCAATAATGAACGGTGAAGAGCACTATATGGCACAGCTATGGGGCCATAATGAACGGTTTGGAACATCTATTTTTATTTTTGAAATTCACCGGTAGCTGCTGCATTTTCCACCCTAGGCTTATACTCGAGTCAATAAGTTTTCCCAGTTTTTTGTGGCAAAATTAGGGGGGAGGGGTCGGCTTATACTCGGGTCGGCTTAAACTCGAGTATATACGGTATTTGCAGACTAGAAGTTGCACCGGACCATAAGATGCAACTAAGTTTTAGTTGAAAAAATATGGGATCATCTTCTTGAAAGATCAGTCACTGGCTGACACAAGCAGGGCTAGGAGCATGAGTCTGGTTCGGCTTATGAGAAAGACTAATGTAATTGAGCAGAGTGGACAGGCACACTGACCTGGCACATCCGCAATTCACAGACGTTACCGGTCTTTGTTTTAGTACAGCCCTCTGATACATATCTAGCCCTTAAAACACGTCAAACTCTGGCTCGGAGCGAGTATATTTGGCCCAGCAGGCGGGTCCCCTGAATATATTAAGCACACGACATCGGCTTGATACTGATATAGTTGAAAGCAATGATGGAGGAAGGAGCGCCCACATCATTCCCCCTCTGCGTCTGTGGTCTCAGCACAGCGGGCGCGATAATGTCATTACAACGCATCTGCTGTACCAAGATGTGTAGAGGTTTTGAAAACATTGTGAAGAGACCAGGGCAGAGCAAGAACAGGCAGTGGTATTTATTTTTTTTAATGTCGGACCTATTATACTATATTGAGCACCATGTGGGGTCCAACATACTGAATGGAGCACCTTGTGTGGTCCAACATACTGAATGGAGCACCATATGGGGTCAACATACTGAATGGAGCACCATGTGGGGACAACATACTGAATGGAGCACAAGGTGGGGTCAACATACTGAATGGAGCACAATGTGGGGTCAACATACTGAATGGAGCACAATGTGGGGTCAACATACTGAATGGAGCACCATGTGGGGTCAACATACTGAATGGAACATCATGTATGGTCAATATACTAAATGGAGCACTATGTGGGGATTACAGCTGGAGAATCATTCTGTCCTGGGATCACAAGTCTTTGTTGGGAGGATTGAGGAAGGGGGGGGGGGGGTACAGTAGGGTCATACCATATGTGTGGAGGGTACTGTGGAGGTATTATACTGTGTTTGGGGCAGCTGTGTTTGCATCATTCTTTATCTGTATTACTCAAGGTTTTTTTATCCTTTATTATTACATATATAAACTAGGCCAGTGGGCCATATGCTTTCTACTGACCTTACATAGAATACAATATTGGAATAATATCTTAAGATCTATTAATTAAAATGTACTTTGTGGGACAACACCTTCAAGTTTGTTTCCATATGAAAAAAGTTAATTGTTCTAGTTGATGAGAAAAAAAACTTCCCAATTGTAGACTTTTCTTTTACTAAATACTAAGGTTGGCCCGTGACTATTTTGGCCCTCTGTGTATTTGAGTTTGACATCCCTGTCCTGAAAACTCACTATCCTGAAGCAGACAGGGGAAAGATTGAACTTGCCCCCAGATTCTGAAGGTGAGAGCAGCATGCAGACCTTCTCAGCCCCTGCTAGATGACCTTCATCCACATTCCTTTCCCTGCAATCACACTACTTGCAGCAATGGAGGGCAGAGAGCAGAATAGTCACAGGTACCTCCTAGTCACTGCAGAGCAATGAGCCATCCTTGCTGGCTCCCCTCCCCCAGTCACCGCACACTCGGGGAAATGCAGAAGCATGGCAGCTGACCCCAGCAAGACTTTCATAAGAGGAAATCAACCAGTGCACAGCACTATTTTTTTTTTTTTTTTTAAAGATAACTTTACACTATAAAGGCACTAGAATGTTAGCCTCCATTTTCTGGGCTAAAAAGTGCATTTTCTAACCAGAAAAACAATTGTTTTGTGTGATTTCACACCAACTCAAAACTGTATTTATAAAGTCCAGCGACCATTGCTGTGGCAGAGATTTGTACCTTCTGTTTCTTGTCTTTATATTGTTTGATCAATGTGATCAAATGCTCCACAAGGAACATAAAATAGAGACCTCCCAGGGCGGTGAGACCCTTCAGCTTTGCATCCAAGTGAGAATTGGCTTGGGCTTCATCTTCATGAGTTTTATTCACTAATCCACCATTAGTATGGTAATGTCCTGACTGGGACTGGGGGAAGGAATAAAAAAAAGAAAGTTAATATTCCACATATAACATCTGTGGTAGCAGCTTTCTTGGACCATCACAGCTTTACAGCATCGCTTATGTCTTGGAGCCATTACTGGAGCTTTCCCAGAGTTACTGAGAAGAAGTCCTGGCCCAATGGAGAATGTAGAAGTGTAGCCATACAGATGCCACACAAACAAAAATCAGGAATCCAAAAACATACATTTTCCACGTTCAGGATTTTATTTCATTTTGTCCACAAATATAAAGCAAAAAAAATAATCATGGAGACAGGTCCTTTTATATCAATGTCATGGATGACAATCACCCACACAAGTCTATGGGTCCATGAAAACATCACAAATGGCACACAGACGATTGAGTACGGTCCTAGAATAACACTGCAATGGATAGGAGAAACATTGGAATTTATTCATTTTTACATATGTGAAAATCACTGATAAAACTAATCGTAAAAACTAGTGATGAGCGAATATACTCGTTACTCGAGATTTCCCGAGCATGCTCGGGTGTCCTCTGAGTATTTTTTAGTGCTCGAAGATTTAGTTTTCCTTGCAGCAGCTGAATGATTTACATCTTTTAGCCTGCTTGATTACATGTGGGGATTCCCTAGCAACTAGGCAACCCCCACATGTACTTATGCTGGCTAACAGATGTAAATCATTCAGCTACGGCGATGAAAACTAAATCTCCGGGTACTAAAAAATAGTCGGAGGACACCCAAGCATGCACGAAAAATCTCGAGTGCCGAGTATACTCACTCATCACCAGTAAAAACGTATACATTGACCGAATATTGAAAAACTCAAAACCAAAGAACACTGATGAGACAAGGACTATTTTTTTTTTTAAAGTGTTAAAAATCACAGACGACTGAATGAGGCTTAAACCATCATTAAATCGAGGTAATGTGAGAAGTATTTATTTTTTGTGTGTAAGTAAAGAGCAGCAAAATGGGGTACATTGTTACAATAAGAGGACCAGGACAAGGGTGGGGGGCCTTACTAGAGGACGGGGGTCATAACAGGATTGGAGCCAAAATGACTGCGAGGCCAATTCTAAAACTATATTACTGTATGGGGAAGACTGGGGGCAAAAAAATAAATAAATAAAAGAATGAAAAAATATTGTAATAATATTTGGCCACTAAAAATTGAAGTAAAAGAGTAGACCTGCACCATGACCGATATGATAAACACAATTAAAAAATAATTCAAAAAAAGTCAGTCCTATAGAAAAATAATTGTATTATTGAAAATGCAGTCTTCTCCAGCAACGATCACGGCCCTTCATATCTAATTTTTTTCTATGTGGGGTCCATTTACCTGGCTGAGTTTAAGACCCCTAATTTAGGCAGAAGTGACCAAAACTGTTGTGTAAACACAAACAGTCGCAAAGTTTTTGTGCAACAGGTCGTGTATTTTTCTTCACCCGCTTCTGATTTTTTCCATTCTGCTTCCCAAAGATCGCAATAAGGCTTGGCGCACGTTTATCCTGCGCTCTGCACTGAGAGCTTGCACCAGAATTTTCGTGTAAATCTCTGAAATACATGATTCAGACGGAACCTCTGGCGGACGATTCCATATAATGAGGCAGATGGAGGCACTGTGAATGCCGTCTGACCTGTGACTCGGCGGTGTCTGTCTTGTTAGGATTGCATATAAAAGTGTCGTCAGCCACAGTTTTGTTTCCTTCTGAAAAGAACACCGTTTTACAGAGGCCAGAGTAACTCTCCTGCCTCATTATAGTGAATGGATCTCTCAGGGGTTTCATCTGAATTACGTCACTCAGATTTAGATGGAAACCAAAAAGTAAGTGGTCATGGCACCTGCAAACCATAACAGTAAAATCTGGGGCTCCTTGCCTTCTGAGCTTTGCACTTTGCCTGAGAAATATTTGCCGATTACATGTAGGGTATTGGCACACACAGAGAAAAAATGGACGTCAGTTTGTTGTAAAAGAAATACCTATTAGCCCCTAGAAAAGTTAAAAATTTGTGGCTAAAAACATTTTAGTGGTAAAAATGTAATTTATTCTTTCTTCACCACTCAGTGGTATAAAATTTTGTGAGGCCCATGTGGTGTCAATATGATCACTGCACCACTAGATGGATTCATTGGGGAGCATAGTTTGCAAAATGATATAAATATATAGGGGATTTCTGTTCTGGCACAGTGACACGGAACCTTCAAACCATTCCAGCAAAATATGAACTCTGATATTGCGCCTCTTCCAGTCAGAGCTTTATACTGTGCCTCAAAAGTAGTATTCCCCCCATATGGGGTATTGGCGTACTCAAGAGAAATTGCACAAAAAAGTGTATGGTAAAATTTTTCCTGCTACCCTTTTGAAAATGCAAAATTTAGGGCCAAAATAACGTTTGTCAGGAAAGTGTGATTTTATTTATTTTCGCGGCTCAACGTTACAAACCTTGTGACGCACCGGGGGTTCAAGGTGCTCACCACATATCTAAATACATTCCTTGAGGGGTCTAGTTTCCAAAACTGTCACTTGTGGGGGATTTTCCACTGTTTAGGCACATCAGAGGCTATCCAAATGCGACATGGCATCTGCCAATTGTTCCAGCAAACTTTGCATTCAAAAAGTCAAATAGCGCTCCTTCCTTTCCGAGCTCTGCCATGTGCCCAAACAGTGGTTTTCTCCCTCATTTGGGGTATCGGCATGCTCCAGAGAAATTACAACAAATTTTTGAGTCCATTTTTTTTCCTGTTACACTTATCAAAATAAAAACAATTGTATCTGAAGTAAATTTTTTGTGATTAACCCCTTTCTACCATTGGACGTACGGTACTATTCCGTCCATGTGGGGTGGGCCCTACTTCCCAAGGACGGGACAGTACGTCCAGAGCGATCAGCCGCGCTCATGGGGGGAGCGCGGCCGAGTGTCAGCTGACTATCGCAGGTGACATCCGGCACTATGTGCCAGGAGCGGTCACGGACCCAAACATGATCGCAGTGTTCTGGCGGTATAGGGAAGCATCGCGCAGGGAGGGGGCTCCCTGCGTGCTTCCCTGAGACCCTCGGAGCAACGCGATGTGATCGTGTTGCTGTGAGGGTCTCTTACCTCCTCCCTGCAGGCCCGGATCCAAAGTAGCCTAAATTAAAAAAAAATATTGTTCCAATAAATACATTCCTTTATCTAAATAAAAAACAAACAAAAAAAAAACAATAAAAGTACACATATTTAGTATCGCCGCATCCGTAACAACCCGACCTATAAAACTGTCCCACTAGTTAACCCCTTCAGTGAACACCATAAAAAAAATCAAACCGCTTTATCATACCGCCAAAAAGTGGAATAACGTGATCAAAAAGACGGATATTTAAAAAAAAAAAAAAAAAAAACACATGGCACCGCTGAAAACGTCATCTTGTCCCGCAATAAAACGAGCCGCCATACAGCATCATCAGCGAAAAAATAAAAAAGTTATAGTCCACAGAATAAAGCGATGCAAAAACCGGTTTTTACGTACCGGTAATAGGATTTTACAGAGTCCACGACAGCAACCACAACGAGAGAGGGGATCCGCCCACCTTCCGGACAGGAACCTACAGGTTAAAAAGGGGCGGTCCCCCTCGCCCTCCAGTTTGTGTTCCAGAGTACAAGGGTTACCGCCAATGAATCAGTACATGACAATATCATATTAACAATACTAAATACCACCACCTCTATAGAGTGAACTCTACGGCACACCCTCCAACAGAGTGCAGGAATAAGTAACTAAATACGGGGGGGGGAATGTATGGGTGCTGTCGTGGACTCTGTAAAATCCTATTACCGGTACGTAAAAACGGGTTTTCCTATCGCCACGACAGCACCCACAACAAGAGACTTTCAAAGACTATTTAACTGGGAGGGACCACAGCACTAAGTACTGAACGGCCAAACTGTAAGCTGGAATTAGCAGATAGATCAAGGCGATAGTGCTTATAAAAGGTGGAAGGTGATGACCAAGTTGCCGCCTTACATATCATTTCAATGGGGACATCTGCCTTCTCCGCCCAGGATGATGCCATGGCCCGAGTGGAGTGCGCCCTGATGCCTTCTGGTGGTGTTACTCCCTTGGCAGAATAGGCAAGACATATCGCTTCTCTAATCCATCTAGCGATAGAGTTCTTCGTGACACCAGAACCCTTTTTCCGATTCTGGAAAGAAACAAACAGAGCCCTACTCTGTCTCCAGCTTTGTGTCCTATCCAGGTATTCTAATATCGCCCTCTTTACATCTAGAGTATGATATTTTTTCTCCTCTTCTGAACCTGGATCTTCATAGAAGGATGGTAAATAAATCTCCTGACTTCTATGAAATTTAGATGCTACTTTTGGTAAATATGCAGGATCAGGCTTTAAGACAATATTATCCTGGAGAATTATTAGATAGGGAGGATCTACTGATAACGCATGTATATCACTGACCCTCCTGGCAGATGTTAATGCTAAGAGTAGAGCTGTTTTTAAGGTTAAATTTTTTATTGAAATAGAGTCTAATGGCTCGAACGGAGGTTCAGTCAACGCCTCAAGTACCAAATTTAAATCCCAAGGGGGTATTCTTACAATATGGATTGGGTTAGAACGCTGACATGCCTTAATAAATCTAGCAACCCATCTATTACCAGCTACATCACTGTTATATAGAGCTCCCAAGGCTGAAACATGAACTCTTAGAGTGTTGACCGCTAAGCCCAATTCCCAGCCTTTCTGAAGGAATTCTAAAATAGCTGAAATCGGAGCCTTATCTCCTAATGGTTGCTGATGAAACAAAAGGAATTTTTTCCAAATTTTTGAGTAAATCTTTGTAGTGACCTCCTTTCTACTTTTCAATAAAGTAGCTATTAAAAGCGTTAGAGAACCCCCTCTCCCTCAGAAGCTCCCTCTCAAATTCCAGGCCGTTAAGTGAAGAGTCTCCAAATTTGGATGATGAAATGGACCCTGAGAGAGGAGTTCCGGAACCACTGGCAACACCCAGGGATCGGTCACAGACATTGTCATGAGGAGAGAGAACCAAGGCCTCCTGGGCCAGAAGGGGGCGATTAAGATCACTCTGGCTCTTTCCTCCCGGATCTTCCTGAGAACTATCGGAATCAGACACATTGGGGGAAAGGCATATGCCAGCTGGAAGTCCCAACGGACACGAAGGGAATCCACTATAAATGGTTGGTCTGTTATATGTAAGGATGCGAACTTCCTGACCTTCCTGTTCCTCCTCGTAGCAAACAGATCTATTGTCGGCAACCCCCACAGATTGACTATCTGATCGAATATCTGTTGGTTTAGGGACCACTCTCCCTGACGAAGGGAATGGCAACTGAGGTAGTCCGCCTCTATATTGAGTTCCCCTCTTATATGTACTGCCGACAGGGATTGTAAGTGTTTCTCGGCCAGGGACAATATCTGTGCTGTAGTTGTCATCAGGGATCGAGACCTTGTCCCCCCCTGATGATTGATGTAGGCTACCACAGTCATATTGTCTGTTTGTATCTGTACATGCGTATTCCTCAGGGATGGTAGTAAGGAAAGAAGAGCCTGATAGACTGCAGTAAGCTCTCTTAGATTCGAGGAATTCTGGGACTCCTGACTCGACCATCGCCCTTGGGTTAGAATGTCTCCCATATGGGCTCCCCAACCGAACGGGCTGGCATCTGTTGTAACTGTATTGTTCGGAGTGATGGTCCAGAGAACTCCTTTTGACAAATGTGCTGGATTGAGCCACCATCTCAGATCGTGAAGAGTGGCGGGTGATAATTTGAACTTTCTGCTCAGAGCACCGTGAAGATCTTTTTCTGCTCGAAGAACTTCGTACTGAAGTATTCGGGTATGAGCCTGAGCCCATCTTACCGCCGATATACACGCAGTCAAAGATCCTAGTAGAGACATTGCGTCTCTTAAACTTAAGTTTGGAGCTTTTCTTACGGCCGTGATCCTTTGAACGATCTTCCGCTTCTTGTCTTCTGGTAGAAAGGATGACTGATCTTCTGAGTCTAGAAGAACTCCTAGGAACATTTGACGTCTTGTGGGTTCCAGTTTTGACTTTTCCCAGTTGATTATCCATCCGAGTTCCTGTAGGGATGATATTATGGCATTTACCCTAGACGTACACTGGTCAATTGAATTTCCTACTATCAAAAAATCGTCTAGATAGGGCACCACAAGGGTTTCTCTTTCCCTAATATGGGCCATTACTTCAGAAACAACCTTAGTAAAAACTCTAGGTGCCATGGACAGGCCAAAGGGCATTGCCAAAAATTGAAAATGTTTAATCTGATGGTTTACCCATACTGCCATCCTGAGGAATTGCTGGTGATTTCTGTGAACTGGAAGATGGTAGTACGCATCTTTTAGATCCAAGACCGACATGTAGCACCTAGGAAACAAAAGCTTAGTTGTTGACTTAATGGATTCCATCTTAAAAGCGTGGTACTGAAGATATCTATTCAATTTACGTAAATTTATGATAGTCCTAAAGGACCCATCAGGTTTAGAGATTAAGAATAGCGGAGAATAAAAGCCTGTCTTCTCCTGACGTTTTGGGACTTCTTCGATAACTCGCTTTGTAAGCAATTGTTGAATCTCTAATTCTAAGGCCTGTTGTTGGGCCGGAGTGTCCAGTGATGTTATCACAAAATGATCTGGGGGAGTTCTCAAAAATTCTAATTTTAATCCGGACTCAACCACCCCCATTATCCAGGCACTAGAAGTAATCTTTTTCCATCTATCTGAGAAGAACTT